>NC_090210.1:3159999-3780999 GCF_033026475.1 Channa argus | reverse complement strand
GTTTCTTACCAAGCTGTCGCACAATCAATATTTCAAGATGGACAGAGGCAAAGAGCTCTGCAGTGACATCAAGAGGTGTTCATCATACTTTGGGGCTGTTTGTCTTTTCGTGGCACTGTCAGAATCCAAATTGTTAAAAAGGAAGATATTCTTGAAAAGAATGTTATGTCATTCAACAGGTGAATGACGATAATAAGTGGGACGATGCAAAAAAATACTACAAAGGAGAATCTTTGGTTCAGGAGAATGAAAATATAAATGTTGGAACAGTTCAGTCAATTCCCCAACTTGAAACAACTCTTGTGTAAGTTAGTGAAGGTAAAAATTCACAAGCAGATTCACAAGCAGGTCCTTTATCTGCTTAGAAGAATAAAGAGAACCTGAAGCGGTCATTGCATGTAGAGGTTTCTCTTAGTGTTCTGTACTTTTTTCCCCAAGTTTTCATTTCAATTTAATGCATATTATTTTCTCTTAATATGAATGCTATGAATTCTTAAGCTATTTGGCCCAACTGAATAAATACTTCTGTCTGGTCATAAGTCTATGTAAAAAGCTGCACTGGAAATCATTCGAATTTTAAAATGGCACAATATTACATGAGGTTCCCCATCCTGCACCATGATCGAATTTTTTAATGGCAATTGTTCTATGGATTAACTTGCTAATTGTTTAATCATTAAAAAAAAAAAAAAAAGGGATATATTTTTTTGGTATTGTTATGTAACAAACTCAAGCACACTTACCAAAAAACTTCTCATTTTTCACCATGGATTGAAATATTGAAACTTCACCCTCCAATTTCTGCTGGCAAGCACCAGCTGCCTGCAGCAGTACAGGTCAAGAGGAACTTAAAGTGGGACATTGTAGAAGCAAACAAAACTACAACAAACACACCAAACAACAACTAGTTTTACCTGAAGGGCTTGTGTCAGATTTGCCTGTGCTACATCATCACCACCACCATCTTCATCACTAAAAATCTGTCCTTGGATACTCTGGCAATTCCTATAGGATGAATGTGCCTCAACAGCATCCAACCATTTCTATGAGGACAAAAACCAGCTGTATTTACACATTTGTCAACTCCTGCAGAAAATCCCCTTAGAAAAATGAAGGTGGGGGTATTGCAACAGCACAAAAGACAAATCTCACTTTTCTTGTTGCCACTGAATCTGTCTTTGAGGGGACCTTAAAAGAGTGTACAGTAGCATCAAAGCACCTGAGCATGAAGAAGCAATGATCCCACGGTTTCACCTGCAACGACAAACACAAAATCTCGTTCTGCAGTAGATGTCATGGTACAAGCTGAGTGTGACATGAAACATCTAAAGGACTTCTCCAAATGTGAGGTTTAATTGTTTATAGTGTCTCACCATGCAGTAGGCATTTGTTAGAGACTTGCACCCCTGTTTTTTGACACCAGCTACTGCATCAGCTCTAGGTGAAGAAAGACGAAACATCAGACACCAAACACACACGAAAAGCTGCAGTAATAGGAAAGAAAGTTCAGTCACATGGCTGACACTGTACTATGATTATAGTTTCAGAAACTGATTTCAGATAGAGTTCACTCACTGTTTGGGGTACCAGGAGAGTGTCCCATTCTCAATTACCACCCAGTGGGACCGCCATCCAAGAAAACGTGAGCTCTGTCACAGACAAGTGAAGTCAACAATAGATAGACAGTAACTAAAATAAATTTTAATGTATCATACAGTGATTAGCCAAAACATAACCACACGCCTAAAATCGAGTACGTCCCCTTCCGCTGCTATAGCAGAACATCGCCCAAAGCACCGCGCTGCCTCTGTCGGCTCGCCTTCTCCGTATTGTGCATCCTTCTGCCATCTCTTGCCCAGGTAAGTGACACACATCCACGTGATGTAAAAGAAATCATGATTTATTCGGACCAGTCCACCTTCTTCCATTACTCCATGGTTCACTTCTGGTGCTCACATGGGCGTCCTAGTCTGTTACTACACTGCCACATTAGCAAACTGTGTCCTGATACATTTCTTTTGGAACCATCAATTCAGCGTCTAATCCGCAGTAGCTCTTCTACTGGATCGGACTACACAAGCCAGCTGTTGCTCCCCGTGTGCTTATATGAGCCTTGCCTACCCATGACCCTGTTGCTGGTTTAGTGGTTTTGCTTTCCTGGATTGATCTTGGTACATCCTGACCACCGCAGACCCAGAAAAGCTGCAGTTTTGTTGTTGTGCTGAACTAATCTTCTGGCCATTACAATTTGGCCCTCGTCATAGTTGCTCAAATCCTTACACTTGCCCATATTTTCTGCTTCCAACACATCAACTCTCTTTGCTGTGTAATATCTCACCCACTGTCAGGTGCTATTGTCACAAGGTAATCACTGGTATTCACCTCGCCTGCCAGTGGTTTTAAGGTTATGGCTGATCTGTGTATTTTTTAATTTACAATTTTCAAAATGTTACCATATTCAAAATTAACTAATCAATTCTCAGAGAATTCAAAACACCGATCTGAAGGGACTATAAAGTAAGAGTGTGTGTTGATGTGAAAACAAGTCACCATCTGCTGAAAATATTAGAAAAAAAAGATATATCACATGAAATAGACTTCAACATCTGGGTACCTTCCAAAGAGTGCCCTCAATCTTCTGCACCTCGCTGTTGACATCCTTTATGTGGGGAGAGAAAAAAGAAATCATTCTCAGTCGCAGTCAACAGTTCCTGACTGACGGTGCTGATGAGTTGTTTAGTGAGCCCACAACAAATTTTATTTCACAGCAAAACCTGCTTAGTTTCAGATGTCAGCAGTAAAGTTTTCATTTCCTAAAAAGCTCTGCCTCAACAATCCTTTGCCTTTTTGTTTTTTAATTTTCCAGTGTTATGAGGCAGCGCTCTGTAATGAAGCTGTGCCAGAGTTATCAGACATCCAAATGAGAGCTAGGACCGCTGACTGCAGTCTATAGACCTAAGGTGAACACGTGCAGAGATAAATGAAAGAGCAAACTGCAGAGAGAAGGTTGTGGTACCTATGTGTACACCGTGTTGAGGGCAGCAAATTCCAATGTTTTAGTTAAAGAAGAAATGTAAACACCCAAGCTGAGATGCTGAACACACCACATGCTGACTTTTAGTACTAAAAATTATCTTATTATTTAGCATTAATTGGCATTTAATCCTCGGGGAAACATGAATGAGCTCAGTAAATTTCACGGTCTAACTGTTCATTAGATTTATTTTTGCCCCAGAGGTGGTGGTAGACCAGAGGCAAACAGATCACTGACGTAATCAGTGCAATAAAGAAATAATCCTTGTGGGTTGTAACCTAGTTATCTATACTCACCTTGACTTGATAGACTGCTAGAATCTGTTTTAGCTCCTCAGTACGGACCAGATCCATTGCCGTCTGGCCTGCAACACAATCGGTGTAAAGTTATTATGCACCTTTGTACACTGCCTAGCAGAATATTGTATATTAATATATATATATATATTTAAAGAGTGCCAAGGAGCTTTGCAAATAAACTGTGAAAACCATCATACTAGTCAGAATAGTTTCCATGGGACAACAAAGTGATATACCATTGTTGTTTTTGATAATGTAGCTGGCACCAGAGTTGAGCAGTTTTATAATGCACTGCTTCTGCCCCCTGTAGCTTGCACAGTGTAAGGGTGTATTTCCCACTGAATCCTTGCAGTGAACATCAGGAGCTTCCTTTCCACTGAGCTGAAGAACAGAAAACAACTTAAAAGCTGAAGAGAGCAACACCTTTACACACCTGTTTTATTTATATTTTTCTTCAAACTGTGCACTGGCTTTGAAAAACAAAACAAAACTGAATACAGCAGGTTTCCTTTTACTTATGAAAAATGTCTACTAGGTTTCAACTGAAAACTATAACTAATCTAATCCTGTTGAATGGTGCTGATTAAAAGGCATCGTGTAACTGACATTTGACAGAAATGCAACATGTGCCAATAGATTTGAGGTTATAAGTGTGAATTCTTTAACTTTAACCGCTGACAACATGCC
The DNA here is from genome assembly GCF_033026475.1 of Channa argus. Taxonomy (NCBI): domain Eukaryota; kingdom Metazoa; phylum Chordata; class Actinopteri; order Anabantiformes; family Channidae; genus Channa; species Channa argus. Next base: position 3,776,979 of record NC_090210.1, on the reverse strand, counting down.
TTGTACAGATATCCACTAACCAATTCACACAGAGTTGAAATGTACCCCTCTCTGGCTGCTTCCAGAAGCTTCTCCTCCCTCCGCCTCTTCTCCCTTCTCTCTGCAGCTGCACAAACCCAATACCATTTCAAAACAAGGGCAGATGATCTACAGCAATGAGAAGCCATCAGCAAATATTCCCATCATTTCATACCCTCCAGCATTGTAATGATTTCATCATCCTCGGTGAGATCTTTAGGGATTTGAGCTGTTCCATTGATTATTTTGGCAGAGGCATCATACCGCAGCAGCAACAGAACGATCTCCTTCAGGGTCCACAGTAAAGAAGATAAAACAAAAAATACAAAGCTTGGCATCAGTCAAATACTTCTGAAGGGAGGAAACAGATACTTTGTGGAGTCTGTGACAGTAGCTCCAGCTGAAAATAAAGTATGTTACAGTACAGACAGGAACTCTTGTCTCTTATTATAGATGAGTTGGCATGAAGGCAGGTCTATTTTTCCTCCTTTACCTTTCTACCAGCGCAGGCTGCATTGTGTAGAGGTGTGTCACCCATGTCATTCTGCAAATTCACATCAGCACCTTCCTGTAAATGCATTGCACATAGTTATTGCACCCCCTGCAAACCTGGAGGGGAGCACAGAGTAAAGTCCCATCATCTGCATCTCTCACCTTCAGTAACTCCTCCACAACATCGCTGTGTCCAAAGGAACAGGCCAGGTGGAGGGCTGTCCACCCTGAGCTGTCTTTAGACTTAGCTACAGTGACAGACAGGAAAATGAACAGCCTCCCATCTACTTACAGTCATGCTGCTTGGGAGACACTTAAAAATGTCTACTTACATCTGCAGTTAATGTTAAAGGAGCTGCTTTGGTCAAATCTCGTCTGAAGGAGCCTCTGAAGATGAGAACAGCTGCCCTCTTTAGCATAGAGGAGAAGCTGGCCCTCAAATGTGTTTGTTTCCATTTACAACTTCCTAGGACTCATTTTCTCTGCTTAAAAATATTTGATAAAAGAAGCTATTAGACAGGGACACATGTTGGCACCTTTTCTCACCGTCTTTACCAAGTTTAAATGTCAAGCTGCTTGTTGAAGCGGTCATTTCTGTTTGTTTTCTTTTAGGTTAGCGCTAAGGATCATGGGACTTTGAGTTTAATATGCAAAACAAACTACGCGACGGTCGCAAGTGTTGGGTAAATGTATCATACCAATAATCACTTTTAACTAACATTAAAATGAGACAAACACTTTCAGACTTACGGGCAGGAAAATGTTAGCTGACCACACTTTCACGGACTCTAGTTTACAGCTGTGAAACCACTCGCACTTTCACACGTGAAACCTGATCATTTCCATCAGCTGACAGTCAGTGGCAACCGTCACGTGACCGGGCAGCGGCTAAGCGGTGCAGGCACGGAGCTGCAAGATCAGACGTTTCAATCACTTCAGTAATCATCCAGTAAAAGGCTCTCGGCTTTTACTGGATGTAATAACATCACATATTCCATATTTGTCTCCATCATATTGTATTGGTCCTGACTTTCCCAAAGCTACTTTATGCAACTGAAGTTAGCATGAGACTCAAAATCAATCCATTCCTCAGCCAGTGCTCCCTCCAACTGTCTCAGCTCAACTGTCCTCTGCTACACCACACTGCCCACCGCTTCAGATAGTAGTCATTGTTGTAAAATTACAAAAGACAGGAATGCTCTAAAACGTACTAAGCATATAGACATAACTAAAATTCTGTGCTTTGTTAAAGGGGTGAGACTTGCCTAAAAAGACTTGGAGGCAAATATCTCAGAACGTCAATGTGTCTTGATCACAGGAGACTTGGACAGCAGCTCTCAATATTGAGATGATTTTTGAAGCATAGTTATAGTAAAAAGATACAACCTAATTCTTCTTTTGTTCACTAGAGGGAAGCATTCACTGCAACGTGGGATGTCTGCATGCTGTAGGTAAGAGCTATATTTTATTTTCAAGCTTCTGACAAAGACACAATAATTATATTTGTGTAGCATCTTTTATCATAACCACATCTGAATCCTTTACCCCTAATTGTACCATACTTCTCTTTTAAAGGTCATTCATCTCAGACATTTTGGACTTTATTATCCTAACAAGAAAATTGTAGCTGCAGACATTTTTGAGGCATTGAAGGTTAATTCACTGTGTGTGGCTTTAAAGGCCTTACTTATTTCAAGCAGTTAGGTCCCCTGAGGCACGTGCATATCTGGCAGGGAGGTTGCTGGGAGGCAATGCTGTAATGAAAGTGCATGTCAGGGAAGACTTCAAAGATGAGTCACTTGTAAGAAAAGACTTTTTTCAGAGGATGTGTAGACCAGGACCCTCAATAACAGGTCACAGTATTGTAAACCCATAATGCAATAGAATTTCAATGCTGAAATCACTAATTTGCCTGCACAAACAATGCCACAAAGACGGGTAACTTGAGTTTGTATAGTCACAGCTGCATCTGCCAGCTGTGAACTAAATCTGCAAATCGGTACTTTGCTATTTGAGCTTTCAAATCAACATGAGATAACCAACAGAACTCTAATTAGGCCAAAACTGCTGCCTAAATTGCAGATGCTGAACGGTTTGGACAATTGTGTCAAACAAAGATAAACTGCACTGACTGATAATAGGAATGCAACTTTGCAATCAAATGTGTTTCCATAAAGGTTAAGTGCGCACACTGTTTTCAGAATGTAGTGAACAATGCCACTTATTACCGCTAAAACTGTATATTTGCTTATTAATAATTTTAAGTACCTTCACTGTCAACACCATTATTTTTCTTTTTATAAGGTTATGACTGTTAGAGCAATGATGCTGTTGACTATTAGGGACAAAATGGACTTTTATTTTTAGCTCTTTAGCTTATTCACCTGTTTATTACACAGAAGACTGCACCATCGCATGCTGGGGGAAGAAGCCACTTCACAGCTTCCTTTTAATTTTCAGTCATATCTTGCTGCAATTTGTGCCTTGCTTTTTCTTTTTCCTGACTCACTGCTTCCATCAATTGCGAAATGAATCAGGGATTAAAGGTGGTCTTTTTAAGTCATTATGGTTGAGCTGATCATAATTTGCTTTACACTCCAGGGATGTTTGTATATTGATCTTCTTGTAATTATGGTTCCCTACACTGGTCCAACGCGTGAATAAAACCCTTTCAGTGTCTTGATTGCATGCAAGTTTTCTCCTCATCCTTCGCAAAACAATCACCTCCACTGCTTGCTTGTCACTATACATCAATCAATCCCCTTTTTGTAAAATTAGTGACGTGGTTAATTTCATCGGTTCAGAAGATATGGAAACACCACTGCCAACATTAATCAAACCATATTCATCAAATCAGGTCTGGTGAGGGAAAGAAGCACACTGGGCTATTTCCTGCTAATTACTATGCCAATTATTGTAAGCTGTCACAGTTCTTAAGCAACGGGGTGGACTGTGTGTGCTCCAGAGCGTAATCCCTCACAAATTACAAGATAATGGAGGCAAAGAGAGGCCACCGCTTCAAAAGGAACCAAGAGATAGAATCCCCAGCAGGGACATTTCAGAGACATCCAGACAGAGTGAGACAGCGAGCGAGGGAAAGGTAGTGGGGGGAAAAAAGTACAGCATGTATTCCCTTCACATTGAGCTGTCTAAAGAGGAGGGTTATATTTGACTGCTTATCAAAGCGATGGGCTCCAAATGAAACAGGTCTTAAAAGTTGTTCTATTAACACATTGTTCATTTTTTCCCCAACTGTAGTCTTTTAAAATAACTATTATGAAGATAATAGCGCATAATAAAGCCCCATGAGTCCACTGTATTCCATGATGCAGCATGAGCTCACTGGATAATTCACTTAATAAGCACAGATTCATTGTCATGTTCTCTTTTTGAATCCAACACGTGGCATCCTTACCTGTTATTCAAAACACGCTGGTAAAAGTCTATTCTAGCCTGGATCACAACTGAATTTTATGCGTGTTAAAAAATGACAGCATATAAAAGAAACCAGGCTGTTTCAGCATTTCTGATACACACTAGACAATTGTGTTACCTTATACATTCAGCATGTGCGTGTAGTTGATGTAGAGGGTCTTTATAACACTGTACTGTGTGTGATGGACTGTACTTTGTACATTATTCATGCAAGATGTATTTCAGGATGTTTCAGGAAACAAATGGTGCAAGTGATAGCTTCTCTTTTCTTTTCTTTTTTTTAATATATGGAATTGCCCAAAATGTCACATCTCAAAGTTTACAATTGACTCATCACCAGACACATGTATTGTTCATTTGAAATGTTCTCAAATGCATATCATGAGTTTTAAAGTCTATTTCAACAATGCTATTGTCATTAGTTCTGATAAGTGTTAGGACATTAAAGCATTAACATTCATATGAGGAATGTTATCATAAGATAATTGCTTCACTACTGGCTTTATACAGAATAAATGTGACCATGCAGATTAACTCTTGTTATTTGTCGCTTTACTTTTGGCAAGCAAGTTGAAGCAAAGACCTCATTTGAAACCATTTTAATGCATATTTACATAACAATAGCCATAATTACTATAGGTTAAAATAAAACACAGTGCAGTGGTAGAAACATGGTGGAAACAAAGTTTAATGAGATATAAAATCTACATTGTGCCATTCTGTTCTTGGCAAAAAGCACTGATTACATGTTATTGTAACCAAATTTCTAAATTATTTTATTAGCCCATTATTTCTTTGCTTAAAGACTAAACAACAGTTTAACATCGAGATTTCCTGGTAACACCTACATAATGCTTACAGTAACTATTAGAGCACACTGATGTTTACACACTTACTTAATACATTTTGATATAAGGGTTCAGTACAGCCATACATGGATGCTTGCTGCATTTGAAAATGAGATGAAACATTTAGCAAGTCAAAATACTGTCACCATGAGGCACACCCACAGCATTTCAATGAGCTTCTGTGGATCTGCAGCATAAGGTAAATGCCAGCTCCCTTCATCTCGCGAGCAGCGCTGCCAAACAGACTGTGAGGCTGTGAAGCCCTCCAACTATGAGTTCAGCTCTCTCATTAATCATTATCATTTATTATGTAAACCGTGAGAGCTCTCATGTGATGTGAAGACTGAAAGTATCAGGGGATATTTCTGCTATGTTCAAATGGCAACTAGCCCAGATCCACCATATTGATGCATTCAACAGTTGAAACATGTTTTTTCTCAACAGATGCATTACTGTGTTATAGTGTGAGATAGTATTAATTTTAGCAGAACACTAAACTAGGAGAAAATTAGGTAAAGGTTGTGATGAAAGTACATTTTTTGTTGAAAACAGTGGAGAATCAGACTGTATTTAGTGAAACATGTAGCAACATGTGAGACCCTTTTGTGACTTGGCACTAGAAAAAAGTTGGCTGGTTGTCAGGTGCTCCTGCATTATTTAGAACTGGACAGAGCCAAGTAAGAAGAAATGACCACCACGAGCTTATGCCTAATTAATAAAGTAAACTAACATATGTTTATGTTCATACTGTTGGTTGAATATGTCAATTTAGGTGAATTACAAAATAGAAAATGTACTGTACAAATCCAACACTGACATGTTCAACCCCTACGAAACATTATGTTTTCAAAAGAGCTCAGTGTTTCAATACTGCATCACTAGTTGGGCCTGTAAACTCGTTTCAAAACTTCAACATCAACTGCAAAAATTACGACTCCCGTTAAAAAAAGTTGGGATGACGTGTTAAATGTAAATAAAAACAGAATGCAATGATTTATAAATGAAGAATCTCATCAACCCATATTTACTTCACAAAAGAAACTGAGAAATTATACCATTCCATATATTAGCGCATTTGGAATTTGATGGCAGCAACACATCTCAAAAAAGTTGGAAGAGGGGCAACAAAAGACTGAAAAAGTAACTGATGCAAATCAAAAACAAATGAAGCAGCACTTCACAACTAATTAGGTAAATTGGCAACAGGTCAGTAACATGACTGAGTATAAAAGGAGCATTTCAGAGAGACAGAGCCTCTCAAATGAAAAGATGGGCAGAGGTTCACCAATCTGCGACAAACTGCATCTAAAAATTGTGGAACAATTTCAGAAAAATGTTCCTCAATGTAAAACTGCGAAGACTTTGAAGATCCCACCATCTACAGTTTTTAATTACATCAAAGGATTCAGAGAATCAGGAGCAATCTCTGTGCTGAAGGTCAAAACTGGATGCATGTGATCTTTGGGCCCTTAGGCAGCACTGCATTAAAAACAGGCATGATTGTCTACTGAACATCAATGCATGGGTTTAGGAACACTTCCACAAATCAGTGAACACAGTTTGCTGTGCAATCCACAAAAGTTAAAGTTGTATCATGCAAAGAAGAAGCCATATGTGAACACGGTCCAGAAACTTCACCGTATTCTCTGGGCCAAAGCTCATTTAAAATGGTCCGAGACAAAATGAAAAACTGTTCTGTGGTCAGATGAATCAAAATTTGAAATTCTTTTTGGAAACCATGGACACCGTGTCCTGCAGACTAAAGAGGAGAGGGACCATCCACCTTGTTGTCAGCTTACAGTTCAAAAGCCTGCATCTCTGATAGTATGGAGGTGCATTAGTGCCTATGGTGTGGGCAGCTCACACATCTGGAAAGGCTCCATCAATGCTGAAAAGTACGTAGAGGTTTTAGAGCAACACATGATCCCATCAGGACAAGGTCTCTTTCAGGGAAGGACTTGCCTATTTCAGCAAGACAGCGCTAAACCACATACTGCATCCATCACAACATTATGGCTTCGCAGGAGAAGAGTCGAATATTGAATATTGTCTGCCTGCAGTCCAGATCTTTCAACAATAGAAAATATTTGGTGCGTCATAAAACAAGTCAGCAAAAAAAGCCTAGTTGAGCAGCTAGAGTCCTGGATCAGACAAGGAAGGGACAGCATTCCTCTACTAAACTTCAGCAACAGGTCTCCTCACTTCCCAGACATTGTTCAAAGACGAGGCGAAGGTGCACAGTGGTAAAAATCCCCCTGTTCCAACTTTTCTGAGATGTGTTGCTGCCATCAAATTCAAATTTAGCTAATATTTTCCATGAAATGGGGCAATGTGACAGTTTCAACATCTGATATGTTGTTTATGTTTAATTGTGAATAAAATATGGGTTGATGAGATTTGCAAATCATCGCTTTCTGTTTTTATTTGTGACTTACATGTTATTTTACAAGTACAGTTTTTTTTTTCTTTGTTTTTTGGCAGAAGAATTGTTTTTTCATTGGTAAGGTCAGGTCTAACAAAAAGGGAAGGATGTAGTTTGTCAGCTGGGTGAAAAAATCTGCATCACCTTATTTTGAAATAGCAAAATGAGTACTGGCTTGTATCTGCTGAACACTGGAACATTTTGCAGCCCCCTACACGGAAACTGCGTGTAGGGGGGCTGCAAATGTAACACAAAAGCCTTATCTAGTAACTCTGCACCATCAGCTAGTACAAATGTTCTTTCATTATCAGAAGTAAAAAAAAAAAAACCTTTTAAAAATAAGGATGAAAATCATTACTAAAATAATGAAAATGACAAAAGTGCAAATATTTCGATACCTCTTGATAAATAGTTTAAAAATGAACTTGACAAACATTTGTGCTAACTAAATGTGCATTACATATTGTGTTTATTAAAAACATAATAAAACATGTATTCTCTCACTGTAAGTATATTTCTGAATAAAAGTAAGATAAAGGAGCAAAAAGCCGGGGATTGAACCAACTGTGAGATTGGTGGACAACCACTCTACCTTCCTGCACCACAGTCGCCCGAACAAACAAACAAATATGAAATTATTGATGATTATATTTAGATAACGCTACTTCACACATGCAGAAATTTCTTTCCCACATTATCGGAGAGTCCAGAAAACGGTGAATCCTTGTGATGTGTGCTTTACGTGCCATCGTTTAACTGTGGACGGAACACTGTTACAGTATGATGGCATCAGTTCTCCAGCCCAGCATCTAAACACTTGAGTAATAGAGTAATGGAGAACCACAGCAGGACGTAGTATAATCAGCAACACTTGAGCGTCTGTGTACCCTCTGTGACACTGCTTTGTTTCTGAGTGCCCTCCATATTCAGATGAGTCAGTGTGCTTGTATTTCCAAAGCCGGTGACAGTGCACCTGGCACATTGATTGCTTCCCTGACACAGTTTCCTTGCATTGCAGTTTAATATGTATGCATTAGTTTAACATATTATACTCAATTGTAATTACATTAACATAAATACAGGTTTAGCTGTTTGTCTCAGTATGTTCCCATGAATGTCTTAGTGCGACCTTTAGAGTAGTCATTTAATATTGACGCTGATCTTTACATGATGTCTGAGACTTACTTAAGAACTTATTTAGACATGGATTATTTCCAGTCTGGTGAAGGCATAAACAAAGAGTTATTGGTGGTAATGTCTTAATTATTATGAAAAACGCTTTTCCAATTACAATTTGTCATTAGCAGAATTTGTGATCTGCAGCTCAGAATGGAAGACTGAAAAAAAAAAAAAAACATTCCTGTGAACTGGTGGAGCACAGCAGTAAAGCAGCGCTGGTGTAAATCTTTACATTCATTAATTCCCATGACGGCACAACACCAGTTTCTATAAAGTCCTGGTGTTTTTGTGGCATCGCTGTTTTACAGAGATTTGCAACTAATGGGAATTTTGTAATTACTAGATTTATTCAGGCAAACCATTTAAATATTGAATTCAACGTTTGGCCTTGAAGAGACAGTTTTATAGGTGCAGGCAGTTGTGATTGAGGTTCTGACACCTTCCAAATATGACAAATGAATTTCAAATTGATGAAGCACTATGCAGTTTGATTGCAAGCAGTTTATGAATAAAATCACAGTCGATTCCTAAACTAACCTTCAACATCAAAGCCAAATATCTACGTTTGTTGTTCTTTAATGGAACAAACAAAAGCATTTTGTTCTATTAGCCATCACGATGTGCAAATCACTAACCCAAATCCACATGCTGGATTATGATAAAACATTTTCCATGTGTTAAAGCACCCAGTAGTTTCTCTTTTGTCAAAGCACACAGATGAACAGATGAATTAAAGCAAAGTGGCGAAACCAGTTAGCTTCAAATTTCTGAAGAGCTGATTTGAACAGACATTTTACTTTAATTGAGCTTATTGTGAACACCACTGGCAAAAGTCTAAAAGAAGCTGCATTAAAAACACCCACGCTTGCTGTGTGCTATTTGCCTGCACTGGGTCCTGTGTTACAACTGTGACGTGACTAACTCTGAGAGATGGTGGTGGTGCTTCCATTTGTGAGAAAATAACAGTAATTCAAGCTGGGCTCCTTTAGTCACTTCTACTCTTCTGTAGTGTTTCTCATTTCTCCTGGTCCACAGCTGGGGGACTGACCGGACAGTGTCTGAATGCAAATAAGACATACACAAGCAGGCAAACAAGAACATGGAACATACACATTTCATTAGAGCATTAGAGCTAATATTTCATTACAACTGGTAAAACTGGTCTCAACCACTAAAGGTGTAGCAGCTCAAATAAAATGTAAAAAAGCACGGAGTAATCCACATCTCCAGGTTCTTTATTGTTTACTTTCAGCTTAGAGGCATTGTTCTTAATTGTTGGTGCAGCAAGTGAGGAGGTAGGTTGGTTGTGTCACCTCCAGCATCATATATGGGCGGGATGCTGGCCTGTGTGCTGCTGAGGTGTGTGGCTGAAAGTCAAGTATGAACTTTCTCTGAAAAAAAAAAAGACAATTAGCAGGTTTGTTGCTTTTTAAAAAACATTTCACATTTTAGTGCGGAGAAATGCAACTTTTGTCGGGTGGTGTAAATGCGGTATAGTCGTGGCCATCGCTTTACAATCCCCTCTATACATACGTGCGCTGCAGTGATCGTTGGGAAAGGGAAATGAAGCGCTCCCTCACCTCCGTGCTGTCAAATGTCAGTTCATCAAGTGTCCATGCTGCCTTTGTGGAGGGCGTTGTGCGCTCTCTCGTGGATTTGCTTGGGCACTGTGTTCAACCGGGAGGCGACGCTTTCAGATGATGAATGGGATGTGTTGGATGCGGTGCCCGTTCATCTGGCACCTGTTGCTGGCTGCTGGGTTTTCATGCACCGGTCTATTGAGGATTTAACGGGCGCATCGTTCCCCTCACACCAGGACCATGTCGGAGGATCAAACTAACTCCAGCGGGTACTATTTTGACAACAGCTCAAGTAAAGTGCAGAGCAGTTTCGTCTTTTCAGGACCCATCTTTGTCATTTTGATGGTCATGATGGTGACTTTGGTTGTTGTGATAGTTTTGGGCAACGCACTTGTCATTTTGGCCTTTAAAGTGGACAAGAGTCTAAGAAGACAGTGCAACTACTACTTCCTCAATTTGGCAATTTCAGATTTCCTTGTGGGTAAGTCCAATACTTTTTTTTTCTTTTTGTATCACATTAAAGTCTGGGCTAATGTTTAAACGTGTTACTTTTGTCATGAAGGTTATTTTGATTTGGAGCGACGTGTTGGTATATGATGAAGTATAGTCGCACATTTTTGAAAACCTAAAAACAGCATTAAGGATTTTCTGCACTACTTTGTATTTTTCATGTCCATCCCGCTGTACTGCAGATGTGACCAAATACAGTAGTTGAGCAGGTAAATTGAGCCACTGCAATTTCCTTCATATTAGTAGACAAACAATGCACGATGTCTATTTCCTTCCTTCCTTCCTTTCTTATTTATTGAAAGTTTTGCAAATAGTTGTATGATCTGCTGTTTCACACCTACTAATCACTATATTGTTCATTAATCTAAGGTTAAATTGATTTAATTTTAATTCATTACTGTAAGTCCCCCTTAATTACAATTTATAAGCACAATACACACATTACATAGACACATTTATGATTTATAAGTAAATAAATTCTTAATTTCTAAGACGTTTATAACATACCATAATGGAGTTAAAAACAGCTCTTGGAACAGTTTGTGTTTATGGGAGGAATATGTGACTTTCATAACATTATCTGTAAAGACATTTATTGTGCATTTAATCTTACACACAAGTTAAAACATTGGTTTCTGTAGGGGCCTTCTGCATCCCGGTCTACATCCCCTACATCCTTACAGGCAGGTGGACACTGGGACGAGGACTGTGTAAGCTGTGGCTGGTCATGGACTATCTGCTTTGTTCTGCATCGGTCTTCAGCATTGTCCTCATCAGCTACGACCGCTTCCTGTCAGTCACCAGAGCAGTGAGTGGAACATCTTTCCCCTCACACCCACAGTGTATATAGCCATTAATGTGAATTTAGGATTGTGACACATAGTCTGCTGCAGTTAGGTGCGTGGGATGTTACAGTTACAGTTACAGGTGCGTGGGATGTTACAGTTACAGTTACAGGTGCGTGGGATCTTCTTTCTATATCATTTTCTAAACAGACAGAATAATACTTGTTTTCAGTTTAGATTAAGCCTTTAAAGCATGATGCTAAAACCCTAATAGCCATCCATCCAAATGTTTACTGCATGTGCTCAGTGGCTTCGTTTCTGACTGGTGAGTCTCTCAGGTCAGTGGTAGGGGCAGCACCACTTTATTCTCCCAAATGTATCCAGCTGCAGAGGTTAATCACTCCTGACCCATTCGGGCCCAGTGCCACCACTAATTATAGACTTTCCACACGACAAAGAAAAAAAAAAAGTCACACTTCTGCTTTTGGATTTAAATTTAGACGATGCACAAAAACTCATGACTCTCAATAAGCCAGTGACATTTGTTGACTAATCCAATCATTTAACATACAACCATGAAATTATGGTCTACGGTTTTGTTTTTTCTGAAATACACCATCAGTAATGTCGATTTTCTTTTTTTCTGCCTGTCTTGGCACGTATTTCCAAACCTCTACAGCTTTTAGCCCCATTGAACCTTTTGTTGGGCCTTGTTTGTGCGTTAGCTTGGTGGCCGTGCATCATACACATGTGTGTTAACTCAAAGGTGGGATGAGGGTTGGCACAGTAGACAAAGAGAGTGTTCTGTCTCCTTTCACAAGCAAACACTTAACATTAGAGCAATGAATACAAATAACACCAGAGAGAGAGAGACCCTCTTCTTTAATTAGATAGCTTTGATCATAGAGATCCTCCTCGGTGCCATGGTCCTTCCAACCTGGAGAGATCAATCACAACAGAAACAGGCCACCGGCAGCCAAGCTGAATTTTCCTAAAAGCATTTCTCTCTGAACATTGAAAGACAAAGGACTGTCAACAGTAACAGGACAAAGTTTGTCTTTGAAAAGAATAGATGGTGTCACATTAGATGGACGTGTTTGCCAGTTAGGCGAGATGTCAACACCTTAAGAAAATGACTAATTGCACGGCATTAGAGATGAAAGATCTTATACAGACATCATTAAAGGACTATAATATCACTAAAAAAATTCATATTGGATTCATGAGCACACCTGATTCTACTCGGTTGAGTGGTACATCATTACATGAAGCAGGGGTGAGAATTATGCCAATCAATTTATGCAAACACAAGTGGAGCCATTTGTCATCTTCTTTGAAGAAGAACCGAAGTTAATTTCATCTGATTCCGAACAGTGGCATATATTCACAGCAGCTCAAGGGGTTGTAAAGTGTGCTGCCCGCTGAAGAAGAAGAATGTGGACAGGGGCATTGGATGTGGGCCTAATTGAGACAAGTGGTCATGAGAGGTGCTCCATTGACTTAACACTCATTCACACACTTTTTGTGCACTGCATGTTGGAAACCTTAAGAGCCCATATGTCCTGTCTCTCCATCAAAATTTACGATGTGATGTATCTGTCAAGAGATGGATGGATGACTGGACTGGATAGTTTTGTAGAAATGTTGGAATAAATCTCTGGCCTCGAAGCTTGAAGTATTTTGGGAGATTATTGGTGTGCTGTACACAGCCGCGATTACTACATTTACTCTATTACTTTACTTAAGGAGAATTTAAGAGGAGTTTGAAAACATATGATAGATTAAATTACCCAACACCATTTAGTAGTAATAGTTACATTTAAACACAATCCTAACTGTGTTACTTCAAAACACCGAACTCCTGGTGCTAAATACGGATTACTGACCTTTTTATGGCAAAAAATAGTCCACTACATGTGTTATTTTTGCTCTCTGAAAAATACCCATCTAATATGAGAATGCAGCAATTCCCTAAATATTTTCTGATTTGTGCTCTTTATTTACTGCAGGTAAGTTACCGTGCCAGACAGAGCATGACTCATCAAGCCATATTCAAGATGATTGCTGTCTGGGTGCTGGCCTTTGTCCTGTATGGACCAGCTATCATCTTCTGGGAGCTGGTTGTGGGCAGAAGCCGTGTGCCAAAGGATGAGTGCTTTGCAGAGTTCTATTACTCTTGGTACTTCCTGCTGAGTGCCTCGATGCTGGAGTTCTTCTCTCCTTTCATCTCGGTGGCTTTCTTTAACCTCAGCATTTACCTCAGCATACGCAGAAGAAGGCTCCAGGCCCAGCTCCACCTTCAAATGAGCGAACCTGCCTCGGCTCAGGGGGAAGGTACCCCGCTGTCCCACAACTGGGGGTATGGGATGAAACTGGCTTTAAGAGGCTCCATTCATTCCCAGACCTCCTCTCCCAGTTTGGGAAAACTCGATCCCTCAACCAGCAGGGCTGCCCAGCCTAGCCGTCTGTCCAGGGATAAGAAAATTGCTAAGTCCCTGGCCATCATAGTGTGTGTGTTTGCCATCTGCTGGGCACCGTACACCCTACTGATGATCATCCGTGCTGCCTGCAGAGGGCAGTGCATCCAGCATCACTGGTATGAGGTCACCTTCTGGCTCCTGTGGCTCAACTCTGCTATTAACCCATTCCTGTACCCGCTTTGCCACAGCAGCTTCCGCAGGGCCTTTAACAAGATTCTCTGCCCAAGGAGACACACTACTCCCCCATCATCTGTCCTTCGGGCTACGCTGTGATGGATGTTCATAAATGGATGTGAATGTGCCAAAGCTATGGATGGAAGTATTCAAACACAAGCTGAACCCTAAACTGTGAGCAACATTTTGCCGTACAGAATATAACTGATATTTCTCAATTGTGCTTTTCAGTATTTTAATGTATGTATTTGATACCATGAAGTAAAACCAGTCTTTGGTTTAACATCTAAGTTATGTATTATGTAAACTTTCATTAAAACATATGGTGGCACAGGCCCATTGATAAAGACCATGCAGAGACATGTCAGCTAGGGATTATTTTTAACCTTTTTCAGGGTAGGTCCATTTAAAGGCACATTTATTTTTTAGGAAGACCCTGATACACACACACACACACACACACACACACACACACACACTGGAGCAGCTGGGATTCGAAGGGTCTCACTAAAGGGCACCACAGTGGTGTTGGTGAGGGAGGGGCAAGTGCTGCCTTTTCAAACGTCCCAGCTGGATTCAGTCCAGATGATCCAGGTCCTGGGGACTGAACCATAAAGCTAAACAGCATTTGGTTGGTTCGTGCTAAACAAGTTGTTCTTAAATCTATATCCTTTTAACCTTTTATGATCATATAAACTGTTGCCACTCACTGTGACATCCTTGCTTCAGTTGAAGTAAAAGAGATCACTATCACCCTCTGCTGTTGAAAGGACTAACAGAAGCACAGTAATGAAAACACAAAGTGCCACTCAGTATACATGTGTGTAAAGCCTGACAGAAAGCTTGATTTTCTTCCTGTTTTTGGCACGTTGTTATACATTAGATAAGTTGTTCCCTGCCTTGTTTCCTTGGAGACCCCCCACTTGTATTAAGGCAATGCTGTGCGTCCCTCAGCCTGCACACACACACACACACACACAAACACCAAAATTATATTAATGATTATCAATGTAAGCACCAGTACATGCGTAGCTCTGTCCTACATCTCCCAGTGTACTGAAACAGGGGCAGTTTGTAGCATATCCAGATACACATCATGTGAGCACAGGTTTTTACACTGTTATACAATAACAATCAATAACTTATTATATAAATATATATCCATATTGGGCTGCCTCAGAACAGACAAAGCCTCGTGCCCCCCCTGTGATTTTTGGTGGACCCATCTTTGGGACCCAGTTTGACAACACTGGCATCAGATTAGTAAAGAATTACATTTGAAGCAGATTCTGCACTTGCATCGACTCATTTTTGCAGTTTCTTACAGCAATGTAGAAAAAAAAAATCCACATGCATTGTTTTTTTTAAGAAAGCATTTTCCACATTATAAGAGAGAGATGTAACCTGCTTTCATAAGACGGCAAAACACAATTTTCACCATCTTTGCTGAGCAGGTGTATGTCTCCTCGTGTCCCACTAGATGTCACCATTAACCTTTACAGCTTCCTGTGCACGTGCAACGCACAAGCATTCAGCTACCATTCATCACAGTGAAGCCAGTCTTCACGATTTCACATGGCCTCCATTACCTGTTTTTCATTGTTTGTGTGCAAATGTTCAGTTAAATATTTATTTATTCATTTGAATGTTTATTTTTGCATCAGGGCCCTCGAATTATAATAGAGGAATGCAATTCAACATCAAAAATCTAAAAACCAGATGGTGCTTCTCTTCAGATATACACAGTGGCACTTTTCACTGCACATTTTGTCATTTAATAATTTTTAAACTGAAACAGTTACAGTATGTATTACGGTATGTGTAAAGAAATAAAATGTATAGTCCTGAACCACTGGCATGCTAGTTTCTGTTCTTGTA
Source organism: Channa argus (assembly GCF_033026475.1). Classification (NCBI taxonomy): domain Eukaryota; kingdom Metazoa; phylum Chordata; class Actinopteri; order Anabantiformes; family Channidae; genus Channa; species Channa argus. The sequence goes on along the minus strand of NC_090210.1, from coordinate 3,761,178 downwards.
ACTAAAATATTAGTAGTAGCCTCAGTATTGTGTTTTTGTCTAGTAAAACTATGTAAAAATCAAAATCAAAAGTCAGTTATTGTTTATTTTAAGTGAATGGGAAAAAAAAAACACCGGATGAGAATTCGTATGCACAATGTCCAATAAAACCGCTGTTTTTCTGATCTGTGTTTTGAATGGCAGCACTTCGTGTCAACTGATTGATAACTGGGTCAGCGGCAAATAGGCTTTTGCTGGATGTGCAAAGGAAATGTTGAGAATGCAGTATAATTCCTGTGTTGTGTCCCTTGTTTAGGTAGGTTTGATTTGATAGAGTAAATGAGTTTCTTTCCAGATGTAGACTTATTAGACCTGTAATTACGCCATCATGTTAGATTGTGAGGTTACATTTGCAGGTGCCTGGGTCTCACGGGGGAGTTACATTGCTCAAATTGTTGCTGTTGCCCGTGTGCACATCTGGGCTCCCAGTCAGGTGCTGGGAATAAGGGCACAGCTGCGGGGAACAGGCCTCTGCTCCCCCTCGCTCCCTCTCTGCCTGTGGTGTTGTGTGTGTGTGTGGGGGGGGGGGACAGAAACACACTTCTGACCAGAGGGATGCAGGCACATTTCCCTTGGGGTGACAGAACTGCATTTATCAGCAGAATGGGTTTACTCCCTGTGTATCTAAATGCAACAGCAAGAAGCGAATCACTGTGAGGAGTGCTTGCACTGTGTGCAGTTATATTAGGAGGAGTACTGCTATTGATTTTGTTGATAGATTGAAATGTCAAGGCATGTGTGCCAAACTGAACGCTACTGACTGAGGCTGCATTGAGTATTATGCCCACTTAAATCAGTGTAGCACGGGCAGCAAAAATAAGAAATAATAAATACAGCAGTAACAGTACAAAAGGTGTGTGTGTCTCTTTAATCCTAAATATCTGTGTGATTGTGTCCATGTTTATGGGGAGTTTAGATGTCTGTGACCCCAAATGGAGCACACCTGTGCCACTTGAGTTTATAGAGTAGAGCCCTATTAGCAAAGACTCAGTCAGGTGGGGGGGCAGGAGAGGGCCCTATATACAGTGTGCTCCCCTTAGATGTTCCCCTTCAGCACTTTGTTAGACTGACTCATGCTGAAACCTCGTGTTTTTAAAACACCTCATATCTGCACAATAGGCAATAAAAGATGACAGATGTAGAATAAAACCGCTGCAACGTTTGCCATAGGAAAAAAAAAACACAAATTTGGGCGGCATTTTAACTTACCAGGACTCTTTGTGACGGCGCAATGACTAATATGCTACTGCACGGAGATTTTGAAGCAATGCTGGAACATAAGAGTGGACCTGCGGAAAAGACCAAACCACTTTAGTCTGCAGATGCAGGTCCAAACTATGACCTCTTTTGAAGTTGTAGCATCACTTAGTGCACATTTTCCCCCAGTGTAGGCTGTTCACTTTCAAACTAAATGTAAACCACAGTAAATATTTTATGAGGGACATACTTAAAAAGAAAAACAAACTCTTTCTGTGTGATTTTTTTGCTTTTTCCGTTCTTCCGTTTTTCCCCTCTGCTTTTTCCTGCAGTGTACTTCCTGACTAGAGATTAAATAATTCCATTGGAATCCTCTTAGGATGGGTTCCCAGCACTTGGCAATTAAACAATTACATTTAATCAGCATGGGGCGACGCTTCAAGTCACCCTCATTTCAGACGTTGATTAAAAGCAATTCTGCAGTGGTTATTGCTGTCGACTTTCAAAACTGTGGTTCACTTAGGTTTACTGCATCTGTGGGGTCAGGTTGGATAGCAATATGGCAGGTTCAGTGGTGGTCGAGAGCTGTATCTGCCTCTGGTGGTTAGTAGAGTAATGGCAGAACTCATGGCAGACCTTAGATGGTCCCTTAAGACAAAGCTAGTTAGATTACTTGGAGACATTTTGACCCTACAGCAAAGAAGACTCACCGAACAATGGAAAGATGAGGGGCTTTACCTTTTGCATTCGGGAGTCTGTGTGATTGTACACATCTCTTTTTATATTACTTATATACTTGAGTGTGCCTATACACAGCTGTTTCTTTTTGCATCTGCATTTAAGTGCATTTGAGTTGAATTAAATGCACCGTGACATGTACAATTTCATCATGCATTGCAATAACATCTCCCTCTGTGATGGCAAACAAGTTGAGAGCGGGCACAGGGGGAGGGGGGCTTTGGTGTGAGACATATTTGACATTATGCTTGAGTGAAGCAGTGCTACGTGGCGTGCTGCTGGAGCGGACTACAGTCCAACACTGATGAGTTGTGATGGATATCTGACCCCCTCTTGTGAAACCCAGGTGCCCCTGTTTCATAAGGCACCCCACTGGCTCTCCAGCCCTCTTAATTAGAGGCTTCCATCAGCTGGCACCCAGGCCTTCAAGCACCAGTCACGGGCCTGCGCTGCTGAAAGGATCAAGCTCACTCCAGATCTTCAGCTTTTTTTTCAGCAGATGGATGCATGGGTGGACCGAGTGAGCAACATCAAGGTCTTTGCAAACCTGTAAATCATCTGTTAATGTTGTGGTATCGAGATCAGATCCAAGCATATACGATTGATTATATGACTGCTGCTGGTGTCAGTGGAGATGGGCAAAGGCAGAGAACGGGACGCACGTTTTTTGGTTTCAGCTGTAGACAGCGATGATTTTTATATGATGAAGTCAAATATAGATAAAAGATGCCACCAGGACTTGAATTTAGTCTTTTTCCTGGTGTAGTATCATAGCAGAGCTGTAACAATAGTCACTGCTAATGACATTCCCCTAGTAACTTCTTGCCTCTACGAATCTCAGGGGGGAAACGCTACAAAAAGTGATAATTACATGAAATATACATAGAGAATAAAGGGAGCATGTTTACATAACCAGGCCCATAAATATCTGACTGAGAAGACATTGTTCTCAACTCCTTTTAGGCTGATCTCCCAGGGATGCCATTTTAATGACATGATGGTTTAAAGAGATGCTGCTCACTCTCGTTCCATATTTAATTAACTTTTGCTTTTCTGACGCAGAGGAAAAAACAGAATAAAGAAAGCGTGATAGAGACAAACACGCGATAGCGAGGAGACAATAACAAATAGCTGGGAGAACAGAGAGGGAGGCAGGGGGAACATGAGCGGAGACCTTGTCATGCTTTTGTGAGCTGTTTACAATACAAGAGATGCAGAGGGAGAGGAGGGGTGGAGGAAGAAGAAGAGCAAGGAAGACTGGCATGGGTGAGCGAGGATGGTAGTGAAGGATGGGTATGGCGAGAAAAGAAGGAACAGGATGTCCTGAAAGAGAAAATGAAAAGAGGAACACGAGGGGGATAGCAGGGGAATACCAAGAGTATGAGGCCCTTGTTCTCCCCTGGGGCTCCATCATGGAGCATTTTTCTAGTTAATCACCAATAACCAAGCAAGATAAATATGAACCCGACAACAGTAACAGACATGTTTCACTGACGTCCCAGTTTTCAAATGATAAATAAAGTAAACATTAGCCAAATAGAATAACGATAAAGCCCCTTTTTCGTATCACGCTTGGGCTTCCTTCTCCACATTTTCGGCAACACACACCGGTGTTTATCTGCTATGTGCTCATTAAATAAACTTGTCAGATGTGAGCAGATTATTTCCCTCCAGTATTAACACATGCATTTACAGTACTGACATTTCTCCTCCGTACAAAACATGGCTGAAAACATTTAACCCACTAAGTTTGAGTTCCGCACATGTGGACACACACGCACACACACACCCAATGTTCTGGGCCATTTTAACTGGTTACAGTGAATTAAAACCATTTAATCAACAGATTTATGTTCTGCCCTGAATTTGCTCTTCACTCCTCTCTCTCTCTCTCTCTCTCTCTCTCTCTGGCAATGTGTTTTTTTTTACTGTCAGCTGTATACAGTGTGTGCTGCATTATTGATACTTTCTTTCCCTTTTCTCTCCTCTTGTTAGACTTCTCGTGTCCTCAACTCATCACACCGGCCACATTGGCAGTGGTGCCTGGAGAGTGGCAGTGAATTTGACCCCACCTGGTCTATATTTTATTGTTTGGTGTTTAATGCATTTTTGAAAATCCTCCCCGCATCTCTCACACACGCACACAGACACACACACCAATCTAGTTCCTTGTCTTTTCCAAATGTCTGTCTTGGTGAGGTGGTGGGGGAGGGGGGGGGGGATGACTGGAGGGGGATACTCACCTTCAGCATACTCTAGTTCCGAAGGCAGGGGGGGATCATTAGTGAGGGGCTACAGAGAAGGGAAAAGTGTGAATGTGTTTGTCTATGTGTGTGTTAGCTTGGTGATAGACTGGTGACTCGTCTGTGGTTTATCATGTATCTTGCCTAATGTGTGTCGGGAGAGGCTCAAGTCCCTTGTGACCCGAACAGGACAAATGGTTAAGCAAATGGATCAAGAGATGAAAAAACATCCATGCCCTACATAAATCAATGCTTTATTTTGAAAGTGCACACATTCACATTATCTGTTTTTAAATTGCAAAGAAAATTAGACGAAAGACAACAGCGTAGGCCCTTGAGTTTAATCCATAAACACTGTGGCACCGTTACACACTGAGGTTGAGGCGTCCATTTTGCTGACACAGTTCTGAAGTGAAAAGATGGCTCTGTGGATGTGAAGTGCCGGTGTGAGAGATTGGGTTACCCCAGACACTCCCAGCGGATCTCCCGGCCAAATGGATCTGGATCTCATGCTTGGGTGCACATATTGAATGCCATAAGAGGTCTCTGAGGTCTCCTTCAGTGGGAGGAATGCAGAGTCTAACAATGTGGAGTTTTCACCAAACTAAATTTTGCACCAAAGCAGTGCAATACCAAGGACACTGGCACACAAGGGACAAGTGCTGAATGCATACTTAGATTTGTGCTGGTTGTTCCTACCAGATAAAGTGGCAAATTTTCATCTTCCTGCTGCACACGTTCAGTGGAATCTCATATAATTTTTAATAAAGTCTTAACACAGACTGCCACCACTTTCCCCTAGAGGATATTGATATTAGGCTGTCAAATAAAAAAACAAACAAAAAAACAACAAAATGCCATTTTACATCATCTCATCCTGGACAAGAACAATGGCATTTCAGCTACTCCTAAACATCTGGCCTAACTGCCCAGTTTTGCTAAGGACTGGCCAGGCTCTTAGCAGCACTGAGTGCCACTTGCATTGAGGTTATGTTCAGGCGATGACACACCAGAGGATCCGTCAGCCTAAGTTATCTCTGAACAAGCCATCCATTCCGCTGCTTTCTGATGGAAGAATACTTTGGGGCTGTGTAATTATATTGCTTTAAATGAACCCCCGAGAATGCCTCTGCCAAAGCGCCCACAAAGTCTAACACTTGGGCGAGTGTCAGAAACACAACGCTTGTGTATGCACTCATGTGTGTAGCTGTGTGCGTGTGTGTGTGTTTTGATGCTTAGGCTTGCGTTAAAAGGGAAGCCACAGTGCTTCTGATACGCCTCACAAGTGAATTTAATTAAATCATAAATATGAGCTGGAGGCCGCCACCCAATTTAATGTAATGGATGATGTGGGCCAGTCCATCTTTGGCAAAGCAAAGTTCTGGACCCGTTCAAATGCCCTTGAAGCTTATTAAAAGTGCCTGGCACAGGGAGATGCTAGCAAAGTTGTTTAATGGATGCCCAGCTTACATTCCGTATGACAGTTAATGTTGGGCCATACCATGTCCGATCTGGATGAGGGGTTCCACTGCGAGAGGCCTGGTCCATTCCTCATCTGATCCTCATTAGGGTCGAGTAATATGAGCTAATAAGTGAAAGACAACATGCACAACTGATGTTACATTTGAAATAAGAAACTTCAGTAAAATAAGCCAGATTACACAGATAAAATACCTTAAGTCAACATTTTCTGTGACAAATGAGATTTATTATCATCCAGACGTGTTACATCTATAGGTTTTCGAATGTATTGCGTACAGAAAGTATCAAAACGGTATATGTTGAAATGTGTGTCTCCCTTATCATTTGTTTTGATGTGCATTATACATTTGCATTTAGATCCATTATATTATGAAATACAGAATATCTGTGTATCTGCTGTGCATTTCAGATGCAGCTTCTTTTGTTACAGTATAACCTAGTTACAATGCAAAGAGCTCCAGTGCTGAGCCTTTTCAAAACAAAGCTGAATGCTCCGACAAATGTTATGCTGCTCGTGTGCCACCACTGATGAATCATTTGCTGAGACAGACAGATGTTGTCGCACGGGTTTCGTCCTATTCGGCAAAGGCAGAAGAATTTTTTTCCCTTGGTCCCCTGGAGCGCTGGAGGATCCCCAAATAGACCTAGCACAAGGGTGTGTAGAATGGGACCGCACAGGGTGATGGGTAATGGAGTCATTAATAACACAGACCTCCCTTAAGATGCTCAGATGTTCGTTAGCAAGAGCCACGAGGGAGTGAGGAAAAATAGAATGCAATTTAATACAAAAAAAGAAAAACAAAAAGACAGTGTAAACGTTTGATGATGATCATGTTTACACTGTCATAGGTCTTGTATGATAGGTTAATTGTATAAACACACACACACACACATACGTTATACAGTTAATGAAGGGATACTGAAGCCATTTCCTCATACAGTTTTTAATATTTCCATCACATGTGCAACACAAAAAAAACGAGGTCTGCCAAATACAGAACTCCTTATTTGTACAATACATTTTAATAACATCAGAGATAACTGTCCTTTTGCTGCAGGAGATGGTGATTTCCTGTAAACTGTGTACGAACAATTCTCAATCAAAATGTCAAAACATTAAAGTTTCATACAAAAGTGCATCTCAGGTTCAATGAATGCAAAACATTTACATGACAGAATGGTTTAAAGTTGTGTATGATGCCACAGTGGCTTCCAGCTTTAGCAGAGAGCAATGGAAAACTGCAAAGTAACAAGAGGAGTACTTGGGCACTCTCCAGGAGAGCCAGGGACAAAGTTTTGTAACTACAGTATATCCCCGAGACAGACTGAAATTGTGTTTAGTCTTCATGACCCCAAATCCAAGTGGATTTACTCCCTCACTGCGAAAAAAAAAAACATGTAGAAATAACATTTAAAAAAAAAAGATATTCCAGTAATCTCCCAGCTTCAACGAGCAGTAAACATTAACAACAGAAATGTACAGGTTGAGTCAGTGGGCTGGAGATTTCCCCATGCTCTGAGAGCCACAAGGGAGCTTCACGCCTCTGTTCACGAGCCAACCAGAGAAACTAGCCTTTTCCAAATCTGTGTCACTGCGTTTGCATATATCAGCATCCTGTCCTGTTTTTCTGTTCTCTGTATTGTTTCTTCTTCCCCCCCCCCTCCTCATCTGAACTTCAGTGCAGGCAGTGCAGATTAGTCACACTCTCAGCTGGTCCTCTGGCAGCCACGTAACGATGGACACACAAACAAGATCTCAGCCTATGCTGGTGAATCAAACTTTTTCCTACCCCATAATGATTGACCGTCTCAGGATACGGAGCAACATACTGCGCAGTAGGAGCAGCGCAGATGAAAAGAGTCCTCCTGACAACACTTGCTGGTTCCTACAGCTTCCTACACTCTCAGTGGCACCCTGTTTCTCCTTTACACAACTGGTTGAAACCCATCTGGTTTGATGGACAATGTCATTGATCTTCCCCCCCCTTTCTCTTTTTTTTTACACAAACATTTTGAACTGTACATTGGCAAATACTGTATAAGATTGCAATATAGCTGTAGTTAAGCAACACATGAAGAATTCTATGTACAAACAAGTTGGCTTTTTCTTTATTTCTGAAATAATGGTCAGTAAAGAACAGGGAGGGTTCTTTTATGATCTTTCCCCCCATTTCTTTTATTTTCTTTGCTTTTCTTTACTTGCTGTGGCACGGTTCCTTGTGGTGTAACCGAATCGAAAGTTCAGTGCAAGGCAGTCTGTGGGAAACTGCACTGACAGTAATTGGTGGTCAGACATTATTCTCTGCATCATACGATCCTTGTTTTTGGCCACGGCGCTGATCTTTGCCATGTTAGCTGCTGTGCTGAGTCAACGTGTGGTTCTGCAAGGACACAAAAAGAAACTGACATTATGAAACAAACAGGGCAATCATTATGATCACATATGTCTTTCAGCTTTCTTGCTTATTATTAAACAGTAATCTTCAGTTATGTTTGTGCACTTTGTTTTACTTTTTCTTTTCTTTTAAATGTTATGATTGACATTGTCTTTCGATAATCTTGACATTTGAACATCACCATTCTCCAAATCCAATTAACTCGCAGGAGCCAAATCTGGGGATCAATAGCAATTGGCTTTGGGTTAAGTCCTGGGCTAACACAAAAGGCACAAGACCACTAACAGATAGCATCCCATTCCTCAGAAATGCTGCCTCTCAATCAAAGGCTGTGTCCATGGAGACAAATCCATAACAAGGCACACGTGATGGAATATCCTTCTTGGACTCTTGTTAATTCACAGCTTGCATGTGCTGGATTTGCCACAAATGTGCAATGCCGAAAAAAAAAAAGTTTTCAGATACTTAAGATGCAAGTGTGGCTGTCAATAATTTGAGCCACCACACTTATTTACATATGTAACGGTCCACAATTCGCTATGACAGGATAACAAGCTGACAATATCACTCAGTTTTGCTGTATCTCCCAAATTTATGCAGGCACACACACAGACCATTGAGAGTGGTTGTAGTGGGGCAGCTGTGCCAGGTTCTTTAAAGGCAGTGTAGACCAGGGGGTGTGTAACTGGTGTCCCTGGTGGGCTGAATCCAGGTCATCTTTTGAAGTGACTGCTAATCCCTTTAATGCAAACTACATGCCCCACTTGCTGCGCTCTGTTTAAAACACGGCCTTGGACTCTCTAAACTGGCATGGAGTAGACACACCTGTCACAGAGTCCTCAACACGCATACAACCACACGCACACACACACACACACACACACACACACACACACAGGTCTGTGCACACATATATATTTAGTCCTGCACACAGGCACAGAATTACAGTGAACCAGAATTTTAAAAAATATAAATGCGAGAAAGAGACAAATTGATTACTGCAACCTCAGCGAGAAGATTTACCAAAGCAGCCACCTTCAGTCGTGTTGGTGCAGTCCTTTGGGCAGTACTAGGAGACTATTAGCCCCCCTTACATTCATTCCTACCCTCTTTACCCTTTCAGCTGCCTCCATATAAAAAATTTAAACACCTCGACAGCTTTCCTTTCAGCCAGGGCGATTACTTCCCGACAGGTGGGGTAATAAGCTGTTTGACGGGGAGCAGGAGTGTGACCCCTGTAAGGGTTAGCATGACTCGCCTGGGCCCTACTCTCCCTTTTTTAAAGAGACGGCCCGGACAGCTCCTCTGCTTCTCTCTCTCCTCTCTTGCTGAAATAAAGCTCCTTTAAGTGAGTCTGGGAGGAGACTCCCCACGGGACACTCTTTTTCTCCCCCCCACCTCACCTCCTCCCCTTCCTCACACTCCACCAAGCCCCTACCCCCCGGTGAAGACATCCTTGGCGTTGCTGAGGAGGGACAGGAGCACGGCAACCTTATTAATGAATGCGGCCCATTACCCGTCAGCCTGGCTCCTCTGCGACTCCCAGAAGCCCCTGCAGTACGTGACTTCAAATGGCAGGATATTGACACGGGGAGAGCAAAGCAGCTAGGACTGAGTTTGTGTGACCGTGTGGGTGTGTGGAAGAGAGAGAAACAGAGAAAATTTGTGCTCAACTGACTGTGCATGCCTTTCTGTGAGTGTGCCAGTGTGTCTAAGGTGTGTATGTGTGCACGTCTGTGGACCCCAAAGGAACGTAGCTCCTTGGATATAATGTAGGGCTCGTAACAGCTATTAGAGGGGAAAATAACCCCTCTGGGGAATGGCTCCCCCTCCCGCAAGTCCCAGCTCTGTCTGACACACACTGCATTCTACCTTTTCCTTAAACATGCCAGGAGTTTTCTCACTGAGGGCTTTCTCAAGGACGGTGTTAAACGACTTCAGTGGCTGTGGCAGCCATGCAGACTGAAGGGAAATAGAGGAAAAGAGGGGGAAAAAACGTTAAAAGAAAATGAAACTGATACCTTTATCTCTGTGGATACTGAACTCCGCCGAGAAGATATAAACTGTTCTGTGTATGACTACGTAAGGCGGAAGGGGGGGAGAGTGGAGGGATAGTGGGAATTCACTTTCCAATCTTCCTCCTTGTCAAGTTCTTCAAGTACCTCTGCACCAGTGCCGGGCAAGTTAAATACCCACACGCCGTAGGCAACAGCAAATGTCAAATTAGATGTGAAACAAAAAGATTCACGCCCTACGTGAGAAAAACGTCCAAAATGTCCGGCACCCCATCTAGGAGGACGACACTAATGGTGTCACACCAGAATCGCTGCAATTTAGGATTAGATGCCCTCCATTAAGCCTTTTAGCTCTCATCCTAGCTCTCTCCTTCAATGCCATCTTATTCCCCCTGAAACTTTGCCATTCCCCTTATCATCCATTTCCTTTCCTTCTATCCAACCCTTAATCTCCCTCTCGATCCTTTCAACCACCTGCTGGCCACACAGGCCTGCTGCAGGGTTCCGTTAGCAGCAGTGTTCAGGTAAACCATAGCAGTCAATTCTCCACTAAATTAAATTTTGCTCTGATCAATAATGCGCACCCACTTTCTCCCTTATGAAGACTGGCTGCAATGGCTTGAAGCAAGCGTCTTCCTCCTCTCTTATTCTCTCTGCGTCTCTGTGCCACCATTTAAACACCACTTTCATCTGATTACATCACCCTACTGCAACGCCCTCAGGGGTAGTGGAAGAGGAGGGAGAACACCCGGCAGGGGTCTTGTGTACCCATGCAAACAGGTGCAACATGTCTTAGGAATTTAACGCTACTGCAGAGAGGGAGAGGGTGATTAAAAAAAAAAAAAAAGGGGCAACGATTGAGGAAGAGCAGAGAGTGGGAAAGTGCAAGTAGGCTGGGGATTTGATTTATTAACTAATCATTCTTTATGCCGTTCCCCATTGCTCGGGTCTCCATCGAAAGCACCCGGCCTCCTCTGAGGCAACAGAGGTGCATCTCTTACATCAGCTCTGCAGAGGAAGGCTAGTGGACTTGCAGACGCATTCTGTCTTTCATCTGTACATCTGTATTAAAGACAATCATCACATTGTCCAACATCACAGAGAGAGGATGTACAGCTTAATCACAACACTAACAATGTTTGACTAGCATAATGTTAATACCTGCAGAGCACATGTTAAGCACATTGTGTCAGCTCTTCTACCTGGTGTTATCCAGTGTGTTAAACCCAGGCTTTATTGAGTGGTTAGAGAGCTGAGTGAGCAATAATGACTTTTTAAGCCATGTTTTTTCTTCCAAAGCTTCTCAAACACACAGAGGAGTGTGCACTTTACACAAATGTAGCACCGACCAGCAAATTGCCCAGAGTGTCTTTTATTATGTAACCCTTGTGCCGTTTAAGCTTTACTAGTTTATTAATAATTACATATTATTGAATTAAGGGTCAAATAAGTTACTATGGTTCTATGATCTAGCACTTAAGACAAATAAATGCACAATTGTATATAAAGATCTTATGGAACGAAGCTGAAAATGCTGCAATTTAATTTAACGATGCCCCCTTTGCATTCTTCTTAACCTAAGTCTAATGTCAGTGGCATAAAAAAAAAAAAACGCCGTCTATAGGATGTTATAAGTATTATGCAGTGGAACTTAAAACGCTAACAGTAAGGCTGGAAGAACTGCAGCCATAAAACAGATTGTTTCACTAAAAATCAATGTAATCATTTGGATTTCAAATGTCACAAAGGCTTTGGGTCCTCACTGTTAGGAGGATAAATGTAAAAAATATCCACTAAAGGGAAGTTCTGACACATTAAAATAGATAAAGATATTTATATATGTTATAAAATAAAAGTTAACATACATTAGGTTAGTAAAGTTTGGTATTTATGTTTCATATTTCATTTGTTAATTATAAAGCATATTAATTTTAGCTCCAGCAGCAAAAGTGTCCTATTTCGTTTACTTGCTATCTGAATGTAAAAAAACCGTCAAAAGTCTTAACACAAATCTAAGCTCTGATTTAAAGTCTTTAGCGTCTGTGATGAATTCCTCTCTTCCCCTACATGGCTGACATACTGTCTGCATAGCTGCATCTGGAGCACGGGGTGTGTGCACAAAACCACAGAGACCTGTGTATACCCACAGTCATCACTCAGGAATTTAATTAACGTATAAGAGAACGTCACCAAAAGATACTAAAACAAAGAGCCTGTGCTATGTCTTTGAGGCTTAAAAACCGCCGGGTGACTTTAAGCGAGGAAATCACTATGCCCATTTATGTTTGCGTAACGACTGAAAGATGAACAATGGACTACGACCAGTAATGACCCTTGTGCGTCTTAAGTTATTTGGTGGAAATTCTATAGTTGCATTGTTTTCTTGTCATTCAAAACAGCTGTGGACAAAGACAAGAGTGCTGCATTCTGCCTTGATCTTTGCTAGTGTGTTGAACTCGGGCCAGTATTGACTCCATTTTCCCTTTGTGGATTCCCTACTGTTGACCAGTTCACGGAGGGACGAATCTTTTCCTGCTTCGACCTCAGGTCCGACTTACTGCTGGCTAGTTTAGCCAATGAAGCACAACGGTCAAATAAATAAATAATACAGCAGTTGGCATTCTCCACAGTCATCACTTATCGGGCGCGTGGAAGGGCTGACCCTAAAACACTGTTGTGCCACGACCGGCCTGGTCTCCTTGGTAACAGGCTGTCTTGTTTGAAGTGAGGTGCCCAGGGAGCCATGGTCATACAGTAACAGCACTAGGCTACAGTGGACATGACAACAGCAATCGATTTCAGTGTCTTCCACGTGTATCGTTTTGTGTTCGGCCATATTCACAGGGACTGCTTGTAAAAATATAAATAATAAATCCATAATGTTCGAAATGCTTTGATTAGATGTCTAACTACTGCGACCAAATACTTTTGAGGTGTAACCGGAGATGACGGACCACCCTTTTTGTAAGCTGGTGCTTTGTAGCTCCAAATGATACTCATTACCCTGTCTAAGTAGACAAGTGAATGGTACTAGAAACACACTATGCAGTGATCCCGCTGTTTGACTGAGGTGGCAAAACAACTGCACAACTGCTGTGTTATTATGGGGCCTCATTAAGTGAGGAGAGAGTGGGAGATGGGGAGAGGGAGAGAGGGAAAGCAATAGAGAGAGGCCAGCGAAAGGGGAAAAAAAGAGGGAGAGGAAAAAAAAACAACACAAGAGAGCGATACAAACTGTATTCTGAGGTGATAGCAACACACAGATGCCTTTCCAGCCAAAATGAAGACTATGACTAAAGAACCCAATTAAGGGCTTTCTTAGGGGAGCCATCTTGGGAGGGGGATGGGTCTTCCTGGGACATGAGCCCTGGGCTACATCCTCTAATTAGACAGAGCGAGGGGGGAGATTCTCTGCCTGTCACTGGGAGGGAGATGGGGTCCATGGGGTTCCACATGTCAGTCCCAGAAACAAAACACAATTACTCTCACATTTAACCACTTCAGTGAGGGACAGACTTTGACTAGGGATGCTACCAAGCACCAGCGACCCCCTCCCGCCCCCCCCTCCCCCCTCCCCCCATGCTGCTAGATATGCCACTTCAGAAATGCGTCGATTTTTGAGGACTACATTTTCTCCTGCGTTTCCACGCTTTTATTAGAAGCCAAGAGCTGATCCGCACTCTCATGCTTTCATGGAAAATTAAAAAAAATTTGCTTTTAATCTACCAACAATTGGTGTCATTCAACATCCCTTTCCAAAACTGGAGAGTTAAATGACTTTGTTGTTGCAGTGAGTGAATATGAAACTCGAGAGGGAGTAATTGTTCTAATGCTGTTTATTTTGGCCTCCGCTGCATTTTGTTAACACCAACAGCATAAGAGACACTTAAAAAATCAAATCACTGCAGACAGCAAATTAAACCTGTGGTAAAATTCCTGAGAAGCACTTAAAATAATATTTATCAAAGTTGTTGAAAAAGTCAACTAAGAAAAGTAAAGGAGACATGTTTGAGGGAGAGATGTGGTGATGGATTCTAGCACAGAACACCAAGTGTCTCCTCTTTGTTTGGATTTAACTTTCCCCAGTGGTGCAACAGAGGAAAAAGAAAAAGAACAGCTCAAAGGCTTCTGGGAGTTTTTGTCATGTCTCCCTCCAGACAATGTGTTTGCATGCACATATCAGACCCTGAGAGAGACAGAGACAAAGACAAATACATACAGCATACACACAGATGTATATACACAAACACACACACACACATACAAACAATGAGAAAGAGACTATCCTCTCAGGATCATTAGGTCTGTCATGCTGTCTAATTCTGATACACCTACAAAACTAGAACACCACTATTGCGATACATCACCATCGTCATCTAAGGGTGTTTATGTCCCCATTTACAGTGCGGAGCAGTGTGTGTACAGTGTTGTACATAATTATAAATAAGCTTAAATATTAATGATGGCGCATCACAAGCAGCTGTTTTTTCCCTCTAATTCACTGTTCTTTTTTTTTGTAGTGCAACTTTTTGAAAACGGTGACAGAATTCTGAGCACCTGGGGTGATGAAGAAGAAAACAAGTTGTCATATAAAAGGAAAAAAAATATACATATACAACTTTCAAAAGCACGAGAAGCTGTCACACTTGGCAGATCAAGACATCCAGAGAAAAATGGGGTGTTTGAGAGCCACTTGGGGACAAACACGTGAAGCTATGCTTTTGTGCGACATGTTTGGGACGTGGGGCAGTTATGGTGTTTATGAGGGCATATTTTAGAATTCATTTAAAGAAGAAAAGGGGAATTAAGTCTCCGTGCTTAATGCTGAAAAGCCATTTGTAAGCCATTTTTTGAAAGGAAGGCCTAAAAAAAATTTTTAAAGTTTAGTAATTCCAAGCATCATTACAACATTGTATGATGCTTTGCATGGTTTGAAGATATTTTGCGTTTAACACATCGCAGGCACTTGTTTACTCTTGAGCCCTCTCCCTCTCTCATCCTCTCTGACTGTCCATCTGTGCTGGTTATTCTCCTTATTTTCTGTCTTAGATGGACATGATGACATGCATAGCTATATACACTGACCCGGTGACCGCAAAGCCTATAAATATGCTTAACTAAAACAGTGGAATTGGTCACAGCTTGGCAATAATGGCTATTACATGGTGAGAGGAGGATCTCATTTGTGTGGGGAAGTAGAACATAATGCAGATGTGCTCTTGTCACTTTCAGCACTCATTAAGGCCATGGAGCTTTGGATTGTCTTTGAAGGAATCCTTTTAAAAGACACTCCAATTAAGGTACGTGTCCTGCGGGCGTCTGAGGAGAGGGAGAAGTCATACAGTACGCCAGTCCTTTCACTTCACCGTCAATCGTGGCACAACTTAACACATGACTTACAATCTCGTGTCACTTCCAAGCAATGATAATGAAATTGGAGGATGGAGGGAATAAAAGACAGCCCAGCTTAAAAGGAACAAGGGAATCTCACACAGAAAATGTCATCTTCACTGTTGTGTAACTTCAATCTCATTGTCTTGTCTTTGGAGGAATTTAGATAGCTGGGAGAGAAGCTTCCTATTGCAGCCCCTCCAGTACATTGCATCGCTGGAGGAGCTGAACTTGTGTGTTTCCTCACAAATGAACTGCACTTAGAGAAATGTCAGATTTAAGCTGTGGCTAATACTGCGCATCCATCAGTTAATGAATCTGGCTAATTAATCCAGTCTAGCAGCATTGTCAGTGGCTCAGTTCTTTCTGCAATGTAAAAATCTCCTGTATCTGAAGCCAACGCAAAGGGAAAAAGGAAGTTTATTGTTAAGTTCCACATCGCAATGTTGCCTTTGCAAGAACCCAGGGACATTTTTTACTCACAGGGAGATAGCTACTTTTAAATTGAGAGGACAGTGGATCTTATATGGGTGAAAGTATACAGTGAAGCTATGCTTCCTAGTTGCTCTAGGGGTGGGCAGTAGTTGAGGGTCAGAGAGAGCACTGCACAGCTAGCCTGCTTGCCCTCCCCATCAGTACCTCATGAAATATCTAGACTTTGCTCCATATTTTAATGGAGTGAGGCAGAGGGATGTGCAGGGCAGGAAGCTGTGTGAGTGTGTGTGATAGGGAAGGGGCGTCCCCTGGAGAGTTTCGAGGAGAATGGTGGTCTATGCATCTCAGTGCTTATTTTTTGTCTGTGAAAGAAGGAGGAAGGAGAGAAATGGAAGGAGAGAGAGAGAGAGAGGGAAAGCAAGAGAGAGATAATTCTCCTTTGGAATCTGGATTCTGGGGCACACAGGCCCAGGAGTCAGTCAATCTGGCTGGTCTGAGGGGGGTGGCTGGGCGGGGGGTCCTGTGAGGGCTGATTAGACGGATGCTCTCCCATCATCCATCTCGACAGGCTGGCGAAAATTGGCTAGCCCCTCGCAGGGTCGAGTTCACGGGGGGAGGCGGTGGGGGAGGATGTGGAGCAGTGCACTGGATACCTGTCACAGCCTTTGGTCTGTTTCAGGATCTCAGCAGCAAATTAATAAAATATCGTTCCTGCTTCCCTTTACCTGCCGTGGCAGCTCTCCCTCTTACCGCTACTTCTCCCAGCTTGCACTGGCCCTTTGACCCCTCCGACTACTGTGAGAGATGAGGAGCCCAGGCAGCCGGTGAGTGGGCCAGAGTGTCAGGGAGAAATAGGGAGAAACTCCAAACTCAAGATCTGGCAAAGAGAGAGAGAGCTTCCACTCCACTCGCTGCAGGAAGACAGCTCCACTTCAGACAGACTGACAAACGACTGCCCTGTGTCAGTGAGACATTTTGAAGTGTGATGCATGGGAAATGGCAACTGCACAAAAAAAACAACAACTAAAAACAAGACTCCAACCTACAATATTTGTTGAAGTCTTTAACTAAAGATTGTGAAAAAGGCAAATTTAACATTACTGTGTCCAGGACCTACAACCCCCCCCCCCGGTAGAAACGGTAATGTATGTGTACTTGTATCTATATGTACTGCATATATGTGGAAGAGCATGAGCATGCTCTCACATGGGACTGCCTTTGGAGCGTGGCACAGGTTGAGCATAATAATCATCTTATCCCCCAAGCTCATTCCTGCTCTCCTTTCATAACCCCCTGTTTCACAACAAAGTGCCATAGGTCTTTCATGTTCTACTCTTGTCTCCTCACACAGAGTGTAAAACAATATAATCATGCATGAAACAACACCTCCGGGAGGTAGAGATCACTTCAATCCAAAAAATGTCAAACAAAAAAAAGTAGGAAAACATCCCCAGGTTATTTGAGATTGTTTACAGGTACCTGCAACAACCCTTGCTATAGAGAGAACACTCGTACCAATGAAGGATGAAAATGTGATAAAGAGGAGGCCTTGGCATGAATGAAAAGTCTCCACATTGGCAGTTTGGCAGAGAGCAAGGCTTGTTAAATAACCTTCTCTGTGGTGGAGTTGCATATTGGTGGATCAGGACTTGTTTTATTCATGGTTGCGGTGCTCAAATGACCAGCAGATAATGATCAAATTCACCTTCCTCCTGGCAGACACACGCCTCTGTGTTTACAACCTGAATCTCAATATGAAAATCGTTGCCGATCAATGGGCAGCCAAGCCCTGGATGCTTCCTCTGGCTACCTGCTAATAAATAGTGCTGCTAATCCACATTTCAGGTAGGTGCATTAGAAGGATGTGGTTGGGAGCTGCCAGCTTCTCTTTGTGCTTTAGGGTGAATTAAGAATCATTCCAGTGATTGAAGTGCACACGTTACTAATATTTTAATGATTTAGTTTCAAAAGCTAATAGAAAGAAATCTGGATATGAGAAGTGCACTGTGAGTATGGTGGAGAATCCCCCTAACAAAACAGAATTGCTTGAAAACACCACCACAGTGAAATAATATAATAAGGTCTGTTTCATTTTTTCAGGTTCTCCAAGGACCAGAGAAAAAGATTGCTAGAAAATGGATTATCTCTCTAACATTGCGAGTTCATAAGTCCAACTAGTAACTTTGTTGAAGGGCAGATATGGTTTCCCAGAGGACAAAGCTCATATTTAGCCATGAGGCCTCCTGTGTGATTAGAAGGGGAGATGCAAGCATATTGATTCAACTGTGTTTTTGCCTCTGCACTGTATGTAATTACCTCTTCAAAAACGAACATTGCACTAATCCTCTAATTCCAGATATTTTAGTGCTCTGCTGGTCTAATAAGCAAATCAAATCATATCTGCACATCACAAATGAGTTTTGGAAACGGCCTGAAATAATTCCTTCTGTGCCACAGACGGGATGGAGGGGATAGCCGGAGTGTGGCGAGCGGTGTTGAGTGTTTGTTAAGCTGTCATGTGTGATTAGCTACTGCACTTTCTGCTGGTGGCCGTGTGCTCCACCAGCCGCGGGCTCACCTGTAACTCGGTCTGGAAGAAGAACTTCTGCGGGCACTGCGAGCAGTCGTAGATCTTATCCTCTTGGCCGTGGGCAGAGAAGATGTGCTGCTGGAGCTTATTGGCCTGGACAAACACTGCTCACAAACATGGAAGAAAAAGAAGGAAAGGAACAATTAAACAGGGGGGAGACATTTGTAAATGTCAGAGTATTGTTAATGCTGTATTTTCAAAATTAGTCACTGTAAGGCGCATGATGCACCTCTGTGCTTCCCATTGCTGACCCTGCTACATGATACTGGGGCCTTGTTGCTTGCACTAAGGGAACAAAGCATCATAAATGCATGTGTCTAAACAAAATGTAAAGGCAGATGTGTCGAATGGCGAGAAAAGTTACCTAATTACAAACAAATGGATGCGCTATCAACAACGGGCAAAAAACATTTTTATGAGATATATAATTGAAAAAATGGAGATGTTAACAGCAAAACTTGAGTGGTCACGGCACTAGAGCCGAGGAATGCATAATGTTTGGGGAATAATGATGCTCTTTATTTAGCACTTCTGTGGGGACAACAAGCCAGGAAATAAACAACCACCAAAAACTGGCATGGCTTCAAGTGCAAAACATGGCCTCCATTAGTCTACATTGCTAATTATATTGACAATATAAATATTCATGGTGTTACACTTCCTATTTATGCAGACTCAGATTATATTCACCATGATATAAACACACAACTCACTGGCACTTAAAACATACCATACTGTACATTTGTGCTTTAATTAAGACATAGTCCACACTGAAAAAAAAAAAAAAAAAAACCTAAGGACTTAACTGCGTGTGTCTTGAGTGTATGTGTGTTGCACGTGTGGGCGTGTGTCTCTGCATTCTCCGAGGAGCACTTCAAACATCCCGTTTGTTATCCCAGACCCTTGTGCTTTAAGGATGGCTGTCTAATCTCAAAGGTCTGGATGCTCTGGAAAAGTTAGCATGTGGGGGCTTCATTTGAATTCCTTACAGCTCAAAATAACTTTTCTTCTAATGCATGCACCGCGGGGCCACAAGGAGAGGGAGGGGGGGGGGGGGGGGGGGGGAAGCACAGCCACAAAAGGTGAGGTGTCTGTTGGAGATGGCTTTGGGGTCGCTGCAGCCCACTGGTAGGGCCTGTGCAACATTAACGTGTCCCAATTTGAGCTCACCTGGGAGAGCAGTTATTAATTATTGAGCTGTGCACACTTGAGACACACTCAGCTTCATTGAATGTCACACTCCTGACCTGGGAAATAAAAGTTTAGATCCAAAGCAGACACACTACGGTGACGCTTTCAGACTGCTAATGCTTGGGTGGCAGCTGTCTCTGGAACATGGCAGCATGTTGACCAGAAAGGAACAAACCTCCACTAATGAACAAACAACAACTCTATGGTCCATTTCTGAAACTAATGACCACAGCAATATGAAGACAAACATAATTGCAGAGAGATGGCCAGTTTTACAGTCGCTTACAAAACATTTCAGCTCAAGGTTAAGGGCCCCCAGCTATCATGCATATTTGTTGCTCTGTTATGCTCCAAAAAAATGATGACAATTTTCTATGTAGGGAACACATGCTCTAAAAAAAATGCACTGATAAACAATGGCTTTTTCCTTTAGCTGTCTTTTGTCTGCATATACTGTACAGAAGCAGGTCACAGCAGCTGCAGGAAGCCTTCATTATGTCTTTGGCTAGAGGAGGAAAAAGTCAATACTGCAAAAATAAAAATGGATTCGAGACTTAGGGGGCCTTCAAATACTGTAGAATTTGGCTAAACACAACAAGATGTCAAGTTAGCCGTTGCTGTGTTTACATGTGTATGAGGTCCAGTTTCAGTAATAGACACATTTAATCATCTATACGCGATCAGTTTAAAGCTCTGCATTCGTTTATATGCTAGTGTCCATTACCAGCTGCTTTAAAGTGGGAAAGAGCCCCAATAAATACTGACTAGATGTATGGGATAAATGAGAGCTCCGCAACGTTTGGGCTAATTTAATAGTGCAATTTTTGAAATCTTTAAAGGCACGGGTTATATTTATGGTTATTAAAGATGACTGCAAATCTCAGGCATTGCTAAGATACTGTGGCTAGTGGTAAGCATTAAGTAAGTAAGAGTTTCAATTCAGAAACTTTCTAGGTGATATTGACAATTTGCATGCAACATGTAATGAATGGATAAGCTAAAACTGGCAATGAGGAGACACCGAGTTTGCATTTGGCAGCATGAGTCTAATACGAAAAATTCTACGGCTGTAGCCATTCGCAGGAGGAACACAGGCATGTCTTTCTTTAGGGTTAAAATGAGGACATAGAGAAACGGGGAAGAAATAATCCAAAACCACATCCAAACAGGATCAGTAGCTGGCCATTGTGACATTCCCTGCTGAGAATGAGAGAGAATCGGGGAGAGAGAGAGAGAGAGAGAGAGAGAGAACTTTGTGGAGTTTGTTGGCCGTGGAGCCAGAGCAGAGCAGCGCTGAACAGAGTGCTGAGCCGGGTTGGGCGTCAGGGGTGTCAGGGCTGAGGGGGCTGAGGGGCCAAGGTCTCCTCGCTGTGGGGGATATTAAGCCCTCTGATTAGATCTCAGGGGCCGCCCATGGCAGACGTCTCCTTTACTACAGGCCCCAGCTCATCTTTATTTTGGCAGGGTGGTGCTCTCTGCAGGCTGCACTGCACCAATACTAAGCTGTTTGTGCAGGGAGGAAAAAAAAGTTTATTCTTTTTCCTCCTTTCTCCTTTTCATTTATTTATTCGTCTAGCCTACATGTGCTTGTTTCTGCTTAATCCAAGATTTCACAATGCAGAGCCTGATCCAAGTGTTCTGAGGCAACACAAACAAGTTGACAGCGTACTATTATTCACAGTTATAAGATGATGGCTACTAATCTTGAGGTAAAGCTAAGCCCATGTTAGGTTTTTGGTGGATGTAATACGTCATAATTCTAACATCATGCACCAGCAGCACATTGGCAGCAACTAAACAAAAAACTAATTAAACTACTGTACTTGTCAAACTCTTGTGGATTTGAAAGCAGTGCATCCTGTAGTTTTTCAAGTTTGTGCTTCATACTGTGACATAAGTAAAAGAAATGTGTGTACACACACACACACACACACACACACGACTTTCATCAGGAACACTTTCTTCTGTTTTGTTTGTCTTAAGCACATATTCCCAATCACAATTTCCACACCAGCCCTCACTACTGCTCCTAAGGGTGCAGGCAGACACTTCTAGCTGCAGGCTCCCCCACTTCTGAAACCTGTCAAATCTGTCCTGGGAGAGTCAGCCTCTCTCTCATCATCCAGGGGCTTATGGACCTCTCTCCATTTACCCTCCCTCCCCATACACAGTTCTCTTTTCCTCCTCCTCTTCCCCCTCTTTCATCTCACATCCAAACTTGCCAGTTGCAACCTTCTCAGCTTCCTCCAAGTTTTGTCTCCTTTTCTCCTCTATTTTGTCTCCACTCATCTACCGTCTATAAACTTACTTTTCCACATATCTTCCTCCAGTCTGTTTTGTGGTGTGATTTGTCCTTTTTCATTTCCCTTCGGGTTGGATTTAGGAGAATCACATATGTCAAAGAATGAGAATCCCTCACTTCATCCCCAGAGATCTACTGTAGGTCACAGTGGTCCTAGACGGTATGTTTGTTTTCTGCTAATGTGTTACACTGTGAGGGAAAGTGTGGATTTGTATCCTAGATGCTGGATGTGATTAGCTTCATGCAAATTTAAGCTTTAAAAATGATTATGTTGATGATATTAATGAAATGATGACCTCTTACTTGTGCTTTTAAACACTCTTAAAGTTCGAGTTCTTAAACACAACTGTGAAACTATTAATGATCCTCATTGAAAAACAAACAAATTACTGTGTCATTTTTCTGTGGTGGGTGGGTGCTGTTGGAAAACAGTATTAGGCCTCCTGTATATTAACATATTTTCTAGGAGTGAAAATGAAGGACTTTGTATTGAATATTTGAAATTTCCCGCGTCACCATTTCTACTTAAATAGCTTAAATTCATCTTCCATCACTGTATGTAAAAGTCTATAACTGTGCAATCAAATGTGAACTCAAACACATAATGAAAAATAAATATAGTTACCAAAGTATATATATACTGTGAGCTTATTTTAGTGTGTTAACTATTTAATTCCTCTACATTATGCCAGACTCATCTTGAGGAAATATATTCAAGGACAGCTGTCAGCCAATCTCTCAATTCCTCCTTTTCCTCTGAGTGCTCTGACTTCAGTCTGCCTGTCCCCTGCATCCCCAACAGAGGGAGGCCTTTCAGTCCATTCTAGCCTCCCTTCCGCACTACCACAGGCCTTCTCCCATCTGTCTGTCTGCTTTGCGACCACTGTCCTGAGGGTGCACTCTGTCTTTCCCTCCTCCTCGCTCCCTCCCAGCATCCCTCTCTCTCATGCGCCGTGATCGATATGGACGCGGAGGGAGAGGGGGGACCTGTCTGTCAAAGCTGGCGGTGGAAAATGAAGGCTCAGATGAAGGAGGCATGCTCTGTATATTAAATGCCCAGACCCCTGTGGGGGGGGGGGGGGTTGCTTGGGTTGGGGATATATCAATAGGCTTCTGCTTAAAGAGAGATAAGGCCAAAACAGCAATGAGAGAAGTAGAGTGGAGTAGAGGGAGGGGAGGGGTGAGAAAGAGAGATCAGGGAAATGAATGTGAAGCTGAGCAGTGAGGTGGATGAAGAGGTAAAAATATGAAAAAAAAAAAAAAGAACTTTGAGCAAAATGCAAAACGCAAGCTAATGATGTTAACTGATGTAACAAGTGGAAGAGAGACAAATGAGTTCTTTTGGGTGATGGGTGGCAAAGGAGGGTAAGATAAGTGCAAGAGAGGGAAATGAGCTGAGGACCCAAAAAGTGTGAGGAAGAGTAAAGAGCTGAGAAGGGAGAAAGAGTGAAGAGCTGAAGTTAACGACTTTGCAGATTTCATTATAGAGATAGTTAACCCTGTTGACACTGAAGGAGGGCGCTATCCTCTCAGGAGGAGTCCGGTCCTTCCACCTCCACGCACAGAGACAGATGAGATCATTACAGCTATCAGCACCACTGCCATCCACAATTAGCACATCTCCTTTTCTTTCCCCACTCTTCCATCCCCCATCTCCCCTCGGCTCACACTGTCTTCCCCCTGCTCTCTTTCTTCTCCCCCCTTTCACATCATGACACTTCTTTGGCCTTGATTTGAAGGCAATCTGACTAAATAAAAAGTCACATGCAGCAAAATGCTCTCAGCTTTAGCGACCTGCTTGCCTGACCTTTCCCAACTCATTTAGAACCCATCTGCCTTTTCAAACTGAAGAAAGACGCTTAGAAAATGCAAAGCTTAGCATGTCGAGAATGTAAATGCCCTCGGAAACTAACATTCTCTCAAATCCGTGATGTCACGGGATTACAAAAACACCACAATACCCACCTGTAAAGCAGACAGGACACTTGAAGGTTCCACCCATTCCCTCAAAGCTGTGCTCAATCAGGTGGCATTGAAGCTTTGCAGGCGAGTCGAATGACTGACTACAGAGCTTGCATTCATGGTTCAATCCTTCCTCTGTAGAGAAGAGACAAGACAAAGACACAGAAAATCATAAGAGGGAAAATAAGCATATTAAGCATAGCAGAGGTCTCACTCTGTCCTGTTTCTTTGTTTTTTTACGTTTTAACTTTATTCTTTCACATGAAATTTAAATTTAACTAATTTGCTGCAAAGACTCCTGCCTGGGATTTTCATGACTCAGACAGGAAATAATACAAGGTGTGATCTGCTCCCATCAAGTACAAATTGGATGATCAGCCAGGGTCCTAATCGCTCAGATGAGCCTTGCAATTTGAACATGGTGAGTGTCATCTTTTTGATTAGCTTACATGCAAAAGAAAATTATTTTTAGAATATTCAAATTAAAACAGAGATGAAGGAAGTCTTATGAATGAATGAATGGAAAAAATTGTGCTTTGCTAAAAATGAATCAAAAACCAAGAATAGCCATATAGTCTCATTTCAAACAGTGAAGAGGGTTATTAATATTATTGCGAGGACAAACCGTTATTGTGAAAATAGTTTTTTAGCTCGTTTTATTTTATGTCACCAAATCATATCATAGCTTCTTTGGTGTATATACACTGACTGTCGAGGCTGTCAAAACAACTCTCCTTTACAACAAACCCACATGTCAACATTTTTAATACAGTGATGTGACAGTTATTTCAAGAGCACGACAGATTCCCAGTTTATCTTCTTGGCATTACAATTCCCCACACATCTATCTTGACATTAAACTACCTCACCCGTGGCTGGAGATATCTTAAATAAATGTCGTTCAAACTGTGAACCTGCGCACTCATTTGCAGCACAACGATCCGCTGACTCAGAATTCCAGTGGACTGCCCATCTCGAGTGTGTCAATAAACGGCCTATACACTACCATGGCCCAGAGACTAGTGCTCTATCAAACTCTTAACTTGCCAAGTCTCACATAAGGTGGGGCGTATACACTGGGGATTCATCTAGAATTTAACCCCAGGTCTCAACAGCCCAGCGCCCAACACATCCAAATGCACACATAACCACGTAAACGCATAATCCACCAATCCAGCTGTTCCATTTTGTCTCATTTGGAATTAGTTCTTGTTAAACCTGATATGACAGAAGCCATTTAGCAAATTTAAATCTCTCAATAACATAAACATTTTATGATCTTTCTGTATCAATAATGTGAAAAAAAACAACTTGTAATTCCCTTTGTAAATTATTATTGCAAAAAAAACTTGCCATATGCATGATAGATGTCATGACAGAATAAATAGTAGGGTAGTATCTCTCTTTCTGCACCTATAGATTGATGCCGGTTAACAGTGATGTCTGGAACCCAATGACCCCTGATATTTTAGGAAGAGAAGCAAATGGAAACATCTCCTGCAGTGCCAAACGTAACAGTGGGAGTGTATACATATTCAACTTCTTACTTTAACATATGACCACATGTTCCTTTACAAGCCTTTCTCAATATCATAAACATATGGCATAGTATATCACAAAAGGTGGTTTCTACGGCATAAAAAAACAAACCATAAATTGTGCATCAGCACAAGTGCACAGATTATGTTCTCCCATGACTGTCTGGTAAAGGCTGATCAAACACCTCATAGCAGTTTAAAAAGGAAAAGCTGATGGTGTATTCTGGAGTGATGCATTCAGCAGATGAGATTTTCTGTAGCCTACATGTGCATCTGAGTGTAGCAGCAGCCATCAGAGGAAGAAGCGGGAGGAGGGTGGCACGAGCACATCCACACAACGGTGGAAAAGGATCACTGCCCTCTTTGATCACCATTTAGTTTGCTTATCTGTGTGAGGGTGTACACTAAGGTCAAGCTTGCTGCAAGGTTCACAAATCTGTTTTTCTGCCATATGTGCAGCCCATGTTTGACCCTGGTGCACAATGCTGTCCCTTTGGAGACCTGGCCTGCTTCATTATGCAGATAACTCTGCACCTGCCTGACTGACCTTGTGCGTGTGCATGCGTGTGTTTGTACCTGTGAGCAGGTGCGTCAACAGTAAGCGGCAAATAAGTGGCAGATAAAAGTACTTACTTCAAATCTAAAGTAAAGGGCTGGTGTTCTTCTGTACTGACTATGATTCCTGTTTAATCCTGTGAATAGACTAAATTCAATGATGTGTTAGTCTGTTTCTCAAGAAGACAAAAACCTTTAACAAGAAGGCACAAACATATAGTTTCAGTTGTTTTTTAGGCTAAAACAGCCGTGCACTGTAATTTAACCACCCATATTTAAACTGGTGAGAATTGCAAAATTGTTGGGAACAATTTTTTCGTGGAACAATTTTGGCGCATTAGCAGAACGTACAGTATGTGGAACTAAGTCCAAATTAACTGTCCATGCATGTTGCATTGAAGGAGCATGTCATCCAGTAAGACAGCGTGGTTTACATTAGTGTGGACAACAATGAAGGTCTGTGAAACTTAGGAATAAGCCACAGTACATTAGGTTATGGTTACCACTGACAAGACTTGTTAGTGGGTCAGTGCTGGTGTCTTTTAATGGGGTCTGTGGTTGATTTGAAACAGAGATGAATACAAATCATTTTTGAGTGTAAGTTCCTTTTAAAAATAGTTTCCCCATGTCCTTCATGAATTTACGTATTCTGTGTGTATGATCTGTCTATTCAGTCCTAAACTAAATGCATAATATGTCAAATCTGGATAAATATAGGTGGACTTAAAGAGAAACGAGTAGTAGAGGTATGGCTGCAAATCTATCATGACTAAACTGTGCTCTGTTAGTCTTTTTAATGCAGCTTGTGTAGGGCTGGGTTTGTATTCAGCAGTGTAACAGGGGTTGAATCAGACTGGCAGTCTGTCTCTTGGTGAGAGCCAAGGGAGGAAGTCAGCTTACTCGCCCCTATAGCTGCCTCACTGCGCTGAGGTCACTTCCTGTTGCTCCCACAGCCCTTCTCCAGGGCTGCCCAATCAGCATGGCTCTGTGTGAGCCCCCACCCCTCTCTTATGCACTGAGCAGACTCTGGATATAGTTACAGGGCCACAGGGGACTGTCAGCTCTCTCTTTCTCTCTCTATTCTCATCTCGCTCTCCCTCCTCCCACTCCCTGTTTCTGAGTCTCTCGAGTCCTCTCCGATGCCACCACCCTGTCCCTCTGCACTCCTAAGAAAATCCTTTAGATGAGAACTGCTCCTGTGCCTGCTCCCTCTAAGCATCCCTGACACCAGCAAAGTAAGCCCATCTGCATATCCACAGGGCCTTGCGTTCCTGTGGCTCATGGTTTATGTATTTCACAGCTCCTTAAAACACAAACGCGTAATATCTCTCCCATGTGGAGGAGGACAGGAGAGGAAGAACGGTGGGGGGGGGGGACTACTCTCAAAAAGAATGGTCTTTATTTCTCCATGCTGTTTACTTTTTCAACCAGGCTGAAGTTCATGTGCTGTTGAAGGTTGCTTGGGACGCTGGGGCTTGCAAGGTTTGGCTTGCATAGGCGAAGTCCTTATGTAACGACAACACAGCTACAGCATATTGCATTCAGTAAGAATAGGGCAGCCATCAGCAGCCATCGACTGACAGCGAGCGACAGTGAAACACTAAAAACCAAAGTAACTAAAGATACTCAAGCTTCCCGATAATAGTGTGTAGTTAAGTATAACGCAGGGCATTGCTTAATTAAAAACTCTGCCTTAGCTTGTTCCACCACCCCACGACACCACTGCCCCATACGCTATTTAAACAGGCGCAGAGGAGAGGAGCAGTTGGAATTGCAGGGGAGTTCATGATCACTTTTAGCATTTGGCTTTGGAAGAGAAAAATCTGATACTTAGATTTACCCTCCTCTCTGGGGCATTGTGAATGGTTCTCTGAAGCTCCCTCTTAGTGGGACCCGTGCTGCTTGTGTCACCAAAGCAGCACACTCTAACAAATGATATTAAGGACATCAATCAAGCCACTTCTTTGCTGAAAGTAATGAGTAAACAAGTGGGAGAACAAATTGAGAATATTTGGTAGGCAAGGATGGGTTGTTTTGAAAAAGCCAAAGACCGAACCAGCACAGTAATCAAAGCTGGTCCACACAAACTAGCAGGTCAATGCAATCCAGTCGCTCTAAAATGCCAACCACTGCTGGATGAATTTCACCTTTAGCGATAGTTTGCTTTCTGTTTTAGCGCCGGAATTGTACTATTTAGCCTGATGTTGGAGTTGCATCTTAATAAACCAGGAAGATTTGGTTTTCAGCGGACTCACTGCTGTATATACAACCCACCGCGGGATTGTGGATGGTAGCAGACAGCTTCAGGCCTGTAAACAGTAGGTGGGTTTACTTCTCTCTTGTCTCTGCGGGAACTATCCATTAACAGATAATGGGGGGAAAATCAGAGTGATTAAGGCCCAGGGAATTATGGGTGAATACAAATTGACTCCACCTCTGTGTGGTGCGCTCTCTTGAGGTAGAAGCACTGCTCATAAGGAACAAACTCATTTCAGAAGCACTACAAGGCCCATTAAGGCCTGGAGAATGCAGGGGATGGGGGGTAGGAAGGTGGTAGGTGGGAGCGCAAAGGGATGGACTCCCCCTGGACCAAAGCTGATTGGAGAACTGGTGCCTGGGGGGAACATTACTGATATCTATTTCCTGCCTCCACAGTTTGAGAAGGACAGAGTGAATCAAGTGCAAAATGTCGAAATTAAAGTACAAGATTTAATCATGGCACCTTAAAATTCACCCCATTCTATCATAGAGTTAATGTATTACATGAACAGGGATGGAAATGTGGTCGAGCACTAGCTAATAAAATCAGAGAGATTGGAAAACTACCACAGCATGAGAAGGAGTAGCTTTACTCCAGCCTGCTTGTAGGGAGGAGGGCATGCATGAGACATATTCTGTCTTTGCAAGAATGAAGAGCAAAATGCAAGGTACCGAAGCTCCTGTGTCAGGGCCTTAACTTCCATGCATGCCCGATGCTGTATTACAACCTTCAGAGGGAGAAGGAGGGGTGAGACTGTTGGCTGCGGCATGTCAGTAACAGTGACGCCCTCGCACAGCAAGAGCAAAGGATTCTGGGGGAACATGTCTCTGGGAGAATGTCAGCTCTGATGCATGGCAGCTCGTTGGAGGCGCTAATCAGAGCAGGTCTAGGCTCCTGCTAGGATCAGCCACTCTGAGCCTACATTAACCGCCTCACAGCTCCCCTGGCTACCGGGCCAGAGGTAGAAACACCAAACTGACAGGTTTTTGTGTTGAGATAAACATGCGTAACGCTTGAATGGGTGTTACAAAAGGTTTACCCGACTAGAACACCTTTTGGAGTTCACAAAACAGGAGGGACAAAAACATAAGGACAATTCCTCTTCTCCCTAACATAAATGCACTGAGAAGACATTTCCACTTGGGTTATTTGCCAAGAGCCCCTGTGCATGTGTTTAGTGATATTCAGGCATTTGACTGTGCAGCAAAAAACACAGAAACTAAAGCAAGTGGTGATCACTTTAACATAATATTAAAGACACATAAGGAAGCGTTTTACTTTGCATTATTATGTTAAACCAAAAAAAAAAAAAAAGTTAAAAAAAAAATCTTCTTTGTGAAAAACATAAAATCTACGCTTATAGAATTTCTTAATAAGAGCCCGGTATTTATGAAGAACCCACTGCATGTGCAAGCTTTTTTTTTTCAGCTGGGGTATGGTATGAAGGACGAACATCAAAGAGGTAATTTGACGGAAAACCTGTATGTAAATTTTACCCTTCACCATACTATAGCCTATTATATCTCTATCAAAAATATATATATTTAGCTTAGATGCTGACATTTCTGCAAGTGTATCTCTTCTAAATCAATGACGCAGATGCAGTGTGACTTAAATCCTGTAGTCTAACGCCAAGATAAAGACACATAACCCTAGCCCTAAGTAAAACAAAGCCATCCTATAATTGTAAAATGTTGTGCAAATATGTATTTTACATCAAAACTGGTGTGGTGCTAGAGCACTACAGAATGCTATGAAGAATATAATCTCCTGTTTTGTGTTTTGCCTAGACCATTTTACCTGCTATTCTTACAACTGAAACCCACAATGGCTAAAACTTGGTCAAATGAACACTGTGTAGGTCACAGAGGCAGAGGAAAAGAAAAAAAAGTGAAGGGAGAAATCCACAACAGTAAAGGCAAAAGCCGAATACTTGTTAACGAATGATGTGTAGGCGCTGCAGCTGCAGGCAGGTACGGCGGTCCGTTGGGGACAAACAGTGCAGGCTGTTGAGATGGATTGCATGAGAGTGCTGGACCCCCTGCAGCGACACAAACACCATTCTGCACTGAAATGCTCTAATTTACTCTATACATGCCTATTCTAAACTGCTGGGCATTTTCTTGTTAGAAGGAAATAAAGGTCAAGTGACTACGCCCTGACTTTCTAAGACTCTTGTGCACAATGAAAGTTGCAATGCAAAGTGAGAAAAAAATAAAAAAATAAAAAAAAATACACAAGCAAGCAAAGCAACTGTTAAATAGGCAAAGAAAAAATTTAAAGCAAACAAAAGGAACATAAAAAATTAGGTGGGAACTAACCAGAATCCCTTTCAGGTCCGAAAGAGTGAGTGGCCTGGATGTAAAAAGTTAATTACGGGCACATGCCCGGCTTTTCTTTGGCTAGTCTCACTGTGGCATTGTCAGCCTTAGGTATGTGGCTCTATGGGTTCTGTGATCCACACAAAGGAGCGAGGAAAGAGAGCGTTGCAGAGAGGCCCCTTGGCTGGGCTCACGGCATGGAACACTGTACAATTAGCCAGCCCCTACGTTCTGCCGGCTTATAATTATCAGTGCTCACCTTAATTGACTCCCTTAGCCTGCTGCAGAGGGACCCCCCCCCACACTCCCTTTCTCCCCTGCTCAACGCAGGCCACCGAGCGCCATGCCGGGCTCTCCAAAGTCATTTAAAAAACCGCTCATATTTTCGACACAAAAAAAGGGGGAACATTTGGCGAGAGAGAATTCATCATCAGGTGTCTAGAGGTTTTCCTTAATAGAAAAGCTGAGTCCCACTGAGTGCGCTCCGTGTAGCGGCCAGCCACGCATGCTCAGGACCAGCAAGCCGCCGTTCACAGCGGGCCACAAGACATTAGCATAATTTTATATAACACAGGCACCCGCACTGGAAATTTAATACATCTCAGCAAATACGAGACAGGCGTTTTGCATAATTTTTTTCCTCGTTCTTCAACTAGCTTCATCTCTTCCTTCCATCGCTCTGTCCTCACTCCGCGTCTCGCTGCTGTCTTCGTCCTGCCTCCCTCTCTCCTGCTGCCACTTTCCTTTGCCCCCGCCCCTCACAACCACCCCTCTCTCCTCGCCCCATGGTGCTGCTCTCACTAGGAGAGGGGAAGTTCATTACCTCAGCTAAATCAGAATTAGTCCCTTCATTTTGACGGGGCGAACTTCATTAGAAAGGCCCTTCCTTAATCCAGCAGGGAGAACTGATGAATCTACATGGGGGCAATAATTTGCTTCAGACAGCACATTCAGCCACTTCCTCCACACTATTTCCCCCTTCCTTTTCTCCGTCTATCTGGCTTTATGCACTTATGGTTACATTTTTATTAGATCCACAGCAAAAGACTTGAGAAAGGAAAACACCTGCATATAATTAACTAATGGCAAAAGAGAGGGTGTAAAGAATGAGTTATGCTTTTTGGAATGTCCCGTCTCCCCAACAGGCTTCAGGGCCTCCGGAGCAGTCAAGGCTGGCTTGGCCGACGCTCAAACACAGCCTGAGTGAGCATGGTCAACAGCAGGCTGGGTCTGAGGTAACTATTCAAGATTATTTTACAATGATTATACTCTGGTGTTTTAGGAAACACAAATTGTTCCTGTGAATGTGGTTACGGCAGGTAGAATGAAAAAACACACATATGGATAAACTGTTACTGTGAAAGTGAGAACATAGCATCCTTTGTTTAGTTTTCCTTTTTCCAAAACCTACAAAATACAGAGTCTCTAAAGAGACAAAGCTTCAGTAGTTGTCCAGCTCTTTAGAACAAACTACAGAATGGAGAGATGTGAATCAGGACAGACAGCCCCTGACTGCCATACCACAGCGCCTGGTGTCAAACAGATGTGCTGCTTGGCAGCTAGGCTCCCCAGAAAACATGGAGCCTACGCATTCCAGGGTGGTGTTGAGTTGTGCTGCCCTCCCCTCTCTCACCACTCCACCGTCCCCCAACAGTCCCAACTCCCCCACACTGTTTCCCTGCAGTTTCCCTCCCTCATCACCTCCACACAGGGGTCTCCTGACTGGTAATCTCGTTCCTCGAATGTAAAATCTCCAACAGAGATGCCCTGTGCTTTTACCCCCTACCTCTGTGGCTGATGGGTAAATTGGAATGGCGCACCCTGCTGGTGCCAAGAGCTCTGAACAGACAGCGGTACACACATGCTGTGACACCCCACGCGCACTCTGTCTAATATAGTGGACATGCACACTTCTCTGTGAGCTGCAAAATCCATGCACTTACACACAAATGCACACACAGATGATACGCGTGAGAACATACTCGCAACAGCTTCGCATGAATCCCATACACATCTTCCTAAACATACGCGCATATGGATACAAGGTAAGTGTTCCATGCATGATCTGTTCACCCTCATCTGCACAAAGACTGAATATATAATAAACCAACAGACACCAGGAAGTGAGTCGAATTATTTTAAAACTTAAGAGTGCATCATCTGGAATGGCTCAGCTTGGGTCCTTCAACACAATCTGCACCTGATATCAGTCTCCATCATTCCTATTGTGTATACGATGTAGAACAGAAAACACACAACAGCAAAACAATTTGAACTGCAGTAAAGGAGCATGTATGTAGGTCCTCAATGTGTATAGTAAGCGCTGCCAGCTTCATGTTTTTTAATAAGCACATTGTAATTGTATTGTAATAACGACTCAGATCAGAGACGATCTTTTTTGGGTTTTTTTGGTTTTTTTTGTGTCAAGGAGTAGCAGAGTAACATTTCCCAGAGGGCTGGGTTAGCTGTCCGTGGCTTCCCCTCTATCTATCTGTCTGTTTTTCTCCTCGGTCAATGTTCCGAAGCATGTGTGAATGGTTGGGTCCACCCTGAAATCGCAGGGACATCGTGAAATAGTCAACGGGACTTGAAGGGGCTAAAGATCACTGCGGAAGAAGCCACAGAGGCCTTCCTGTCAAAGGCAGTGCTTTCAGGGGGCCAGGGGTGAGAGGAAACTAGAGGGAGAGAGCCAGAGACATGACATACATTTCATTACACTTAAACCAACTGTGGGTTCAACTCAGAGCCCTGGATTTCCAATGGGGTCTCAAAGGATGGAGTAAATGGAGGTATAAGAGAATGGTTTTTACAAAGAACACAATGGGTAGGTGGACAAAGGCAGGCAGCTGGACTAATTGCTTGGGGGCTTGTAGGAATATTTTTGTAAGTACTTCTATTTAAAGCTCAATTTAGTGGCGTATGTCACTCTGGTGAACATTAAATATCTAATGTATGAAAATCTCCAAACTCCAACTGCAATTAGAAGGAATATAAATACGATTCATATTTCAAAACATTTAAATGAATGGTGCAAATATCTATTTTTTCTACAACAACAGATTCTATCTCACAATTTTATTATACCAATTTGTTATTTATGTCAAAACGAATACAGTACACAAAGAATGCCCTATCTTTCCCCATCCTCTATGTTCGCTCCCATGAAGGCTGTTTAATTTGTGTCTATAAACACAAGCCTAGATGGGCCTGACACAAGAGAGGAGAAAACAGTACTTATACCAGACATACCCAGAGTGGTCTTTCAGCGAGAGCTCTCCTGGCCTTGTAGAGAGACTACTTGTCCATTAAGACTGTCAGAGGATGCTCTCAGAAATGGGAGGCCATATCTCTGGAGAGGTCTGCAGGGAGCATGCTCAGATGGAGGCTGGGGTTAAAGGAGAGGGAGCTGGATGGGTGTAGTGTAGTGGCCATTTATGCACGAGGTTAAGAAAATCTGGAGCTGGACTGTGCAGCACAGTGGTGAGGATTTGGTAATGTAAAGACAAACTACCCATCATCACTGCAATACTATGGAAAATATAATTTCCAGTCTAACCTACTTTACAAAGAAATGTCTATTTAAAAGTCCTGGGAGGATTATTAAAAGGGCTATAGAATTACAAAACACTATTATTATTGCACGCTTGGGGGGAGCCCTCGCTCATTAAGCCTCTAAGATGTCGTGGGTTTTGATTATTCTATCAGCTTCATTCTCTTATTATAGTGACAAACTCCTGCTATTTTGTTGCCAATCTTTTTCCAGCTGTCATGACTGTTGAAAGATCACAAAAACCTTCAAACACACTTGTGATATGTCTTCAAATTCACCAGACAGTGCACGATTCCCCTATTGAATTTGCAGGATTAACGCGAAGAAGAAACAACTCATATTTCTTAACTGGTTGCTGCGCTGACATCAGAGTGTATGAGAATCTAGCATAGTGGTATTGTCCAGGGGAGGGAACCCTCACTCTAACCGTCAGCGCTTCACCAAGTGGGACAGAGATGATTAAAACACACCATGGCTGTGACTGACAGACTCCCCACCACTTCTAGAAGATGACATGTCTCCAAGTCACACAGAAAAGCAACTCCTCTAATTTTAACTCTGACTGCAACACCGACCCCCTCTGTCAAAACCCACAAAAAACAACCATGCTGAGATTCTTAACCACAATAAAAGTGATAACAACTAAACAGAGAAATAAGTTTAAAAACAACAATTGGGAGGGAGGAGACAAAAGGGCTGAGAAGGCGCCATTTCCCTCTGGTGCACACAAACAGCAGGAACCTGTGAGCTTGTGACAACACCTTCAAACATTTCTGTTACTTTCACAGAAATATCTGATGCTGATGCTCCAATGTGATGCTTCCGCAGCAGTCTCGTCCCAGCGCACATTCAACTTGGCAAGCTTTTGGTTACCAAAAGGAAAAAAACACCCTCCTAACTGACTGTGTTTGACATTTGTCATGACAGGAATACAGTGAGAGGCGAAAAGAAAAGAGGAGTGAGAAGTGGGAGGGGAAGAGGAAAATGGAGGAGTGGCAGTGGGTGATCAATGTGTGAAATTGTATGTGTGAAAAAAATAATTCAGCATTCTCTGGGTTTACTGCAATTCTCCTTTTTTAAGGAGGACAGAGGGGGGTTTCCTGTTATTGTCACGTTGCTCAGGGTCGCGTACTAAATGATTCACAGAAAACGGAATCTTTTACATTGGCGTCAGCAATTCAGCCAGGCGCCCTTGTGGGGGAATTCTTTTTGTGTTTTTATTGAAGTCTGCACTGAGCGCGCCCAAAAGCTCTGACAGGGGGCCCCCGAGGGCGCTTGTCTTCACCTCCGAATCATAAGATGGAGAGACGAAGCTCCCTCTGTGCTCTCAATTATACCCCTCAAAACCCCCTCTCGCACAGAGACTTGCAACCACGCCCTCCCCACCTAAAAAATAAAACAGAGACAGAGGAGAGAAGCCTTCAGTAATGCAGTCCCAGTGGAGGGCTCCACGATCACTCTGTGCTGTTGAAACAGCTGACAGGCTCGACGCAACGGGTCAATTCCCAGCAGTCTGTCAGAGTTGGTGCTACAGCATGACGGTTAGTACTTCTACTCCAGGGATGTGCCCCTTTTGTCTGCTCCTACACGCCCCTCACATGACAAG
Organism: Channa argus; assembly: GCF_033026475.1. NCBI lineage: Eukaryota > Metazoa > Chordata > Actinopteri > Anabantiformes > Channidae > Channa > Channa argus. The sequence goes on along the minus strand of NC_090210.1, from coordinate 3,725,367 downwards.
CCACTTCTCTGACCCATGGAAGCTTGGTGGCTTTGCCCCAATTACTGCTACGAGTAGGTGGAACTCTTTACCTTTACTGTTCTCCCCCCCCGTGAGTGGCGGACACATCTGAGCCTCCTGGCACATTCAGAGGAGGTTGGGGGACTCCCAAAAAGGGCAGAGGGAGGTGTGGGTGTTGCAAGAGGGTTGGGGTAATTTGATCAGAGGGCACAGCTGCATAAACATGGGTATCAAGGAATTTCTGTCTGCTTGATGGAATTGACTTTGCATGAATGGGCCCTTTTCCCCCTGAAATGGGCCATTTTCCACATGTCTCAATGAATATGACAACCTCTCCAGCAATATGAGTGCAGTAGTGGAACTGCAACAACAGCTCAGGGTAGCCGGAGTCTTTTCTCGAGCTCTGAAAATTCTCCCTCTCTGGCTGCCTTAGCTAAAGCCCTCATCCAAGTCCTGCTGCCTGACCTGTCAAAAAGAGCCCCATCCTAACTAAAATACCCAAACAAAATAAACCAACAACCGCTGGCTGGGTCAGAGGGCAGCTGCTCTGGGTGCCTGGACTCTGGCGGGCCCTCTGATTGGTGGAAAGGGCAGTGAGTAAAAGGGAATCTTTTCAAAGTGAAATCTCCAGCTGATGGCTTAGAGCTCCACACCCCACAGTTTGTTTCTCTTGCTGCTGTCAGGAGTTTTGCCCGAGCCATTTGGAAGGATTAGAAAAAGTGGGGGAAGAAAAAACTCAACGGGCAGATCGTGTGCGCTATACGGTCTGAGTGATGGCTCCAGGACCCCTTGGAGAGTGATAAACCTTTGACCTTGACAGCCTCCTGTGGTGACCCCTGACCTCTGGCTTTGTGCCACAGACTCAGTGAGACAGGTGCAGGCAGCAGAGTGACCACAACTTCCCTGTCCAAGCCAAAATCTCCCACATCTGACCTATGTGTGCTGATGGTCTGGACCTAAACTACATAAAGAAAAAAAAAATACCCACAGGTACAAGATGTTGTGATGTTGTGCACTAGTTAGTGTTTGAAAAGAAAAGCATGCAAATATTTGAAGCAAAATATAGTTGTGCTGCATTTACGAAAACATATATCAATAAATTATTATATGAAGTTTAAACATAATAGATAAAAGGGAAATGGAAGAGACAGGGGGAGACTCAGGGAGTTGCACAGATGCTCTAAATGGAAGCTGAGAGTGACCAGTCAGTTTACAAATGGATTAAGTTCCATTTCAAAAACACTTAGTTCCCCAATGTTATGAAGAAAATACAAGTGTTTTTTTTTTTTTTTTAAGTAGGAGGTGTAGAGTAAAGGCACAGTAACTTCTCTCGCGGCCTCTATGCGCTCCGTGGCGGGCATTAGCTCCAAGGTCGCGCCAGTCCGCGCCAGTCTTTCTGCAGATCCATTTCCTCTCCCTAGGCACTTTGCTCATGTTGTTGGCCCAGTGATTCAGTGCCTTGCATTAAGAGCAATTCACCTGCCTCCGGCGTCCCAGCGGCACAGGTCCCCTGGGGAAACCAGGTGGAGCATAAAAAAGTTCCACATATGGTAAAGTCAAGCTGCTCGGAGGCTGCCGAGTGTCTGCTGTGGGGATAGAGGCTCCTAAAAGGCCCAGCTGGTACTTGGAAAAGGGCTTCTGCATTACTACACCTCAGTGTCTTTTTGGGCTCCCCTTTGGAAAGTGTTGGCCGACGCACATGACCAGCCATTTTAGATTTCTCCCTCTACCCCTCCTCATCCCTCGCTCCCTCCCGCCTTCCAACTGGTTCTGTATCCAATTGAACATTTGGTCCTCCACTGCTGGTTAATCAAATTCCTCCATCTGGCCTCCCTATCCCTGTGGAACACAAAAGGTGCAGCCTGAGCCCAGGTCCAAGTGCATATTGGGAGGGAGGAGGGGGATGGAGACAGGGACTGCCTACCTAACTTACATAGCCCAGTCAACTAGATCAAGTAGAGAGCACGAGGCCAGGCCTGATCGTTTTGGGCAAACAGGAACAGCTTGGGACTAAGTATCAGAGCCCTGCTGTTCATATAGAACTCAGGGACAGCAGTGGGTTCATATGACAGTAGGAGGGTTTTATGAGCTAATACCTCCACATACACTGTAGAATACAGAATAGAGTGATGCCTAAGCACTACTGGCTACAGCAGAAGGGATGCATGTCCCCGACACGTTGATGTTATTCAGTCTCCATGGCAGCAGAGGGCACTGTTATTTGATGGAAAAAACCCCAAAACAAATAAAAAAACTACACACACATATTATATATAATTATGTGCATGCGTGTGTTTTGCGCAAAAAGACATTTAAAACTAAAAATTAACTTGTTGTCTTCCTACACTGCTTCTTTTAGTTCAAAGTAGCAGTGTGTCAGTAACTAAGCAGCCTCTAAGCCTGTACTCTGATCAAAAAGAGCTATCTTAAGATATCACACAAAGGCAGCACTGATCTTTTAATCCCCCAGAGAGACTGTGTAGCCTTCACAAAAAATCTCCTTAACTACATATTTATTAGAAGAGACCTTTGAAAAAGCAGTCCTGCCGCACAAAGTTAAACAGGTTTTAAAGTGCAGTCACTTCCACAAAATGCTTCCCTTACAACTATGACATATCCAGCTGATCACGTCTTCTCTTTGCTCTTATTCAGCAGGAGAACCATAGGCCAGGTGAAGACAGGGACGTAAATGGAGTCACAGATACGGAAACACATGGTATCTCAAGTGTTAGCTATACCCGTCCATGTCTATTGTATGATTTCTATTCATGTCCAACCGTCTTTCCCCCTGCCAGGTGGCAAAACATGTGTCAATAATTAAACTGCTTTTACATAACAGGATACAGGAACACAATGCAATTTGCTGCCTATATTTCATTGGGCCTTTATGAAAGCACATGAGAGAGTGTAATTAATCAAACCACTGGAATATGTGAACGGCAATTTCCACTTAATGGCACTTACAGGGATTGGGTCCCTTAAGCACCACGTTCTGTCTACCAAACGAGCGGGATTCATTTTCATCTTCATAGTTCAGACAATAAAATCTGGTGCGGATGTTAAACAATACCCATTTGACATCAGGATGTCTGAAAACAACAGCAGTTGGAATCTGTGAGGCCTAGTCTCTCCCATTTATACATACTCTTTCATCTGGACTGCTCAGCTGATACACTCATGTGTATGATTCTCATGCTTAGACTTCAGAAATTAATATTCTTTTTAATGATCTTGCTTTGACCTCAAACCTGAGAGTATGTTCTGTGTTCACTTAACCACAGGAGGCTAACCGCCTTCCACCCAGGGACAGGAAGAGGATCATTCGCTGCTTTTAGTGGCTTTCTGTGAGAAGATGGTCCCAGTCTAAATGGCACCCATGTCCCTAAAAGTGTTTCTCTCTCCCCCACCTCTCCCTTTCTCTCCCTCTCCAAAGACTTGTCTAAGTGCAGCATCTTGTTTCAGTAATTCAGCCAAGGCAGAGACAGTGGAGAGAGGAAAGTAATCGATTTCTCTCTCATTTGGTTCCTCCTAGACTTGCTGTAAGGCCTCTTAGGGGAGTTCTGGACTATTGGACAGGACAATGTTATGGGAAAGAGTGTCATTGCGTTTAAGGTCATTGTTACACCAAGGTTTCATTTTGAGTGTATTTTTATTGGTGTATGGAACAAAGTAGACAAACAATGCTGCTGCCATTTCCAGGATGGCAGAAATAAAGATATGCCCTCCCTGTTGATAACGGCATTGCCATTCTGAATGATAGAGAGGAATATCACACCGCAACATGATCCGCTGTAGAGACATACTCTGAAAACTGCTACTAAGTACTAAGCTTTTAGTAAGCTCCATAGGTAAACCTTGTGTCTATAAAAAGATACCATTACTCAATTATTTAGAGGCAATTCCTTTAGTGTATGATTACTATTTCTGCTTCATATCATCTTTCCAAAAGAAGGAAAAAAGCAAAAAAAAAAAAAAAAAGAGAGAGAGAGAGTGGAAACAGAAAGAGCCAAATGACGTTGAAGGTTGTGAGTGGAATAATATGCCTTCTTGCTGAAAATTTGAAGACATCCACCAATTTTAGATATTGTACCTATTTCTCTGTGTATTGAACATTGTGGACTTTACATCATGCATTTTACAAACATGGCTGCTTGTAAAATGTGTTTTTTAGCATTGTGTTTCATGTAGCAAATATAAAAACAACTGCCTTTTAAAATATTATACAGTGAAACTGTTATTTGTAATTATAACGTAAATACTCTGCAGAGTTATGGACAGTCGTTCCCGCTGTCTCTTGACACGTGGAAGTACTGTGCATGTAAGGCAAAACCCTAGACTTTAAAGGGAAGCAGAAAAAATTCAGCCTGTCTTTCCCCTCAAGATTTAGCATTATTGGATAGTGCCAGTGAAGTCTTCCCTCAAGCCTTTCAGCCTCTCAACTTGGCCTCATCAACAGGTTTGTGGTTAGTTCTGTTGTCTGCATTTGGGCCCTTTTATGGTTTATAATCATTCATTCTGTGTTTCAACTCCACATCAGCCTGCTAAATTCTTAATAACAGTGAGTAACTCTCAGGTTGGGCTTCCATTCATTTACATCAGATTGAGATATTCTTGCACAAACCAATTAACAATGCAATACAACTATACCTGCAAATCTTGGCAAGCATTATTTTCAAAATGCAGACCAATCTCATGTGTCATTAGGAGTGCAGCAGCTGCAGTACAAACAAGACAAATCTATCTATTGTTTATTATCTCCTCAGGCTTTTTACCCAGAGGGCAGAATAAGAGAGGGAGGGGCAGAGGTCAGCATAATTACCATTCACTCCTTCCTTAGAGTCAGACAGTGCTAAGACATGCATTGGCAAATTCCATGGCAGCATCGTATATCACATTACCATAAGGCCCCGAAGAGCTAACCTTTGTTCAATTCCATTTGATTCTAAGCAAGGAAAACAGTCTCACTGACAGCCTGATACAGCCTCAGTGTTTTAAGAGTTCAGTTGTTTGTCTTTCAGTCTTGTGACTGCTCTTGCTAAAGACGTGCTATTCCAAAAATAAAGCGTCAGGGGACGTGGGGGATCATTGAATCATCCTGGGTAGAATATCACATCATCTGGAGAGCTTCAAGGTTTAGTCTCAAACTTTGCCTAAGAAAAAAAAAAAATCCGGTGTTTGACTCCAAGTCCCTCAATATACTGTACATAGTGTTATTCTATATTTGTGTACAACTATGCCTGCTCACTTTCTGATTCCTATATTTTTTCTGTGACATTAAAGTATTACGCCCCTGGTATTTTAGAATCACCTGGAAGCATGCTTCATTTTGGCTTCTGTTGACAAAGCTCTATCGTTTGCAGCATCCATAGACACCAATATGCATGTTGACTGAAAATGAGCGTGGCCGTGCTGATGCTGATGCTTCGGTCATGCTTTAAGCCAATGGCTTTAGCTCTCTGTGGCAGGCTTTAGGTGGTGCAGAAGGACACCGGTTGCCATGAAGGATGAAAAAAATATAAAGATGAGAAGGGGGCAAGTAGTAAACAGGCCCGTGGATAAAAACACATAGAAGAGAATAATGCAGACAAAGAAATTAAGACACAAATGTGGGAAAAGAGAGCAAAAGAGAGAAATAGAGAAAGACAGTATGAGAGAAAGCGAGAGAAGGAAAAAAGAAAGAAAGAAAGAGAAAGAAAGAAAAAGATCTGTGAATTTCCCCTTCCTCCCTTGAGACTTCCCTTGATGCCAAGCATTCATCATCCAGCTTCTAATATCAGTTATTCTGTGGCTCCTCTGCTTACAGCAGAATTAATTTCTGCTTTAATTACTCTCATCGGCGGAATGCTGATGAAGGAGAGGGACGAGGCATTCTGGGACTCGGGCCTCATTCCACCGCTTTAATTTGAATGAATTCCACCCGGAGACGCCGGCAAACAACTGGCAGCCGAGCCCAGGGAGCCACTCTGGGACTGCGCAGAGGAGCTGCAGCCATGGCCCCCACCAACCTAGCTACCTTGTGCGTGTGTGCCTGTATGTGCTTTCTTGCTTGTGTGTATTATGTGGAGGATGTTCATTGTGTATAAGATTGAGCGGTGAAGTGAAAAGGTAGGAAGAAGGAACACACAGGAGGAGGAAGAGAAAGTGATGAGTGTGTGTACAGTAAGTGAGTGTGTTTATAGTGATTGTGCATGTGACTTAGTGAGGAGTTTGTGCATATTTGCATTAAAATAAATGTACTCCGTGACTTGGGAAACAACATTCATAGAAACAAGAGATTTCGTACATAGAGACAAAGTGTGAAAAGATCCACACGGACACGAAATATATGAAATATAAACAACACCACTGACTGCAGCCCACTGTGTAACACAAATGCTAGTGTGAGAGCAAAAATCATTAATAGTTAATTTGATTAACTCAGATATAGCACATCATTCTCCTCAACAAACCCCTAGTCCATATATCATACAAGAGCTAGAACTATAAAAAATGAAAAAAAAAGAATAAGGAGTAGGAGTATGAATAGGAAATTGCTGTATGTTTGAGATGCATACAGTCCATGTTTGCATAATGGAAACAACTGCAGTAACAGTACACAGCAAACCCAGCAGAGAAGCAGATAGTGGGGCCTTAATTGACTTTTCTCCAAGCCAGCTTCCTAGGTACAGAATGTAGCATATTGGATAAGGATTTTGATTGATTATGTGGGTCTGCCATACCAATTCGTTTGATTAAATGTAACCATGGGTTTCTTTTCCAAGCCCTAATGAAGCAGCAATTTGAAACGGAGTCTGGATGAGGCTGAGCCAGGCTGCCTTCAGCCCTACACTATCTATCAGTGTGCATTTGCAGCTTAAAAAAAACAAGAGGAATCACACAAAATCCTGTCACTGTCCCTCTGCTGTGACACAAATAATTATACAGTAGATTTTGTGGAAGCCTGTTTTTGTCTGACTAATACAATTAAGCAAACGACACGACGGATTTACAAAATTGTGGTCTATTTAAAGAAAATCTGATGTAACCTCTCTATTACTACACATAATATCAGCATTAAAATTCTATGAACAAATATGTGGCACAAATATCCGAAGAGAAAAACAAACATTTCCATTCGCAGCATGAGAACAAAGGCTTAACTCTAATTAATATGTACAACTAGGGTCGTGAATTCATTGAGTAATGCTTGAACTTCACTCAACAATTTATCTCCTCCAATTTTATGATCAAAGCTATCCCTCCTCCAGTTCTGCAGAGGGCAGGGAGATAGGTAGATATGACCTCCACTGACCCTGAAACCTCTGGACAGGTGGGCGGTGGTCTACGTGCACTGTCCATTTTGGCAGCAGCTCTCTTCCCTCCCCGGCAGGGAGCTCAGGCCATGATGAGCAGCTGGGTCGCAAACACTAAGCACATTAATATCTTCTTAATGATAATAATCATTATGGCATAAGCACCTTCCCCAAAGTGGGAAGGCGCATGGAATGTGCCAGAGTAGCACCGTCGTTAAGGTAAAAAAAAAAAAATATATACAAAAAGGAAAAAGAGGAGAGATGAAATGACTCTTTTAATGGGCAGCAACTTCAGCTACTCGAATAATGCAGACACTAATGTAATAATATGATAATTAGACACACGAAAGACATTAAGGATACCAAAACCTCAATGAAAACAGTGTAAATGAATAAATAAAATCTGTACATGAAATTGGGGTCATAGGCTTTATTATATGACACATATGCTAATGAAAACGTGATTATGTGACAAATGTTAATTAGTGCAAACTACCCTAAAGATTTCCCGACGCTTTAAGGCCTGTCAGAAGTTAGTGGAATACTTTACCACGTGTCTTCCTCCGTCTTTCTGTCCATGAAGTGCTACTTGTGCATAGCATTTCCCATATACTTGGCTCATTTAATATAACTGTCAGTATTCACCTATCATAGGCCATTATCTCTCTCATCCGCGTTCATTATTGAAGCTAATGATCTGTTGTCCTCTCTGCTCCCCATTGAAGGAGGACTACATTAAAAGTCTCTTACTAACTTAATTAGTAATTATAAATGTTAAAGATTAATCAGAGAGTGAGTGGCTTACGGTTTACGTCTCTAGGCAGTGGTGGGACAAATGGAGAGACAAAGAGGCCAAGTCGCTTCACTGTTCACATTTCACTGTCATGCTTAGAATTAAAGCAAGTACGTATGTCATATGTGTTTTACATATAGTATGAGTTTGTGAGCTTGAAGTTACTCTTACCCTACAATTGCAATGTTTTGTTTTTGTCGATAATTTGCGAGCACCACTGCAGCGCATATAATGCTGTTACAGAGGAGAACATTTAATATAGTAACCTATGATGCATAGAGTACTCACATTATCTCTTTCTAACAAGATGGAAATAGATCCTGTTAATTAAATCCTGGGTGTACACTAATTCCTTACTAAATCTGCACCTCTTTGACAATTCCACATCAGCAGCACTGTGTACGCCAGTAAACATACAAGCACGGATATCAACATTAAACCTTAATAACTAGCAAAGCTTTTATCCAGGGAGTTCCTGTGTGATTTCCACTAACGTAGGGGGAATCGCCCAGGACCATATCCTTCTCCCTATTTTCCGGAGCATGTTGATGCTCAAGCCAAGGGGGTCTGTAACTCTTGGCACAGGGGGAAAACAAGCAGGAACTTTATCTGTGCTGAGGATGGTAGAGATGCAAACCACATGTTTGTCTGAACTTCAACCACATGTGAGAGAATCTGCTTGAATCTGGCCAGCAATTAAATGTTAAAAATTCCACTTGAAGGAGATACGCAAGTCTCTTGTGTGAAAAACTAATAGGGATAAAATTGTAACTAACACAAGCAAAGATTACACAGCGAACAATGGCGCGTATCCATTTTGCAGCTCTGTCCTCTCGCTCTTTCAGAGGAGAAATGGCAGATTGTCGAGGAGGAAGACCTATCACACAAGACACACAGTGTGGTGATGGTGGGGGGCTGGATGGTGGCCCGCAGCACCTGAAACCTATTAGAGAGCTTTGGAACATTCCACAGGGTTCTTCCACTTTGGCCTGAGGGCATCGTAAAAGTCCTCACAGAGCGGGCTGGTGCAGCTCAGACACTGACGCACAGCCAAAAAGGTGAAGTACTAAAACTAGATTCTGATATTGAAGAGCCTGAGATCTGACTGCAAATGAGAGTTCTGTTGGTTTTGTCATTAGGAAGAAAATAAGTTGCTTCCACTACAGCTCTAAGTTGCCCGTAGTCCCAGCTGAAATATAAAAATGTGGCTTAAAACCAACTATGACACGTTCTGTATTTATTCACAAAGAGTTTGTCTTGATAAAGAAAGACTAGGTCTGAAAACATTTATTGTTGGCAAGCGGAGCAAAACTTTTATCAACTTTTTATCAAATGGTTTGCCATCTGGACTTATAACAGTAGGGGCCCAATAGTGCACTGACACTAAAAACAAACATGCATAAACACACACAAATTGCTGCCAAATTTCTTGGAGATAGCCTTATCTTCTCCGCTACGTGTGTGTATATATGTGTTTTAGTGGTACCAAGGCCCATTTCTTTGGCTCAATCTGTGTCCATGCCTCAGTGTTATGCTCACTGGGTTTAGCTCTATGGGTGTCTGTGGCCTCTCCTCTAGCCGCCCGTGTCCATTTGCTCTGCGGGTATGGCAGGCCTGAGCTGACAGATGGCCGCCCCTCTCCATTCCGCTCCAGAGTAACACAGTAACTGGTTTTTCCTCCGCCGCTGACCTTGCCACAGCCAGCCAGCAATCCAGGCTGGCACTCGGCCTGTCGAACAGGAGGGTAATGAAGTCCAGCGCTGCTCACATGATTATTAAGGCTTTGACGCTGGGGGGCCTTTCAGAACCCTATCCCCCTCCCCTCCCTTCCCCTGTCTGCCATTCACGCAGCCAAAGTTCGATGAGGATAGTCATTCGTTACATGGTACTTTGGAAAACCACCACTGTGATCCATGAAGAGAGCTAAGACTTTTTGCTGTACTCTTTTGGAGTATGTTTGTATTCGCAAATAAACCTCTCTACACCTATAAAGTGCACTTGACAACAATTTTGAGAACAACACTGAAACTCTTACCTATTCAGTAGCATGTGATAGCTAGTCGTGTCCCAGCGTGCATGTCATTCCAAAAACACACCATGTAAGAGCCACAACACAAAGTTAGATCAGATCTGTCACTCTACTATTGGTGCTGACAACCTCTAAAAGCAATGCAGCTCAGCAGTAGAGCACCACTTTACTCTTACTGTAACTTAATTCTCCCTTACCACAAACATCTCTAGGCATGAGTGGAACCTTGGTCCCGTCAGGGCCAGACTGGGATTTGAGAGGTGTAGGTTGCAGCTCTGACCTTTACTAAGGCAGGACTGTCTGTTTGCACTTCTCCCATAAGCCCCCCTTCGAGTCAGAGTGCTAAGCAACCCCATCAGACTAGGGATGCGCATGCACCTACGGCCTTGGTGACATCTTAGAGACCATGGGGAGGAGGAGTAATGCAGAGGTTAATTCTGATCATCCAGTATTTATGGGCTTCACTTCAGAACAAGGGTTGGCATTAACACTCTAAAGGAGACATCCCTCCTGTATATCAATAAAACATGGCCAGAAGCACGGGAAGAGCCTACCTTTATTCAAGTTGCCAAAGTGCCCAACTTGACTTGCCTATGGCTAAAAGTAAACCAGCGATTCCCTTCATTAGGAGCTGAAATGATTTATTTATGTCTGTATTACTGTATGTAGTTTGCAAGTAACAGTTGCCTAAAAGCCCACAAACAAACAGAGTTTAAACAGTAAATTAAATGAGTTTTACTATGGCGAAATCAACCCACCAATTACAATGCAGTAAGGGGCAGCAAGTGTTCATCCAGAGTTTGTACAAACAGGCTGTATGAACTGAGAGCATCAGATATTTTCTCACATGTTGGCCTAGTCTGTGAGGTGTGGGGAAATGTCAGGAAAATCAATAGATAAGGACCACATCAGACCAAGCTTGTCTGGCCTAGCAACAGAGCATCCCCATGGTGATGTCAATTACCTCTGCTTTACAGCAAAAACACCAGGACGAGCAAAACAGTCTCTGCAATGCTGTAAAACTTTTAATGCAGTCTCCTGGTTACATCAAGGAATTTGTAAGAAATTTCTTTCTTTCTTTTTTTTTTGTTTTCCATCCAGACAGGTAGGTAACACTGTGAATGTGAGAATCTTATTGATAGCTCTTTTTTGCAGCTCACTCTCTTTTTTTATTCTCCTCATGGATGCCACATTAGTCGGGGAGAGGTATAATGTAACGAGCAGTAAGGTGCGCATAATTGCATATTAGCAGCAACACACTTGGCTGCACGGGAGGTGACTACGCTAACGAACAGAGAGGTGTTATTAATCACCAATTAATAAAAGCAGGCAGATATCAGGCTCCATATATGGCACGCATGGTTTCCTTTGTTTCCACTGGCTGGTCCAAGCTTGTTCTCTTATTTATTTCATAAGATTGATTCTGTTCATGTGCTGTGTTGTCTATTGAGTTCTGACTCTGATCCAGCCCCCTAGGAGTCAAATGAGGAGTGTTTGGCCATGTTTATTAGCAGATTACATGTGTGTGTGCTCTATGAATAACTCCCAGAAACTGAGGGAAACACCATCAAACATACCTAATCAAAAAGGATCATAGGAAAAGAAACAAAGACTGAAAATACCATATTTGGTTATTGCACCAGTAGAAAAAAAAAACAAAAAAACCCAAACACTTAATGGAGTAGTAAATGTGTTGCCACAAGGGCAGAGACAGTGATGGAGACCATGTAATCAGCATACACTGGCCAAGTTGCTCTTGGGGCCCAAGACAAGAGGATATGTGTCAAGGATAATTTGTGGCCCTTAGCAAGAAACACAACAAGGCTTTCAGCTTCAAATACTGTTAGTGTGCCTCCTGTCTGTTTCTCCACTCACAGCCAACACAGTATGTTTTTGCCAGGTTGGAGAGCAGTGAATATGAAAATGTGAGAGCTAGATAGTGAGACAGAGGAAAATGGAGAGATGGTGGACAGTGAGAGGGTGGGAGACAGAGAGAACAGAGAGGAGGAGGAGAAACTAGAGGAGAGCTAAAGGCCTCTAACTCGCTCCCCTCTCCAGCTCTGTAACGGCCCACAGTGCCTGCTTCACACAGAGCGGCCAGCTGTACAGCAAATGTGCCTTTCCCTCTCCGCCCCCAAACCTTTCCACCCCTCCAGTGCCCCCCTCTGCCTGGGCCGACCAGGCCACCGGCTCCTCTCTGTGAGAGAAGGCTCCTCCCTGACTTGGCTCCAAGCTCAGTGCTGTCACCAACCCAAAAAATCCGTAGAGGTGACCTCAAAAACACTTTTCCGGGATGAGGTTTAGTTTGTTTGTTTACAGCTGTCCTTCGGAGCACTGTCACTTCAGCAGTGGCTGCTTGCAATGGACAGGACAGCGAGATGAGAAAGCGGCCATAGCAGAAAAGCAAAAATCCTTTTCACCTTTTAAAACCCTTTAAGACAGAGCCTGCGCTTCAAAACCTGTCAGGGCTCTGAAAATCCACACAGGGACATTTGAAACAGTGCGATAAATGGGCCAAACGTGCCCCCCATGATGCTCCAAATGTCATAGTTTACAGTGGGGTCAAAGTGAAGCAATGGGGTGGCATGATGGCATGCTGATAAAACCAAACAGGCTTTTGTGTCAATGAAAGACCTTCAAAGGTCCTGTTAAAAAACAAGTTACTTTGTGAAAGCACTGTGATATTAAATCTTTTTCCAATGCAATTACTGCGGATCAAAGTGGTAAATTGACCCGATGGATGGATTTGTGTCCTAATCTCAAAGAAGAATAGAAATAAAAGGTTTGATAGTGACTGCAGCAGCTGAAAGCTGTATAAATCAGTGTGTCTCTGGAGAAAAATCGGACACCCTCAATTCTGTAAGTGTGCCATGCCAAAAAAACTCTAAACTAAAGAGTGGCCAGCTGTCTTCTGGCCTGCTATTAAATTGCTCCTTGGATGGTGGCGATATCATTTTTTTCTCCATAGGAGTATCACACCAGGTCCCCAAACAGAGCGACCAGCTGTACAGCAAATGTGTACTGATCCATCTGGGCCCTAGCAGGCTGCGGCCTCCATCTTAAGACACGTGGGGCCTTTCACAGGCTTGGCTGGGGCTGGTCTCTAACACACCCTTCTGACACCCATGGCCACCTCCTTCCTTTCATTTGCTTCAATTATCATAGTAAATTTTGAGTAGCTGGGGCACCAAAGCTGTGTTTTACGTCTGAACCAGGACCACAATTGTCTCGGTGTGATTTTCATGCATCAAAATGCGCTGGCAATCATACAGAAGACGCAGCCACAGGCACTTTGGTCCAATGGGTGGAGGCTGACTGCACTTGGTTTACGTTTACGACTATTGTATTTCAAAGACAGCTCGTATGGACTCGTCTGGGTGAAACAGGCTCAGGTTTTGTTGTTCCATACACTTAGCACTATGGTTATGTCATGGCACATCACTATATATAGAGTTATCAGTGTGAACTGACACCATGGAGCGGGGCATGGACGAAAACAACACCCCTATGAATCCAGCGTCTGCTCCATTACCTACGCTAATAACGCTGACAGCTGAGCGGAGATGACCCCAGCCCCCTGTTTCCCCTCTCCTGTGCAGATGGCCATTAAAAGGAGAAAGTGTCCCTTTTTTTTTTCAGGAGAAAAGGTATTTAGAGCTTTTCCAAATGAGCATTTTTTCAGTTTTTTTCTTTTTTTTTTTTTTTTTGGCCAAGATTAGCTTTACAGTGATTACAGCCTGAGAAGAATTCACCAACATTCTGCACATAACACGATTTAGTCTTAAGACGCTATATGAAATGAGATCAACATTAGCGTTGTAACAGAACTAATCTGATGCACATTTTCCTTATAGCTCCTCAGTTAAAATATTCTGTGTATTTTTATTCCGTGCAGTCTATCTTTTTTATACAAAACGCAATCATGTCTTGACAACTTCATCTTTCTATCAAATTTTCATTACGATGAGTTCTGTTTTCTCCATATTTTACAGATCGCAAAACAAATGCATCTAACAGAAACCCTTTGAGGAGTCTGATGAAACCCGTGATCATGTTGAATACAAAGCAATGGCATATCAGAGAAATAAGACATCAGACAATAACCCAATCACCTATCCTCCTGTTATCTTAAGCTGTCTGAATTCCACTATTATGGGGGAACTGTGTGCTTGTGCGGCTGAAAGACATAAAATAACCAGTAGGGGGGTTTGTTTTCTACCCTCCCAGTGTGCTCCGTGCCTGCCTTTGCGAGAGAAAGGACTAATGCTGGCATGGTACTGTATTAGGCACCCCCAGTAGAATAGTGGGTGAGCAGATCTCAAAGATGAATACAAAATACACACCTACACACTCTCAGCTCGTCTCTCTCCTTTGCAAATACACCGCAGCATCAAAATCACAAATCACATGCTTCTGATTGTTTATGCACAAACAGTGGGTCCCTGATAGAATTGCCTACCAGTCCTGATAGAATTGCCCACCGTGTTTAAATTCACCTGCGCCTAGAAGCGTGTCCCAAACAGAGAGGCGGTTTGGTTCCAGATCAATGAGTCTCTCTCCCAGTGAAGACAACAGATAATGCAGTGTAATGAAAGAGCCGCCAAACGAGCTGAATAAATGAATGAATAAAGGAATGTGAGACCGGAATTCAGACGCCTACTTACTGCAGGCAAGAAAACCTGTTTTCCAATTGTCTGTTCTCTACAAATTATTCTGCCTGCATACAAATGGCAACCAAAAGTAAAGACATTTGGAGAATGTGGATGTTAATCTTATGCCAGCACTCTTTGTTTAGAAATCTCGTGAAAGCAAAGGAGAAATGTTGAGTAATTTTGCGATGCACAGTGTGATTAAATTAAGTATTCACTTCTTGAGCTCATTTGTCGTCACTCAATGGAAGGAGCATGGAATTATGTTACCAAATGTATTCAGATCTCAGTTATCCAAAGAGGCACATTGAACAAACAGAAAAGTGCAGCAGGAATGTGTTTGTGTTTTTTTAATGAATTAAAAAAAATTTGAATAAAACTGCTTTTGGTATTTAATAAAGTCAATAGTCTGTAGGGTATGTTCCCACTACTTCAAACTACCTTCATAACTGAGTGGTTTGAAGTGGAGAGATTTGGCTCCATGTGCATGCACACTTATCGGACTATATTGTACCATCCACATGCATGAGGAATTGAAAATGAATGGGTTACAAAAATGCACAACACAGGGGATGCAGTTGATGGTCAAAATATAAAAATAATTCCACCTATTTGGTGATGTGATCCAGACACTTGTAAGCCTAAATGACACAGGGTCAAATATTTGATTACATATAATTCATCAATCCTTAATGTATGATTCACCTTTAAACCAAAGCATGAAAACACAGTTTCTGATATGTATTGTATGCACAAATTGGTAGTGGAATTACCTTAATGTTATGTATATTGTATATTGGGGATTAGACAAAAATCATTCCCTCTAACATTTAAAACACACGCAAAAGCCACACTGATTAAGTTTATGTTACAATATACTGTACGAACACTCTTAGAAATGTAGAAAAACATATTTGCATAAAGCACAATTTTTTTATGAATTTGTCGCAGGAGTGCATCAGAGACAATAATTAATGAAACAAAACGTCTCCTACCCAGCATGTGGTTGGCTACGTGAACTTGGATGTCCCATTCACTGTAGAAGACCATCTGACACTTGATGCACTGATATGTCTTCTTCTGTATATAAAAAATAAGAGGTAAGGGATTATTAAAGTCAACACTGAATAAAAGGTAATATTACAAACTAGCAATCGTTTTAGTTCTTTATTTTACACAGCAGTACATAATAATTTGTGAAACTCGTTCTTTCAAGGGCTATTAAATCTCATTTCGTACAACACAAATTAACAATACCTCTTCAGTTTGTGAAGGACTGGCTCTGGGCATAGGGGACACCTGGGGCGTCTTGAGCTGCCCGCTGTTGCTGTCCCCAGCCTGTTCCCGATGAACCGCCTGGACATGGTTTTGCAACTCTGCTTCAGACTCAAACTTCACATTGCAGCTAGAGCATCGTGTCTTGGCCACAGATGATGAAGATGTGGAAGAGGATGAAGATGAAGAAGAAACAGTTTTGCCTTTTCCATCTCCAGGGCTGAGACTCTCTCCTTGGATCCATGTAGCTGTAGTTGTTGCTGGAGTGGAGGCTCCGCCTAGTTGCTGTTGCCTTCCTCCATTCACTGTTGGGCTTGAGCTCTTGGAGCCAACTGCTGTCACACAGGATGCACAGAGTCCATAAGGCAGTCCGTTGATATCCAGTTTTACCAGGTCTTGTTTTGACCTGAAATCTTTCAGGCAAGAGGCGCACTTGAAAAATTTTTGGGTATGGTGTTGCTGCTGGTTCTGAGAGATTGCATTGCTGCGGCCAATAGGTTGGTTGGTGGACATGGTGCCTGTTTTTTGCATGTGGAAGGTACCATGAATCTTGAGCTCCAACGTGGAAGTGACTGTCTGCATGCACACCACACAGCGGAAACCCGTCAGGGAGTTTCTCAGGTCAGGGTGCATCTGGCAGTGCTCCAGGAAGTCCTCCTCACTTTGCAAAGGCATCTTACAAATGCGGCAGCTGCCTGTGTCCAGACTCTTGCTATGGGTGACCTTGTGCTCAGTAAGTGTGAGCAAGGAAGGGAAGCGCTCCCCACAGATAGGACACATGTAGTGTTTGACAGGCCCAAGGTGGGTCTGCATATGTTCCCTAAGCCCAGCCTCAGAGAAGAAGGTGCGCGAACAGACATTGCACTTGTGGTTGCCCTTGATCATTTCAGCTTTCCTTTTTATCAAGGCACTCTCACCAGGGCGTATATTGTGATCTCTCAACTGGTGGTTAGTGAGGAGTGATTCCATAGTGTAGGAGGCCCCACATATGTCACACCCATACATGGGTTCGGCAGTGTCCACCTCTTCCTCACTTCCATCGTGGCTATTCTGAGACTCTACGACAGATCCTCCTGCTGCCCCTGGACCATGGCTGTTAGTGAGAAGACCTTGTAACTCAGCATCTTCTTTCGGCTGGCCATCCCCACCACTTACAGTAGAGCCATTTGCACCGCAATTCTGTGCCTTTCCCTCGAACACACAGTGTTTCTCCCTCAAATGTTTCTCCAAAAGGACAATGGCATGGAAAGCCTTACTGCAAAAGCGACAGTTATACTTCTTGCTGTGAGTGGTGATGTGGCACTGCAGTTCCACTTCTGTGCCAAAGGACTCTCCACAAAAAATGCAGCGATGGGCACGACCTTGGTTCTCCAGATGACTGTGTTTGACATGCAGCTGTAGGTCAGTCTCATGCCTAAAGTCCCAGTTGCAGGAAGTGCAGCGATATACTTTCTTCTCATTGCTGTGCTTTACAGCGAGGTGGAGCTGGGTGGACACCTTTGAGTCAAAAACTTCCTGGCACAGAGTGCAACGAAAGAACACAAAGGTATGCATATCAAGTAGATGCTTCTGCAGATCATCAACTGAAGTGAACTGCTTGTCACAGCTCTCACATATGTAATAAGTGGAGGTAATAGTAAAGTGAATTGTCACGTGCTTCAGCAGAGATTCCTGGTTGGGAAACTCTTTATTGCACTGTGGGCAGGTGAGCTGAGGCTGCAGACCATCCAGATGGGTTTTTAGATGAGTCTGGAAAAGGTCTAAGCTGGTATACTTGGCTCCACACTGGTTACATATAAACTCACTGCTAGTGCGTGAGGCTGAACTGCCTTGTTTCAGCATAGTTGCTTCCACAGATATTGGAGAAGAGGGGCTTAGAGTGCGCAGGGATTTCTTTCCATTGTTGATGTAGTTCAATGCCAGTGGAATGTTTTTGTGATTCTCCTTGATGTGCTTGTTGAGCTTCAGAACACTATTGAATATGGGAGAATTAGTGCAGTATGAGCAGGAGTACACTTCTACTATAGGCTCCTTGGGAGCTACTGCCAGGGGGGAGTCGAAGCGCAGGCTCCCACCATCACAGTGAGTCTGACGAACATGCTCCTCCAAGGTGGCCTCTGTCAAGAACCCCATGAAGCATTGAGGGCAGAAGAAGGCATTGCTCTCCTTGGCAACAGGACTGGGAAAGCCATGGGAGCAGCGGATGTGTTCCTGAAGGGCGTTGAGGTCACTCAACACCTCAGGGCAGAAGTTGCACTGAAGAAGGGCATCAGGCAAGCTAGCTAATAGGGCGGCATGGTCTTCTGCATTGTGAACTTGCTTAAGATGTTCATTTAAATTTAGTAAAGAGGGCAGAACCTCCAAGCAGAACTGGCAAGTATGGGCCTGCTCGGGCTTGTCCAAATGCATGGTTCGCAGGTGAATTTGAAGCACAGCCAAACTGGAAAATACTTGCTTGTTGCAGTAGATGCAACTGTATGAGACTTTAGGTTGCTTGGAGGAACGTCCTCCCACATCTGACGTGTTCTGAGCAGCCCTCTTTCTCCTGCCTCTCGTCTTGGGCACAGGTGGCGCTGTCTCCACCATTGTGGAGCTGTCAACAGAGAGGTTGGAGTCAGGGGTGGTGCTGGAGACAGAGGTGTAGCCCACAGTCAGCAGCGAAGGGCTGTTACTATGGTTACTTGATTCTGGGAGCTGGTGGATGTCCATGTGAGCATAGAGATCCTCAACAGATAGAAAGTGCTCGGAGCAGATAGCACAGGTGTGGCCCTTCCTGTCCCGGCTGTGGGCCTGGTCAATGTGGGTCAGCAGTGTGCCCTCATCACTGAAGGGCTCGTGGCAGTAGATGCACTGCAGGGTGGCACCTAGACCTCCATCTTCTGATGGAGAGCACTCAGGGTGGCACTCTGCTATGTGCCTCTGGAGCTCTTCTGGGACATCAAAGCCCTCCTCGCATCGGCTGCATTTGCGAGTTTCTTTCAGCTTCCATTCATCAGCTCTAGAAAGGCTTGAGCTGCTGCCATCTTTGCCCCTTTCATGTACTTGCATGTGGCCGTGGAGAGAGCTGGAGGAAAGGAAGCCTCGGCGGCACACAGGGCACTTGTGGGGTTTGTTGGAGGCGTGGGTTTTCATGTGGATTTTGAGGTGATCACTACGGGAGAAGGCAGAGTCACACTCTCCGCAGTGGTACTTCTTATCACCGGTGTGGAGTTTGACGTGTCGATCTCGGCTGCGCTTGTGTTTAAAGAGACGGCTGCAAAAGGTGCAGCTGAAAGGGAGTTTATCACCGTGGCTCTGTTCGTGGCGCTTGAGAAAGCTTAAGCGACTGAAGGACTTATCACAGAACTGGCATGGATACGGCAGGCCAGGGCCTCCTTCCTCCTCACCGAAATCATAATCCTCACAGTGTCCTGGAGAAGTCTGATCCTTACTGGAGGGAGATGATGCTGGCCAGGAACACGATGGGTCATCCTCAAGATCAACAGCATCTGGTAGAAGATAGAAAAAAGAGAAAAAACAAAACAGGAGATCAAGTCCATGCCAGAGGAGAAAAGAAGAAAAGATTGCATGAGCAAAACAGAGGGAGTAAGAGGGCTGTTTTGCAAGACTGTATTAGCAATTCATTTGTCTCACCCTTGTCAAATAGAAAAGGTGGGCCACTGTGGTGTTATTTGTCATAGTAATTATGAGGTTGTGGTGTATGAATTTAGAATTCTTTGCAACTTGGTCCATTTTTCTTCAGCAGAAACAATACCTCTCCTTAGGTGTTATCTAAAAAGTTACATTTAAATATGCAATTTAAAGTATAATTAGAGAAGAGAATAAGTGGAAATACTTTTACTACAATTAACCTTGTATGTGGCCATGTAATGGCTTAGCCCACTGTGACTCAACACACAATCTCTCTGACATTTAAAGCCAACACAAGACAATAGGTGTACTTTAGGATGTAAGCCTGGCATGAGGTAAATTAGAACATTTCTATTATTCCCTAACAATTACGAGAATATTTTTTAAAAACAAGAGCCCTTCAGATGACCTTAAGACAAGAGAAAAAAAAAAGTAAATTAAAGCAGTTCTCGAGAGTGACGGAGAAGATTAAATGTGCAATTTGGGCCACAGCTTTGCAAAGCCTTTAGGAACACTGTACTGCAAAAACAGATGATTTTCATGAAACACTGACCTTTCTGAGCATCAATCAATAGCTATCAGATTATACACTATGCATTATTATCATATTTGTCTGTGTGGCCTGTGCTAAGCCGTGAGGCAACTGATACTGGATAGATGAGTGTGCCACGTGCTGATGCATGAGGAGAAAGGGGACAGGGAAACAGCTAAGGGAAGACAACTTAGTTGCTAACTACGTCAGTCAAGGACAAGCAGGTGCACAGAATGACCAGGGAACGGGTTAACTGACAATAAAGCCCCCATTTTATTCACTGTAACTTTAACGTGTCCCAATTCAAGCAGTTTCTTTGCTGACATTCCTTTTCGCTTGTTCACTGCACATTGATATGAATGGAAAACACCACTTTCCGCAAGTTCAAAAGGTTATAGACCACTTCTTCCCGCTGTCGAATTCTAAGTGCTGTGAACTTCCTTGCTTAAATAAAACAACGTAATCCCAACCCTTTAAGAAAAAAAAAAACTGTGTCAGAAGGCCAAAACTTGAAATGGGAAAAACAAGAGGAAACTGCAAAGATTTATGAGAGGGACGAAGGAAAAGCAGGAGCTCTTTCCAGGATCCAACCTCTGTACTCTCCTTCAGCTGACAAATCTAAGTCTCTCTCTCTCTCTCTCTCACTCCCCCTTACTGTTGTTTTCTCTGGGAGATCTGCCCTTTGACAGGATATCATGCCCTCTCCGAGCACTTACCCCCATCAGGGCCTATCTTCAGGAAACAGATGGGGTCGGAGGCCATTCCCTTGCCCCTCCAAACTGCTGAAAGCGGCACATTGAGAGCCCACCTCCACACCGTGGCCCTCCCGGAAACCTCCCACCCCTGGCAAGGCGCCCACTCTGCACACACATCTCACTCAAGAAGCAAACCTTCCCCGATTTGCTTGCTTTATCTCTCATACATGTCTCATGGTTTTGTATTCTCACTTGCTCTCTCTGGTTTGAGGGAGGATGGGTGACTCAGTGCTATGCCCTCCTCCACAGAGGGGGCGGATCTGCCCTCTCTCATACTGCCTCCCAGGGTATAGGAGAAGAAGACAGTTCAAGAAGAATGACCCAAGTCAATGCCTTACAGTCAAACATATTGGCTTCAAGACAATAGTATAAAACAAACAAATAAATGGGCCTGTATACAAGGCTAAATGAAATTCTACTTCTTAAATGAGGATGTCTATGCCTTGAGACATTACTAAGCTGTCAGGACAACCTCATTCCATTTTTGTTTGTTTACTGATTGATGTATATTATTTATTTAGAGCCTTTACTCCAATAAAACTCATACATAAAGTCATATCTGTGGGGGACATGTGGGAGTCGCAAACATTGCTTGAGTTCAACTAGCAGAATGGATGTTTAAGATGGGCAGAGAGCTATGTTAATATTATATTTGTGAAATATTACAAAAACTCCAGCATAATAAAATATTCACATAACATTAATATTAATATTTATATTTTTGTGTAACAACGAACTGTATTTGTCTCTGAGGTACACCTTTTGTACTACTCCTGTATCATCATGCTAATCTGACTTTAATATGTTGTATGTGTGCTTTAACAAAAACCCAGAGTTGCGACTTCTGTAAAACACATGATTGCTTAATCTTGTGTCCCAGCATTTAAAATTCCTGAAAAAAAGGAAAAAGTATCACATCTGTTTTAGGCCAAACTGTATATTTTGGGTACAACTGTCCCACATAGCGAGATTTACTGCAGTTTTATTCTCTCTCTCTCTCTTTCTCTCTCACACAAACACACTCTCTCTCTTTCTCTCTCAATAATATACACACAAGAGACTATTAGTGCACTGCACATATATATATATATATATATATATAAGCACACATACCTCCACACACATACACACATAGAATACACAGATACAAGCGCTATGGTCAAAACAAGTGTGTGAACAACTGTAGATGAAAGAGCAATATTTCTCAGGAGACCTCGAGAGGAAAGAGAGAGAGAGACTTGTTTTTTTCCTTCTTCACCCAGACAAGAAATGCCCAGGCCTCAGCAGCAGCCTGAGTAAATAAAAGAATGGGCCTTACTTCCCTGTCTCTCGGGCCGGGGGCCTGTGCACGCCAGCACTCTCTCTGCTGCTGCCAAAGGGGATGCTGGGGCCTGAAAAACTACACCCTGCAGCTGAAGGGCTGTCTTTGTTGGTCTGCCAAGGCCTTCCTGAGCATCCTCCAGCCAACAGCCTGTCACGTCCTGGGAGGAAGACCTCCATCTTAAGGCCTGTCCTTCTCTGGGAGTTCTGTCCCTACCCCCTCCTTTTTTCCTCTTTTAAATGTCCCCTATATGGAACAAAACAACCTCATTTACAGAGCCCCTATAGTTAATGTCTTTAAAAAATTCGTAGCTATTTGGTGGTAAGATATAATCGGTCCTAAGCTACAGTACATGAAAACTTACCCTGTCAACTTCAATGAATCAATACATGTAGGATTAACAAAGAATTTACAACACCCCAATACTGTAAAACTTTTTATTTATTTTTCACTGGACTGCAAACATTCCCATCAAAAATCCCCACTTCTGGACAGGCCTTAGTTTCCTCTAAGCCCCTCTGAAGTACTCTTTCTGCACCATTTCCTCGATGTTCATTTATAGCACCCTTTCCCAAAGTAAATACTCCTGCTCAAATAAAGTCCTTAATGCCAGGAACAGGTAAGTTTGCTGTTTCTGTACACATCAGCATTGCTTTCAACCCCCTGAAGAATGCTTGCATTTATGCAATTAATGTATTTGAGAACTAACAAGATATAAAATATATATTTTTAATAGAGATAGTCATAAATTTTCCTGATGACATTGTTCCCCTTTGGGCTATAATACATATGGTGGCAAACATTGTCTCTGTGTTTGTCCATGCTAAATGGTGAGAATAAATTCTAAGTTATTACAACTGGATTGTTTGTAGACAGATACCCCCTCATCATTTAGGGCACTGGCAACATCATTTTTCGGTCCTATAGTTCATATCCTTAAGTATATGTTAAGTATAAGTATATGCTGATTGGTAGAAGAATTTCATAGGTATGATGGGATTGGATGGGATTTTTTTACCTTGTAAAAAGTTTGTCAAAATACCTAAAAATACAGCACCCACACACCTCATCTTTGCTTTTTTTTAAACATAAAATATTTCATTTTATCTAATAATTGCAAAAGAATGCATTGTAGTTGAGTTCTTAGATGCTTCAAAGACCATCCTGAGAGAAATTGCTTTTTTATCCCATATTTTAAAAAGCACAATGACTTAGGTTTCAGTTTTTTTTCAAAAGTAAATGCTTGCTAAAAAGGCACTTGTCTTTATCCAGTGGTAAACCCTTCTAAAACCTTTTAGGGATCATGGTTTGAGAATAACTCACTGCTGGAGCCTGGACATTCATGTCTCAGGTCCTGGAAGCGGTTCAAGATGGCTTATCGCTGTCTGACAGCAACAGAGTACATGTCTTGTATTTAGGGAGCCAAAGTCTTATCCAGGTCCAGGACCTTATCTTATCAGAAAAGTGCTTTTGCTATCACTCATCTGCCACTTCTATAGCAAGCTAGACTTTGTTCAAAAGCCATTCTAGTGAAGCAAAGCATAGCCATGCATCCTGCCACCAAACCTTATCTTTCTGCGTGTTGTACCAGATATCTGTACATAGCGGTTGTCATAAGAGATGCGTTTGTGTGAGTGTATTTGTGGCACGTTGGGGATTGGGGATTCATTGAATAAACAAAAAGCTGACAACTTGTCTGATGTAACACCATGACCCTACTTCATATTCAGAGAAAGGATCTTTTTACAGTTACAGGGAAAAGTGGTGAGCCTTTCCCATGAGAGAATGCATGTGTCATCTCCACGCTTTTCCTGTTCTGATGCCCAAATAGCAATGTGTGTCTGAACAACACGCTATCATGTACGGCCTTGTTTGTGACACATCCATTTAAGATCTAATAGAGTAGGTGGTGAGACAATTTTTACATTAGCTAACACTCCATATCTCCCTGACTGAGAATGTGCGGAGTCGGGTGTCGATTTTTGGGGACTAATTCCAGTCAGATGAACAAATCACTCAGTTGATTTAGGACTGGGAGCTCAGAGGACACAGAGCTATTGGAAGAGGCCCAGTGCTGGGCTTTACTCACAGTAGTCCCGCTACATCCCTGTTTTAAGACATCAAATCCAGTCAAAATGAAACACTGATAATTCCCAGTAGCTGTCAACAAAAGTGCCAGGTGGCGAGATGTGGCTTTTTGCACCATGCAGCTGATTAACACACACAAATAAGCACAATTAGAAATATTTATCAGAGTTTGTATTTGCCAGTACATTTTAGAACACATATAGTATTGTCTGTGTGTGTATGGATGTGCGTATACTCAGTTTGTCCGGCTCGTTTCCTTTTTTTTCTTAGCAAACACAATATGTTTTCTACACATCACTGAGAAATGTCAGGTCCCTCTCCCCCCTTGCTACAGATCAATCAAATCCACCATGCTACAGGATGAGAAGAAGGGGTTGTGCGAGACGACTGGAGGAGCAGTGAACAAGGATGCTATCTTTTACTGGACGAGGTAGAAAAACAGTAGATGAAATGAAGATTCACTTCCTGGGGTTTCATCAGTGTTGTAGCAGCAAGACACTCTGGCCAAACATTGTGTAAATGCACAGTAAAACATCAACACACACACACACACACACACACACACACACACACACACACACACACACACAAACTTGAAGGAGAAATGCACACATCCCCGAACTGCAGTCAGTGGGGATTTTTTCACACAGGGCCTGACACAAAGAGCTGGAACATCAAGCACTGTCCTGACTCTGTGGTCTGGGTGTCCATTATTTCAGCCCTCATGGCTCTGTCTCTCAAGCATGGGGAAGCGGCAAACTGTCAACTACTTTGTCCACATTACCCATGTCCCCCAGCTCAGACAGGAGCACTTGGTCACTGTCCCAGAAATCACAGTGCCCCAGTGGCATCCTGGGCAAGTTAGACAAATGGAAGGCCAGAGGAGGAAAAGTAGGGCGGCCAGTCATCCTTTACTAGGGTTTTTCTATTCATGATAGTGAGGCAAAATGAAAAGTGGAATTCCATTACTTTTTGTTTTGCTGCATCTCCTTCAACATGGACAGATTAAATAAAAATGAATGATGATCATCAGTGACAATGTTTGTTCAAATAATATCACGTCTTTAAAATGAAGGCAAATGTGCTGTGTGCCGAATCTGCCTCATTGTGTTTCCTGGAAAAATCATCATTGCGTATCGATCTATAACTGCACGATACCAGAAAAAATGTTGTGCTGTGTGAAACATTCTCCACCCTCAATACAAACTGCATACTATTACACGTGGTCACTGAGGTCAGCAACACACTTTATAAAACAACACGAGAGCCAAGTAGGTTTAGGCAGGCTTGTAAAAATATTGCGAATTAATTATTTCACTCTTTGATAAATACTAGCATTTTTCTGAGAGAATCAACTGTTAAATCCATTCAGGGGAAAGTCAAAAAGACGGGGTTAACAAGAATTTAAATTGTCAGGAGTGCTTCATTTAGCACCTTTGAAAATTAAGTCCCTTTTTTTTTTTCAACAGAGAAAAAAAAGAAATTAATGAGAGGACAAGAAAAGGGAGATATTTAATTACTCTATTATTCAAGAAATGTGAATTTAGGGTTCATTATTGACTCATAGTCAGAGTGTAGTGGGTGGGCTCAAGGGCTAATTTTGATGTTTTGTTGTTTCAATTGAATTTTAGTTGATTTCAAGTGCCTAAATTATTAAAACTGATACATTTTGGAACAGAATACACCTCATAGTATGCATGTCATCAATTCTGTGAAAGTCTTTTTTACATTGTAAATAAATGTCTATTATTTGCATAGTAACTATCACAATGGCAAAGCACATTTTAGCAAAGTGGAATAATTTAAATACTATCAGTAAATCTGAATTTACCCATATAAAAGCAACAAGCCCAATTTCTTCTTTGGCATATACAAGAC
The DNA here is from genome assembly GCF_033026475.1 of Channa argus. Lineage (NCBI taxonomy): Eukaryota > Metazoa > Chordata > Actinopteri > Anabantiformes > Channidae > Channa > Channa argus. The sequence continues at coordinate 3,699,125 of NC_090210.1, read as the reverse complement.
ATAAAGGTGCTGCAAACCTCATGGATGATGAGAGTTACATTCAGCATGCAGGTGGAGCACTTTGTGTGTGGGGGGGAGGGGTGGGGGCAATGGTGTCATCTCCTGTAGAACTAAGTGCCTGGTGGTGTGGAGAGGAAGGACAGTTGACCACTTCAGGTAGAGTACAGTACAAACAGGAAGGAGGCTGTTCCCCAGGTCTTGGCAGGACTAGAAGACACAGTGAGTCTCTCAGGAGGGGAAGGGAGGATGACAATCTGTCCCCCAGCATGGCCCTTCACCGCCTGCCTCACTGCACTGGCTCTAGGGGAGAGCTGGGCCAGGCGGTACAGGGCTGGGCCAGGCCTTAATACGCAAGGGAACTACTCTGTGTGTGTGTGTGTGTTTGTGTGTTGATATCTCAACACTGCGGCAGACCAGGTGAAGGACCCAGTGGATGGTCAGCTAGCCAGTCACCCACAGTTAGATGCCGCCTCGCTGTGCTGCCTCTCCACTAACATTTCCTCACTGTGCGAGAGTTTACTTGGATGCTCTTATTTTTCTCTACTCTTAGTTACTCATGGAAATGTGATTTATGTGATCACTTGGAAACGAAAAAAAAAAAAATGGCGGTGCGCACAGAAATATGCTGAGTTACTGTATGGTTGCTTCATTAAAATAGGGTTTGCTCTGCAAGTTTCAAGAGGCACTATCCATTACTGAAAACCAAGCACAGCACTCATTGAATTTGGGAAATAGGGTCTAATTCTTTTTAATCAAACTACCTCGTAGTGACCCATAAAACTTGGGCTAGACTTCAACTAAGAGTTATTTCACTTTTAAAGAATAGCTTCAGACACTTGGATCTGTGTCTCAGTACACGAGGGATATTTTTCAAAAGGGCAGTTTGTCTGCCAAATGCCCATGAAAGAGTTTAATATCAACACCTCTTTATTCCCACTACAAGGATGAATAAATTCACATGCATATGGACAAGCCACTCTAGTGTTAGCTTTAGCATTAGCATTTATCAGCCTGACCCTGCCTCTTGACCCATGATCTTTTGTTCCCTTGATTAATACACCGTGGCTCCATTTGATATCTCCTCAATGCCATCCCAGCTTGTCAGTGGTAAAACAACTGGAGACAGCCCAGGAGGGAGAACAAAACATGCATTTTGCAGAGGAGAGCGGGAGGGGAAGAAAAACAAGCATCAACTCAAGCAAGACGATGTATTTTCATGCATCCCTGTCTTAAATGTCAAGATTTCTTAACCCTCAGCGACTGCAGTGCTGACACCTCTCCAAGGTTCAACAGAAACCGCATTCATTAATAATTAGCTCAGCTGTGAGGACAGGGAGTGAGACTGAGAATGAGATAAAATTTAAACTTCTGTCCTTTCCCGAGAGAATCAAGTTTCACTTTATTTTTTTCTCATTCTTCCTCATTTCTTGTTTTCCTGGTGTGTTGGCAGGAATCCTGCAGGCAGCCCACAAACGAGTGATGCAGCCGTCGCATCAGCCTTACTACTCCCTCCTCTCCTTAATCATGGCTCTAATACCCTCCAGATGAATAAACATCTTCATCCCCTCTCTGTTAAAGCCAGAAGGCTCCTCCACTCTCGAGTCCAAGAAAGGGAGAAAGAAAGAGAAAGAAATGGAGAGCTGAAGAAGGAGCACAGGAAAAGGATGACAGATGGAAGGGTGGATCAATGTCGAAATGAACCAACAGCAAAGTAACAAAGCCACGGCAAGATTTTCTCGTTCTTCCCATAATTTGTCTGATCTATTTCCCCCTTGACACAATTATCACAGTCCTCCTAATTATTTTTTCTCCTTAAACAGATTTCTAATGGCAGACTGTGGCTTTTTTATGATCGTGTTTGTAAAGTGGAGCTTATGCGAGCTGTTGTGCAACCTTGTCGCCTCAGACTGTGTCCACAGACTGCACAGGAAGGGGGAAGGGGGCGGAGAGGGAGGAGGCGGGTGGGTTGTCTCTGGAGAATGGGCCAGGCCCCAGACCAGCACTTCTCTGGCCCAGTAACTGTGCCAGAATACTCATGACATGTGTGTACAGTATGCGAGCGCAAATGGCAGACAGATTTAGGGGTTTGCTTTGTTTCCCATTCTATTGTTTTCTGTTGGTATCCAGGCAGCTCATCATCATATCTTAATACGACTAAGTAATATAAAAACACACACATGCACACACAACTACACAAAGCGCAAACATGCACATGTCTCAAACGAAGCTGTTCCCTTACTGCCCTCAACCTCATCTTCATTTGCAGAACAGGGCTGGAATATGAGGCCGGAATACAACTAGACAAATGACTACAGGGCATTTTACTTATTCATCCATCACTTCACATTGATTTATTCTTGTTTATCTATTTATCAGCTGAAAAAAAAAAGAAAAAAAAAAAAAGCGTTCCCTTGGATTGTTTTGCTAAAAGTTTGCATGCTGATACACTTACATGGTAAACTTTCAGGGTCGCTGTAGAAAAGCCCTTAAAGAGATTATTGAGGTTCATCTTACCTTTAAACACCCTCCTCTCATTCCAGTACCTCAACGGATACTTTTTCTCCCCCTAATTACACAGACCCAGCACTCCTTGGCTTAGTAACCATTTACTTAGTTACAGACCGCCACCTGGGAGGCTATTTATGTCTCTCTCAGGAGAGGAACTTGGTACGACTGCCAACCAACACCCCCATATGAATTATCATCCATTTAATACATGTAATTTTCAAAAAAAATCTCACGTATTCACTATGACTCCCTCTTGTATGAACAATACCAAGTGAATAAGTTGAACTATAAGGGTTGACTTGTGTATTATAATTAAAATATTTTAAAAGAATAGGAGGCTTCAGTACATGAATTTGATCTGATTTAAGGAGTTTTTCCTTTTATATGCTGTAATCCCACGTCAATCTAAATGTGCAGCTTACTGTGTTCAGCTTCAAGAAAGATCATTCAGGAGAGAGAATGTAATAGCCCCCCAATATCAGTTATCACTGACAGCAACATCCATATCAGCTAATTACTTTTCACCGGGTTTTAGATGAGAGGACATCAGGCTTTATCTGTATATGAAAGGAGAAGACATCGCTCTTACGCTATTACTGTTAAAGAGCTAATGTTACCAGACCAATAATATAGAAACAGGACACAATGAGATGGTAATAAAACCCATGTCACTCCCCCAGTGGCTTTCCTCCTTGGCTACTTTAAATATCAAGAGAATATTAGCAATAAGGTGACCTTTAATTAAATTTGGCATGCAAATAAGCTGATGAGTCAGGAAAAGAGTGAGAAAGAGATGTTCTAAGATTACCATTGGAGTCCTGATGACACTCACACATACACGTACAGCCCTAACTGCCTGGTAAAATGATCCCTGCAGTTTCTTTCTATAACCAGCATAAACCCGGCAGAAATAGAGGAAACAAATAGGTCAAAGAATCGTACTCCCCCTTCCTTAATTTCGATTTTCCTTTGCGTTCTTGGGTTGGTGAGGTGATCCTCATCTCCGCTGGTGTTTATTGTCCAAGGGACGAGCTGGAGTTGGGGACCACAATCCCTTTCACTATACAGCAGAGGAAGAACGTGTGGGCCCAGTGGTGGTGCATGGCCCCCTGGGTAATTTGTAAAACATGAGCCATGGCACCTGAGTGCCATGCTGAAGCCTGGGTCAGGTGACTCACACAAAGGTGCACCAAGGGAGGATATCTGGTGAAGAGGCAGACCTACATCCACACGGCATGATTGGCTACACAACATTTCCTAAGAATGAACCTCTCTGGAATGCTAGCTCAGCCTTTATTTTTAAGTGCTGAATGCTGCAAATGGAGCAGAAGTGGTAGCTAAACTGTTAATAGATTTTGAGATTTTGGAGACCATTTTGGATTATTAGCTTGCAGGTGGAGAGAGGTCGGTGACTTCAGTGCCTTTCGTGCCTTGCTTCTATCTGATAAAATGTTGTCACACCTCTACATATTAGCTCCCTGCACACAGATTTTCGAACATAATGGCTTAAACATACCACAAATACGTGCCAGAGCCCACACATGTCGCTTTAATAAGTCTGATTTGAATTCGGTATACGCAACATCCCACGTGCGTGCATGGTCTTTGCTTTGCTAGGCCTCAGATAACCTTTATCCTATAGGGTTTAATTAATGTCAGTCTACTCTGCCTTTCAGAAGGAAACGACTTATTCCTCTGCCCTCATGAAACCCAAATCCCTCTGTTTCACTGGTGAGGCCGACTGACTTGTTTATCCCAACTACAGGTACTGCTCCCTATTAAGGCCAGCACTTGTTACATGGAAAAGGTTGAATTATTTACCAACAGTAGAGGAGGAGGAAGAGAGAGAGGGGGAATGAAACAGACACAGGCATCTCATACATGGGATGAGATTTGTTGTTTTCTGAGGGTATGAACAAAGCAAGAATAATGATCCGTGGATACTAGATATAGACGCTGATTGCTAAGGAACCAAGTTATACAGTAAGTAGATATAAATTCAAGTCAGTAAATCACACCCAAAACATCATGGATTAAATTCCTTTGATGAAAAACACCTCATATCGTGTGCTCACGAGTTATACATTTAGTAATGTGCAAACAGATGAATGTGTTTTGTTAAATAGACACCAAGAGTGCTTGTGCGTACTCTTCACCGAGGGCAAACTGTCTGCATTCTATCTGCATCTCAGCCTCTCTGCACAATACAACAAAACATACAGAAAACAAAAGGGAGCACAGAGGGGGAGAACGAAGAGACAGACCAAACAATAAACTCAACCACAAGAGACAGAGTTTGACTTTGTGTGTGTGTGTGTGTGTGTGTGTGCGTGTATCGAAGAGGGAGACAAAAACCAAGAGGAGGACGAGAGAGATGAAGACAAATGCAGAAAAGGAAAGAGACAGAGGGCGGCAGAGAAAACGAAAGACAGAGGGAGAAATCAAATTTGCAAGAACATAACAAAAAGCTGTATCTCCGACAAAAGAGAACACACAAGGGTATTTGTCTAGCTGTCTGCACCAGCAGGATCCTCTGAAAGTTTATTAAACTAGAACCCTTCAAGAGAAGGCAGAGAGTAGTAAACTATACTACTGGGGAGGAAAAGAGAGAGGGAGAGGGAACAGGGGGGTTGGAAAGAAAAAAAAAAAGCTAGCTTTTCAGCCTCTGTCTCTCAGAAATTCTTTTATTTCAGCCATGCATTAAGTAACCTCCCCACTGAGTTCTGCTCCCCTTCCTGGTGTGGATAAAGCCGTCCCTCGGGGGAGCCGCTGGTAATTTCCAGCTTCGCCAGAAACTCAGGTATTAGAAAAGACCGCTTGGGGACCTGCCACAATATACCTTCACAATTTCATACGCTCAGAAAAAGAGGGAGCCCCTCCCTCACAAGCTACCCCCACCCTCCCAGTAAACCCCCTCGAGGGTCCCCAGTTCAAATTTCTGAAGTGCAGACAACGGGTGTATGTGTGTGTGTGTGTGTGTGTGTGGGGGGGGGGGGGGGGGGGGGGGGGGGGGGGGCCCGTGGGACTGAGCACCAGCAATAGAAAATCCACTGCATTGAGGAGAAAAAAGCATTTCCTCTCTGGTCTGGCAGGAGTGCCTTTTTCCCCTGGCTCCCACCAGAGGCTTTTTACAAAACATGTGTTGCTGACATGTTGACAGATTGCTCAGTGAAGTGTTAGGCGCATGCACACGGCTGGCCATTTAGGGGGACATGGCTTCCTACCCAACATCCTCTACCTGAGGCACCATGTTTTATACATCATCCCCCAAAGAAAAAAAGGAAACAATAAAAGGTAAGGGAGTTGCTTCCTTTGTGAGGAAAGCAGAGTATCAGAGAGCAGAGAGAGACTGCGTATAATGCTGCCTTAGCTGAACTGCAGCGATGGGGAGGAGCAACGGAAGTGAGAATAAGGGAGGGAAATGGTTTCAGGCAGGAAAGACTGAGATAAAGCATAGAGGTGGAAAGAAAAGAGCTTGAGGATGGATATATGCTTATGCTTATGTGCAGCAGGTGAGCTTGTCAAGCCAATAGAAAGCCCACAGGACCTCCTCTTTGTCTTCCTTTACCAAAGCCACCAATAGCAAACGAGAAGATGGAATCTGATCAAAGGCCAGCTTGTAGATCCAACTTCTGCTCCTATCAGGGTATCGACAGCACACGTCTTAATCGCCCTGCGGCTCCAAAAGTGCTGCCGTGGCAACAGGATGGAAATGGGGATCATAATGTATTCATGGTGCCGGCGACCTGGGGGCTGCGGAGCGTGCTCTCTGGGGACCGCACTTTACCCAGAGCCAGACGTGTCTGGGCAAAATCACTCCACACAAGACAGCAGCAGAATACTGAGAAGCCATGACAGGATGGAGGGAGGGCGAAAGAAAGAGAGAGAGAAGGAGAGAATGAGGGGAGGCAGGAGACAGAGCTACGGTTAGAAAGAAGATAATAGAAAACAAAGAGTGAGTAGGGTTAGGACATCAAGGGTAAACAATGGTTGCTGAGCAGTTTCAGAGATTACAGTAAAAAAAAAAAAAAAGGACGAAGCAGCAATGAGTCCCAACTTTAAAACACAAAAAGACAAAAAATCTTAGGCTCGTGGTGTAAAAAAAACAGAAAGTGATTGGTTGGAAGGGGCTTGCTGGGATGAGTGGCTCTACCTTGAGAACTCTGACGCTGCTTGACCAGGTGGGTGGTTGGCTGGAAAATAAATTGCAGAGGAAATTGTTTCAGATTATCAGGGCCACAAAGAGACATCGCCCTTTGGCCACAGGCAAGGATGGATAAATGGCTAGATGAGTAAATGAACACAGGGATAAAGAAGGGGAAGATTGATAGCTGAGCAGACGGATGGTTCAGTCAGCGTGTGAGACCAGTTAACCACCTCCCTGTACCTACAAATCATATCTGCTCCTGAAATACAAATGCTTACACTGGAGAAGCATCGTGGTTTCTTTTTTCCATCCCTGAACGTAATGGGCTCTCTGACCCTTCCATTCTAATGATCTTTCCCTCCTCTTCAGACACACACCACACATATACAGTGTATACATACACAAACTCATGCACATCTGCAAAAATACTCATGCGCACAAACAAACAAACAAACAAACAAACACAAAGCTATAGCCTGACCTGCTTTTCCTCAACAGGAGGGCAGCTACAACAGGCACCATGCCAGGTAAACATCCTCAAGCCTTGTGCGCTCACTGCAGAGGGTAAAGCTCAATGCTGCAAACACACTCGAAAATACAAGGAATAGTCAATTATGTTTAGGACTAGGAAGACATTCTTATAATATATATATATTCCTCTTACACAGCGCTCCTGCTGTATCGAGAAATAAAAAATAAAAAGACAACTTTTTGAAGCATTTTATATCAAGGTTCCATCTGTAACAAAAAGTCATAACAGTCCCCCCTAGAGGTGATGATTCAAATGCATTAAGTCTCCTAAAATGAGAGGATTCACCTGCAGACTGCGGTGCATCCTTCTACACTAACTATCCTCCACACGTAGTACACCCCTAGGCATTCAACCTAGGGTCACAACTACTCCCATGTCTGTCTTTCCTTCTTTCCTTTGGCTGACAGGTTCTTCGACTGCTAAGCTCCAGCACGGACCTCTGTGTTTGTGATGACTGTGCAGTGCAAATCAAGGGAGAGACAGAATGAAAGAAAAGACTGATGAAGATGGGGGCAGGAGAAGGAGTGCAGGTGAAGAAGAGGTAGAGAGAAACAAGGACATCAACAACGTGTTCTCACAGAGAGATGACCCCTGGCCATCCCGAGGCATCTGGTTTATCAGGCTGTCTGGGTAAGACACGCACACACCTAATGACTCCAGCCTGGTCTATATCCCATAGGTTTTTTTTATCCCGGATTACGGATAGGGAATGACAATGGGCTGTAAACTACTGTGCCTCACGTCTAAGAGCTTGTATCAAACAAGAATAACTCCGCGATGACAAGAACGGAGTAAGTTGAGAAAAAGGTTGAAAGTTTTAAGAAGTTACAGCAATAGTTTCTAAATTATAATCACAATGCAATGTAAGATTAATTGATGTTTACTAAACGTCTACAATATATGTGTGTACAGACACGGAACTGGGGTATTGCTGATCTGTGTGCATCCTAAACAGTATCACTTGTCAAACTGGAGGTCAAATATACTCTGGGTTTCAGTATGAATAATGTCGGCAAATATGAAGATGTAGTTTGGACTCTAATCTCCCTCCTATTTTTTTTCATGTTGCATGGAACTGCTGAACAGACCTCAATCTACTTCTGCGGTGGAGATTAGTAATCATCTAGGGTCTTCATATTGATGACCAGGCTCAGCTTGTTTGCATATTTACTGGCCTCAGAGCCCAGTCGCCTGAGGTGAGAAGCAAATTACATTTCTGCTTACCCCTACGCGCACAACTCTCTCACACTTTCGATTTCTATCCCTCGTTTTTTTTCCTATTTTTTTTCCAAACCTCGTTTCTCTTAACATGCTGATCAGTCATCTTGCAGTAAGCATCTTTGCCTGCCCTGTTTGCATCCGAATAGCAGTCTCATTTGGCTAACATCATCACAGCGTAATCTTGTTGGAGAGAGCAATCAGTTTACTTTGGAATTAGGTATTCCGTTGGCGGGCCCAGAGAGAGGGAAGGCTCACAGGGTTTAAAGGATGCAAACGAAAGCATGCTCTCCAGAATACAGTCTTGAGCCTGATTGGGTGATAACAACCCACACAGGCTCCATGTGAGAGTAATGAATGGCCAATGGGAGGCCTGAATAATAATGCAATCGGATTAAAATCCAATCACACGATGGTTTTGTCTGTTGACTTTGTTTGTGGGGTATGTTCTACAAACCAAGTTCATGATGAAAAAGATGCATCATGCTTTGACTGGGGGCACATAATGTCCTAATATAAAGATTACCACAATGTTTACTACGGCCCAATCTCTCTTGGCTGTCAGTCAGTCCTGCAGGATTGTGTTGATCAGATATTAGTGTACATGCACTGCATATAGAATGAGCTTGACAATTTAATGGAGTGAAAGTAACAGTGGATGTTCTGTGTCATCTTAAATCAGTGGCTTATTTAGACAATGGCTATCACAGGTGGCGAGTTACTGTGTAATCAGGAATTTTAATGTCTTGGTTTAACGCAGAGACATGCACCAAGCTGGTGCACTCTGCAGCATTCCGCAGAAGCCCAGTCACACATTGGGAGGCCATCTCATTGGAGAGGCTCTCTGATCAAATTGATTGACTCCTCCAGTATGATCGATCACTCAGGCAGGTTGGAGGTGGAATAGATTAGATGACCTTTACATTCTCGGCAGTGTTGGACCCCCCACCGTCTGCTGCTCTTAAAAATACGAGAACATCTCTGTATTGTCTGACAGCGTGGCTTTACTATTACTTTCTGTACCGACACGCAGTCATCCCTCAACCAAAGCAGATTACAGGTGGTGGCCTTGGAGACCTAGGAGAAATGCACCCATCCTGCACATAAAAATACATTTAGGAAGCCACCTTCCACTGCAGTTGGAGCACTAAGTGAGCAATTAGCACTTAGGAATAAAAGCATTATTTTCACATGATATTTGAGAAGCCATGTCCTTGTGGGTGGCTGAACTCCCTATATCCTGAAGTATAGGAGTGGCTGTTCTACACGGTCTCTTAGCAGCCCCCACCCAAACACTGCCCCCTGGCCAACAAAAACAACCCCTGGGAGGGATTGAGGAGAGGGGGAAATGGTGAGTCGGTGACAGTGTAACCCCAAAGTTCCTAAACCACAGTGGCTAGCAGGATGCCGTCACAGCTGGCTCCGCTCCTTCCTGTGGGCCCGTTCCACAGAGCTCAGTCTGCAGGGAGACATAAACCTGTTGGACTGGTCACTCTTTCCACCGCCCTCCATCTCTTTCCTTTCCTCCCATTACTGGTGAGTTTGGCAAAAGCCCTCTATGAAAAAAAAGCCCTATGGGGATCAATGCGCAGTACATTTCCATGCGACATAAGCAAAATCCTATGACCTTTTCATTAGGGAGTATGTGATTAAAAAGACTGCACAAGTCTTTGAGGTGTCTGGGAATGAGGTACATGTTAATTGGTGAAGTGGTCTCCACAGCCATGTGACATCCTGTCGACTCCAGGTGCAAACTATCGTTAAAAAAAAAAAAAAAAGGCAATGGAAATGTTCTTCAGTATATGATATGTTATTCCAGTGTTAATTACAAACCAATGGTGTGTCCATGTTACTAAAAATCAAAGAGTTTGTAAAAGCTTATTTGCCACTTGTTAGGGTGCCATCTGATGAAACGTATTAAAACTGAAAGCATAGATAAAACTCTGAGGCAATAGCATTTAAAAAAAAAAAAAAAAAAAGTACACACTTTATTGTAATATGGAGATTCAGAGAAAAGCATTTTACAAAGGATCTGTTAGAAACCTGAGCCCAGAAAATGTCCAAGACATTTTTAAAATACATTTTGCCTGTTCTTTGTGCCTAGTTATGTTTTTCTGTATCTGCTTCATCATTATTCTGGTGAGCAGTCCCACGTTTGAAAGAGAAAAAAGAAAATCATTTGAATTCTGGGGACCCAGAGGAGAGTGAGCAAAACCCAGAGGTAAGATCCAAGCTCGCTCTCCGTGCCCTTCCGTTGGCTGCCTACCTGGTAAACATCTCCACAAGCTCCTTGCTTTCAAAACACGTCAACTGGTGCCTATGTACTTTAGACTGGCCGGCCAAGCAGGAATTGAGACTTTATTTGTTTTTTACTTTTTCCTGTCTCTCTTCCGAGCCATCGCACATAACCTGTCTGGCATTAATGATGCTGTTAATAAAATGCAGCTTGTCTGTGGGTGGATTTGCCTGGCAGGCCTGGTGCCTGTCCTTCTCAGAGATAAGCCCTCTGCTGGCCTTATCTACCTCCCACAGCCCCACCCAGCAGTGCTGTGCACTGGACACACAACCAGTCAACTCATCACTGGCTAATTACCACCTCTGACTGCCTTACAAAGCAGGCCTGGATTCACATTGCTGCTGCTACAATTGGCTCCCCTACCTTGACTCTGTCTGTCTGGACTTCTTTGTCTTTTTCTCCTGATCCCTTTCTCCAGCTACAGTTTTGCCTTTCCTTCCCTGTCCTTCCATATCTTCGTGCATTTTAGTTGCTACACCTAAGCGATTTTGTCCTAATCTACTGTGCCTTCGGTGCCTTTGAGGAATATCTGAGATTCATGTCAATACATTGTACCTCTAATTAGGAAAGAAATAAGCAACAGCTTCATTGTGGGTGGTCAGGTAAATCCCGCGTCTGTGTTACATGTTATGTCTATGCATTTTGAAAAGGGCTAATGTAATTTATGCTACAGTTTCTCAGTAAGGGCTTAAGCCATTTGTGAGACAGAGTCAGTTCAGTCTCATAGCTTCAGCAGAGCAGTCAAAGTCACTTGTGTTACAGAGGGAGGGAGCAGTTTCTTTTATTCAATTGTTTTCCACTTCCACAAGCGTGTGCCAAGGGGGAGGAAAGCGCCGGCTTAACACGCTCTGCAATTCAACACGGCCAGACGCAGTCCTATTAAGATTTAATGTGCCATTCTTCTGCTTGTGCCGCTGAAAAAGACTTGCAGGCTGAGGAAGAGAGTGAACAAAGAGCAGGCAGAGCCAGGGCCAGAGAGAGAGATGAAGAGAGCAAGAATAACCGAGACAACCACTCTATGGCCAGGTCCTTGTCACACAACTGAAGGCAGTACTTTCAAAGGGGTTGCTACAGTAGAGGGGGAAACAACAACAGTATCATTGATGTAGTGTTTTCACTCAAGAGCATGCAGTTCTGGATGAGTGCACAAGATTATCTCTGTTTTGGCCACATGCCACCACTGTTATTGTGGCTACCTACTTAAAAAAGAAAGAAAAAAAAAAGAGGTCAACTGGATGAAGTCACAGCATGTGTTTAGCCTCTTCAGCGATGAATTATGTGTCATCTAAAATGCAACGTGCAAGCACGCAGGTGCTGCGAGGGAGCATGTGTAAGCATGTGCGTGTGAATACGTTTCTGTGTTTGCATGCCTAAGCTGAGATGACCCGAGTGAGCAATACAGAGTGTGTTACTGTACGTGGAAAGGGGTGTGAATTTGAGGAAAGCAAGGAGTTTTTGTGTTGGTCATTATCATTTCTACCCTAAACACTGAGAAACAAGCATGAAACGCGGGCTCCTCTATTTTTATTTTGATTGTTTTTCTGCCTGAAATGCAGGCCTCGTCTGACAAAGACCAATAAATACTTTATACAGTGCATAATGTGTGCAGTGTGAAGCGCAGGGGAAAAAGAAAGAGGGCGTTCTCACGAGGGCATATGCTTTGAATTCCTAATGACACTCCTGTTAACGTTATTGGCACTGTTGCGCACAGGAAATGCACAGGGATGTCATGTCATGGAGTCAAACATCTACTTTAATACTCCCTTTCTCTGTTCTCTTCCTACCTATTTCTCTTTTACCCACATACACTCAGCGAACATGCACCCACACAAACACATACACACAGCAAAGACTGAAGCCCATTTCTGAGAGCTCACTCTAGCATGAGGTCTCTTTTCAGTGGCTGTGTTGTGCCAGAAGTAGCTATTCTCCCCTGACCGCCTCTCCTCCTTTCAAAGCCTTGTAATCAGTGTGCTGCTCTTTGTACCAGGATGTCGCAAGACACCCCAGCAAAAACACAGCAGAATTTCTGATGAACGGCAGTGGCTCAGAGTTCGGCTAATCAGGTCTTGCTCATGTCGCTTTCCTCTTATGTGAGCCCTTTTGAAGCAAATAAAGTCTTTGCAGTTTGGCACATTCTTCTTGGCAGTCACAAAGCAGCTGTTGGATCAATATACAAAGTTAGATGAAAAAAAAATAAATAAAAAATACAACCAATAGGAGCCTGTTGGAAACAGTTAGTCAAAAACATGGACTGCCAGGAGCCAGTTCATAGTTGTGGGTATTACTGAGTGTTTCCATGCTGCTGACCCAAGGGCTTGATGTAAATGAATTCAAATAATTTAAACACAGATGTCATGGTCAGGAATGGCAGGGGTAAAATATATCAGTGAATTTAAAAAAATGAGCGCGCTTCCCCGCCGCCAAGACTTCATATCACAAAAATATTTGATATCACTGCATTGTGGGGGGATTTTATTGTTTTTCACTGAGTATTAGTATTTCATTTGTATTTTTCTAATAAATCTGAAATGCATTTTATTGAAGCTGAGAGCATTTTGCAATGTCTACAGGGAAGACAAAACAGACAATCTACATAATATAAATCCATATATGGCCCAGTTATCTCTCCCTCTTTCTGTGTTGCACCCTCTCTGATTGATTCCTTTATCTGAGGGAAGCAGAAGACATGCTCTGTTTGCTCGCACAGTGGCCGGCAGGAAAACAGAGAAAGACACTTATTAAAAAGGTCATCTCACAGAGGGTTAAAATAGCAGGGCATGGATGTCTCTCGGGGGAGCAGCCATGCCCCTCCTCTAGTGAAGGACACAAGAAAAGGTGTTGCTCAAGGGAGCTGGACCCGTAATGAAAGAATGGCCACCAGGCCGACAGCTCGTGTTTGCACTAGGCTATTCAAATAGTTTCAGAGGCAGGGAATTGGAGAACTGACAGTGAAAGGCTTGTGAAAATGCAGTGTTTTGAATTAAACTCTGAGCGAGAGGTGTTATTTTTATTTACCGTGTGGGCTAGCAGTAAACACAAGTGGAAATGAGCGGAGAAGCAAGGTATTTCTTTGGTGGTAGGTATGAAGACATGCTTCCTTGCCTATTGCTGCAATCCCATATCTAGCATATGAACATGTTTTATGCCAACTGAGAACAAAAGTCAAACTACACTTTTTTATTTCTCGAATGATCAGTACTAATACATGGGTGTACAGACAATACAGTGAGACAGCGAGACAAAGCTTTTGTGAAGTGTTTCTGGAAAGGCCTACGGAATAGCAGTGCCTCCAGCCTCCTGTCTCCTCCCCAGGGCAGCCTAAAGCCCTGTCGGCAGGATGCTGATCCCCACATGGAAACCTGATCTGCAGCCATTCTGGAGCCTGGGGGGGGGGGGGGGGGGGCGGTGAGCTCTTTCCCCACACAGAGCCCCTCCATTTCTACCCCTGAGTTAAAGGGGTGCTCTGGGGGAACATTCCTCTAGCCCTGCCCCAGCCAACCTCCACTCTCAACTCTCTAGAGGAGCATTCTTCCATCCCTGCCCTAGCCTTTACTAGGATCTCCAGGGGAGCATTCCTGAAGCCCTGCCCCAGCCCAAGACAGGCTCCCTGGGGACACATTCCTGCAGCACTCTCTGTCTCTTTCCCCATCTCCCTCCTTCTCCCTTGCTCTCTTTCTCAAGCTCCTGCCTTCCTCTGCAGTCTAGCATTAGCACGATCAATAGCACCGATCGCATCGGGGACACGAGGCAATCCATACCCATGCACTCCCTTAGCGCACTGCAGTGGTCACGGCTTAAGTGCAAGGAAAGGTGTTATACCTATGGCAGACGAGGGGGAGACAATGGCCGCCATTGATCGCAATGACATGTAACATCTTACTCTCTGACTATTGGGCGTAGTCGACATACAGCTAGAATCTGTTTAGACTTTATTCTGTCTGTTTAGTCTCATTCCTGTTGTGTTTTTACTGTAGAACATAGAAGCAAAGTATAATAAGGTACAGAACGACATGTGTTCAACAACATGTGAGAAAGCGGGTGCACGTGGGCACATCTGATTCGACGAATACACTGTACGTGCTTATAGGATATCAGTTAGGAGAAAAGGGCAAGTTGAATTTTGCTAGGGAACAGCAAGCCCATCTCCATATGTGGATTGGTTCCAGTCAAGCTTTGCAATTTGTTTACCAAAAATAAAACATTTGAAATTGTAAAAAATGGAGGGTTTAGCAGGTGCTGGTGGTTGATTAGAAAATGGTTCTAATAAAGGATCCATCTGTGAGTAGAGACTTGATGTAAGGCAGATTAATTGGTCATGGATGTCTACATAATCCCACATAGGAAATCTCCCCCCATATTCCAGAGAAAACATACACAGACACACACACACACACACACACACATTCCAAGTACTTAGCATGCCATCTAGAAGTTTCTTTTCTCCCACTGTGTTTGAATACTAATAGAGTGTTTCTGCACAATCACAATACCCTAATGGCAATTAGATTCTTTTGTTTGGTTTCCACAGGGGCTCTTATCCAAACTGTGTTTTTTTTCATCATTGAGCAATTAAGAGTTATTTGTCCGTAAGATTGACATTTATAAAAGCAGGCTTAATTATAGGAAAAATATGGCTGAGTCAGTCATGACCACATTACAACAGGGCTGAACATAAAAGACCTGCCCATGAATCAAAACACAACTCTTATAAGATTTCTGACAGTTTCCTGAATATTACGCCACGAAACAAGTGCAATTAAAAGACATTTTTAATTCAAGCAATGTGAGTACTTGTCCCCCCCCCCCCATGTCTTAAATAATGCCCTTTGTGTTTTTAATTTCAGAGTTTCTGAAACACTCTGTCCATGAATCTGGCTCGGCCTTAAAGAATTGGGTGTTACGTTGAAAAAAGTGTGACAGAAGTTCGGCAATCGGTTTCCCTTAAAGTGACAAATGCTTATGTTGGATGAACGTAAATTGAAAGCGAGCAATAAATTGATCACCTTTTGACAACCTTTTGTTGAATAAGCATAGCTTTTTTCGTATGTGCATACAAATAAACATACCCTTAGTACACATACACATAACAAAGTCTAACATATATGCATTTCTGCTTAAATGAACACCAGCGGGGGGTACGACAGAATGCACATGCAGACACACATACAAGCAGGCATTTACAAACAACTAGACGCAGTTTGTGAGACTTACAGTTAATGGAAAATCTTTCTAAAACTTGGTGGATATCTACCCTGCAATTTGTGGCTTGCTGATGGTGGGTTGCAAAATATTAAATCAAACTGGGCTTGAGTGTAAACAGAATGGAGGTTTCTCCTTAACAGTGCATTGAATTTGCTTAAAAATTTAAACTGTAGCTTCTATACTGCAACAGAAACACGATCATCAACGTTTAGCCTGTTCGTGTTCTGTTTCTGAAGAGATCAGATGATGCGTGTCAGAAGTTGTTTCTCAATGCAGGCGCATCAGGATGTGTAAAGGAGGACGGCACGTCCAGGAGAAACACATGCAAACCTTCAGTTCACATTATTTGTTCTGTCTTCCACCTTGTCAGGGTATTTATAGCTCTATTCATCCATCAACAGGTCAATGACACAGTCTGCCAATGGCATCCTTCTTTTTCAGTCCCAGTACTGCTGCTAGCTAGCATTGTGACCAGCTGAGGGACTTTCCTGGAGCAAGGATCTGTTTCCAGTTGCTGGTCTGGTTACTCTGTGACCACGTAGCTGTGTGATACACTCTAGTGAAATGTTAGAATTAGTGTGGGGCTGTACACTCAAACAGGCAAGGACACAATGCACATCCTATAAATACACATACTGTAGCCTACAGTGGTCTATTATAAGGACACATTGAAGCCCACCTTTATGTCACATCTGTAGATATTGATGTACAGCACATATAAATAATGTGCCGTGTTTGAGGCCTGTGCTTTTCTGTGTTGGAGATCTACCAAAGAAGCTGGTAGTCTGGTGTTGTGCTCCCCTTGGCGCAGTGTAGTAACACACATAGTGTGGCATATTCTCTGGTGAAGGCATAGAGCGAGAGTGGGAGTGGGAGAAGAGCTGAGTGGCAGAGTGGAGGGGAGGCCCGGTGGGCTGAACGTTGTTTACCTGTCAGCTGGCATTGATTAATCTTGTGTTCGGTGAGATCGCTCAGCGACTCGAACACCTGCCGGCAGCTGTCGCAGCTGTGCAGCGCAGGCTCCTCGTCCTCCTCCTCTCCCTCTTCTCCTTCCTCTGGAGAGAGCAGCCTCTTCCTCAGACGCCCGGTCTCACCATCCTCCGCCGCCCTCTCGAGGGCGCACTCTGGATCTGCCAAGCCACAGGAAATGACAGCAGCACATAGTCAGAGGGGTGACCCACACAGTGAGGTACAACAGCTTCCTCTGGGTGACAATAAAATAGATTTCTAGACTCTGGATTTAATAAAAACAATAATAAAAGCTGTAATAAAAATGCAGGTTCAATTTGGGCTTCTGTAACTCAACCACTCATGCCATAACAGAACAGTTGGGCAGGTGAGGATGGGGGATATACACAGACAGGGTGGCACAATGCTCACACACACAATTCTATCACACACACACACACACACACCTCAGTTATTAGAAATGGTTTTACGTTGTGTTTGCCCTGCTTCACCCAAGCAAAACTCCAGTATATGAAACTAGACTGATGGGAATATGTGTAGTTAATAAATCCTGGAGTGTAGTTTTGGCTGGACCAAAGAAATATGAAATTCAGCCAGTGAGCTCTGAATTGCATCAGTCATGATCTATAAAAGGAGACAGACCTTGCCATATTATCCAGACATCTAGGCCAGATCTGTGGATGTATGGTGCACAGTTAAGTCACACAAAACTGAGATTGGTGTGTGTTAGGCTGTCGTCACAACACAGTTCCCTAAATTATTCAGCCTTGCTCGCAGGCAGCCGCGGGTCGCACACATCAATATTCTTCAATCCATCTGCAGTTTTGTCTCTTGTTGGCTTTGTGCTGCAGCAGTGCCAGGGGTGGGCGATTGACTACCCTGAACTAGGACTAAGAATCATCTTTTCAAATACCAGTCTAATTTGTCAGTCTAAGTTCTTATTATATTTTGAAATATTCCAACGACAAATCAAACCTTACATTGTTCCCTCACAGCATATCATAAACATCTTCACTCGGTGGCTTAGGACATCAGAACTGGTTTGCAACAGCATCTTATAAATAGGTAGCCCAGCCTACAGCCCTCATTCTCCCCCGCTGTGACCATTACAATTCACAATGAGACTGATTAAAAAGCCATACTTGCAATCAAACAATCATGTCACCCTGGTTAAAGCTTTGTGGGGGAGAAGAGCCTTTGTACTTCACTGGCAGCCATTTTAAGCCCCACTGATGCAAGTGTTCTTAAGCTTGTCATAGAACTCCAGAGGGGAACGTTAGGAAAAAGCTTGTTTTTTCACCTAGCACGCCAGTTAGCAGTGCCTGAGGACAAGGAGTGTGTGGGAACGATGTGTGTTGTTGTGGGTGTATTGGGTGTATATACACACAGGCGGCCATTTTAAGTTCTCCTTCTGTAGGGTGCTCTTAAACTGAAATTCCTTGAGGAAAGGCGTTCCAGAACTCATCAAGGCCACCCAGGATTTTTCCTTTCCCCCTCTTGCGCCAAGTATTGATGTAACATCACACCCTCCATTGTCCTTCCCTCTTGGCGACTGAGGCTCTCGGAACATGCCCTCTAAAAATATCAGCACTGTGGTCCCCAATGGGACCATGCAGAACAGAACAGAAGGTGTTTCAAGAAAATGAAAATCCCAACCCAATCCTCACAGATGCAGGCCTTTCTTGCTCTGGGGGGAAACACTTCTGACTGGAGCCAAAAGCCACACAATATAGACTTATGATTCATCCACACACACAAATGCAGAATCCACAATACGTGTTGAAATGTGAACATTTTATGCCTTTTTTACAGGGCTCCTGTGGAGGATATGCCAATATCCTTTATGAATCATTAATTTCTCTAATAGAGCACTGGGTTGAGATGCAGTAGGCCGCAGGCTCGAATCCCACCCCACCAGGTGTGGCCCCACCCAGCAACCTAGGGCCACCTTGGTGCTGGTCCTGAGCTTAGATAAAAATGGTTTGGGGCAGGAAGGGCATCCGGCATAAAATCTCCTGCCAAATCAACGTGTGGAACATGTTCTGCTGTGGCGACCCCTGAAGGGACACGACGAAAGGTTTATTTTAACCCTGTCGTTTTTGACAGCTTAGTCAAAACTGTTGGTCTAGCTGCAAGACCTCCAATGAATATATATACATATCAACAAGTAAAGGTTTGAGAGAGAGCGAAAAACCAACTGGGTGCTATGCAGTCTGCAAATCAACGTCAAACGTTAACGTCCATTTTTGAGTTCTCCCTCAGTTTTGCCTTGGCAACTTCTGAGCAGCTTCTGAACCTCTGAGTCATTTGTTAACCAGTTTTGACTAAGCTAACTACAACAGTACACCCAAAAGCAGCCACACAGACACACACCTCACAGGTTATGTCTTTGTCAAAGTTAAGAAAAAAAGAGGCCACCGTGCCACAGTGATGTTGCTGTGGTCACAAAAGCATTGAGTGCATGATTTTCTACCCGAACACGTAAATATGCTTTTTCTAATATAGGGACATTACAGTCCATCGTTTTTGGTGCTGATACAGATCTGATACCTTTACGTTTGCCGTTTTGCTTTATCTGTCGGTGTAGATTCTGATGATCCCCTGAGGGGGCCAAAACATTAGAACCACCTCTCAAAATAATCCACTCTGTTATGACTCCACTATCTACTATGACCAAAGAAACTGATAACTTATAACCTTATGTAAGAAGAATTCACGGCAGAGCATGTTGTACAGGTGGACCTAATGGAAAGGACAGAAGTGCTCTGTTGACTTCTGGAACTACAGCCTACTTGTGTTTTCTACAGCTGTTCCTCCAAAGTGGAGCTTCTTTCCTCGCAAACCTTTTTCAGTTCCTCACAGAATTAATTCTAGCAGCTAAAACCATGGTTGTCATTATAACCAGTAAATGCAGCATCTGAAGTGGCAGCATTCATCATTTTTAACAGCTGTTTCATCTAACCTGCACGTCTTGCTGCAAGCGCTTCAGTGGCATCTTCATGTCCCTATGTAACTCCTCTACAAAGAACAGACTTATGGTGAAGCGGAAGCTCAATATTTACTATGTTAGCAGGTGCCTACAGAGGCTTAAGGCCCTTGTCGTCCATAGCTTTATTCATATTTTGTAAGTCATACAATTACTTCATTGAAATGTTCCTAACACTGTAAAAAACAAAATTAGACACACTTTGCATATCCGCTGGACCCCGGCGGTTAGCGCGTCAAAAGAGTGGACGTTCAAGGAGGAAGTTTCAGAAGCGCTCAAATACAGGACAGTAAACCACTGCAGCTCAGTAACGCAGTGACGACATCTCCATCGACTCGTTAAGGACCTTTTGGTTTCATGCAATGGCCGACTATAGACACTGAAAACTAGTAGCAGCCGCAGTGTCGTGTTTTCAAAATATTCTTCTCAGGTAATAAGTTGAAATCAGATAGGATTATGAGAAAAACTTAGCAAAAACTAAAATATTTACATTATTATTTTACATCCAGGGAATTAACTACCGTTAGGATTAAATCACTTAACGTTATTTTAGTTTACATAAACAGAATAGACTGAACGTATTGGACAAGTGTGATTTCACAAGTAGATAGATATAGGTTTGCCAAAATGTGTTTATTAGATGTTTTTGGCAGCCATGTGATCTAACAGCACTTTAAAGATCTAAATTAACATTTGTAACATTTTTAGAAAACCTCTTGAGGGTATGTTTTCATATAAGCGCACAACTGCTTCATCATATAAATTAATGCATAAATCTGCAATACTTATAATTGACCATCAGCAAGATTAGCACAAAATGTAATACCAGAGGTGGAGTAGCCTGATAATTTGAAATTGTATAAGGCATTAGCTGTTTACCACCAAATGCTTCTTTTCTCAGTAGAATCCAACACATCTGAATCACTCTCTTGAAACTATTTAAACTATTATTCAAACTGTCATGTGACCAGCTGTAGTTTGTGACCCCTGCATCCTTATCTAGTAAAAACAAACGAAGATGGGATTTGCAATGGCCTAATTTTATACTATACTGATCCTTTGAGGTATGTGGATAACCATACTTGGTGTCCCCAGATTGGTACATCTCTAGAAATGTCCCGGTGTAAGTATCTGTAAGTACATTTATGAAGTAGACATGTTGTGTCTAAATGTAC
This sequence comes from Channa argus, assembly GCF_033026475.1. NCBI lineage: Eukaryota > Metazoa > Chordata > Actinopteri > Anabantiformes > Channidae > Channa > Channa argus. Next base: position 3,678,089 of record NC_090210.1, on the reverse strand, counting down.
AAATGTAAAAAGAAAGGAAAATATATAATAAATGCCTACATGTGTGGTTATAAGTAGTATAATTTTTTTATTATTATACAAATGTATTAAATCTTTACAACACTACCTGTAGAAACGAATAGAAAACCTGAATATTACAAATCCATACCTGCATGCTCTCAAATGTTCACCTACAGACTGCGTAGCATAATGCTGAAAGTACAAACTAGTACATGTTTAGGGAGAGGGGTAGGTGGGTGGGTGCGGGCTTGACATGACAAGGTCACGTCTAACCCTGGGATTAAAGAGCCATGTTGATGCAGAGGTTCCTGTGCCTCTGGGCCTAATATAGTAATCCATCAGATCAGGACATCCTCTTCTACCAGTCTCCACAGGCTGGACAGCAGATCAATACCAGCATGCATGGAATGGCTGACAATCACATGTGGAATATGAGGGAACATCTGCAGCATGCTGAGAAAGTTTCAGCTTGCTTAATGCCCTTGTTAATTTCGTGAATCATGTTGACAATGTTGGTAACGACGAGCGCAAGGCTACACTGACCTCTGATCCATATTCGGAGAAAGTCAGTCGAAGTAAGATGATTGTAATTTGGACTGAGAAATTATTCATGAGATGAACATAATGAAAATCTGACTAAAGAATTTTAAGGTTGAATTTTCATCCTTTATCGTACTAAAAGCGCATTAATACTGCACTAATAAAATAAAATGTGCAAATCTGAATGGTGATTGACATCTTTACAGCCATGTAATATCTGTCTGAGTCCAAGTCCATCCATCATACACACTCTTGTCTCTCATGGTGCCTGGTGACATTTATCGTGCCACAACTTTCATCTTGTGAGTTGAAGAGTCCCTTGGACCCCCCACCCTTATATTATTGAGTATTTCTGCTTTTAAATATTTATAACCTTTTAATTGATATTCTCATCTCTGCTCCATTAACCCCAATAGGGACCCGTGGTCCTTAGTAGAGAAGCCTACACTTGCCCCCCACAGTATGGCCCACACACTGAGACCAGTTGAGTTCCTGAACAGCGTAGAGAGAGAGCCTGGACGTACAGGAACACTCAAAGGATAAAAAAAGACAAAGAGGTAGACACTGAAGAATCTGGCCCAGCTCCAAAACCTGAACTCGAATCGAAATCTCTTTTAAAAAATTAACTCTTACACACTTAACCTCAACGGAGAATTCATATCTAACCCTAAGCTTAGAGATTAGGTAAAATATTGAAGACTTAGACAGGGAGAGAAGGAAGAGAGAGACATAAAAGTTGTAGTTTTCCAAATGCAACATGTGATGGATGTCAGTATTTTAAACTGAAGTTGTTTTAGTTCCGGCCACAAAAGACTGAGCACAAAACCTGTTTAATCACTGAGGGCTATGTTCTTGCTTGCCTGTAGATACAGTAAATCTAGCTCCATCAGGGTTTAGACTGAATCTTTCTTTGTGCACTGAAAGACCTTGGTGTTGAAAACATCATTACCACCTCACCCATCTCCTCATTTCCCCATCATTTCCCAGAGATCCTGATACTGTGATGCTTCCTCCCTGGCAATCCACCCTACAACCACCCACCCCCAAGTTCAAATTAAGAATTTATTTTAACCAGCAAGCAGCTTCTGTAGACACATGTCGGCAGGCCTGATCAAAGGTGAGTACGCTCCTTTATCAGAGTGAGAGGGGCTGTCAGAAATAGGGGGACATTAAGATTGAATAACCTTCACACGGTTGCCGGCACCTCATTATTTAAAAATCTAAAACTTTTGCAGAGCACCCACTATATATAGGTCACGCTGCATTCTAATGCCACATGTGTCTCCAACTGCATCCTCTTCCGTGTGGATGAGATTTGGGACTCTCCACTTAGACTGTCACATCCAATGAACCCCCATCATTAAAGAAAGTCATGATCCAACAACGAGGCTGTGTGCTTGGCACTTGCCAGATTGTAAAAAATCCTCATAAGTCTGCATCTTGTAGACTATCTAGTCCCCCAGATTCCTTTTAAAGAACAAATTTTTCTTTATATTTAAGCAGAGGAGTTTGTCAAAAGACGCCCCCCCCCCCTCAAAATTACAAACACATTACAAGCTGAAAGTGTAAAAACGGTAAAAATGTTTCACAACTTGTTACATATTACAATTAAACACGTCGTGTATTTATGAAAATTTTATGATGCATGCTGAGATAAAGATAACGGAGAAAAGGTGCCAAACAATGAAAGGAAGAGTAAGGACAAACAATGAAGACAACACAGAGAGCACTACATGAAGGAGGCAGTACGTACAATCACAGGTGTACCGATAGCATCAACCACCATTAAAATCTCAAAAAAGCAACAACAACAACAAAAAAATAACCATACGAGCTTCCAAGGGAGAATGGAAATCAAGGCAGTTGAATGAGAAAGAACATTTGAACAAACCAAGTGCTGTCTTTCTCTCTCACCCTTTCTCCCTCACTCTCTCGCAGGGAGTGATAATATTGAATGGAGCGCCTTGCTATGCCATTAGTGCAGTAAAACATCAAAGGAAATGAATAATAGAGAATATGATTTTCTGAAGTGGTGGAGTGAAAGACTCCTTTCCTCTTCCTGCTGTAGTGAGCCCTGCAGTACATTGATCTGTGGGCAGCCTCAGCTAGAGTCAGAGTCTCAGACACCGCACCACTAAGCTACACTACTCCACATTATGGCCGCCCAGACACTCTCTTCAGATCTCTCAAATATTTCTATTTGCCTCAGTCCACTCCACTTTGACAGAGCTGACACCATCTTCCTAAGAAACACCTCAATCTGACATAACCACGAGTGAAAAAGAAAGGAAGGAAAAGGACAGGGATGTATATATAAGAGAGAAGAAAAAGCATGGAGCATGTGGTTATAATTACACACAGGCAGCACAGTGGTAAAGCCAAGCTGCAGATCTTAAGCCTACTCGACACTCTCTGGGTAAAAAAGCGCACTGCCTCATTAAATCTCAGATATCACACTGTTTCTGCCCCTCTATACTATGCATAATACTGTCTGTCTTGTAGAGGGCCTCTTTTGTTAGCATTTCTCCTTTGCCTTTGCTACATATCAAACATGAATGAGAAACAGGATGCAGGGCCTGCAGAATGCTTGCAGAGTCACAGAAGAGCACAACTGGGGGTCTACTTATGAGGCAGATCTTGACACCATGTCTGATTAAGCCCTTAGCTTGTCAGGAGTCTAATGGATATTGTGTCCGTGTCCGTCAAAGTGGCAAATGCATGAAAAGCAGGTAAGCATTTCCACTGCTTTTCAGTTTGACGTTAGAAAGGGCTTGTTTGGGCAGTGTTTTAACCATACAAATGGATTACTGCTGTTATGATAGACCTTGTGACACACAAGCAGCAGTTAAACATTTAAAAAGTTGGCAATGACTTATTGGCAAATATCCGGAGAAATCTCGCACCATTTTAAAAGTTTACTGCCACAAACAACTCGTTTCCCATTGACCAATAGTCAAGCTGCATCCTGAGAGGGGGTTAAAAAATAAATCAGTCAGACGAAGTCAAATGAGGAAAGTGAGAAATTAATTTGCGCGCCCTCCTGATTTCTCCACAGGCAGACATCGATCATGTGGCGGCTGTCTCCCCTCACTCTGGAGATAGAGGTTGTGGAGGGATGGAGAGAGGGGAGATTCGTGTGTCTGAGGGGGTCGTTTTAATCAGGCACACTCATTAGCTCTGGTTTGGCTCTGGATGACAGGAGGTCTCCAAAGCAAGTCTGCCTCTTATGCCCAGTTCTTCATCCCTTGAGCTGGGGTTAGATGGGCTAAGGAGGCAGTTTCTCTCCACAGAAGAACCCACACATAACTATCAGTACACCTTAACACAGCAACAGATAGCTAGATATTGCTCGGCTTTTTCCAGAGATGCACAAAACTGGACAAGACGAGTTTACTTGTACTTCTGGTCAATTAAAAGCATGAATTAGATGCATAGAAGAGAGAAAACTGAAAACATTTACATTTTTTTTTTAGGTCTGCACTTTATTTGCAGCAAAGTGCTTCAAATTTAATGTAATACATTTCAAGAATTTAAAAAAAAATCCCTTTAAATACCTGCTGGACACTAAAGCACAGGTTTGCAGAGACATAAAAAAAAAAAAAAAAATAGAACATAATACCGTAGTCATCAGCAGCTGAGAAATGCTGGAATCTATTGTAGTGGTGCATGCAGCTCCTGAATTTCTCACAGGAGCACTCAGGAAGCCGTGGGTAAATGCTGGACTAATGTGGCAGCCTAGGAGTACCCAGGGTCCCCAGCCTGCTGGGCAAAACCATCCATATCGGGTTTAAAATAACCACGCCTGAGACTTAACCTTTACCAGAGACAAATGAAATGAAAATATACAGTGTGGTGCATCAGGAGCAGGTTTCATTCATAGGGGGCTTTCTGCTAGCCTGACCTGAATTACCGCTCTGTTCCTGGAGGGCCACTGTGAATGGCACACACGGAGACAGGACACATTCATCTGGGTAGCTCTATTCTACATCATACAGAAGGTTGGGAAACAAAGCGTCTAAAAAAAAAAAAAGGCAGGAACACACAGAAACACAAGGACAGCTATAAGCACACCTGCATGTATGCATGCTCACAAACGAATAAGGAGAGCTACACCACTCGGCCCTTCTCTTATAAAAACCCATGCGACCGTGCAGGAGACAGTGTAAAAACCTCAAAAACAGGAAACGTACTTTATTTCATTCTGACAGACACACACGCAAACACACACGCAAAGACACATGATCCACTTTCCAGCTGAAATTGATGAAATATGAATTGGAGCATTACCGCTTGGAATGGCAGTCTGCCCAGGACTGTGCTGGTCCTCTGTCACATTGTCTTCTACTGCCAGAAAAATTGAAAGGGGAGAAAAAGAGGGAAAGAAACAGTTAACAGTGAAAAACAAGTTTGGCTCATTGAGATTTCCTTCTTTTTTATTATTTACTATTGAGATTTTCTGTATGGAAACTCCAGGAGATTTCAACAGCTTTCGACAGCTCAACCTGTGGTTTGGGAATCCGTGCGAACCTTTCACATGTATGAGATTTGGCAACAAGGCAAACAGGCACCCACGTAAATAACATATTGGACTGGGTAATGACTTGATGAATTATGAACGTCTCCCATGAAACGTCCTCCGAACATCAACAGTGACCAAGTGAAAAACACCTTGATGACTGCATTAGTGGGAAGGCTGCAGCGCGCCCTGGTTTTGCTAAATTAGACAGGTATCAAAAAACAGATTTGTAGATTCAACTAGAAACAGAGAAGCCTACAGCTTACTTTGATCCAAACTTAAATGAAAAGAAAACTGTATATTTTGCACGATATATGTTCTGCACTACGAGTCATAACAGCAAAAGTAAAGAGCATTTGCTCTTTAACAGGGTGACCGACAAAATAGTGATGGCTTGATCGGCACTCACATCCGCTCATTAGGTGCATAGCAACTAAACCACTTTTGACTTTCTGACAACAGCACTGGCCTTGAAAAACAAGACTTCTGTTTAGTAAAAGGTAGGAACCTTTTACATTGGAGCCTTTTTGGAACTGGTGAGAGTTCCTTGTGGCATGTCAAGTACAAGAAATGAAATGGATTTTAACAGCGGGAAGAGAACAAAAGAGTCTCCCACCTGTTCCATGTAAAATGAGGGTCTCACTGAGGACTTCTTACGCCTCTGCGTTCCACCCCTGCAGTTGAAATGCATTCTCCATTATGTCTTTTCTTTCTAGCCTTTCATTTTCTTGGGCAAAGAGGAAGGGGGAGTCTGACAGGACCTCCCAGTAGGGGAGTGTGGCAGTGACTGCCAAAGCAGAAACTGGCGCACTTTTAAAATCACACAAAATATCCTGTACTTTGCATAATTAAGGCAGGATCCTATGGTGGCAGAAGCCTTTCCCTCAGGGGAGCAAGAGTCAGTGTCAAGCAGCGTGTCAAACCTCAGTGAAAAATGAAGAGGAAAGCGTTGAGCTGTTTTTTTTTTTAATTTTTTTTATGAAGATGGCAAATGACGGAGCAACTACGTTTTACTGTCAGGCCTTGTCCAACCAAAACCCAAGTTTTATTCAAAATAAACTTTCTAAAACAAATGGCAATATTCGTTTCAATATATAAAAATGGGTCTGATTGCAACCATTTCCTTCATTAAATCAACGCCATGCAAAATATGCTATGGCTCCAGCAATGAATTAGCTGAATAGATAAATAAAAGTGACGGAAAGACAGTGCTGGACACCATGGGGGTGCATCCCTCGGCACCACCAAGGAGGACCGCCTCAGCCAACGCAGAAACCTTGTCCTGTTAGAGGAGGCCTCAGCGACTGACGCCCTGAGAGTTTAATGAGTTTCTCCAGCACTGTTGAGTGCCTTGCATGTAGGATCATTTAAATGGGCTAGGGATAGGGGGTCCTAATAAATCCCCCATGGCTCTATCAGAGATTGGTGGTGAGAGCTGGAGTTTTTGTTTTGATTACCATCCCTGTTGGTGAGATGAGGGAGTTCAGGCAGAAAATTCAGTTTCACAATGCCATAAGAACTTAAACATAGCAGCGGCTTGTGATGATTTGTCACCACTGTGAACTTATTAAAAGTTTTGCCATTTAAAGTAAACCACTTCCATCACAGTGCAAATTCTTTTCCCGTTTGCACCTGTCTTCTGGATAATTAATAACTAGCTGGGAGTGATCTTAGAGGGCGAGCTGTCAAGTAAGGGCAAACTCCTGTGATGTTTCTTACCAGGTGGACATTTGATCAACAATTATGACGCAGTCGACACACAAACAGCCGGACAGGTTTAATTAATAGACTCTAAAGCTCATGATCACCTTATAATGACTATAACTTCAACTGAATACAAGTCAGCCCACACTGTTTTTAATGCATCACTGCTATCAGTTAATTAATGTTTGACAAGGTACAGTGTATCACTCGGTTGGTGACAAACTGTAATCACGCTGCTAGGTTCTGTTGATACAATACCAAACACACATGGGACCATTTCGGCGCTGCTCCTTTGATTTTCAAAATGCGGCGCAGGAAAAACATAATCCCACAACAAGTGGCTCAGTCTTAAAGGCCACTAATTAACACACTGGCCACACACAAAAATGAATGTAAGGCAACTGTCATTATAGTGTGAGTGACAATCCCCAAGACAGGACATTGCCTTTTTAGGGATGAATTAATTTTCTACAGCTAGGTGAGCGAAACAAGAAGCGAAACACAAAGCACAGTGTAAAAAAACAAAACGAAACAAATTTTAAAAAAACACACTGATCGGCACATGCACGGCCCGTGAAATATCACAACTGCAAAAACTAATGATTTAATAGACATGAATAAGCAAAACATGACATACTCTCAGCAGCTTGGACCATTGCTAATCCATCAAACGGTTTCTGCTGTGTAAGAGGCTACAGTAGAGGAGTGTGTACATGCACACAAAAGTGTGTGCACTGTATATACTTTAGTTCTTTTTTTTTTTATCAGAATTGCCACATATCTGTGTGCGTATGCTAGTGTGCATTGGTATCCACAGCATTTCTCAGACACACACACAAAAAAAGCTCTGAGTGTGTTCCTCGATATGCGTGACTCATCTGCTTGGTTTCAGCCAGCTTGGACGATACAGTGCCGAACACAATGGCTGTGTAATCCGCCCTGACTGACCGGGAAGGAGACGCTCGCCACAGGGACTACAACTCAATTTAGCTTGGGTCAAGAGGTCAACCCTCCTCAATTAGGGCTGGGAAGGGAGGGAGGACGACACATACTGCACATGAATAACTTTCTTAATGAGCATTATTTGAACTGGTGATTAGTGTCATAAATAATTTGCAATAGAGGAGCGTGTTAATCACATTGCATAATATTTGTAATCCTTTCTATACTCCCATTTACAGTAAACAATCTAAAGTGCACTTATTCAAATAAAAAAAAAATACACTTCACTAGTAGCAATATAAAAATGTCATGGATCAATAATCCCATTATAAAATTATTGCAAGTGCAGCTTAGAAAAACATATTAATGCTATTCATAGAGGCAAATGAGACACATGCAAATAAGCCCAGCAACGTTTCATTTCGTTTGCAGCACTGGTGGAAATCAATCATTGTCTCGGAATCACCATGTGGCAGACAATCCATGACAAGAAGAGAGACACATGCCATGGAATAAGAAGAGATATCGGCCAGCTCCCGCGACACCCAGTCCAACACAGTGAGCCGCATGTCAAGAGCACTGAAAGCCGTGCTAATGGGATTTTTCCACGGCTCCATCATAATTTCCTTAATGATAATTCTAACCATATTTTTGTGTCACATTAGAAAAGTGTTAATGGGTGTTATGCCACAGATCATTAATTGTGAACAGCTTTATAAAAAGTCAAAATGATGGGAAAAAAATAGACTGAAATACTGTTCAAATCAAGACAAGGCCATTATTACTTTAAATGTTAAACACATTGAATACAGCATATATTACAAATGAAAAGCCTCATTTCTTTTTGAGGATATTTTTTTCTGAAGAAATACTTAAGGTTAAAGGTGCAGCCACACTTTGGTGGCTGTGCATCCACACAGGCTTATACAGATCAGGACTTACACGGGACATGGTTATTCATTTCTGGGCATAATAGACATGGTGGAGAAATAGCTTCAAATCATGGCAAATGTAGATTTTAAAAAATAATATCTGTTTTTCTTTGACATGTCAAATTGTAGCAGCAGTCAAAGTTGCCTGACATGAAAGGAAATAAAATGTACTTTACATCTGGTCTATTTATGTCCTAGAAGAGGAATTTTAGGTCAAAATGTATAATTATTTTTATTTTTAATTTGCCTTTCAAAGATTTCATTTAAACAATCTGTTCTGTGAGGTTTACATTTAAAATCATATTTTCTTTCCCGCATTGGCAGGTCAAGACTCCTCAACCGTGTCACAATAAATTTTGGCTCCTCACAAAACATCAAATATTTATGGTGCAAATGACACTGCGCTGATTTCAGGATTTCAACTGTTGTAATTAACTAAATAAAGCAGAAAACATATTTGTATATGCAGATGACAGACCTGGAAACTTTCCCTAAGCCAATAAATACGCGAGGACTGACGCTTCACGACGTGTCATTTGTGCTTCGAATGAAAATCTCAACCTGTCCGCACATTATTCAGGAAGTGCTGTAGGACAGACAACGTGGCAGTCATCACACGTTACATGCAAGATTTGGAGTGAGATCCTCCTTCCTTGCTGCTCCTCACTGACTGAGGCAATGTGCTGACCTCCGCACATCAAAACAAAATTACAATGTGCCTACAGTTGAGAAATGTAGAAGGCTCAGGATTGAGTAAATGTCAGTAGCTAGGTTGAAGTGTTTGCATATAAGCGAATGATGTATGGTCTCGTCCTGTGCCATTTATTCCCCCAAGCAATAACGTAGCCGGATCTGTCTCTCAGACTTAATTGAAACGGGACTTGTAATGTTGCCCTTTTCCTCATAGGGACCAAAAACATAACCTCTGACTCCCAGAAGCAGCCAATACTAAGGAAGTGGGTGTGTGTTGGGGTACACAAGGGAAGAAGTGCCAACTGTCATAGCATTATTTTATCAACTCCTCTACAGGCACCCCACACTATCCATACCAGTGTCTCAGACACCGCACACGATGCCCGCTCTACCTTGGCTTCACTTCTATTTTCGCTCCTGCAGAACAAAGTGTTCTTTCTGTGCAAAAACAGAAGCGTCCACATTGACCACCGCTTCAAGTCAGCAGAAGACAACCTAGAAAAGTGAAACCTGACCTCTGAGAGCCCATTCTGGCCACAAAAACATGCAGCACACGCAGTCACAGGTTCACACACAGGCATGCATACAAAAGAGAAACAAAAGAGAAATAGAAAAATGACTCGCACAAACAATAGTGGAGAATACAGTGTCAAGCAAGGACATGCTCTACACTGGAAAGTTATTGTGGACATCTGTATGAGTGTGTCTCTGTCCCCGAGGACAAAGATAGACAAAGAACAATAATAATAACATCTGCCTGGCCTTCCTTGGGTCTGATCCAAAACAGGGAAATATCTATGACGTATCTGCATTTGTGCTCTGCTTGAGCAGTCGGAATGAAGACATAAAAGTCGCTATGTTTTGTGTGCGCCGCATTTTCCTAATTTAAATTTTAGTGACAATAATAAAACAAACAATGTCATCACTCAGACTTCATTTGCATACTGATTTGCTAACACTCTGTCCCTCTCTGTCGCACACATACATGTACACAAACCTTAACAGATGTTCTTCTGAATGCACACACACACACACACACTTGTAGCGTGTAGGCATGCAGACAGGAGACGATTATATATAGGTGATGTGTCTTTTGAGAGTAGCAAATGTCACACCAACTAACAAAAAAAAACAGTCAATGCCAATCTGGTCTGAGAAAATGGGAAATCTATGTATACAGCTGTTCACTGTGAATAGAGCAGTGCAGGTGTGGAAACAGAATGTGACAATTTTAAGATGTGCATGCACTCACATTTCCACCCTCTCCTGGGTATTGATTTAAAATGGTGGCTGCATGAATGTACTAGTGCAGACCATGTAATCTTCCTTTGAGATGAAGACTTCCGAGAACGAAAGGGGGAGCGAGAAAAGGGCTCCACAGACCACAAGCTGGGAATGTGAAATTGTGGACAATTATTTGCTGAGCAAAATACAATGCCTGCCAGATGAACTGGAGCTCAACCTCCAAAGCGCAGCAGCTCCCCTACCAAAATGCTACAGAGAAAAGTAGTGTCTGAATATGTGCATGGGAGAGTGTGTGCATGTTGCTCGCTCTTTCTCTCTAACCCCTACACCCCACAGCCCAGACACAGATGGACGATCAAATTACTACTGGTCCAACAGTTTAATAAAAGGACAAAAGTAACAAAATGGCACAAAAATCATACACATTATCTGCAGTGTATGTAGTGACATGCGGTGCAGTCCTAAAGTTTTCACGCTTGGCGCAGATAAATCCAGATGTTTAGAAGTTTGTAATGAGCACGTCAAATTAACACCTAACACATATCCCACCACGAATTTCTCTCTTTTTTTTAAAGTATCGTGCGTGCAAAGGCATACACAACACGCACACGGACACAACCTATCCCTCCCTTTTCATAACATATAAAATGTTTCCTCCTTAGTTTCTCAGACGGGTAGGGGTGGAGGGGGGAGAGAGGCGTCACGTGACTCTGCACCCCATTCCACCAGACGACTTAAGTTCTGACCAGGAGCGTCTTTAACATATCCAGATGTTTAGCAGCGTCGGCGCTGCACTGTTGCTCGCTAAAATCTCCCCGCACTGCCCCTGCACTTTAAGTAGCATTGCAGCCCAGTCTGAACTGACGCTTGTCCCCGATGCCACATAGCCTACATGCAGCCGATTTTAATGCGCAACATAACAGGAAGACTTCCAAAGGCGTCAAAAAAAAAAAAAAAAAAAAGGAAGACAGTTAACATTTCAGCGACAAGTTCAGTTCATGTTCGTCCAGACTTGTCACCACCTTAAAATGAAATAATCTGAGAGCCACCAAACACAGGCTTATCACTTACCTTTCAGTGATCTTGGTTTAGCTTGCTTGCGGCGCGACATCCTATAGAAAACGCTGAAGTTGCTCAGTTTCTGCCTGCTAAATTGTGTAAGACGGGATAGTCTAAAGGTTCAGTCTCTCTAAATTTCACTGGCCAAAACCGCCGCTGCCGTTTTACCATTACAGAAAGATGCAACTTTGCCCTTGCCGCGCGGTCTAAACACGAATAAGCTGTTATTTTGTGATGAGTAGGTGGATGTTATAAAATCCAATTAGCCCGATCGGTATAGGCGACTCTGTTTAGTTGAGCTAGGTATCGGGAAAAGTGTGAGAATAGAGTAATCCCGTCATGCGCTTCCATTCTCCGGGAAAACACACACGCGTGTGGGCATGATGTTCGCTTAGAAATAAAAGCGGAATATTTGCTTTTCGCCTCTCATCTCAAATGCATCCGCGTGAGAAAGACATCAGCAAAACGCCTCCTGTGAGAGTGCAAAAAAAAAAAAAAAAAAAAAAAATGCAACAAAACCCCAAAAAAGGAGGAAAAATATGATAATTACACTTTTCACTTCATATCCACCTAACAGCATCAAAACTACTATAGACTCTTCCTTTTCTCACTCCAGCCAGCTAATCATGAATTAGTTTCGGAATCTGATCTAAGTCTACGTCTAAATTGCTCTTAAAAGAGGATGAAGAAGCAGAGAGAAGATGGAAGCTCCCTCCTCATCACAAACCTGCAAGGTCTTGGACTGCGCTGTCGCTCCGGTAGTCCACATAATAATGGAAAATGGAAGCAAGGCCCCCAAAGCCATCAGGATGGCTCCAGAGGGGGCCCCTACCCCGCAGGGACTCGCTCTGTACGTAATCACTGAGGAAATCATTGTCAGCCTGCCTGCACTCACACACAGACAGAGAGGCATGATTAAAATCCTAGGGATCATGGCAAGATGCGGATTGCTGGATCTGCTGGTCCCCGGATCCGGAGTCGAACTCTAAACCCAAAGTCGGCTTGCTCACCCTGGCGTCTCCTCTGCCTCAGCTCACCGTCGGCCACTCTCCGTCTACGGCAGACGGACTGGTCCCCCTTCTGGTAGAAATGGTTAAGCAGAAAGACATTTTCTTGTGCGGCTGTTGACATATATGAAATGTAATGGCTCACAGTGAATGTTGGGATGATCCGTTTATTTACAAATTGAATTTGACGTTATTACTGACACGTGTGAATTGATTTATTGTTATTATTATTGTGTTCGTTAAAGAGAAACACATGCTTTAGATTTAAATCCATATTATTTAATATTGTTCTCCCCAACAATATTTCCTCCTCTCTCAAACAATATTCTAGGACGATTTTGTGTCTGATTATTCTATTATTTACAAACAAATGCAGTAACAAGCACTATAATAAGCTCATTTTGAATTTGCTTGATTATATATATTTTTCAGTCTAATAAAAACACATGTTTTCTTTCTTTTTTCCTTCTTATCATGATTTCCACAACAGTGCATTGGTATACACCCTCACCTACATGTGGACGTCCAGGCCCCCATGCTACCCCTGCTATGTGAAAATGAGATCTGGAGAGGAGTCCTGCAGTGGGCTTCTCACTCTGTTCCTCTCTCTTTCCACAGTCTGGAGGTAGCCTCTGCCAGGGGTCACATCTAAAAATCACAGTCACGCAACTGCTTTCCCCCACTTTCGCTGGTTTCCTATTCAGGCTGATTCAAAGAGGCAAATGTAAAAGGCAACTCAAGTTTTTTTGCTGCAGACCTATAGGGAAAGAGAGAAACAGTCGATAGGGCAACTCCCAAATATGGACCGATGTAGAAGAAGAAAATTAACAACAACCTTTTGATAGCCTCTACTGTGGCAGAATCTAAGTTTGTTAAAGAAAAATCAACTATAAAAGTTAACTATAACTATAAAAGTTAATGATGTGAGTATATAATAAGGCTGCTTTTATCCCCATGGGGTATTTCTACCTTTTTACTTTGGAGTCCATAATGAGGCCTTATACCGTTACAGACATTGAAAGCAATCACCGCGCACAAAGTAATATAAATGTAACAGAAAATTCAAAGCTGCACAAGAGGCATGTTACCTGACAGTCATTATCAAACTCGTATTTTTTTGAAGGCTTTGTTACTTTGCATCTTTTGTCCCAAATAAGGAGATGTGAGAATTGGGCACATTATAATAAGTGGGGACTTATGACCTACATATGTTGTCAAAGCCTTCATTTTGTTTGCCTAATTGTAATTTAATCCACACACTTTGTCTTTCAAATAATTTCCCCACCCACAAGCTGCCATGAAAAGTGTGAAAAAAGATCAACAAAACAGGGGATGACACAGATTGACGTGATGTGCTTTGGTAGATTCAAAGCCCTAACAAACTACAGTAAAGTTGGTAAACATACACATATGAAACATCTATTTGTAGGTGCTTGGAATCTGTCAGGAGGTCTCAGCTGCCTTAAAACTTCAATCTTAACAATGCTCCAAGTTCCCCCCCGCTCTGTCTCGGCACACTGTCAGGCGGCTCTCCCAAAGTTTTACCACCTTGCTTCCCCCCCCCCACCTCTCAAATGCTCTCTCAAACACAAACAAACAGTGCTCTTCAGTCCTCCAGGGCTCTTTGCTACTTTCATTAGTGACAAAGTAACTGGGAAAAGGCTTGACTTGACTCAGTGCTTGCACAGTTCAGTCTCTAAGTTACAGTACATTCTTGTTTAGAAGTTGTTGTTTTTTTTTTGTTTTTTTCTGGGTGTGGAAGAAGCCTTATGTGAGGATTGTTGCTCATGATGCTCCAAACAACTGTCTGACACGGCTTATCCCCAAGAGATGAGCTTATAAATATGGAAAGGAGAATCAAATGTGAATTTTGGGGAGCAAATAGGCAGAATGAAAACCAACAAAAAATGTTTCTGTTTTAAGTCTCACCTCTGAGCAAAAGGGGGAAAGGGAATCAAGCAAAGATAAAAAAAAAAAATAAAGACAATTCCAGCCATGAAATTTCCGTTTATCACATATCTATATGATACTGCAAACCTAGTGGATAAAATCAATCAATCTTTCCCTTCCTCACACTCCATGTCTACATTACAAGCCTTTCAAATGCTCAAACTCACAAAAGCACAGTCTATTTTCAGATCACTTAAACATCTTATTGTGGTATTTGTAGTAAAACTGAGCAGTTATGGGCATTTTTTTTTCACCACCCATAGCTTTTCGTTAGACATGGAGCCGCTGCAGCAACTGTGCGTGCTCCGGCATCAGAGGCTTCACTCTGCCTCTCAGCAGGGTGAAATGTTTCCCAGTGGAATCTGTGGCCCTCGGGTGGTGGGCTCCTTCAGCAGTTCCTCCTGACCTATGGTCTGCTCACCCTCTGTCCATTTGGCTCCAGCAGCACATTGTCCAAAAAGCAAATAGTAGCTGAACTTTAAAACTAAGAGAAAGTTTTAATCCCAATGAAGTGTCTCCTGTAGAAATAATAATCACTGAAGGCTATTTAGTAGAATAGTCTCGCAAATGGTGAAAAACGGCAGCTAAAAAGCACAGTCGGTCAATTACGCTCGTTAGAAGAGGGCAGATACACAGACATGCATGTACAACACACACACACACACACACACTCTTGACTTGCCTCATTAAAACCCATCCAGCTACTAGAACTCAGAGATGTGAATGTTTCCCTTGAGGAGTGGGGCACGTTCATTTTGAGAAAGGCAGAAGATTCAACTTTTTTCTTACTTGCTTATAATTACAGAGATTGCTGGAATGCATGACCCTGAGAATAAGGCTGAGTCCTGAGAGAGTCCACCAGAAGCATCACCATCTTCAGTTTTGCTCTCCACTGTGCATCTCCCTTGTTGGATGCCACCCACACCCGGCATGAGTGAGGTCGAGGCAGTGCCCCCATCACCAGAGGAGCGCTCCCTTGGGACCTTACACTCTGATCCAACAAGTCAAACTCCTGAGGCTGAGAAAAAAAAAAAAGCCAAGCTAGCGAGTGACTGAAAACATTGCCCTCTGAGCACTGAGGCCTACTCTGACAGTAAACTGATTAAAAAAAGAACAAAAACAACATGGAGAGCTAACAATCAGAAGGCTTCAGTGTTGGCAAGCAAGGCGTGAATGCTGCTTTCCAACTTCTCTGTTATCCAAATTTTTGAGCAATTAAACACTGGAGCAAACAATGATCATATGTATGCAGTTCACATAAACATTGTGTCTTTCGCTACCAAGAAATAGTGCATATAATTACCACTAACTGCGTGGAAATCACATAAGAATATCCCTGAGTTGCCAGTCGGTCAATGCATATATTTAAATTCTTTAATTTATTTTTTTTCGTTTGAATAAAAGGGTCAGTGACACGCTCCTTGTCCTGCCAATTCAAGGGTGTCAACCAAGTAGAGGGAATGTGAAATGAGCGGTCCATGTCAACATTGACCTTCCAGCTGGATATCCACAACTTCCATCTTCCCAAGCCAAGGAGCCCCATGGAGTGACTCCCAAACCGGGTCATTAGCACAGTGGTGTCACCAGACAGCAGATCACGGGCCAGAGAGGGAGCGAAAGGGGGACTCCTGGCACTGCAGCGGCTGCTGTGCGGTTTGACATTCAGGGCTGGCTGATCTATGGGGCTGGGGAGACAGTGCCCTTGCTCTGAGTCTTCATGAAGAGAAGGTCCTGGCAGTTTTCCCCTTACTTACTCCATCATAAAACTTAGGTCACAGGATGTTAGACTCACATAGGCCTCACTTGCAACATCAGGACCCGAGTTTTCTAGGGTGTTATTGTGGCTTTAGGGACTGTGCTATCACGTGCAGGTTACAACAATGATATTTCATGCGTAAGCTTTGACAGTTTGCTGTTGATAGACACCACTTCCCCTCTATTATTTTGTGGACAGCATTCCTTTTTTATTACCTGGAACTTCTGTCTGTGCCACTTGATCCCAAACTGAAAGCCTTTCTGGATTTTATTGATCGGTAGCATGATACAATTCCCATGAGGACTAAAAAATCTGCGCTCACGATCTGGTTAGATTAACATAATACTCCTAACATTCACCTATGAGTTGTAAGATTTATTCCCTTAGACTAACTTGTCATGACAGTAACCTCCACAAAGATGTGTTACTGGCACCAAGAATACCCTTTTAATCACAATGCAATGGTTTCATTGTGTGATCAAAAACCATTCTAGGGTTTTTATGTCTGTCTCAAATGGCTTTGACCTCCACAGCCCATCTCCTGCAAATGGTGACCACTATGAACATGCCAAGAAAGAGAACCCCCTAAGGGCATTACCATGAGCCAAGACGATCATAAAAATCTCCCAGTGAAAGATGGACATTTTCCACTTGGCACCGCCACATAAGATGAAAGGAAAAGACAGTAAACCTTTCAACACTTTTTTTTTTTTAATTGAAATGAGAGGGATTTTTTTTTTTTCCTTGCTCATTACCACACTCTCATTAGGAGATCTCCACTTTAAGATGAGATCAAGCCTCCTCACCTCTCGATACAGCAGTTGTTAACTAAGCTGCGGCGTGTAACTGTGCTGCAGAGCCCCTTAACATACAGAACATTTTACACCATCACCCAGACTCACCTGGTGAGCAGCACCACTGTGTGATTACTAGGTTCAGTGGATCTCACACTGAATGTAATCATTTAGTGGAGCATATTTTTCTGAACAAAAAAATCATAGTTCAAGAACATGGCTATAGGATTGTAACTACTGCTTCCTGTCCTATGTAACATGTTCCTTTGTAACTGGGAGAACAAGCTAATATATT
This sequence comes from Channa argus, assembly GCF_033026475.1. Classification (NCBI taxonomy): domain Eukaryota; kingdom Metazoa; phylum Chordata; class Actinopteri; order Anabantiformes; family Channidae; genus Channa; species Channa argus. The sequence goes on along the minus strand of NC_090210.1, from coordinate 3,660,656 downwards.
CAGCTCTAAATGTGACCCGCCGATGTACGAACGAATGTCTGTGCGGTCAATAGCTACAGCACAAGTGAAAGCTTTTTGACTTTTGTGCAGTGTAATAATCTTTAGTGCAAATTACGAGCAGCCGTTTTCTCATCAGCCTCTCCAATTTACCTTAGGATTGTCCCTAGAAAATTGTCAGCTGTGTAGAATGACTGGTGTGTGAAAGCATGAGGATAAAGTAGGCTCGGAAGGATTGGAAGAACCCCCACTCCCAGGCCAAGCGCGCATTATTCATCAAACCTCCCCCTCCTCACCCCGCTCACCTTCATTGCTCTCACCCACCCACCACCTTTCTTGCTCCCTGATGACTTCCCCACTTCCCTGACAGTTGCATAAACCTGGAGAAGCTCTCTCCAGACCATGGTGGCAGAATCTGGGAGTTGGGACAGTGTTAATTAAAGGAAAAGGTTAACACACACAGGGCCTGGCAGAAGGTGCATTCAGGAGGCTCCCTTGGTAGAGCAGCTGCTCGCTGTTTCCTCCCTCACACTCCCCTAGGAATGGACCAGCGACCAGGGATGGAAGCCAGGTGACTTGGGAGAACAAGATGAAGGTGTGACTGGGGTATAAAGAATGGAGCTGATTTGACCCTCATACTAAAGCTCAGCCAGGAGGTGTAGTGAGTGTTTCCACTCACCTGTCTAGTGCCTCCCTGCTGGTGCCTTGATTTGGGCCTGATTAGTGTGTCCCAGAGAAGATCTCACTGCTCTAAGCAACACCCACACACACATACCTTCGTTAGACAGTGGGATCCATGCCAGGCCCATTTAGAGGAGTATGTCAGAGGTGAGGAGAAACAGACAAAAAGGTGAGGTGACAGAAGAAAGGGCAGGAATAGAAGCAGCATTTCAGGAAGAAAAAAAAACTCATACTGGACAACAAATAAGGGGTCAAAGGGTTACGTGGGCCTGAGCGTGCAGGCAAGTTTAGTCTCTGACAACTAGCCCCACACAATCCTGCACAGCTGTTGTCGCTGACTGCACCATGTGTGATGCACTGTCTGTGTGAGATCATTAAACACAGTAATGATAAATTATCATTTCATGTTGTTCAAATATGTAACATTATATAAATATTATATATTCATTTGGGAAAGTTGTTGGCCTAGTTTAGGAGGGCTAACAGTAAAAGAGGTGTTCGGCATCAACTGGGATTTGATGATAAATGGATCACACTTAGTAGCAATATTTTAAAGATTAATTCATTGAGTAAATTAAGACACCAAATCTGTTTAATTTCCCCAAATAAGTCCAAATTCTTTACCTTTTATCGAGAAAAATATTCAAAAATCATCATTCCACCTTTGTCTTTTGGTCCCTCGCCTTCATTGTGTGTGCCGCTCAATGAACTCACGTCTTTCACACACCGTCCACAATATTCACTATCTTAGGTCAATACATTGTGACTATCAAACAAAGCACACTGATTGCCACTTAAATTAATTCAAATAAATACTCATGAGCTTTTAAGACAAACAAGAGGGAGTGAAACAGTTTTTCCTTCCTTTCCGCCCCAAACAAGCAGAGATAATTAAACATCTATCCTCAGAGAAGAAGTGTTCCCTCTGGAAGGTTGTTTGGTTTAAGGATTTGCTCAGTGGTTTGACTCGCCAGGGACTCTCCATTTGAGTCTCAAGGTTTTATATCTCTAATAAGGCTTTAATTGCCAAGGAAACAGACCACCTGATTAAGCCTGACAATAACCCTGCTTTATCTGTGGGCTCGGAGCGAGCTGAATAGACTGCAGGGTGGAGGAGGGATATTCAGCTATCAGAGAGTCATGTATTCATGCTCAATGAGGTTGTTATTTTCATATGGACAACAAGCAGAGAAACATATTGTATAGTCCATGCACCTCAGGAGTGTGAACTGCTTAAAAAATTCTATTTACTGCATGTCAGCTTTGGAAATTCACAGCACTTGCAGGAACGATCCTAATTCTACTGAGAGTGTGGAGGAGGCGGCACTCAAAGCCTCAGGTCCCATGCCATGTGCCCTCCTTATTGTAACGAGAGCATTTCTCTCCTCAAACTCTGACTGGTGAGTGCGTCGTTGTGGAGGGATATTCTTCAGAGGAGACGGGGAGTGTCTGGTGGTGAAAAACTCTGTGTTAAGGTCCCATCTCTCCTGTCAGAGGCCTGACACGGGGCAACCAGGGATGCTGGGCTTCTGGTGCTCTGAGCCTGGACACTGGCCTAGTTTCTTCCCTCTATTCACCACCACCCCCCACCCTTCCTACAACATCCCACCTACAAAATACTCCTCAACCGCCCCATCTCATCTGTTCTTTACTGTCATCCTGACCTCAGTGAACTGCTCTCCTCCTCTGGCATTGCCATCCCTTAGCTTTACCCTTTCTGTGTGTGTTAGAAACAATCAAAGTCATCTTAAAATTGAAATCAAACCATAAATTGCAACAAACAACTGTTGCTGTATCCCAAATCCATTACGCACACTAACTACAGGCAGGTTTTAAAATATAATGTGGACAACAAAACAAAACACTGGCAAAATAAAATAAAAGAAAACAAAAACACACAACTATCACATTATAAATTGTTTTTAAATTGCAATTTGATCACCCGGAGGAGTTTTACATCATTAGGAGTTCAGATAATATCAACCTGGGGGAGCTCTGGAAAAGCAGGTTGACCACGATCACAACCTCCGTAGTGTGAGCAACAAGATGACATAATCTGAAGTAAGGGATCCTCCAAGTGATGTCACCTGGAGGCATTTTTTTCAACCAGAAGAGTGAGATAGTTTAATATATGGAAGACAGAGAGAAGTTTAAAAGCATTGTTGTATATTTACACCTTAAACTAAAGCCATGGGGAGCAAGTGGAAAATCGGTGAAGTTCCCCTTTAAGTATAATCATTTCTTGTTTACCAAATTTAAAAACAGTATAGTACCAAGATTTGTGCAAATTACTTAATGTATACAGTTAATGTGCAGTTTGGCTTTGGGCTCAATTATGCGATGTATATATATTGTCTGGGGTCATTTATTTCATTTTGTCAGTGTGAAAGGTCACTCATGATCCATAAGAAATGTGGCTTTACGAAATAAAGTAAAGTAAAATTACCTTTAATTACTGATTCAGAAGTGCAATGTAATGTTGGAGTTAGTTTAAAAAAGTCATATTTATCAATCATAATTAAGAGCAAGGAAACTAATGTTCAGGGAAATATTAGAAATACTCTTTTTGCTCTACTCTGTTGGCCCTGGCAGGGGGAATTCAGAGTAAACAAATGTGCACTGCCGCTTATGAGCCACGAGCAGACAGTATGCTGTTAGCAGTGGTAATAAGGAGTAAGAGCTATGTCGGCATCTAAATGATCAAAGCTGCATTTGCAGGTAAGTTTACATGTTATTTAATCTAGTTGCAGCTGAGATGATAAGTCTGTAAAAAAACCTAAACTTGGAAAGTTGCTCTTCATCTGAGACTGAGAATTACAAGGTGCTACAATGGATGTATGCAAAGTAATGTCCGGAAATCATATACATAAATATATATATAGATCCCGATTTCTGTATGTTTTAGTAGGTTTTAGCAAAGAGTAACACAAAGCTGGTCTTTTTCTGTTTCAAAATGTTGTAATTTTGAATTGGTGTTTACTAATTTGTGCCATATGTTTGCTTTTACAAATATCCCAAGTGAGACCAAACCAGAGAGATTCCTCCGCCGTGTGAGAAATGAATGTTGTGTTATGTTGTATCATCACTTGGCACTGTTGCTACATCGTGTAAAATATGCTGAGGAAAGCAGCATCTTGCACCACTGACTATTTTGTCAAATTATTGACGCACTCCAGTTTTTCTGTCCCGGATCATAGGATCTCCATTTCAAAGCTTTGCCTGTGTGTTGATATAAAACGGCTGCTGTATACAAATGACTTATCTTACCAACCCTAAAACAACATTCAAAGCATCTCTGTCATGTGAACACGTTGTTCGTGTCACTTCATGAAATTCTGCCTGACACATGGCGTCAACCCTTGCACTTCACATTATGCTCTGCGTATGTGGCTATGGAAATTCAATGTCAGGATGGTTCTCTCTCCCTCTCTCTCTCTGTCTCTCTCTTTCTTTCTGGCAGGTGTAAATGCTGCAAGTTTCTGTCTTGTTCAACACCCATGCTATTTTGATGTGTTGGCAGTCCCTTTGCCAGACCAATAACTCCCTCACACCAACACTACTCTTTCATGCTGCCTGCTTTCTTCTCATTCTTGGGGGGAATCCTCCTGAGATACATAGTATCCCTTTTAATTTCCCCGGGGAAGTATGTAGGAAACATACACTAGTGACTTTTCAGGGATGAAACACGGGGAAACATTAAAAGAGGATCTATCAGGGCATCTACTGCTGCTAGGTCAGATAACCAGTTAAGTGGGTTCCTCAACTTGTCACCAGCCTATTGCTTTGTATTTCTCGTCGTTGTTTGTCTCCCGTTTTCCTTTCGCTTTTTTGTTTCCCGGGCCGATGGGTGGAATTATTCTGAACAGCGTGGCAGTGAGCAACATGCAGCCAGTCAGAGCAGCATAGTAAAGGAGAATCCCAGGAGACAACGTGGCCCACTGGGTTTGGTTTGTACTCCCGTCACACACTTCTGAGGGGTGACGTGCATCACTGCTCCACTGAGGGAGAGCCTCTGCCATGTTTACTGTCATGTTCCAAGGTATGCTACTTGGCTTCAAACACATCAAACACATCTACAGGAATACTGATATTGGGAATGCCATGGGGAGAAACACAAAGGGTACAGATAGACTCCTGAAAGAACACGTGCCCATAACTGTGCGATGAACACCACACGAAATAAGTCTGCGTCAATACCGATTTAAAAAAAAAAAAAATGTATTATCAAATCGTCATGTCTGTGATAGTCTTTTTTTCTTTTCCACACAGATACATGGTTGCGTCAGGTCAGGTCAAATTACTATGTGAGACATCGTGTATTGATCTCATTCATGTCTGAGCTACTGTATCTAAATTTGCCAATATGTCATTTTCTCTGTACTGTTGTTTCCATAGTAACAACAGCAACAGTAATATCTATGATGTAAAAGGAGATGACATAGCCTGGCAATTCTTTGTTCAGATTGGGGGAGCTGCTCGGAAGCAAAGATGATCAAATTGTCCGTAGCTCGTTATCAAGGTGTACGACGAACAACATCTAATTTCTCACAACGGCGTCAACTGACAGTGTTGAGGATCAGCACAATGTCAATAACCTGTTTTTCTGTCCTCCACAGTCAAGAGCCTTTGGGCTGTGCCCTCACACAGTTGTGCTTGATTTATGAAGAATGGACAAGACTGATTTGACTAGCAAAGTGCTCCCCGTCCTAGCCCCGCTGTGTGTAGTGTTGACGAGGGCTGTTTGCTGTGCCTCTGGGCGTTGGGATGAGGGGGAGCAGCCTGGAGTTTCTGCATGGCTCAGAGGGAGGTTGGACTGGATTAGACGGCTGACAGCTGGGCCACATCTCTGGAGGCGCAGGGCAGAGAGGCCCCCTGTCTGCCTGCCTCTGCACCAAGTGTCAATTTGAGCATGAAGGAAGGATAGAGCGAGCCAAAGAGTAAGTAAGTGAGCAAAGTGGGGCCACTGGTAGTCCTGGGTGGATTGACATCAATGGTGCATGGGCCTTGCACACCGTTAGGCATCAGGAAACACACTGTTTATTTAGCTGCTTTTGACCTGGGGGCACAAACGTGTGCACACTCGGACAGAAACACAGACACAAAACAAACCACTTTTACAAGCTCGGAGCTCTTGACCTCTTTAGTTTGAGCGGCGATGTTCATAATCAACACTACGTGGCATCGGGCGAGCATATTAAGCAGGCTCAGCTATTTGATTTCAAAATGTAAGCGTTGCTATTAATTGCATTTGTTTCATAATCAAAGCGTAATCTTTTCTTCACCAAATCAAAGCTTTTCAATAATGCAGAAATGGCAGTGAAACTAGCTCGCCTCAGGTGGTATCCTGTACAATTATGTGCAATCAAGATTACAAACAACTTCAAAATCAAACACACTGCTATTTTACTCCTATTTTCAGGGATAGGATGTGTAATTAAATCTGACTTCTGTAGTGGTTGCATTATTCGATAGGCTGACTTTCAACATTTGCTGCAACTTCCACAGGAGATTCCTTGATAAATTATTTTATTGGAGCATGCACAACAACTGGCATAATTTACTTCAGCAGCCTAGTGTTAATAAGAAGAATGTTCCAGTGCCATATGAGAGTTTTCTATAATAGGTTTTCGCTAATCCTGAGAGACTGCTTTGTGTATTTCCTGCACTGAGACTTGGCTATCACTGGGACGTGGGATGTGGGCCTGAGTTGACTTTATTAGTCGGCGATGTTCTAATGTGATTTATTTTTATAAATGAGTGTAGGGTGGGAATGCAAGTGGGGGTGGAGGCCAGTATGCAAATGTGGACCCTCATTAAACACCATCGCCACCACACATTATCTGCTGCTCCTCGGATTGTTTGTGTGCATTAATGAGGTGCAACCATGTCTCCTAACTAATGACAACGTAATGATCAGAGCATTCATGATAAAGTCATCAGAAGGCATGACATTTACACATTCAGTGTATTAGGAGGGTCTCTGCCACCCATACACTCAGGTCAACCCCAGGTTTGAGAAACTCAGCAACGATTAAAGATTTTAATTTATAGTTTATGGCAGTGACCCACAGTGGCAACAAACTACTTATTGTATCTTCACTTCTTGGGTGAAAACTTTCAGGCAAAACTTCAGTGAGAGCCTGATGTTAGGATCACAAAATCTCTTAGGGGACAAATAGTTGCTGCTGCTGAGAAAATCAAATATGTGATTATATTATGATTAAGAAGAATTAAGAAGAACTACAATTAGGAAGTCTGCTTTTGATATTTCAGTTATGAAAAAAATGCACATTCTTTCATCCTGTGTAAGTCTCTGAACCAGCCTAGGTGTTTTGTTCTGGTTATTCACGGATGGATGAATGATGGATGCCGTCTTAAACACAATCTAAAATTTTGTTAGTTATTTTTACCAACGGTTCTTGGGTTAGCTTTGTTCCAAGATTTGGCAAAAATGACCGCGCTACTCCGCACAGCGGTTTTATTTTTGGTCCTTCAAACTTTCTTATGAAGTTGGGACGCAGTTCTCTGGGGATTTGCGTGAGCCCATTTCTGTGCAAAGATGTTTATCTTTATGCCTTTTGCAAGAATGAGGAGATTAACCCCATAACTAGAAGACATCTTATATTTGATCTGAGCATCATTAGTCCACATTAATAACCCATGGAAGTGCAAATGGGCTTTTTTTTTTATCATCTTAATTACATGACATCTGAGCTCTCTATCTAAAGATGACTCTCTTTAGAGATGAGACGGGCTCTGTGACTTCGAGGTACTTGTTTTTGTGTGCACATCTGATGAAAAAAAAATCTCGGTGCTAAAGAATGTGTGTACACACACGCAGACGCACGCACGCACACACACACACACACACAACCACCCATCTAAACTAAAAAGGATGCCATTGCCCATTAGAGAGATGGATTGACAGGAGAGCAGAATAAATCTTTGTGGCAGTGAGTCAGAAATATAAATAGAGCACCTAAGATAGATTTGTCTCTGGTGTTGATGAAGTTACCTCTGGGGGTAGAGCTCTACGTTTTTAGTAATGAGGACAACCACAAACAGTTTGGTCTCCTAATGAGAAATGATCGTTGCGGAGGTGCCATACAAACATGCCATAGAATAACACCTCACTTAAGCATTTTCTACTCTGATTCTCAACAAAATTACAAAAAAAAGGGGGGATTCATTCGTGGAGGAATCAGCCCCACCTGGTGGCTACTGATGTTACACTTTACGCACCTATTAGAGCAGGAGGAAAACCTGCTCTGCATTAGTATCAGTGATACTACAATGTGTTCACTGAGATGTCATTTCAGTTGCCTTGGGCGGTTAGAAGACATTTTTTTGACCTGTTTTTCTGTCCACACCTCCAAGGAAGGACAGCATTTAACTAAATGTCTTCTGAGTGGGTCTGGTGTTTACATGCTCACACACACCATCCTTTACAAGTATTCCTAATCAAAACCTGCTCTCCATAACAAAAATGCACCATCAACAGAAGAATGATTTTAATTAGATCAATAGATGACGGTGGAATCAGGTAGGTAGGGGGGGAAAGAAATGCTCTATTACCCATTTTATCATCAAAGTGAGCGCTGTGTTAATTATGCTTGCAGCACCCAGTTAGAGCAGCCCTCCAGAGACTGATAACAGAGGACTGCCCAGGGTTACAGTGATAGCACACACCAACTCCCTCCACACCATATCATTGGGCAGGTTGACTTGCTGATATCCATGCACAAAAAACGGATGCATGATGATAAAGTGCACTTAGAAAGGTATGCAGTGTTTTTTCTTTTCTTTTTCTGACCCGAGTCTGTGAGCTGGCATCCCATCAGGGCACTATTGCTAATCAATGTAAGGCATTATAGGTTGTATAAATCACACTCTGACACCTGCAGTATGGGTCATTAACAGAGAACTCACCGGGGAGGGACAGACAGAACAAACATGCAAACTCACAGAACAAAAACGTCTGAGGCTCAGACGGAGGCACAGACACCAAAGCATCGCTGTGGTGACCATGGAGCGGATCAAAAGTGAGATTTGATACAACTTAGTTTGGTCGTAGACGAAATAACTACGGCAGTTAAGCGGTGAAGCAAACGTCGGTTTGGCTTGGCTACAAAGATACACTCACTGCTTTCTAATAATGTAATCTAGGCTCCAATGATTATCTTTAATTTGTGGTTACCAAACAACCGCAGACCACCGGAGGTATTTTTCAAATATTAGAAGGCAAAGAAAAGAGAGGTTCCTGTGAAAATCTTTTAATTGAGGATGTAGTTATTCTGCCCAAAAAGGCATGCAGGAAAGTGCACACGCAGGCATTTGTAACCTGAGTGTGGTACAGAGGGGGACCATCTGAAGACTCGCAGGCCCTTTGATGTCTCCTGAATATGGGTATAATGCATGTGTAATTAATAAGCCATTTGCATATGATGAACTAGGGCACTTAGTCAGTGTTCTCGGGATACAAATACCTGAGGAAAACAATAACAACGGCGAACATTAAAAAAGGGAGTCTACGCAAAAAAAGACAAATCTATGGCCCGCTTCGGATTAGAAATACATTAGCAGCTAATTATGTCCTAATTGCCAATATTTTAGCAGGTGTTTGTACTTAACCAGTGGTAATGCCCTCCTGGAACAAGCTCATCAGGGTTATTCTCAGGTGTATCTCGGCAGTCCTGGGTGATTATGATGCGACAAGATGGACTTATGGTCCAAAAACATGGGTAATAATGAGGCTGCTGAATGGGACAACAATAATAACAATACCAAACAGAAACATCCATAATAATGCAATGTGTATTCTTATACTATGAATAGTATTATAAGAAATAATTATAATAACCAAGCAGAGAAAGAAAAAGTGGACACGAAGAGAAACTTGTAATTCAGGAGCCTTTATTACAGAGTACAAATGCAACACTGACAGCGATTACTGGTGCATAGCTATTAGTGCTGAGAGCACACAGTTCAAAGAGGAGTATTAATTTTTTTTTCGGCCAAATATTTTCAAAGCAATCACAGACTCTGGGAGGTGGAATTCTCTTACCTAATCAAACAGAAAATGTAACCAAGCGCTTGATTAAATATTGAGTTTAGTAGTTTCAGATATCTTTTTTCACTGGCCTGCTGGCATCTGCCACCAAGGGAGCATCAAACTCCCATACGTCTTTGGGGCCAGGCGACTCTGAAAAAGTGCTGAGCCAGCAGATCAAACTGCCGACACGTCACGGAGTGAAAATAAAATGCAGCATATATCATCAGAGAGTATTCCTCACATCTGACACTATAGTTCTTGATGAGGTCCAGATGAGTGGTGCTGTGAAAAGTTAACTTGGGTTATAACTCAGGCCCAGTGAATTACAGAATGATATGGTGTTTTAGTGTCCCATGATAAGTTATACCAGCAAATGGCAAATATTTGAACGTGTCACAGTAGGAAAAGTATTAATAATAAAATGAATGATGATTTATTGATCGTGTGCTTTGCATACTGGTTCAGCATCACCATGTCATTGCTTGATGGGACATAAAATAGAGCAAAGAAAATATAAAGCTGAAAAAAAAAACATATTACTAATATCAAACCTATTGTTGATAATATGTTTATTCATTCTGTAATTGCTCTGTAATTACTGCTTTTCACTGTTAGTGGTCATTTTTGTGCTAACTTGATGTAGTGTACTTGTGAATTACATGAAGCACAGCATGTAGACCCCTGAATTTATTTATGAATGTCAGGGAAGACAAGGGTCAGCAGCTCCACACAGATAAAAAGGTGATGCACTGTGTGATGAGGTGGTGCACAAAGTCAGTACTCAAGTAAAAGTAAAAGTAAATAATTTCCCACTGCAAGTACCACCTCAAATCTTTTACTCAAGTTAAAGTATTAAACAGATTATCTGCATTTTACCTACAAAGTACAAAAGTAAATGAGTTCTCTCCACTAAGACAACAATGTAATTTAAATAACACTGATCATGGTAGTTACGGTAAAACATAATTCATAAAAAAATGAAGGTCAAAGATCACTGTTGGTAAAGGTGAAGCTGACTTTTACCACTTTACCATTTCACATTCACAACCACCAACTGGTATTAATGTTGTGGCTGATTTGTGGATCCGCTGTGTGAATTTAATTCAGTGTAAACGCTCCTATGCTTCCCCACAGTAAAGTGTGTTGAATCATTAAAACACACTTTGCATGATATTATCAATAAATCACATGAAGTGCAGTGTATTTGTTCCTAGTACTGACAATGTTTATCAGGACAACATGACGATGCCACTTTCTGCTTTTTTGACAGAGGATCAATTTTAAATATTACGTAATGGAACAAGAAGGAAGCACCACAGTGAACTGGTGGCATAAGAAGTACAGGTCCCTGCTGTTATGTGGAAATCAAATAAAAGTTGCTCTGCATTAAGGAATAATGATGGTTATTGACTGAGAAAAATGTATGTAGTTCACATGTACCTGCACTCGTATTGTAGAGGTACATGTGTAGATCAGTTGCTTCCTGCTGTATTTTTGAAAAGGTTTCTGCCCATGGAGCATTTGCTGTATTAAAATACACTTACTTTTACCGTCAATAACCAATAAATAACCATCAATAACCAAATCAATGAGGACTAACTCATGAGGACTAACTCCACTTTCCACTCACCCCAACCGGTCAAGGCAGATGGCCGCCCACCCTGAGCCTGGTTCTGCTGGAGGTTTCTCCCATTAAAGGGAGTTTTTCCTCTCCACTGTTGCCTAGGGCTTGCTCAAGGGGGATTTGTTGGGTTGCTTCTACATACTTGTGTAGTCTGGACTTTATTCTGTAAAGTGCCTTGAGATGACTTTGTTGTAAATTGGCGCTATATAAATAAAGTTGAATTGAATTGAATTGAATTGAATTGAATTGAAATTGAATTGAATTAATATCTAAAAGCTTAGATACAGATATCTTCAATATCTTCATAATGACAAGTTGTTAACATTTCATAGTCCAGCTATGCTTTAAAAAACATGTTATTGATATCATGCCACTTACATTTTTAACCTACCATTTATATGTTTTATGCAATTGTAGTTTTTTTTATTAATACCCCAAGCTTTGATAGGTGGGTCAAAAATGTCCTGTGTTCATTTCCATGGAATTTCATGGCAACGTGTGTGTGTTTGTATGTTTGTATGTTTGTGTGTTTGTGTGCGTGTCATTCATGACTGTTGTGTGAAAGTGGATGTGTTTCTTATGATCTATCATCCAAAATGCCTATTTTATAGTTTGCAAAACATGCTAGCTAGTATTTTGTGTGTGTGTGTGCATTTATTTATATGGCTACATATTGATCAATGGTTTGATTGTCATTCAAAACATTCAAGTAACAAACATCACATAGTCCACAGTCGGTGTGGGAGATGCAACGTACCTGTGTGCAATGATCACAGCCAGAAACAGGTGGTTTGTCACGAGAAGGCAAGAAGAGAGAGCTACACACACATGCACACGCATATTGTTGGTGAGGCAGTCGTCCACGGACCACAGGGTCAGTGGTTAAATTCCCGAAACCTCCTGGCTACGTGTTGAAGTGTCCTTGGGCAAGACACACTGAGTTGCTCCCGGTGGGTCAGGTGAGCACCTTGCTTGGCAGCGTCGCCGTCAGTGTGTGAGTGTGTGAGTGAATGGGTGGATGAGAAGCAACATTGTAAAACGTTTTGGATAAAAGCGCTACATAAGTGGCCATTTACCATTTGCAAAGACACGCACACACAAAATGGATGTGGACAGTGTCCTTTAAAATTTTCACAATGTGTTAAAAATGTTCAAAGAGTTAAAAATAAAAACATTTAAAAAGCATGAAATCATTGTTGTGTGGACAAAAATAAAATACAAACTTTAACCAAAAAGAAAAAAGTGGCATAAGAACACACTGATTCTAAACACGGGTCATTTTTGTTTTTGCGTGCAGGGTCCAGTCACTTGTGCATCTAAGCGCTAAGGATTCGACCACTGATGTTATCAGTAAGACTGGTGCTTTTCCACTTTTAAAAGAATTTACTGTGATACTAACTTTGTTCATCCTGGACACAACAAGCACAGTTTGTCCACAACAATGCAGATTTACATACAGAGCTGTAATTCCACACATTCTTTTTGGGGTCTCTGAAACTACCCCAAACAATCATACAGGTCCTCTGATAAATGCCTCTAAAATTCACAAGTCTGAAATACCGTTCTCCCAGTTCGTAAGTCAGTACCCAGTGCTACATCAAATATCTGTTAAACTTTTTCCTCCATTTCTCTTTTCTTTTTTTGTTCTACTCCCCACACTTAACATTGTATTGTTCGACCTTGAATGAGATGCTGTCAGGCGCTTTTTTAGAACATAAGCGTTGCAGTTTCCCATAATCCACTGGGAGTATTGAGGTGAGAGCTGTGGCCCAGTAGCACTCTGAGTGGCTGGCAGCAGATCAAAAGCAAACGAGGTTCCTGAGCTCATTCCAATTATAACAGCACACACTATCAACTACAAATACAAACAGCACGTAAGTGATAGCGCTGGTGGCCTGGAGGACTGCTGCCAGAGAGAAGGCAGCATGCTAATCAGGATACCTCTTGCCATGGGCTATTTAGGGAATAGCCTCTCATCCCACCAATTCCCCATGCCTTTGCCAGGAAAACGAAAGAGAAAAAGGGGAGTGAATTCCCCGAGTGCACAATCCAAGGACAAAATATTAGAAAATGGATCTTTATCTCTTGCTCTCGGCCAATATCCATATTAATTACAAAAAAGAAGAAAAAAAACAACAACAATGCATTAGAACTGAATAAAATATAAAGAGAAATGTCAGCTACCAACAGCTACAAATTATGACCACCTACTATAATTGCCATTTTCCTATGATGTTAATTCAGTTCCCGTACACAAGTAAAATAATGTTGAAAAAATATTACCGAGAAGAATGTTTTTTTTTTTGTTTTTTTTTTGTTTGTTTTGCAAATCCCACATAGGCTTTTGTTGACTTCACTAAGTTGGCATCACACAGTCAACCCCATGGTTTAACCTTTGCAAAAGCCGAATGTGGAAAAACAAGATCCTCAGTCATTTGCACATCACTTCACACTGTTTATTGCAATTAGTCTGATTATTCATAACAACATCTTCCCAAGCATCCCAGTGTGGTCGGCCAATCCAAGGAATTGATTTATATCAGGTCGGCTGATATCCGAGAAGGAAGTAAGATGTTCGGAGCAGGTCTGTGGCAACATGCACACTCCCCCCACCTGCACGGACAAACCCCTCAGAGCTTGGCAACTCTCCAGAGCCATGCAGGGGTGGCGGAGTACAGCAGGAGCCTGAGTGAGAAGCCCACATTGTGCACCACGGGACCCCACCAGCCCCGGCCCGAAGGCACAACTCTCAAGGACATGGAGAACTGGGGCAGAGAACTTCAAAGCTCCCCACTGTCAGGGCAGGCTGAGAGAAAAAGGGAAAGTTTCCAAAGTGTCTCGGTCTGTGCAAGTGTAGCTGGTGAAATGCGTTGTTCAGAGGTTAGATGTAAATGTTGTTGTTCGCAAGACAATAAAACTATTTGGGTTACGTTACATTTTGCATTGACAGAGGGTCAAGCCAGGGTCGCTATCAGGAAAACAGGGCTCATATTCAGGAACAACAGTCAATAGATTTGAACTAATAACGCATTTGCGCAAATACATGCACACAACTGTGTTTGTGTGTATTAATTTCCTAGTCATTTAACTGAATTATATTCAACTTTGGAAAGTGACACTTTTGAATTCCTGGCTCATATAACCTAAAACGTCTATGTTTATTCTATAAAAACAAGATGTTTCTTAAAATGGAAATTTAATCCAATATGGGTTGAGGTATATAATATTTCAAATAGGAAGAGACATAAGAGAATATTTACTGATTTACAGTGGGCTGTAAAATGAATCTGCATTTGTTCAGCTCTTCTGAATATTTCTGTGACTGGTTTTTGATATAAAATTGTACAAAAGAGGCAGTGTTTTTTTGACTCTGCTGGAACAAGCAGCCCTTTCTCTCATTGTCCTTCCAGTCAGGAGTTCAGGTTTACCGCGGGTCAGCCCCCTCTCTTTCCACATCAGGGGGAAGGAATCACACTGATCTGAGATGGAGTACCCCCAACCAAACCTTGCCACATCGACCCATGCCACCATCCTGGGCCTCTAATGGAAGTCCTGGGCATCCAGACACCTCCCCCGCTCCAACACGGGCGTCAAGTAGCGCTTCACTCATCACTGGAAGCAGCAGGCCTTGCATCCCTCCTTTTCTCTCCCTGGGACTGACTTTTTGGGAACATTGCAGGCAGATGTGTCCAGATGAGCACGTTTTAATTTGCGGGCCCAGGTTAATGCTCCGCCAGAGGCCCTTGAGGATCAATAGCTTTATTTCCCTAGAATGCCGGCGAGGTGAGAACCAGCAAACGGGGTGCTTTTAATACCGCCACAGTTCCAGTGACGACTGGGCTGTATTGATTGTGCCCATGTGGAACTACGTGCGCCTTCTGGGGAAGGATCTATTTGTGTCACCCTGGGCTGGGATGGGGGCTCCACTGGAGGAGTAGAGAGCTCAGCCAATGGAGGATGCCAAAAACATCAAAACAGCCATGTTTACAGATTACCCAAAGGGAAAGCAAATTACAGCAATTATGCAGGCTGTGGGAATACTGATATCAGCATACCTGCTATTTCACCTAGAGACTGCTTTTATGAGGCTAGAACACATACAAAACAGCACACTCAATTTGATTTGATGGCTAAACCCTCAACAAACGATGGGATTTAAACAAAGCACTGCACATCAGATGCATGCAAAACACCCTCTTTCTAGGGGACCACCCTGTTTGTGTATGTCAGGTCCAAAAATCTTTTCAGTTGTTGTGAAACTAGATATAATCGCTTACACAAATATCTGCGAGGCAAGTATATATCTGGCAGGCATAATGATGAACATGTAATATTGAATAGCATCTCTACCACCGTTTTTTTTTTTTTTTTCAAACAATGGCAATTAATCATTCTTTGTAAACATTGCAAATTGCTTTACAGAAAACTCATTTAGCAATGCAGCATTTATCTCATATATCAGCACAGAGACAACATACAGAGGAGTCTTATCCAAATCACAGGCCTTTGTTTGCAGCTGTCGCGACATATTCATGACTAGGGCCATAATAGTCAGATTCCTGTTATATCCCCCAGGGAGAGCAAAGAGAATGGTGTCACATCCAATTACTGCAGCCACTGTAGAGGTAAATCAAAACTCATGCCATGAACTCTGGAATCCAAGGTGCACACACACACACACTACATGAGCAAAGCGAGACAACAGGTATATTAACATTGATAAAATATTGGAAAACACATTCTCCTGGTAACTTGGAGGTCATGTATGGATCACACAGGGAAATGGGATTGTTGTCTGGAGGGTGTTAGCAACTGTCTTCTAAAACCATAAATTGACATACTACGTAAGATCTAGACGCAAGTGAAGCAGGCCACGCTTACTCAGGATTTTACAGTTATGGATTTGCTCACCAGCGTGCAGAAATTGAAATTGCAGATGAGGATGATATGATGCCCCTCACTGGAGGAGGAACAATTGGGTCACCAAGTTCACCTACACCTTCTCCTCAGCACCAATAAGATTTATTTATTTTTTTTCCTATGGAGTGAAGAGAGCGCCTTTGTTTTTTCCTCCATAGTAGTCTTTGGAAGGCATGGTGGTTTGGTGGTTGGAGGGTATCTCAGCAGTGCATAGCCCTGTTTCACCCTGGAGCGGTGCAAAGCTCCTGCCCAATAAAACAGGCTGCCTCCCCAGGGCCCCTCCCTCAAGCCTCCAGTCAGCGCTTGTTTTTGCACCATTTATTTAGTGTGACACATCTCCAATTAAACTGTGGAGGCTGCTGCATTCCCCCCATAACTACCTCTTATACCTCCCCATAGACTTTCTGTCACACTGTGAGTGTGGGTATGAGAGAGTGAAAGAGAGTTAGTAGGGGATAGAGAGAGACAGACAGATAGACAGACAGAGAGAGAGAGAGAGAGATCACATCTTGCCTGCCAGCTATGATCACAATGTCATTTTCCCCTCAGTGGCTGGGAGCCTCTTCTGAAAGGTGCCCTGAATTATAATTATCAAAATATTGAACAAGATAATCATCCTCATGATGCTGCTAGTTCACCATTTGCCTTACCAACACAGAATGTGCGTGGAGAAACACGGTCCTCTAATTTTTCTTGATTACTCATTTAGAACTACACAATCAAACAACTCTCTTTTTTTTTCTGTTTTTTGCAAGAGTACACTTTGCGAGAGTCTCCTTGCCTCTTCATTCTCCCCCAACGGCCCCAGACACAGTCACAGGAGGAGTGACATTGTCCGACCCCAATCCCGTCTGCAAGAGCGCAGCTGAGGGCAGCAGCTGCCAGGGAGGACTGGTGGGGGAGCGCCCAAAACGCCAGCTCTGCCAAGCCGAGGGGCCGGGGGGAGCCCCAGTGGCAGCTGGGAAGGGTGGGGCGGCCAGCTGTGGAGCAGCAGGATGTTGGGGTGACTAGGAGATGCCACTAAACCTGAGCAGGGATACACATATGAACACACAAGTGCATATAGTTTCTACATAAACCTGCTTAGAACGTTCACACCTCCTTCATACCTTAAAGCACTTCTGCTGTACCCACCCACACTCACACACTCACACATAAGCGCTCATCACTGACACTAAAGCAACCCAACCAGCCTGTGGCCCTCTTAACACCAGCACCACCCTCACATCACGTGCTTCGGCCACACATCTGGTGTACCATCTGTATCGCTCCCCCCAATGTGACAGGTAGTCTCTCTCCCTCTGTGGAGGGAGCAGACGGGGAAAGAGGGACACGGAAGGTAATTTTGGGTGTAAATGTGCTCTGGACCTCTCTGGATGCATCTGGACAAAGCAGACATGCTGCTGAGTGGGGAAGGGTCATTATCAGTTGGAAACTGGCTACCAGATAGCAGATGAAGACAAAACAATTAGATCATACTGTCACATTATGAAAGCACCAATAGTGCAGATCTTGTCATGAGGATGAACAATGTTTCACTTCTGTATTAACAGCACATCAATAAAAGGTCAGATGCTATAAATAACACAGGTCGTTCTTCCCATTTATTGTAATGTACAGTTATACATTGCCATGACACAAATGTGACCACCACTTCAATGGGGTGCAGAATGCAAAATATTAAAACAGCCATATAAACAATAGCGGAGGACACTGAATCCTCTTAATGCCACTGTACATATGGAAGTATGTAAAGTATACACCATAAAACAGATATCTAGACAGTAATATAAAACTGCACAACCAGTCTTTACTGTGACATTAAGGAATCCATTTCAGAACATTATTTTCACATCTTATGTTACATATTTGACAATAACAATCTTTAGTATTCACACACACACTATTTGAATGACATCAACTTAGACATTTATTCAAAAAGAGGAAAAGGGGCGCCAGCATTGTCAACATAAGAGTACTGGTCAGAAATACTATACCAAGTTTGAAGTTTCTCATTCACCACTTTGCAGTCAATGGACAAGACATGAGGTGCTTGTTCAGAAAAAACAAAACAAAACAAAAAACAAATCCCAAACTAAAACGAAAGGCTCCAGACAGCATCAATGACACATTGGCAGTGGCATCTGTTACACCCTCTATGGGCACATATGCCAAAACAGTGTCAATGGTCATTTTTCTGTCAGGTAATGTTAGAAATATTTGTTACATATTTTGTCACCGACTTAAAAACACAGCTCACCACAAAATATATAGCAATTGGTTTTTGTTTTTATTCTTGATATGCTCTTGGTATTTGTCCTTCAAGGAATTCCTGTGCATGTTAATGGACTTCTCGTTTTTACACTAAAGATGGATACACTGCGTCAATGAAGCAGCAGATCCAATTGTAGAATTACACAATTCAACTTCAGAAAAATGTGCTGGATGAGATTATGAATAAAGATTGTGGAAGAAACAAAAAAAAAAAACAAACAAAAACAAAACACTGACACATACACTTCATGAAATAATACAGCTGTAGTACTAGTTTCCAATGTCTTGTACAAAGTTAGCTTGATCTAAAAAGCATAAAATATATTTTAACAATATCACATACATCAATACATGTACCATGGCCTAGCAGGAAGTTTATCTGGTGCAATGTATTCAAATCTAAGCCCCCACACATTTCCCTACTGCTGGCATTATTGCTTCTTATAGACAGGGAGCTGAATGATAGAGAAACAATGCACCACAGTAGTTGCAAGTGTACATTTAAATAATCTCTGATATCCAAACTTTTGTTATAGCCCATTTCACAATCTGCAATGCTAAAGGATAAGGCAGTTCCATTTTTTAAGGCATTGCTACTTTGAGACATACTGGACCACAGGGCAAATCATGGACTTTGACGATAATATAGTCAACGTTCATGACAAACAGAATACATTTAGGAGCCCAAACAAAGGGGAAAACATGTCTTGTATTTTTTTTTTTTTTTTTTGAGTGTAGCATGGTCTGAGAGAACTTCTGTGAGCTGCAACCATCATTAATGTCTGCTTAGCAGACCAGAGGTCAGAGCTCCAGACAGAGATCAGAGCAGATCTGTGTGGGTTGCTGTGACCATCTCTCATTGCTGGTAATTTCCATACTGGCCCTGTGGAGAGAAATGTGACAAATTCATGTTACCGACCTTCTCAAAAACGGTAAAAGCTTTTATTCTATTCAAGTCTCAACAGGGTGCAAATAAGTATCTGTGGTTTCAACCATATCATACTGCAAACCGTGATTTATGGCTGCATTAGCTGGTATTAACCAGCAGGTGGCAGCATGGCCTCACAACTTGTGAGCTCAAGTCTATTTTGATACCTCAGGTTTTGGCAGCAGCATGGCTGAGGACAATATTCGTCATTATACAGTGGACACTACTTTCAAGTGAGACACATTAAGTGTGAAAACAGTAGTAGTTGAAGCATTTCTAAACAGGGGTCGAAGTATGGGTTTAGCATTAATGGAAAATGCAGTAGAAACAAAATATGATTTCATGGATATACATTTATTTCAAATATATTTTAGAGTTTTATCGTGAGCACAATAGTATTCAAAAACAGTGTTATAAAATTGCAGAGATTAAGGACACAGCCAAAGCAGGTAAGCATTTGGCTGTCTCAGCGCAGACTAAGCATGCTGTGTTTCTGGACCTCTTGACAATTCGACCCCTGGTTAACAACAACAAAAATAAAAAGAGTAAACAGAGTAGGAAAGAAAATTAATGAAGAGAGATGGAAGAAAGATAACGAAAAGAGAAAGAAGAAAACATAACAAATGCAAATTAAGGCTAGGTGGTCAAACATCTAGGTTGGACGTTGAGGTCTTCACAGCAACCATTACCTTTGCTTCTTACAGAGCTAGTCAGGGGTTCAAATCCCTGGGTCTTTATTTCCTCATGTGCCCCTGAATATTCAAAGATAAAGATATCAAAGTGTAGCTGTGGTCCCCACATGAGACCACAGGAAATACAGGGCAACAAATAGATCTCCTTTTAAACACTAGAGCAGTCTGCATCACGTTTAAGGAGAATTCCTCTTACAGCCCTCATATTTCACTGGAATGGCATACCATGTTAGCCAGGACATAGAGGTAAGTCAGGTAACAAGCCAAACACAATAGTAACAGTCTCTTTGGGAAAAGCAGATTTAATCTCCAAAATGATGACAGCATGCATGACAGTATTACCTTTTAACATTAACGTTTTATCTTAAACATACAACTATGTCTGGCAATAAATATATTAAGAGACAAACTAGGACCCATTTCTAGACAAGTCTCTGTGACTGTCCAATGTTGTAGGTATACTCACCTGGTCATAACCATAAGGGCGCTGCTGCTGGCCCTGTGGGGGACCAGGCTGAGGAGGGCGATAGGCCCCATACTGCTGTCCTTGCCCCTGGGGATAGTTGGGATACTGTCCTGGGGCACTTTGGGATGGACCTACAACAAATTTAAACGATGCATACTTTAACGATCTTCAGTAAACAGAATACCATTTGAAAATGCTGTTGCACAGAGCCAAAGCAGGCACTGAACCAAACTGCTTGTAATTGGCCAATATCAGCATGTCTTGTTTGTGATCCACACTGGGCAGTTTCTTTTAAGTCTAGGACAGTTTTTCCAAAAACTGGTAATGTAAAATAAATAAAAAAAGTCATAGGCCACACATATCATTAGTTCTACCTTAAAACAATATGTTGCATATGTAATCGCATAATTTGTAGAACAAGTGGATTATTCATGTCATCATATATCACAAACCTCACTGATTTGTGAGCAGTGAAAAACATCCAGGCCCAACTTATTGTCACACATGATTAAATAAGTTGCCCTGTGAGCTGTTTTCCCCCCCTTTTCTTTCAATGCAGGTCTTATCATCTGCCTACAGAGAGGTGTGACAACCAAACTCAGGTTTCGTCAAACAATGGAACCTGGTGTGAAAATAGCTCAACTTTCGCTCATTAACCATTTCAGTTTCCTACTTGTAACTGCGAGGACTCTGGGGAATCCCTGTTAGTTCATGATCACTAATGGGCGGCAATAAAAAAAGCTCGTGGATAACAAAGAAAGGATGGTGGGTCTATCAGACCCATTTGTTTAGGCTGCCTCCGCAATGCCCGAGTCAGTAATGAATGAGAATTAGTGAGTCAGGTTGGAGCCAGGCGGTGGTTCCCTAATGGAAGCAGGCATCAAGCCGATTCCGTTGGTCTTCATTAGAGGAGCAGGCTTCATTTAAAAAAAATAAAATTAAATAAATCACTTCATCAGCCCCCGTACTCTGTAGCTATCTATGCCGGCTCTGTGAAAGACTGAGCAAAGCTTGACTGGGGCTGAAGTCAAATGAGGCCCACGCACCATCGTTAGGCGCTCATAATGCCTTATGCTGTTGAGCATAACCTTGTGGGGGTCTGTGAGAGAAAGCATGTGTGTGCGCCAGATGGATCTCACCTCACAGCCTCTCTCCTGGCTCATTACTAACATCAGCTCTGGCTCCGACAGAGTGTGAATGATGGAAAGTTCCAATGAAAAATAAGGGGAGGAAAAAAGCTCAAGAAGCCGTAAGAACTTGAATAATAACGCCGTGAGTCAAACCTGCGTTAGACTATCTACGCTATATTCAATGTGGTTTAATCTCAAAGGGTGAGCCCTCAATGTGAATACCCTAAACTTAGAAAACACAGGTCAGGAATTGTTGTCAATAAAGAAACATAATTACTATTATTATTTGCAGCTTGCCTTTTCTACCAAACGATTCCGAAGTGTGATGATGTTTAAGAGACTTAAAATCTTGAAGGGTGACAAAAATTGCAAATTCCTTCGCAATTTGTTCAAAATGATAAGTTTGGTTGAGAGTTTGCACACACTTTACTTAATGGCTGCCTCCATCAGCCTAAGCTCCTTTCCCACTCCCCTTAGAACTGTGTGTCATATCAAACTGAAGCACCAGGAGAAATGCTGATGTAGTGCCAGCCACCAACACTGATTAAATTTCTCTTCCACCAAGCTCCAATCCCCTAACCATTCATTAAGGTGGTCCTTTAATTCCTTGCTCTTAATGATGTCTTGACATGCATCTGGCACAGTTACATTTCCAAGGGGCAGTAACCACCAACTCGCTCAGGAAGAATTATTATTCAACAGTTTAAAAAAAAAAAAAGAAAAGAAAAAGATGGCAGCCAAAGAGAGCCGATAGTGCCTCCTACAGGACAAATATATGTCCCTATTTGAGAAAAGCTTACTCACCATAAGCCTGCTGCTGTGGTGGGTAGCCCTGTTGACCTGGGTACTGCTGTTGAGGAGGATAACCCTGCTGCTGGGGAGGGCCTTGCTGGTATGCTTCCTGTTGCTGGCCATACTGGGCATTACCTTCGGGGGGCAGGAGCAGGCAATGTTAGGATTTTTGCTAACAACTAACAGCATAACATCAAGGCAGACAGACATTAAATGAAAATTACTTCTTCAACATTCGTTTAAAGTGTTCCATAAATTTCAGATGATGTGCTTAAAAAGGGAAGTAGCTGTATTTGCCAACACAGATAGTCACGACTGCAAATAAACATGTATTGATAGTATACATTTAAAATACTTTATACTTTTAGAAAACTACTGTTATTTAAAAGCATTGTTTTTTTATTAAATAAACAACATCCTTGAGAAAACTTATTTCAATATTTTTACAGAGAAAGTTAGGCATCCTTTCCAAGACAGCTGGAATTGCAATGAGGAAGACTTTACATAAAGCCTACTGATGACTTGATCAAGATATAGTGGTGACTATGACCTACATCAGCTCAACATGAGCACATAACACTCAATTAATTCAACTGAACTAAAAGACAAAATAATCTCTGTAGGAGAATATACGATTGGTCACATTATCGAGGAGAGTAAAAATGCACTTGGTTTTAGGAACTGTTTCTCAAAAATGGCTGGATTTTCATTATTTCAGAAGAGGAAAACACTTGTGTTTAAAATGTCAAAAAGGAAATAGTGTAGTCAGAAAGGAAAAACAAAAACATTTTTAAAATTAGAAATATAGAGAATGAACACTAAACTTTCAGATTCATGTAAGACCCTGCCTGACTTTTCTTGCACAAACAGGTGGAGCACCAGCCATGCCTGGGGGTGGGTGCATTATAAGAGTAGCTCCTAACTTATCAATAAGCTGCAGCAGCTTGGAGAATGGGGTGAAATCTGGCATGTGGACATTTACTACGTGTTAGATACCATTTATTGTTACATTCCAAAGACCATTAGATTCCCCAGAAAACAATGAAGAAACTGACATTTTAGTTTTGTCACAGTCTCTTTGCATCATTTGTGTTTTAACACAACTCCTGGGTTCATTGTCTGTTGGTTTTCTCCAGCTGACTGGAGAATTCTCCTACCTTCTGAGGCCCCCTGTCCTGCGTGACTGTACTGGTCCCCATAGTAGTCTTCCTGCCCTGGGTACTGCTGAGGGGGTCCTACATACACATACACAACATACACACAAGTAGATTCAAGGTGTTGTTGGGTTGGTTGTGCGAGGGGGAATAATAGAGAGGATGGATTCCTTGCTGCCAGTTCTTATTCAAAAGTCTGCTTTGGGTCACTTGACTAATTTTATAATCGGAGGTTTAGGGTTTACATGTCTTGATGGGAAGCCTGTGAGCTACAAAAGTCAAAAGAAAAGGAAATTGAAAGGGTCAATGAGTAAGAAATGCAGGAGGGTTGATTAGGGAGAAGAAATACCAACACTCACAACATGCATACGCAACAGAAACATTCTGGGGAATATACCTTGCTGTGGGGGTCTGTATGGTGGCATTGGCCTCTGTCCCATGACATGGTTCCCTTGGTTGACCTGTCCCATCATACCCATTGGGTTTTGTTGCCCTTGGTAGTGCTGTCCGCCACCACCAGGAGGCATGTTGTACTGCTGGGAAGGAGGCTGCTGGTGCATCATAGGGCCTGTGGTCCACCGACAAAGAGTTAAAATAATCAGTATAGCAGAAAAGGTTACGTTTATTATAACTGCATAATGTGCAGCAAAGAGCAGCAAGACGGATAAAAACACACTGGAAATCAATTCAACCAAGTGGAAACTACTAAATAAAATGTTTTACCTTGATTGGGTTGCATGTTCATGTTTGGCCTTGGCCCATAGTTTCCCATGGGCTGGCCTTGGGTCATGTTCATTTGGCTCTGAGCCGGCATGCCCTGGGAGGAAGGGACAGTATGATTGTACCCACCCATTGAGCCATGGCTGCTGGGGGGGATATTCATTGAGCCACTGGGCATGTTTGGGGGCTGATTGGGGCCTGGGCCGGGACCTTGCATGGGCATGTGATTAGGCCCTGTAATACAATAGCACACATAATTTACGATAAAAATCACTTGTGTATTGCACACATTTAATATGCTGAATTTCAATAATGTTGTGATATCTGTGGTTTTTCTGTTTTGTGGACAATTGTAATCTTTCAGTTCAATTACTTAGAAATCAGCTCTTTAAAAAACAAATCCCTCGGCTGTTACATTATATAAATTCCCAAACATAAACCCAACAAAGCTTATATTTAAACAATACAAAACAGATAACAGATATCAAAAAGTCCAAGACAACCAGAGCTGACAAACGGGTGACATCATCCTTCAACAGAAAGACCTCCCTCACAGCTCTGTGGTGTTGCTAGGCAACCCAAGTGAGACAGGGACTGAAGAAGGCTAAAGAGAAAAAGATATGAAAGGGAAGTTGAGGGTGAGGGGTTACTTACCAGGCATCTGTCCATTCATCTGGTTTTGCATGTGTGGGGCTGGAGGGCCACCGCTGACCATACCCTCAGAGGGCATGTTGTGACTGTGAGGAGGCTGAGAAGGGGGTCCACTTTGGTTCATCCCACCAGGGCCCATGGGCATGTTTTGAGTAGGTGGCTGCAGGCACATAACACAGACACAAAAACACACATCAGCTGGCTAGAATCACATCTGAGCCTGAGTCACTCAAAAGAGAAAGCACATAGAAGCCAGGATCTCTACACAAATAAAATATTATCTGTTATAACTGATGTGCCTTAATAAATCAAGGATGACAAAAAAGATTCAGCATGATTAAAGGGGAAAATAAACAAACATGTAGCACAATACATACATACATACATACATACTTTGCTTTGAGAGACAAGAAACACAAATATGTAACAACGTGGACACATGCCACCATTACTTAAATTCACTCTGGGCTGCTGTGGCTCAACATATGATGGGACAGCACATTCACAACAAGCATCTAAACAAACCGCTTACCTTTTATAGGCTAAAATGCACACAGCAACTTCAATGAGCAACATCTACTGAAGGAAATACTAGTTTTAAAGGATATATTTTATAATTTCAAAACGAATTATATTTTTAGCAATCACCCGAAACTAACAAGGAATTGTCTCTTCTCGCATGTCAAATCAGTCTGCAGCCTGGAGTAGCTTATTAGTCTGGGCCATCAAAAACACATCAACTGGACACGCCTCTATACTGAATCACGTGTTTCTTTATTTCAAACCACTTGAGATATATTAAAGAATTTACCCCCAGCAACTAAGTTCTACAGTGCAGATGGAAAGGCTGAACAAGGTTGCAGACTGTATACACGAGCAGAGGTAACTCATTGTTGGTTTCAGTGTCTCTGTGAGGACTGCTGATACTATTAATTAAGGAAATGATCAACGTCATGCTTAAGGAATTGTCAGCTCAGTGTTTGAATTCCAGAATGTTTGGGGGGAAAAAAGGTTAAGACTTTTTCCTCCTAATATGAGTCAATGCTAAACATGATGAATTGTGCAATTTTTTTTAATGCTTTTACATCAGAAAATATTTATTTTATAGCGTTAAAACCATTCCCCTGTAATGTAAAGGGGTAATATAGCTTTGGCATCTTTGTTCAGCATTAGCATATTCTAAAATATTTTTATTGAATATCAATTGAGACCATAAGCCCAAACTAATACCCAAGTGACACGTGCTTGAGATGTTCTAATACTAAAGCTCAACAATACTTTATGAGGGAGAGAAGTTAATAAACAATCATCGGACCCCAATACTTACAGCAGGAAGGAGAGACTGCATGTTCTGATTGGAGTCTGCTATCGTGGCCAGGTACACTAAATTTCTGTGCAGCATCTGTTGATATCTGGGCAGGTGAAAAAATATCAATACAGTTTTATAATCAATATGAATTTGAAATGAGTGCAACGTGCAGGGAGGAGGGAATTTTCATAACTTACTGTGAACATTCTGCTGTTTTGCCTTTACTCTGAAAGTCCATTATACACTGAATCAGCTGGTTGTTTTCGTCCAGTAACTGAAATGAGATTTATATCACGCGTTAATATTGTAGGCTAGAACATTTAAAATATAGACAGTAACGTTAATTCATTTGGTCGCCGACGCTCATTCTGCTGTAACATTTGGTTAAAAACAACTGGGAGCTTTAGGGGCGTTTTGTAACATTTAAATGTGGGTTTCTAGCTAACAAAAGACTCGTCTCGCCAGCTAGCGGTTTCCCAGCTAACAAAACCACAGGCCTCCATTAATTTCAAACAAAACTGCTCGTGTGTGTAATAAATCGACCGATCTATCGTCTACACATGGCGTCCTGACTCCAGAGAGGTTCATATTCACCGCGCTTTGACCCTGCAACATTGTTCCCGATCTGTTCTCAGTTGGACTTGGATGGGCACTGCTACATTGATTAGCTCAACGGCTAGTAGCGTCTGGTACCATAGCCTCCATTCGGCGACGCGCTAAAAGATGAATTACCTTTTGTATTCCAGCGGGTGTTATATCACCTTTCCCACGCTGCCTGTGAGGTGCAAACGCCACCGACATGGTGATACTCAATGAGATTTAACTGAACTGGAACATAAAAGTCAAAACTAGCCAACGCACCTAACAAATCGGTAAAACTCAGATCAAACAGTTCAGAATAGGATGTAATTTCGTAATGCAGTGGTCCGTTTGAAGGGGGGATACAACACATTCGACAACAGACTCGACGGCTATTATTTAATTTGATCACACTAAGATAAGCGAGGTTCACATTTAAAAGACATACACTATAACACGTCAACACATGTATGTAGCAAATTCAAAGCTTAATCATTTTTGCTCATTTCAATTACAAATCCACCCATATTTTGCATAGTGGAACAGTCTAGATCGACTCCAAAGGCCACGGTAGAATGACTGCTCAACAAAAAGAGAAAACAGTTAAAGCGTAATTTTTTTCTGTAAAACTGTGTTTTTTTTTTACAATGTACAATAGGCAATAACAATATTTTATTATTTATTT
Organism: Channa argus; assembly: GCF_033026475.1. NCBI lineage: Eukaryota > Metazoa > Chordata > Actinopteri > Anabantiformes > Channidae > Channa > Channa argus. The sequence goes on along the minus strand of NC_090210.1, from coordinate 3,633,002 downwards.
GTGTGTTTAAATGTATCCTCATCAGAAGCTTAAACCACATTGCCCAGCCACCATTAATATGCCTACTATGAAAGTTTGTACCAAAGTAGTAATGTTAAGTCTTTTATGCGTTTTTACCTTTGAATAATAACGTTTGTTTTGCATATAGTTTTTGCGAAAAATGTGAGTGTTATATTGTATTTTTATTGGAAATAAATTCAGCCGGCCCCTAGTTTTGGTATCGTCCATTTCAGAGGTCGTGCGCATGCGCTGTTGCTAACACACGTTAGCTTCACAGACTGAACGGTTTGTTGCTAACTAGCTGAATCATTTAGCAGAAGTCTTTCAATATTCGTGATTGAACGTGTCTTGCAGTGCAATGGCGGCAAGATATGACAGAGCGATTACTGTGTTTTCTCCCGATGGCCATCTGTTTCAAGTGGAGTATGCCCAAGAAGCTGTAAAGAAAGGTTCCACAGCAGTAAGTCCTGAATTAAAACAAATGCTAACGTTAGCCAACTAGGGTTCGCATTAGCCAACTAGCTAAGGTAGCAACTAACGTTAGTAGGCTTTCTAATTACTTCAGTGTTTATCTTACTTTGCTCTTTAAGACAATCGTTTATACTCGTAATGTGGTCTTTACAACCATTTTCGATTGCTTTGGCAAGAAATTGGTTTGTTCTGTAAATGTAAATAAAAAGTAACATTGTCATTAGCGAGCATATTGCCGCTGTGTCACTCTCACGATGCTTTCAGTTTCAGTGTTAAAGTGTAGCTAACTAATGCCGCTTCAGAAAAACAGTATTTCTTTGTAACATGCTTATCGTAGCTACATTCTCTTAGGTAAAGTATAAAAATTACATTTCATGTAAAACCCCAAAAAAGTACAAACACCAAACTTCTAGCAGAGAAACAGCTTAAGTGTTGTGTGTGCATTATCTTAAGGTAGTAGGTGGAACACACATACTAAATTAAACCGTTGGTTTTCATATATTTATAAAGCAGCTAACGTCTGTTGTAGAGAGTTTAATTTGTTGATGAAAGTCGCCTGGAACATGTTATTTACTGTTACCCCAAAATTCCATTGCAAACTGTGGTAAAGCCATTAAGTAATATGACTAGGGTAATTTGTTCAGGAGCAAATTGAAAATGACGTTCTATTTGAATAGACTTTTTTTTTTTAATCACATGGCAAAATGTGAGGAGCATAGAGTCCATTAAAATACTACACATGAACTAACGACACTTACTGGATTCTTGAAATACAGCCTATAACCTGTGACATCATCAGCTTTAAGAATCTGGATAGTTGCTTTTTATTACTTAATGATATTCTATTAGCTGCCAGCCCTTGTGAGTAAAATAATTTGTGTTACGAATGCTCAGAAATAATGATGATTTCGCTTGTTTGTTTTATCCTCAGGTGGGAATCAGAGGTAAAGACATCGTTGTCCTTGGCGTTGAAAAGAAATCTGTGGCAAAGTTACAGGAGGAAAGGACTGTCCGTAAGATATGTGCCCTGGATGAGCATGTCTGCATGGCATTTGCAGGTAAGTCTCACAACACAGTCTTCTCCTGTGACCCAGTAGCATGTTGATTATGTGACACTACATACTTGTTGTCACAGCTTACTGTGTGACAGAGTAATCAGCAGACTCGTTGTGACACCTTATGTCATTAATATCAGAATCTCCTCAAGTAGATGTGCATTGAATTTCTTTTTTTATGTTGAATAGCTTTAACCACATTCAATGTTCTGAAGGTTTGACAGCAGATGCCCGTATTGTGATAAACAGAGCTCGGGTTGAATGCCAGAGCCACAGGCTAACTGTTGAGGACCCAGTAACAGTGGAATACATCACACGATACATAGCTACACTCAAACAGGTACTTAACCTTCTTACTATTACATTTGCTGTTTACTATTAATTAACCAAAAGGAGATTTTACATTCAATGGGCAAGAACATCAGTTGTAGCTTTTGCCTTCTTTTTTTTGCTTGCTTATTTTTAAATTCTGGTTACATTTTTTTGTTTTTTGAATGACCATTAACATCAGTCTGTGTATTGCTCCTCTTGATAGCGCTACACTCAAAGCAATGGGCGCAGGCCATTTGGCATTTCTGCATTAATTGTTGGCTTTGACTATGATGGAACTCCCAGGCTGTATCAGACAGACCCGTCAGGAACCTACCATGCCTGGAAGGTCAGCAATTGTTCTCTTCGGACATTGCTTACTACACCTGTGCAACGAGTAACTTTTCGGTTTGAAATTGATTAATAATTGATTTTCTTTGTGTGTGTGTGTGTTCTTGGAAAAAACTATATCAGGCAAATGCAATTGGCCGTAGTGCAAAAACTGTGAGAGAGTTCTTGGAGAAGAATTACACAGATGAGGCCATCGCTGGGGACAACGAGGCTATTAAGTTAGCTATCAAGGCTTTGCTTGAGGTCAGACCAAATGTGCTTTTTATGTTCACATACTTGCATATTTTTAAAACTGTATGATTTCCAAACTTCTTTAGAATAGAATAGACAGTAAACTGTTGGTGAATTTGCTATTGCTGCTATTTGATACATGCCGTTTCACTGGGATTTGCTTTGATTCTGTAACAGGTTGTCCAGTCAGGAGGAAAGAATATTGAACTTGCTGTCATCAGACGGAATCAGCCACTCAAGGTGGTTTGCAGCAAATTATATTTTTCGTTTAAGTCTAACCTTTTATGTATTGGCTACTTGATTTTTCTTGGTTGTTTGCAGATTTTGGAATCCAAGGAAATTGAGACCCTGGTGGCTGAGATTGAGAAGGAAAAAGAGGAAGAGGCAGAAAAGAAAAAGCAGAAAAAATCCACTTGAAACTGTTAACTACGAGTTTTTCTTTTTTTGCACTTGGATGACCATAGCATATTTGGCTTGACAATGTTTAAGTATGTTTCAATGGATTTAATCCCATTTATTTCATTGTGACGACCTGAACTATAACTTGAGATTTTATGTAGCCTGAATATTTTGCAGTGCTACTGCATCATTGGGCTTTAGCTGAGTTGACTTGAGTGTAAAAGAACACAACACAAATCTCAAGTCATGGTTTAGATCTTAACTACAGGATTTTTAAAATGAGCTTTGCCAAATAACCGTCATGGTGATTAATCTCAACTATTGAAATAAACGAAAACATTCAAAACCATAATAAGACTAAATATTCAATAAAAGATCATTTGTTTGTACCATGTTTGTTATTTGTAAAACTAGTATTAAAGACTTTGTTACTAAATGTCTTTTATTAGATAGTATAATCACGACTGGTACATTAACTGGTTTCTTTAGGATGAGAGTATTAGGGACTTAAAAAGCAGCAAAAGCAGCAAGAATGGCTTCCTACCATATTTTTCCTTTTCCTCATTGATTATCCTGCTACAAAGCAAGTACTGCAATAAAGATAACTGGTGTTTAAAACACTTGGCAGTGTGGTATGGGCCTATAAAATGCAGTGTTTTTCATTTATCTGCATTGTGTCACGCAGCTGGGATTGTTCTATGAAGTGCTTACCTCTATCATTTAAAACAAATTAGCAAGGAGCAAATGCGAGCGTCTAACGGTGGCCCAACAAGACCCCTTTTTGCCTATCCTTTTGTGTTTCACCCTAAATTCGCTTATCAAGCGACTGCTGCTCTGAATTCTCAACGACACAATTATGGCCGGCGGTGTGGTAGGGCTGCTTAATGGGATCCTGGCCTCAGACCCCACTGGGAACTTTCAGTGACTTTAATCTGGAGCCCTTTGAAAAGTTGTGCCGTGCTGTGCTGAAGAGCCCCGGGGGTTCCCTCTGACTCTCACCAAAGACATAATGGTGAATGGTAAAGTCCTTCATTTAGAGTCATCTCCCCAAGCCAGGATTTCCTGAGTGGGTGCCCTGGCTGCCTTGACTAGAGCAATTGCACTTTGTCTGCAATTTGTCTTGTTTGTGAGTCTTGGAGGTTGCTGTTTGGGCTGATGTCAGTGGATCAATTAAGCCTCTGACTTTACTTATAATACAGTGTCATTAAATTGTAGAATGGCAACACTATTTGGGGTTTATGAGGCAATGTCAGCTATTTCATCCATAAGCTAACTGCCACACAAATGCATTTTAGGTCTGACTTTCACGAGATCATGAAGTGAAATTCATTGATTTGTTGGTGCTCAGTTTGCAGACAGCCTGAATATACTGGATGACAAAACAAGCTATAGGTAAACTTTAATACACTTTATTTCAGGTAATCCTCCAGCTACAGAGGTTATCTGATCCATCTTGTCAATAGAGCAACAGCAGCTTATTCTGTGCCGCTGCTAAGACTCCCTAGTCTTTTGAACTGCTTGTGGGAAGAGTTTTTCTTTTCTTTTTTTCTTTTTCTTTGCCAGCATTGTTGCCCATAATCAGTGCTACTGTGCCTCAGGATAAAGTCCATCTCTCTCATCGCTGGCTCCTACTCATCATTAATGCAGAAAATAATGGCTTTACTAGAGGTCATCGACGGAGGAACGAGGCCCGAGGACATGTACTCTCCAAGCAAGTATGCAAACTGCTGCAGGCTGTCGACTGAGTGCACTGTTTGTATGCACACACACACACACACACATACAGCTTACAGGACCATTGCACATACACATGGCGAATACTCTATTAATGTGAACACACAACAGATTTTTTTTTTTTTTTTTTTATAAACAGTGCCTCCATCTCTTTTTCTCTTGATCTGTCATGCAGATACACTTGAGGCCAAATGTGTTCTCATGTTGTTGTGAATATGGAACAAATACTGCGAAAAGCGTTCCATGTGTTTACGTTTGATTTAAGTATTTGGTTGTATTGAACATCAATAGTCTGACCCTTTTCCAACGATATCCATTACTGTCCTTTCTAGTTGATTTCCAAGTCACAGGCAGATTTCACTTTGAGGATCTACATTTTTGTCATTCTAATGTGCCACCCTGTGGCCATATTTCAAATTATGCCTCTCCTGGGATGTTTGAAATTTGCAAAATGTCCTTAGGTCCAAATAAGGCAACAGCTTCAAGGGTAGAAGCACATACACACTTGCAAATCCCGGGGAGCTGAGGTTGGTCCTTAGTTGAGACTTTCTCAGTATTTCTGCTGAAGGACTCAAGGTGATTTCAGCTTCAACCAGTAGAGTGCAGTGTTGAATAAAAGCAGTGCTGGGATCATATCGCTTACACTTTCATCTCACATTTTTTTTGTCCTACAGATTGACAGTACGACTCCTCCAGCAAACAGCGACCAGAATCTACAGGGTACTGACATGTTTTTGTCTCTGTGCTTTAACACACAGCCACAAAGGCTCTCTGAACAATTGATTCTATCAAGGGAGAGTTGTTTTGCTTAAATTTGTCAGATGAAAAAGCAACATTGCTCGTGTCCTCAAGCAATGGCCAAGCTGTCAAAGTGTGTTGGGTCATAAAAGGCTACGCTCTCAACACTGTCCCTTTTCTGCTTGTCACATGTCAACAGTTGCACACATACACTGAGTTTACTGGATTGGCCCGCCTCCACTTATGCCCTTTAGGCCTCTGCAGTATGAAGTAAAGTTTGGGCACATTGGTGTGCTGGCTTATATATCCATAAGTGATCAAAATATGTGCCCATTTAATGTTCTCTTTTAACTTATAGCTCCAGGGATACATTTTGAATATCATTCTATTATCTCATATCACACATCTCATCTTCTGTGTCCTTAAATCTCTTTCTCTCTCCTTCGCTCTCTCTCTCTCTGGCACATATGCAGCACATCTTGATTTTCAACAGTTTTCCTCTTGAACACGCCCTCTGCTCTTATCACCATCGCAAAGAGCAACATGTACAGTTGAAAAGCAGATACCGCCATCGGATTTGGTCGTCGTTTACCTTTGTGTCCTCTCAAAGGCGCTGAAATGCTAACGGTTCGGGGGGAGAGACTAAAGACACGGTTTTGGGTTTCCTTGAAGACTGACCTGTCAGGGCTTTTGTCTCACAGAAGAATAAAAGTGCATCCTCTTCTAATTAAAAGTAGACACCACTGGGCCAGAGAGAGGGAAGACGAATGGAGAGAACAGGAGAGACGAGGAAGGAGAGAGCAAAATGACAGAGAGAGAGGCAAAAAGGAGCAGACAGAGCTAAAATAAACAATTCCCAGTATGCTGCAGGCCAAAAGCAAATGCCCTGAGGCTTCATGGCCTCTCAGGGCCTTGGCAGAAGCCAGTCACACACATCACATAGCATTACTAGGGATGGGGTTACAGGAAAATGTCAGCCGACGCATAAGGAGGAACCATCGGCCCATAGGATAATTCGATTGCCTGAGGGAGGTGCAATCTTGCATTCCCACGATTCCTCTCTTTCCACCCACACCCTCTTTTCATTGTATTTTTGAAACCCTTTTTCTTCCTCTGTTATTTAATGTTTTCAATTTCATTGTTTGCTCTGGTAGCCACGTATTTTTACGCCTGTACCGTAGGAGGCTACTGTGCTCCTGGAGTGGGATGCTACGCTACATTTTCTGTGCAGCCTCCTCTTCTATCCCCATAGGGATTTTATGGGCCACTGGTTTGTAGTGTGGCCCCTGATATATTGATTTACAACCGGATCACAGTCAAAATTGGCTTTGCACTGATCCTAATGTGCCCCAACAGTGTTGTGGGATGCATGTTGTATCCCCAATCATGAAACAAATCTTGTTCCTATGGCAGATGTGGCCAAAGTGCAGTTATGAAATGAGTCGTAGCATGTTGTGTATTTCACATGCTTATGGTTTCAAATCTTTCGTTTGACTTTCTGTCGTACGGATGTTATTATTGCATTGTTACTGTACGCAATATTGAGGCATGTGATTGTTGCATGTGTCCGTGCATGAACATGCAGCTGTGTGCATTAGATAAAGATGAGAGAGAGCAAAGACAGCAAAAGAAAGAGACAGCAAGAGAGTTCAGCGCAGATATCTGAGTGCGTCTGACAGAGAGGACAGCCCTGGAGGCAGGTCCCAGCCCTTCAGCACCGAAAATGACACATGACTGCTTTGACTCTTGTCATCCCCTGTCTCCCTCCGCCCCCAAACCCAAGCCTCTAACAAACACAGAGGCTAGCATAGATACACACACTCAGAGAGACACACAGTCACACTGTATACTGCTTAGATTACATTATCTTTATCCTCAGGACATGAGCCCTCCTTGTTGGATGACATTTAGGCTTGTGCAGCACTAAGGTTACCTTTCTTTGCCTCTGAGTTAAAGATGCCTGTCTGCAGCATGCATTTGAAATGAAGGACGGGGGAAAAAATCAGATGAGAAAGATTTCCAAAAGCACTTTGATCAGAGGCATCAACAGTCACGCACAAACTTGTTAAGCAGTATGTAAATTTGGGCTGATACTGAATAAAGTTGCCAGAATGGCATGAATCCATTGTGCTGCGATGATCAAAATAAAAGAGGGCTTCATATGCTGGAGGGCAAGAAAGTCACAGACATGAAGGTTTTTTTCCTTCCTCTTTTTTTCTACAAAGGGGCTGATGGGGTGCAGAGAAGAGAGAGTGAGGGGAGGGAAATGAAAGATAGGGGAAAGCCTGGAAGGATCTCAATCTAAATTAGCCGAGTAGAAGGAAGACTGTGCTGTGTGAGACATATAATTAAAACCAAAGTGATGAAAACATCAGCACTCATTCAGTCACTTGCCAGATGGATTTCTGAAATTGCTACTAGGATGATTTGAAGATGTTTTAAAGCTAAAGGTAAATGTAATCCATCGGTAAAGTGCACCGGTCTCCCATTTACGCTCTACTGCGCTTTCTCTCACCATCTTTCTTCGTCCGCCTGCCTTCCTACTGCTTCTTTATCCCCTCCCTCTTTCACTCTTTCTCTCCATCTGACACCCTGAGATGAATAGATGCTGTCACCGAGACTCTTGTAGCCTGTCAGCTTTTAAACAAACAGTTAGCAAAAGGATCACTTTCACAGGAAACCTCCCAGTCTGAGGTGAGGTTATCAGCTTTACCTTGTTGTGTCCTGTCCAACCCAAACCTGTGACTGAGCTAAAGAATATGACCTCAATCACGCAGGAGTCTCACGCCTCATTGCATTGTACCATACATTCAAACTAAGTGCTGCTTTCAATCATTGTTTCATGAGGTTGTTTAAGTAGCTTGGCATTGGACACAACGTCCTACATTTGGGCCTCATTGCTGAGAATTGTATTTGTTCTGTCAGCCCGCATCTCAAAACAAATGTCTCTGGCAGTTAGATAGGAAGCATTCTAAATGACGAGCCTATCTCACTGTCTGTCCTCCCAAACAACATATGTCTCTGCACCAAAAAGGCCTCTCAAAAAATTAAAAAAGATCAGCCTGACTTTTGTGAGGAGAAAAAAAAAAAAAACCCATTCCCCTCAGGTGTGTTCCCTCTCACTCTTCCTCTCTGCACCTGCACTGAGTCTCTCAAGTCCTCCGTGTGTCTCTCCACACAATGGAGACAGTGCGTAGCCCCTGGCGTCTCTCTCCAGCTGAGAGCCACCTCTCTCCAGAGGACAGGAGAGGAAAACTGCCAGCACTAACAACTGATCCTGGCAGATAAAGGAGCAGATAGGCGAACAGAGAGTGCCTTGGACAATACTCGCCTTGCCTCGGCCCTTAGTGCCACTTCCTCCAGCCCTGAGACAATGATGATAACAACTGTTGGGACAAAATGCGACTGCTGATGACTAGTTTAAGTTCAGAAAACGAATTCTTTTGTTGTCAAACTTGTTTTTTCTATATTATCATCTTTACAAATAGTTGCAAAACAACATGTTCTTATTTTACACAGATTTGTTTTACAATGCACAGTCTTCGGAAAACCCCTCTCAGACTGTTTTCATTTCGGATCTAAACTGTATCTGTTACCATCAGTTGTGACCATAAACATGGGCTTCTTAGTCTTTTTTTTTTTTTTTTTTTTTATCTGCTCCAATGCATTAGTGCCAGGCAGGATGACCCAACACCAGATCAGTGTACTACTCACACTCCCGAGGGCAGCTGACTGGAACTGCAGCTAGGCGAGAGGGGGCCATCGCAGGTTGCCCAGGCCACAGCTGGGAACCCCTAGGCCAAAATGCTGACCTGATGTGATTAAGGGCACATGCAGCTGTACTGAGGGATATTACTGTACAACGAACATAGTGTTACACCTGGGAATTTGTGTAACTAATATAAACCGCGGTTTGTGTCTGAAGTCACTAAGAATTCCGGCTGTTTCACCGTGTTTTTGGAGAGAAGGCTTAGGTGCATTTGCATACCCCTTACTCTCCTAATTTCTCCCCCCGATCCAGTCCAGTGTGTGTGGTCTATAAGAGCCAAGCTCCCGGTATTTGTCCTGAGAAAGACCTTGATAGGAATGGGGTCTGAGTGAGAGTGCTTATTTTATTCTCTCCCATGCTGCTGCAGGCTATGGCTGTATTAATGCAATGGCAGGGATCTTTGAAGTTGTGACTTTATGAGACAAAAGCTAATTTCCTTTCCTTTGTTCATTATCGAGAGCGACTTCCAGCCGGGCGGAAAGCATGCTGCGCTAATTATTCCATTCATGAGTCTTCTCTAAAGTATGTAATGGATTTCACTGGGCTTTTCACAGGTAAGCAGGGTGATATGGCGCACACACTTCAGTCAACATGCTGGTTTACTGCCATTTTACCTTTTACTTTTGTTTAATCCTCGCTCGGTAAAGACGAACAAATGGTCTTCAAACACCTACTGTAAGTCAAGGCAGACGACTTAGAACTGAATGGACCGGTAACTTTAGGTTGCCAGGTTGTCAGCTGTTTTGTAAGTAAACTTTAAATCAAGGCTTGACACATAGGCACACTTTCACCGGTGCCTCAACAAATACATATCCTCTGCAGATTTATGAGACCAAAACCACTTTGCAACTCATTATGATCTGAACCCAATTTTACAAATGAGTTTCAGAGTTTGTAGGGCCAAGTTAGGCATGTGACATAATGGGATTTCCATATTTCCCTGAAACACAACTTGGCAGAGCATGAAGGGAAATGCAACATTTCACATTCCATCTTTGCCGTGTAGCAGGATGCCACCCACAACACCTGAGCGCTCCCAATCAGTGAGATGTGTGTGTCCCGCCATGGATGCATGATGTGTATCCTGTCACTCACAGCCAGATCAGACGGGAACAGAAATGAGTGTACCGGTGATACGAGTGAAGCCATATACCTCCTCCACTGCTATCTGACACCCCCCACCTCCTCCTCCTCCTCCTCCTCCTCCCCTTCCTCCTCCTCCCTCTTTCTCTTTCTCTCTTGCTTTGTTTGTGCTCATTTCATTCCGTGTGCAGCCTCCTGGCAGCCAGGTCAAGGTTTACCCTCGCACCACACACCATTTCCCTCACAAGCCGCCTGGGGGAGGAACACTAGAGGCCTGAGGCAAGGGCAAGCCCAAACAGCTCACACAACGTTGTTGCCATCACCACCTCTAACCATACAAATAGAAGGACAGGAATACACAGCTTAGAATCCAACAACTGAATCTTTTGTCTTTCTTTTTTCTTCCTTTCTTGCACCAATTATTCCCTTTCCTTTTCTTCCTTTCCCTCCTGCACTTTATCTTATTGTACATTATTGATTTCTGTCAGTAGTAAGGTATATGTCTATTAACCGACAGATTTAATAGAGCGACAATAGAAAGCTACTCATTTGTTCCCCCCGTAAGTGTTCATTTTGAGAGTCTGATACTAACCCTGGCTAGGAGCTAGTGCTGGATTTTTAGCTGTAAATGGAAAATGCCTGTGGGCTTTTCATTTTCTGGGCCCAGACGTTCCCTTCATGGTGTCGGAGCCCTTGTGTTCACAGAGTTCATGTTTTGCTGCGGGGCTTTTTTTATTTTTTTATTTTGTTTTATCTCATAGCTTAGACTAGCAGGGCTTTAACTCCCAGAGGACTCCTGCGTAGCAACAGCAGAGATCAACAAAGTAAGTTTGTTTATGTTGGCTGTGTCCGCATGTTGTCGACTTATACATTTCTCAGTCTCCATTTCCTGCCTCTCCTTGCCCCAGGGGAAAGGAGCCCTCTAATTGGATCTTGTTCTAATTGAGCCTAATACTGGAGCTAACCGGAGTTGGGCCCTGTGGCTAATGAAGAGCTGAATCAAAACTAAGCACTAAAACTTTGAATGTGCATGTGTCTCTCTCTCTCTCTGTGGGTGTGTGTGTGTGTGAGTGCCTGCATTTTTTTTTTTTTTTTTTTTTTGCTCTACATTTGATCATGAATGCACCATTACTCATTTTGGCTTCTTCTTCTTTCTACTTCATATTCTGCACAACAAAACACAAAAATCTTTATTTTTGGACAGTGGATGCATATATGTGACCAACACTAGTTGTCAGACCATATTGTGTGTGTGCATGTGTGTTTTAATTGCGAGTGACACACTTAAAATAGCTTTAGCATGTTGTAGATTCTCCACAAGAGGAAGCTATTCAATCATTGTCAAGCCAGTTTTACCCATCTCGCCCCACCAGCAGATAGTTAGACCCACATGTACTGTGGACACAATGATGTTGCCACCTACAGGAAAATTAAAGAGTTTCCAAAAAGGACCATGCACAGCCAGTACGTTTTTTTAGTAACAGCTGTTATCTTTGTTTTACCATATGTTAGCAATGATAAAATGACAATGCGTCACACCAATGGCTGCTAAATGCTCACACATAGGGACAATGCACCGACACTAAAGAAACATTTTTTAAACACGCTTTTAGCCTATTAATATGCTGTTTCGATTTCCAGAAAGGCTTCGAGACCTCAGTTTAAAACCTTTTAAATCATTTTCCAAAAGTGTCACCCTATTTAGAGTGGGTGCCCGAGTCCGGCCACCCCAGTAAAAAATGGATAAAACCACCTGCGTGCTAACCACTGTGCCCTTGTTCTTTAAGTCACTACCCTCTCAGACCAAAATGATCAGGCGTTTTCTCTCATTCTATTTCCCTCTGTTACACCAAGTGGCATTTTTAAAAAAAATATCAATTGGATGTAAAATGAAACAGGCCAAGCACATACTGCAGTTTCAACAGTTGCGTAGGCAACAGAGAAATGGAAAATGAATAACGCCAGGTTTTTTGCTGGAGGGCTAAGAAAAGAAAAAAAATGACTTCTGTCTTGCCTCCAGCCAAGGGATTGTCTTTTTTTTTTTTACATTTCTATCTATCTACAAATAATCTGCCTTTTTACATAAGAATAGACACATGTATTCACTGTGTGTATGAATACCCAATGTGGCCACAATGTGTTTTTTAATCACATTCTAACAGTGTGCATAAGAACATCCATATCGTTTTCCTAGTAGTTTAATTTAGTTTGCATTCATGTGTCACTATTCACGTCTTACCTGAAGACAACATGGCTGATCTGTCCTCACTACGGGCTCATGTCCTTAAGATTAACCACATATAGTGTTTTCAACACCACAACATGCTCCATTTTATCCAGGTCAGGCACAAAGTAAATCACACACATTAGACACATCAGTCAAATTGACAAAGTGGTTGGCCATAACTGGCAGTTCACGTTCAATGTGTGATGAAAAATAGAGCGCAAACACTTTCAATTCCTTTGTTTTGCTTGTACAACATGACTAGTTTTAGACGTGCAGCAACATCAGGCTTTAGGACTTTCAGGGCGAAAAACTTTACACTTTTTTAAAATTAGCAACCTTAATTATTACAAGTTATTTTATGCCTTCTTTGCATGGCTCTTAAATGTTATTTTGAGCAGTATTAGCTGGCAAGAGGTGTCAGCTCCAGGTGTTGCTGCAGTGAAGCTAACTGTTAGCCAGTTAGTACCAGAAATAAACATGGAAATAGTTCCGTGTGCACTAAGAGCATACAGTTCAACTTTCTTGTTACCCAGCAACTCATCTCTGGTTTAAAAAAAATAAAATAAATCTAGCTTGTAAATGGCGATGGAGCAATGCCACAACATAGCTGTGGCCAGTATTTCAGCTGAGCACATATGGTTCAAATCCCTTCTGTCAGCGTTACCATACAAACTGGTGTTTGGAAGCTGCCGTTATTCAATCTTGATCTCCAGATTGTGATGTCTTTCCAAACAGTTGTTGTAGTTAGTCAGCCCTGTGAGGCAAAAATCAGTGTTGCACAGTGTTGGCGACTACTACCAGAAGGCGGTTGGGTGGGGTGGAGACACAGCACTCCAGGTGGGCTGAGTTGCACTATACCCTCGGGCGCTCTGCCATATTTCGAGAGGGAGGAGGGCACAGTAAATGGTTCCAGAGCAAATATAGCCTTCAAAACCTCCTGCCTCAAGGATGTAGCCCAAAGGCCAAATTGAAGATTGGAAACAGATGAAAGAAAGAAAAAGAAACTATAGGTGGAGCTTTTGGAAAAACACAAATACTTTTTTACTCTTTAGAATGTCACATTTTTCTCTTAGACGATTCAATAGTCAAAAGGTTGCCGTTTGGGGTATGAACATTTGGACATGTATAGACGTGACAGCATACGTATGTGCCTGTCATGTGCTCATACTCATTCAAGAGTGGGATTGCATTGCCTAAGTAGCCCTGCAGCTCTCTTGTTTGTTGACAGTATTAAACAAATGGTCAGAAAACCCATTACTCAGGGAGGAATGAAGTGAAACTGCGTATGCATGTGTGTCTACGGTGAATGTGTGTGCTCTTGAGTGCATTGCCCCTCCCTGGCCCTGCAGCTTTCTCTGGGGTTTCTCGTCACCCTACGTCTTGGAGGTGAGAGGGCGGGTGATAATTGAACACTCCCTGGCACTTTTAACAAATGTATTGAAAGGAGGAATCGAAAAACCTGTTAATGAGATTTCCCTCCCCAGGCAGTGCTCAGGGTTATTATTCTTATAATTTTCTTAATCTAATGAGTTACTCAAAGTTTATTTTCAAATGCATTTCTACCACTCACCCTATAGGGCTCCAGTTTTATTTTGTCTCTGTTCCTCAGCAGCAGACAAACTGTATTAATAAATCCATTTACAATGCTTTGGAAGAGGCTGCTATTGATATTCAAGCAGTCAAGATCTTTCAAACCCAACAAATGATGAGACAGAGACTTAGCGACTGTGGAGATGATGGAACAGCAATGGACTTGTACCAAGCTGCACATTTTTGTATGTTTGTTTACCTCACAAGATGGCTTCTGGCTTAGGGAATGGACCATGAAAATGGCTGCTCTCTTGTGCCCGCAGCACTCTATATAGATTAGTTTTTCACATGGCAGTTGCTGGGATATACTCCCCAGGGTATGTGGTCTCATTAAGGACAGCAGCTCTGGGCACTTTTGCAATGCTTCCTGTGGCCACTGACCTCCTTTTTACCCGTGGGCTTGCAGCTACACCACAGCTTCTTGGTCACTCCCAACAATGCCCTAGGGTCTTCGTATGACTTGTGTGACTCCTGACCTGCCCGGGCCTTCTGCAACCCCCTCCCCTCCTGATGGCGAGTCGATTAGAACGATCGCAGACAGCGCACTGTTCACATGTGCCTCCCCCCCCCCCCGAAAATGGCGGTTATGTCCTTGGGCTTTTGAAGGAAGACTTTTGCGAGTCAAAACATCATGTCAAAAATGGCTGACCTTATGTGTCATCTTAAAGCAGTACAGCTGCAATTTTACTCGTGTGGAAAAAAGTTTGGGTGCTACAGTAAAACTAAGCGTGCCATCCATCATTCGTACAGAGATAGAAAGCACTTGTCTTGTTGGACCTTGAACCTGAGTTCAAGCAAATACTGAAGTCATGCTGGTTGAACGGACTCAAGTAGGGTTATAAACATTGCTTCGTCACTATCCTCCCTAAGCCATTTATGAAGCCATTTGCTCCACGTTGTGGTTCGTTTTTGCCACAAGAGAAACTAACTTGCGAGGAGCACCTTAAGGTGGTCTATGATTTGGACTAAAATGCTTAATCACTGATCAAAAAAACATTAGTGTCGACTAGGGGCATAATAGCTCTGTGCCTGAAGTGTGCAGAACAATATCAATAAAAAAAACCCTGATATTTTTTTAATCTGAAGGCTAAAAGCCTGGTTCTTTCTGTTCCTGGTATAGTTCAGTGGGGACTTTAAACCAAAAACTCTTATGCTCACATACATGAAGTACATGAATTCAGGGGTAGGCTGTGGGGTGGCCCTGCATAGCTGATTGGTGGATTAAGATATCAGACCAGTTCTCATCAGCACCACCCATACTTATACCTGCAGGCAAAACAATTTTGTCCTCCTCTAGTAAGCAATTAGATTATATTCAGACACACATACACACACACAGAGAGCCTCCACAAACTGCATTCCCCCTATGCAGCATTCTCCTTTCCTCAGTATGACACTTGCTTCCTCCATATGTGTGAGTTTGTGTTAACACAAGGGTGTGAGCAAACACACATAGATACACACAGACCCTGTAGGTACAAGGTTCCAGTTGGTATATCTCTGTTTCTAAGCCTCAGTTTGATGCCCTAGTCTTATGGTATCCAACCCCCACTCTTTCTGCATCCCCTTAGGCTTCTCTGCGTGTATGTGTGTGTTTGTAAGATGGCTACTGAACCAAGAGGGCATTGTTTCTCTCCAGCGGGGTTTCATAATTGAACGCTCACATTTATGCACTCATTCAAATGGATAGTAAAAGTAGAAGTGAAGCGAGTAACAGTGTTCCACACTTGAATTATCCATGATGGAACTGAAACTCAGGATTACAATGCTGATGTATCGTGCGCCACTTCTATGTGGCGATCACATTTTAGCGGATGAACACGCAACGTATAATTACACGCGTACATGTACAGGATTGGAGGCTTTCCACAGGAGGTGCAAACTCCAGTCACCCTGCATCAGGTCAGGGGTTTCTTAGGCACATGTGTGAGAAATACAGGGAAGAGAAAAAGACAGCGGGCAGCAGGGACAAACCCGTCAGCCACTCAGATCACATCAGGTCTGTCGGGACACATCGGAGCACAGCGAGCCTGATGGGATATGCCCCCCAGGGGGTGTGAAGCAGGCCAGATGACATACAGGCACAGGGGCAGGCAAGAAGGGAAAGAAGAATTGAGGATGGCACGCTTTTAATGCACATTATGTTCCAATAACTTGCATTTATAATTGGTAACCTTAGCTACATGCTAAATACACAACAACATCATGCCACCATGGATGTACACTTCCACACAATCCCAGATACTGAAGCATGCAAACCCGCAGACTCTTATCTGACGCACACACTCACAAACACATGCAACGACTTCGCCATAAACACGTAGCCTGGATCTCACACCAGATAACTTATATGCTAATGGGAAACATGAAGGCATGATGTTTATGAGCTGCACACGATACATATGCTTCTGCGTGTGGGTAAATGCACAGACACGCTTGGGTACATATGTCCGCAGGGGCAAAACGGGAAACAGACACTTCTCTTCATGCCTGTTCTTTAATTGGGGCATTTATTGTTTTGTGGTGGTGTTTACTTCATTAAATTAAGGCACATTTCAGAAATGCAGCATGTTTCAAGGTTTATATAAGCAAAATTATGCTTTCAGCCATTAAGTTACAAATTAACATATCTTAATGGCTGTGGGATATGCCAGTTGAAGATGCTTTTACATTTTCACACTAATCAACTTGACTTTAACATGTTGGATTTCAGTTTGATTTGCTTTCATCGCAAATATTGTTTCCCCCCACGGCTGTGTGTGTGTGTGTGTCTGCACGTGTATTTGAGAGGAGCCGGGTTGGTGTATGCCTGCTCGTAAGCGTGTACGCCTGCATCTTTCTGTTAGTTGTCCATGCCACCTTAATGTCAGCCCTACTGTTCCCTTTCTTAGGAAATAAGATGTGTGTCTGAGGAGGGGGGGTGTTGCAAGGACAAAATGAACTAATGTTGAATATTCCGTATTGGTTTTACTGTAATTCTTTTCTAATTCTTAGTTTATTCAATTTCATCTCCTTGAGGGGGGTAGGTATGGAAATGAGGTCTGTTCCTTTTTTTCTTTCTTTTTTTTTTTTGCCTGTGTAAATTGCAGCTATCACCTCAAGCCTTTTGAACAAGATTACCCAGATGGCCTTGCGTGGTGTGCCTGAAGTTTTATTTTCCTCCTTTGCCTGCTTTTCCTTCTTGGCTGCGGGGGGAAAGGAGAGGGAACTGGGAAGCCTCCTGAAGGCTTTGGGCGAGGCTAGGAGGCAGCAGCTGTGGCAAAGAGAGATCTAGGGGAAGAAGAAGAAGAAGGAGAAGAAGAAGAGTGAGTTAGGGAGGGAGTGCTGGGGGGTGAAAGAGACTGGTGCAGAGGGCGTTGTTGTGTGCATGTGTGTACGAAGAGGAGGGTGGTGGGGGGGGGGTTACTAAAATCTAAAACTGAGCACACCAGCTATTATGAACCTGGCTTGGCTGTCAAGGGGAACAGAATAACCCTTGGAGTACTCAAAGAGGGGGCTAGTGGAGTGTGTATTCTGCAAAAGGCAACAGGAAGAACTTGGGAGTGCATACCTGAGCATACTTGGAGGAAGTTGTTTCAACCCTGTCAACTAAATAGGCATTTCTGTGCGGCTAAACTAATGAAAATATGTTTTTGTAGGGAATGTGACCCATATTGTGTTTCTTTGTCCAACATTGTTTTCTGTCAGTAAAAGTCTCTTCGCCAACAACATATTTACTTTTGATGAAAACCAGAATCATTTCCAAACATTACTCAATGTGCTTTTTTGGCCTAAATTTAACCACTCTTGGGACCATGGAATCAGGTCTGTGGTTTGAGAGTTTGAGTGTGTGCAAGCTGACCGTCCTCCCTCTGCTTTCCATTAATAAATAGCGTTTCGTTCATTCAGAGAAACATGCTGCAGTGGAACATAATGCAGACAATACGTTCCTGAGAAAAAGGAAATCGGGTTTGCAGTTTGCAATTATCGTAATTTCAAGAAGATGGGGTTGGTTTGTTTACAGTGTGTCCCAGTGTAAACAACATATTACTACCATTAGCAGTACTTAAAAGTCAGGATTTGGTGAAAAGCTTGATAAATAGCAACCTCCTGCCCAGGTGATCATTGTTGTGCGAGTGATGGGATTTGTCATTGGGTTTCCACTCACCATGCCCTGGATATAATCTGCTGCTGGTTTTCTGCCCCAAGGAAGAATATGATTTTAATACATTAAGGTGGCACAGAGATAGAGAATTATGCAGAGTCGAAGTGTTCACCTTATTATTCTAACAGGCAACAGCCTCCATCCACACTAATCTCCAATTGAACACACCCAACTCCCAGATTGTTGATCTTGGCTTGGAGGCAAAAGTGAAAGGAGATTCTCACCTGAGATAAGGTGAGGAGAGCAGCAGGATAGACTTGGAGGAGCTGCGTATGCCACTTAAAAAATACTTACCAAAAAATGTATTGGAGGAATAACAAATGGGAGAGAGTTATGTTTCACCTCTTAACTTACTAGACATGGCTTTTATCTAGTGAACATACTCAAGTTGTTAGTCGTTTGAATATAGTTGTTCATGTTAGTGACACAAGAAAACAAATATCTAAGCATGCAATGCACATGGTCAGCTTTTTCCTCACACTGAAGTGTGTTGTCGGATCAAAAACACCCCGTGTTATTTCAGCAACAGCTTCTCAGATACTGCTGCCAATGAGCCAAAAGTAGACTATCACTGTTTGTTTTCACTCCCTCCGCTTGTTTGTTTTGTTAAGGTTTTGCTTTCCATCATAATGAATCACGTTTTTCATCTTGTTCTTATTTATTCTCATAGCTGGAGGTGGAATGAGGTGGTTGATGAGGGGCTGAAATGAACTGAGCCTTAGCCTTAGCCTGGGGGCTGGCGCATATCTTAGCATAAGTGATGGCCAACCAGAGGGCTAGAGCCTGGCTGAGAGCGCCCTCAGGACAGCAACTCTGACAGATCATGTATTTATAGGTCTGTTGAAAGACCTCTATTGTGTCCCACATAGCCTCAGAGCACATCTGTCCTCTGTATTATAATAAAGCCGCTGGCCTTACCACTATGATGGATGGGTGGACCTCGAATGGCAAGCTCCAGAATCATTAGAGCACTCCTAACATGAAGGTCTACCCGTGTGAAAGACTAGTGCAGGGAGGGGGGCTACCGGTGAGCAATACAGTACAGTTGAGACCTTTTAATCAAGGCTAGCTAGCCCTTATTAATTTTCAACCAAGTGAGAGGGGGGGGGCGAAGAAGGAGAGAAAAGAGAAGAAGTGAGGGAGGGGGTAGGTTTGCTGATGCTTTTGCCAAAGGAGACATTTACAATTATCTCAGTGGGTTAAAATGCCCTCCAGGCTTCTTCAGTACGGGTTAGAAGTTGGCACCTATAGCATTTACAGGCAGCTTCACTGGTCAGATTTCATTGCTGCTGAAAATTTCACCGAAGCCAGCATTCCATCACACGTCCACAGGGCCATATGGCTTAAGTGTAAAATGTGTGACCATGAAGGTATAACTGAGCATAGGATAGGCCTGTATATTAGGACATTTGTTTGGAGAAACTAGTTTAGAAAATAGAAAGAAAAAACACAACTTGCTTGAATACTCTCTCCAGCTCCCCCCAAAAAACAGCTTGACTTTTCTGCGCCTTGAGCCTCACAAGCGAGTGGTGTTTGAGCTGTTTCCCAATCTCATGTTCTTCTGTTACCTCTGGAGTAGAATATAAATGATTCCCTCTCAGTGTACAGTGTATGCCAAGGGGCCTGCAGCGACCATAGTCCGGTCTAAAATTCCTCACTGCGAGCGCGCCATAACTCAAGGCCCGACTGATAAATAAACAATGGAAAGTGCAGCATGTTGTCAAGCACTTACGCAAATCCTCCACTTGGGGCACTGTCACAGTTTACAGACCAAACACCATGAGAGGAGTAAGTGTAATAAAGTTTTTTTTTTATAAGGCAGGCAAGCCATATGCAGCCTTTCTGTACGCTGTGAATTTGTGGGAATGTGGAGTGTAATATTTAATCGTGAACATTTTATATAGGGTTACATTTTTTCCCTAATCCTGTAAGAAACAGATTCTCAATACGTAGTGGATAGATTGACACAACATGGTTCTCAGGTGATGCATCCTCTCAGATGAAGACTCTGGTGGTTTTGCCTGGTCCTTAAAATTTTGAATGAAGCTTCGTTACCAATTGTAGGGATTCCCATGATATTTGCTCCAAACAATGTGACAATTTGAGCAGCTCCTGAAACTAAAGCCTCACAAAGCTGCTAGCATGGTTGCAAATTCTTACTCTTGTAAGAGAAAGGTGATGTTAAGTCCTGGCGTGGAGTTTGAAAGTAACAGTCAGGTGGGCTCAAACAAAGATGACATCGATTCATTAGAGAAGAGCTGAAAGTCAGGTTATCTCTAATAAACTCTAATAAACGTTCCTTGAAGGATCACAGAGAAACAATAGTTTGAAATAAGATTAGATTACATTGTGTGAGTAAAGCAGCGCACTGCTTTTTTCCTATCCGTCCATCACGTTTGTTAATCTACTGAGTGAAACTACGACTCCAAAACATCTTGAATGGCTGAGCTGAAAAAACTATCATAGAGCTTATTGGGTTAAAATTTGTTATACATTAAAATTTGATTATTTTAAATTGCCTTAGGCTGCTACAAAATAGAAAACTTGGGGAACATTAAGGATAATGTGTTAATATAGTTCAGTGGAATGATAAGTAAAAAAGATTCCTCTTTTGCACGCAACATGCACCTCAAACAAGTTTACGCTCTGTACAGGCTGGAGCTGCATTTTATGTATTTAGACGGTCCCCATTTTCATCCAGACTTACATTTCTATAACTAAAGCAAAGCCACTGTGACATATTATTCTTCTAGTGAGGGTCCATTTGGGATATTCTCCTACCAGCAATTGTCCATCTAAGAACATTTAAAGCCCCAAAGACTGCAGAGGCATTCATCACGCAGATGAACTAATTTTTCCACTAGAAATAATGGCTGGAAATATGTGGCCATTATATTATAATAAAGGTATTTATGAGCCTTCAATCTCCCATCCTCACTATGAGATATCTTTGAAAATTTGAAATCAGTTCCTGAGGCTGAGGGTGGAGGAGGAGGGGAGGGCAAAAGAGAGGGAGAGAGAGAGAGAGAGAGAGAGAGAGAGAGAGAGAGAGATGGCAAGGGAGCGGTGTGGGAGTTGTGTTTTGCTTTTTTGCCAAAGGTAACATTTATAATTATCTTGCTGGCATAAAATAGCCAAGAGGCTTTTTCAATAAAGGTAGGAGGCACCTACAGAAGAGAATATTGCCTTCAGATCAACACAGAGAAAGAAAGGGGAGTGCAGATAGAATAAGACTAAACCCAGAGTACAAAGTATATCATCTAATAAGTGTATTTAGTCAGGACATTCATTAGAAACAGTTGCCACTGCTCACACTGGGCAGTGGGACTGAACACTGTTAGGGCTCGTGATTTGAAGACGAGGTGAATGAGTCCATCCTCTGACCTTCATTGGTGGTGAGTAAGCAAAGCCTTGGGAATAAGAAAAAGATGGCCACAGACACTTTCTTCAGGCCTTACTCTGCCTTTTGATGACTGGAAATAATCACTAGAGAGAAAGTGAGTGAAAGAGACATGACGACAGAAGAAGGGAAGGATCTCAAATTACTTTATTCTCCTCAAACCCCCTTTCCTCTGAAGCACTGGAAGTCAGCTTCCTAATATCATTCATCTTTTCTCCAAAAGGCTGTGTCCTCAGAAAAAGGATATCTCTAATTCCTTTTCAAGTTAGTCTGAATCCAGGAAGTAAGTGGAGATAGAGCTGGACAGGGTCTCATTATGCCCAGGCTGCCCCACAGGTAACAAAGTTAAAAATCACATAGGGTGCACAAAAAGTACTGCTGAATTTGAAACTAAACACATGGAGATTTCTAAAGGTTGAAACAATTGTTTGATGTTTTTGGAAGTACATGTTTTTAGATAGATAGAATTTTTTTCTTTCTGGAAAATAAATACAACATTACACTTCAGCCAGTGGCCAGTTGTATTATTTCATTTCAGGAAGTCACTATGTCCAGCTGACGACTACGCCGGATTTAGTTTGCAGTTACAGCTTTGGTTCGGCTGATGGGTGGATTTCAGCTAATCTAACCAGCTGTAGCATCATTTTTCGGCTGGTGATACTAACTTCTTCTTACTCTTCGAAAGAAAGCAATGAATTCCTGTAAAAACATTTGGACGATTACTTGTAATACTTTGTGATTACTGCTCTGCTATGCTGTGCTGCACTCTGCCATGTTCTGCTTACTTCTTCAGGTGATTGATATTATAAAATGACAATGAGAATGTTCCAAAACCTGTTGGTCAAGCAGAAATTTATAAAATCTTCATACTTAGATGCGGGCGAGTCTCACTCAATAACTTTTTAAAATGTTTAAATGTTTGTTAAGTCCTGGTAAATTTACCAGCACCTCTCCACATGATCATGAAGCATATTTCTATAAAGTTACATACTGTACTGCATCTTTAACTCGTACCAACTCCAATAGTTGGTGAGGCCTGCTCCATTAATACGTGCTTATTTCACAGGTCTAGAAAAGTTTGATTTTGTGATTGAGAGGAAACCACTGCTACAGTATGTACCACTCACAACACAGCTGCACCTCTAGCCTATGAGAATAACAGTCAGTCAAAAGGGAATCTAGGGCAAAGAGGCCTGAAAGGGAGACATATAGCATAAACCGTAGATCGCCAAAGAAAGTGGAGATTCTGCCAAAAGGGATGAAAACAAGACGACAGGACTCCATGTGGGATTTCACTTTGGATTTTGGCCCTGCAGGAATGTGTGGAAGCACAACTGACAGGACTTGCGTGGAGAAGTCGGCTCTATTCAATATAACTAAGTAAAGAATGCCCCATGTAGTCACTGATGCACCAGCATAAATCCTCCAAGGTACAATTTTGCCTTGGTAACGTTAGCGTCACCTCTCCTGGTTGTACAGAGCTTAACCACTACATAATGTAACATATTTTTATTCTTTTTGCCACTGAACACATTCAGAATGTTGAAAAATATCTTTGCATTCAGTAAATTTCAATTTAAGGAACTGCTATCTAATATAAACCTGGCCAGACATATAATAAGAAATGTCAAAGCAGTCCCTGCAGCGATGTAAAAAACAGCGGACAGACACCATGACAACCTTAGCTGAGATTTATTTCACATTTTCTGCTACATTCCTCTTAACTCAAATCTAGGGAGCGTAGGTGGGTCAGTCAGTCTTAGAAATACTTTATACTCAACTTCATATCAATATGTGTGACGGGAAACGCGATCTTGAAGTGGGTGGTACAATATGCTTTTAATCTGTTCAGTCATGTCTGAGGCAACAAATTTGCTTAAAAATATTCAATGTAAAAAACACAAACACATATACAATGAAAAGATTTACAGGTCATGAAACAGAGGAATAAAATGATCCAATTAAATAATTTCCAATGTAGCACATATAGGTTAGAAGTTCATACTCCCCAGTGATACAAATGGAGTGCTAATAATTAACTAAATTATTTGTATAAATTGGTCTTTGATGTTACTAACGTCAACTATATTGTATGGCATACTCCAATAAAATAACTTCCATAAAGAAAAAAAAAAAACACTTCATTGATATCACAATATTCAACATGATGTTAATTGTGAAAAAAAAAAGATGCTTTGTTGAACTGTTCATAACAACTGAGACATTCCGTACTTTAAGCAACACATTAGTGACCTTTGTACAGCAAGGAATAAAAACAGGCCTAGCCAATTTGCCAGTGAGACAAAATCAACTCACTGGTAACAAGTTATGCAACATACATCAGCAATAAAAGCCTTTTTAAATTTATAATGGGTATAATAGAAATGATATTTAACCTAATGTAGGCTCCAAGTTTTAAAACCAACTTTTTTGGGGGATCCGACATACAGTCGCACGAAAAATTAACGGCACTATTTGCAATTTCCTGGTTTTCTGCATAAATTGGCCGTGAAATGTGATTTGACCTTCACAACTATCAACACACACAATATTTCTGAGCCGATAAAACACAGCCATCCTCTTTCATGTTTTTATTGACCCATCAAACTTTCAAAGTGATGGTTGAAAAAGAAATGGCGACACTAGACCTCTGATGTCGCCGAACGTCCACCGTTGCATGTAGCTGGAAAGAGTTACACACTAATCTTAGGCCTTAGATAATCATCGATCCACAGTTAGACATACTGTCTATAAATGGAGAGAATTTGTTGCTGTGGCTACTCTCTATAAAAGTGAGCATCCAGCCAAGATCACTCCAAAGCCACAGAACAGAATACCCAATGAGGTAAAAAACAACCCTAAAGTAACAGCTAAAGACTTGAAGGATTCGTTGGATTTCGTTAACAAGTCTGTTCGTGAGTCAACCATGGGCAAAACATTGAATCCATGGCAGGACAGCGCAAAGGAAGCCCATGCTCTAACAAAACAACATTTCAGTGTTTGACAACACTCCTGGCAACAGATGACAGTCTGTGGACAGATGGAACAATGGTAGGACTGTCTGGGAAGAACACACGGCATTATATATGGCATAAAAAAAAAAAAATGCATACCAACATGAAAACATCATACCAACAGTGAAGTGGCATGAGTGAGCAGCAAAAATTTGGGGCTACTTTGCTGCCTCTGGACCCGGAGCGCTTGTTATTGTGGTGAGCAAAACAAATTACTATGTTTATCGAGATCTCCTACAGGATAATATCAGGGTGGCTGTCAGAAAGCTGAAGCTCAGACGAAGCCGGGTGATGCAGCTGGAGCATGGCCTAAAAATCAAAGAAAATCTACTACAGAATTAGTTCAGAGACACAAAATCCAGCTTTTGAAGTGGCCCAGTCAGTGCTCAGACCTCAGCCCAACAGAGATGCTGTGGAATGACCTCAACAGAGCAGTTCACAGCAGACATCAAGCATATGGCTTAACTGAAGCAGTTTTGTAAAGAAGGATGGTCCCAAATTCCACCTCAACACTGTGCAGTTCTAATCCTCAGCTATAGGAAGTGCATGCTTGAAGTTACTGCTGACAAACAGAGTTCAAGCATTTATTAAAACACTTGTTTCCAATACTTTTTCCACCAGCACTTTGAATGTTAAATGTGTGTTCAATAAACACATGACAGATCAAGACTTCGATTATCAGCTTAGCAATACAGTGTTTGGGGATATTTGTGGTTTTGGTGGAGATCGCACTTCACGACCAATTTATGCCGAAAACCAGATAATCACAAACTGAGCAAT
The DNA here is from genome assembly GCF_033026475.1 of Channa argus. Classification (NCBI taxonomy): domain Eukaryota; kingdom Metazoa; phylum Chordata; class Actinopteri; order Anabantiformes; family Channidae; genus Channa; species Channa argus. Next base: position 3,607,707 of record NC_090210.1, on the reverse strand, counting down.
TACTGTTTTTTGCGACTTTATGTAAATCCTTTTTAAAATGGTTTATTGGGACTAGACAATCACAAATGTCTTTGCAATCTCAAACTTATCAAATGTCTTGTATCTTCTTATGGCAAAAGTCTCCTGTTGCACCTCTTTTTTTAAAATTCTCTAGATGGTTTTCGAGTTTAAGAAAACAATTACATCAACAAGGAAACGAAGAAAAAACAGAGTCCACAGAGCTCTGCAGCATCGAGCGTTTGGCTGCCACAGAAAATGTCTAGCACCTCCTACTGCTGAACAGGCTTCTAGTCCAGCTGCTCCTGCTTTATCCTGTTTGAATTGGGTCCTCGCTGACCTGTCCTCCTCAGTTCTCTCCTCAGGATGTACTCGCTAAATTGGGATGAGTCCACGCCTCCGCCGCAGGAGCCAGCAATCTCAAAGCCACGTTGTTGGAGACGCTCTAGAACCTGGAAAAGATACAAAGGAAAGACAGAGGAAATTGTCAGTGGCTTCCATGACATAAGTTATAGAGCGGAAAAGCACCATTAGCGGCTACTTAACAGGCAGTGCTCTGTCATTTATCTTCAATGGTCAGTGTCCACCTGACCCAACAGTCAACCCAAACTGTGGTGCTGAAACAATAACCTCTAACCGCTCCAGTCATAGTTCTCCAGGTTAGTGCTAAGCCTAGCACTGGGAACAGCTTTGGAAATAAGCTGCAGCAACATACGGCCTGTGACGTTTACTTGGATGAGACATTCGCAAGTCTTTCATGAAACTAAGAGCCTCTCATTTTGCCCCATGCTTCATTTTCATTGTTTTCTTGTGTACATGTGTGTGCAGTTGTTCCTGATCTCGAAGCCTCGCAGACATCTACAGACGTGTCCAGGGGGGATGTAGGATCACATTCCATCGAAGAGGCCCCAGGGAGCAGTGAGGCTTTCTCTCTGCCACTTGGCTCAATGTGGGTTGCTTAGTAAACCCCCCTGCTCTCCATTTCTCCCCCAGCCCCCAGGCCCAAGCCTCTGCCAAAGCTACAAAGGTCCCCCTACTGCTGGCAGCTCTCTCTGCCCTCCTTCCTTCTCTCAAAACCCCCGCCCTGCCTCCATTAGCCGCAGATACAGCATCCACCCCCGGCGTGCTTTAATAACCAAACAGGATTATGGGCCCTGCCTGGGGACAACCTGCCAGGGAGCATGCTCACTCTCTTGCTCGCTCTCCACAACTCACACACTTAAGAGATGGGTTTGTTTGTGTGTTTTTGGGAGGGGGATAGAGATTTGACTTCCTCATTTGAAGACACAGTCCAGATCATTGTGAAATCTTTTCAGATATGCGTCTTCTGTGTTATTTATTGATGCATTTCTGAGGATTTTATCATCAATGAGTTAGTGGAATATCAATATACAATTAGGGAAATACAATATTGCCAAATACAATGCTGTCTATAAAAGATGATTCATTTTAAATTTTTAAGAATCTTGAAGCTGTTTTTAAAGTCCTGTTTTAGTGATTTTCCCTATAGAAAGTAAGAAAAGTTAAGTGTAAATCCCTTTCATGCAGTATAAGTATATATAAGTATACGCTGGCTTTTAGTACTTAAAAAAATGTATTCATAGATCTTTGGATAATAATTCACAAATCTCCCAATTACAATGTAAAGTGTAAATTATTTCATGTATTTGATGTCAACTACAACTCACCTGCCTAAGATTATTCTTAGTATTCATGTACATCTATACATCTAGGGACTCTACATGTAAGACATTTTACCAAACATTTATTGGACTGTTTTGTTTTTCTTAAAGTGCCACCAATATCTGTAGAGTTGCTTGACGTGATTTTTATAAACTGAACATTGATCGTGACCCTGCTGTTGGACACTCACAGGCATCATCTCATCTGATGTCTACTCTTGTATTTCACTGCATCCTCCATTGCCATCTTTTTCTTGCCATCAGCCACTTTGGAAATTCATGTGACTCACCACCACGATTCAAGGTGTCAGCCATTCAGTCAGTTGTGTGACAGATTCTACAATTAGCCCCTTTTTACAAGTTGTATCTTCTCAGCAGTTTGGCACTGATGCCCACTGAATATTGAACGTTTACAGCACTCAAAATGACTTCATTAGGATTTCGTTGTTAGTGTGTTTTATCCACACAAGACCACAGAAGGCAACTAGGAGGAAATCTTGAAGGAAAACATAAGAAGTAACCACTGGTGCTGACCATTTCCCAGCTTCAGAGTCAAAGTTGAAATCATTATTCCAATCAGATCACAGAAAAGTAAGGATAGTGGTTGGCTTGTGTAATGATGGCTTGCTAAATTGATGCTTTGATGAAGTCATCAAAGAGCTCATTTTTCTGCAAGGCTGTTCTTGTAATTTGATTAGATTAAAAAAGATAAGATTTTGCAGTCAGACACCACTTAAATGTTAAAGTCTAGAGGAGGACAGCACATGAAAACAAACTGAATGAACAAATTATCACCTTAGTCACTTCCCTGGGCAAACAACTGAATGGAAAAATATTATCTATATATATATTACAGTGCTTGACAGAAAAGATGATACACCCACAGCAGACGAAAGTTGCCATTACCTGGACCGAGTTGAGGTGGCAGTATCCATTGAGTGGAAAGCGGATGACATGCGTAGAGTCATGGTTCCAGCCAGCATTGACAGAGTTGCACATGACATCGCCGATCTCCGGAAACACATCTTCAATTAGGGCCTTATCACCGCTCAGCGTGATCCTCTCACCCAGGTCGGGTGCAACACGCACCACCAGGCACTCACAAGGGCGTGAGACCCAGCCCAGCTCCTGGTCCTGACGCCAGCGCTCCAGCTCCGCAAGCATAGGCTGCAGCTGGAAGTATCGCGCTTCCTCATACAGCAGACTGTAGTCCTGTAGGACAGAGGGGAAAAGAAAGGTTTACAAACCATTTCAAACATGATAAATCCCGTTTCATCCTAAATGTCTTTGCTGGATTTTCATTTTGGATTTTACGGACTCTGTTAGTAACATATATTAACAATACCAGTTGTTTCTACAGAAAAGGCTTTGGGCTGGTGGGTTCCTGGGTTATATTTAAATGTGCTGTACATAAATAATAATCCTGTACTCTAACAGTCTTGATACTTTGATACCTCTAAGCTTGTAAACTAAACTTAGAGAAAGTACTTAACTGGATATCAGTTACGGAGGAAATATTCACACACACTCTCAGGGTTGAAATGTGTTGCATACTGTATCAAAAGATCAACGGCTGTTGGCTCGTTCCTTCAGGGGTTGCAACAGCAGAATGTGTTCTGCACGTTGATTTGGCATGAGTTTTTCCCCATTCCTCCCCATTTTATGCGGACTGATGTGGCCCTTGGTGGCTGGGGGGGGCCACATCTGGTGGAGGTGGGATTTGAGCCTGCGACCTACCACTGAGCCACCAGGTCCCTTACAGTATGTGTTATATACTGTATACATCTACAAAATACCGGTGAGAATGCATCTGACTCATGCTGGGTAGTGAGGTCAACACTGGAAATATGATGTTTTGCAAAAAACAATATTACAACATACTTTGAAGTATCTCAATATCAAAAATCTAATATGCAGGACATGCATTTCAGTTTAAATATTGTCATACTCTCTCGCTTTATGTTTTTGTTGTCATGTCAGCATTTCCATCCATTACCATTATAAATATGTTGTAGAAATGGATTTTAAGGTAGACTGAACTGAACTGGAGGCACCTGGTCGCCTAAATGCAGTGAACAATACATCCTGTTATACTACTAAATAAAATAACAAAAAAAACAGATCACGCTAATCAGGCTGAGATTGGGATTTTCATCTACACCAAACAATAAATAAATAAATAAAACATAATTCAGCAAGAATTACACAACATACTGAGTAGAGGAGATGTAGTGCGACATGTAACACAGGGTTGTGAGGGGTAGAAGAGCAGATCCTCCACCCGCAGGACTGCGGGGCCTAAATTTGAGTTTTCTCCTGCTACTCTTAAAATCTACTCAATGTGAATGTGGCCTTAGCCTGAACTTGAGCCTGTCTTTTGTCTTTGCTTATTATAGCTGACATACTTTCCACTGATTGAGTCACACTGTGGACAGTTCATCAGATAATATGGTTATTTGTTTTCTCCCAGGACAAGTTAAGTAATTACTGACTAAAAGATACATACGAGTATAAAAGAACAAATGTTAATACGCTGCTTACAGTGAGAATCACCGTGGACAGACACAAGAAAACAGAGTGCTGGAGCACATGCTATGTGGTCATGGGCACCAGATTATTTATTTCCATGTCTCAATGCAAGCTTCTTGTTTACCACACATACTGTATCTCCAATAATCTTTGGTGGGTAATAGCCAGAGGGGATCAAATTGTATCTTATGATCAGTAAATGCATTAGGATTGAGCGCTCATATTTTCTCTTCAGCATGGGAACCATTTTCTGCAATTCAAGGCCCAAAGGCATCCCACAGCCTTAGCATTCATTGTGTGTGCTAAGTTGTAGGAATGCTGACTGGCTGATGGAACTTTACAGGTTCTAGGATGGACATCCACTCACTTTGAAGTCGTCTGGGATGAGGAGCTTGGACGTCCTGAGGAAGTTAAGGATGTAGCGGAACATGTGTCCATCCCTGTCAATGAAGTAGTGCTGCTTCAGGCTGTCCAGGACTATAGGCTCTGTGCCATCAAAGAGACGACCAATTCTACCAATCCGGTAGAGGGGCGAGAGGGGTGGCAGGTTAGGCAGAAAGGGAGGGAGGGGGAAGGGGGGGGGGACACAACACGTCAACATTAACATCCTGAATTTCTTGATTTTTTTTTTACATCACTTTTTAAACACAAAATCATTGGAGAATGAGTTTCTGCAGCTGAACCTTTTTGGAATAAGTAGGAAAGAGAGGTTAAAATGGCAACTTTTCTCAAGCCATAAAGTGTTTTTTCACACTTTAGCACAGACGTTACACACCACCAAGCTCAATACACAGAGCAGCCAGCATGAATGACAGGCAAACAGAAAAAAGAAAGCAGAAGAGTGAAAACAGAGGTGGTCTGGAGAGGTCAGGGCCAGCTGGTAGTTGGCTGCCTGAAGCACTGTGCCAGTCACCCTCAGGCTTGGGCCCCGAGCGACAGTGCAGCCCCACAGCCTCCAGATGGCCCATGCCCTTTGGCCCTTCACTACTGCTGTGACATCTGTCAGAATAACCAAGCTGCTTTTGTCTGTGTGCTGCATTCTGCACTTGAAGCTCCTACAAATTGTTTACTGCTCAAAAACAGTGTCTTTGTAAATGACAAGATGTTCTGTTACGGTACTTAATAAAACATAAAGGAACTAGTGTGTGGAGTAAACACTGTGTATAATCCCAGACTGTCTACCGAGCGCATGCATGATTTTTTTTTATGTGATTTGAAGATTTTTGACATTTGATGGCTGAATGTCACAGAATGACATTAAACAGTGAGGAAAGTCTGACAGTGACACACACATCCACAGCCTCCTCCTCTGATACAAGCTAAATTCTACTGGCCAAAGACACAAACTTTATCTCCATCACATACTTAAAGTGCACATGCATGGTAAAGCATACTCACCGGGATTCTGGGAATTTTGTTAAGGTGGCCAGGCTGCTGGTATACATGTGTCCGCCAACATCGATGTGCACAGGGGCGTTTGACTTGGTGAGCTGTGCAGGTGTGGGGATGCCCTGATTGCTCAAGGGAGACACTGGTGACCGAGTGATCATGGGCCTGGACATGCTGGAGCGATTATCCTGTTTCAAACAAGACAAGGGAGAAATACGATGACACAGGCTGGTGTGACTGACCGGAGGTGCATTGAACTCTTGTTTTTCTGCTGCAGCTCAAAGATAAAAAGACACAATTATTGACTGCATGCAAAGTTAGTGTTTAAATGATCACTAGAAACAATCCAAACGATTCTGTCCTGTAACACGCTTTACAATCAGGAGTGTAAGGGAAGATTTTCTCTGCAAGTTAGAGCAGCCTGACCTTGACCTGAATGTTGCCACAAAGCACAAGCATCAACTCCTGTGGGCCATAATCTCCAAAACCAAATTAATTTGGAACATCAATCTCACAGTCTTGGAAACGAGCAATAATGACTCTTGATTTGAATGCCATAATAGGATTTGGAAAAATTGTCTCTTATTAACCTACAAACACCATTAGCAGACGATTTTTCATAAGCTCTCAGAAGAAAACGACTCTATACAACTAAAAGTTTCAGAGAGTGAGTGAAGATGGTAGAAAATACCCCACGGGGAACTGTATCAGTCACGAAGGGGTTCTACATTTAGATAGTAAACATATTTTCTGAAAACGATTAAAAAGATCCGACAGCAAAGTAGAGATAATAAGCTTTATCACACGCCACAAAGGACTGTGTGTGACTGCTAATGGAATAACGTGACAATAAATGCGCACTCCACATTTAAGAACAGCTGAGAGACGATCTACTACATTTAGTAAAACGAAGGAGTATTAACTTCGCTACCCCGGAAAAAGTGACAGGGCGACCCCAGTCTTTTGGTTATTTCTCTGTTTTTTCCTCGGACAATAGCAGATTTTACGCGTTTACCTGCGCCGGCATCACTGTGGTTGGAGAGGAAGTCACGGAATGGTCATTTTGCTTGAGTGATGCTGCGGGAACAGGCTCTCCTCTGACAGCGAACATCAGTGAGGGATCCCTGCATTCCGCCGCCCGGATCGGGAGCCGTTTGAGGGACGAGTGCACGGACTCATCCACGGAACTGATTGGACGCGGTCGCTTTCTCGCCTTCTGATGCGTTAAGTCCATGATATCCGTTTCGTTCATTACAGCTCAGAGTCTCAGGTTAACAGATAGTACGTGGTTGGCTCTTTCCACCACACCTGCCAAATGTGGAGAGGCGTAAAACGCGGGGATGGCGAACGCCGGGGGAAGAGCGGCGCCGTTGCTGTCACACGGAGCAGCTCCTTTGCAATGGCTGGAATAAGTCAAAGCCCCCGACAACATTAGCATGGTAGTGCCTGCGGCTCTTTTGGGCTGTCGCTGTTTCAGTAGCAGGTATGTGTGTCGCATTTTCGGAATTAAACAAATACTGCGCACCAAAATGTGATCGTTGGTTCTACGCGCACATCTGGACCTGCCACAGCTGGCCTTTGCCCTTTAGGAACAATGCCATTCTCCTCCTGCTGTTGCTGTCCATTGGTCAGCAGGTCAAACCCTCCTTTGTACAGAACAACCCAAGAGTCCAACGTTCAGTAACCAAAACGCACACAAGCACCTGGACAGCACCTGCCCCTACTCCCTCCACACACACACACACACACACACACACATTAATTGTATGCACCTGAATGTTTATGAACTTTCAACAACACAGAAGCAGTCAGTAATGGCCTTTGCTGTTGTTCGATCGCATTGTTAATAAAGGGCAAAAACACTCTTTTCATTATTTAAACAAAATATGAAGAAGTGCCCTTTCAAAGCAGGAAGTAAAAACACATGTGTCTCAATCCTTTTTTTGTCAGTTGTTATTGGCTTTATGCCTCACAAATGTCAGGGTTGTATAATAACCGCAGTGTGTAAACATCACCTCTGATGACCACATCAGCACTGCAAAACTGCCACACCAGTGACATTAATGGAGTAGAAAAACCAAACCACAACATGTCCAAATGTTGTTAAAAGTACTGCCACAGCACTCTCCTGGGCTGTTTTTCCCGTAGAAAATGCAAGGAATCCACAATTTTTAATAACATTCACATTAAAATTAATTAGTTCAACCACTGGCCTTAAAACATCCACATTCCTGACTCTCATTGGCAGTGTGAGTTTCACACCTAGATACCCAATTAGCAATTAAGCTTGCCTTTGAGTGTAGGCCTCCAATGCGGTGTGTGATCCTGGTCTGATTTGCATGCCGCTTGTGCACGCGCTGATAAGCGCAGGCAGCAGCCATACATAGTTTTAAAATTCAACTCCAGAATCCCTCGCAGAAGGCAAAGGGGCCTGCAGGGCAAAAGAGAGAGAAATCACATGGCTGCTCTTCAAAAGGGGACCTGTGTAAGGCAGCCGGCAAAGTGCGTGGGATCACACTCAGAATGCAGGTAATTTGTTCCCTGACTAATTTGTGGAGATGATGGTGTGTGTGTGTGTGTGTGTGTGAGTGTGAGTGACTGTGAGAAGTGAGTGTGCCTGTGGAGAGTAAGTTCTGAAAACAGCTTGGTGGAATTGGATTTCCTCAAAGCCTTGTCATCGTAAAGGTGGATTGAGTGTAAAATCTGTAAGGCATTATGGAAAATTGCAGGGGAGAGAGAAGAGAAAGTAAAAGAGAACGGGTGCTTGGGTGGGTGGTTGTCGAAATGTGCTCTTATATCACGAAATCACTCTGAGTTGGTGGAAGTACAAATAACACGTAGACCTTTTTCGTGACTAATATGCACATCGCAAATCTGTGTTTAAGGAAAGTGCAAAGGTCACTGAAACATCTAAATGCATCAGTAAGCAAACAGTGTGATACAGAGCACCGACCATTGTATCAACCATCGGCTCCAGATGAGCAATGCAGATCTGGCACAAAAGCTGTTCCTACCTGTTGCCATGTGACAGTGTTTGTAGACATGTTCGTAGATGTGTCTAACATTTCAAGATGAAAGGTACGTGTTTAGTGAATTTGCTTATGTACCCAGCTTGCGTAAATCTGTTGCACCATATTTTGCACAAAAAACAAAATCCAATACAGGCTCACGGTATCAAAGCCTAAAGTACCTGAGCTGCTTCAGTAACTGCTGTTGTATCCCACTGTGGTGGTCTTTTAGTGATTTGCCCTTTATGTAGCATATTCCTTTATATGTGGAGATGCAGTGTCTGGTAAGGTAGTTTGGGCTATTACCTACTAATGCTCCAAAAGCCCAGGAAACTAAAGTCTTACTACTATTGCAATAATCAAAGGGCCTGTTGGGATCAGCATAAGCAACAAACTTGCTTTCAATTTTCCATCCCACAATGCAGCTCTCCAGTGTTTCGACATATCACACAAGACACAATTAGCATTTCAGATCACAGCATTAACATTCAGTTCGAGGCAGGGAGACTGGTATTTACATAATCTCGATAGGCTGTGTTGCTTTAGTGCCCACGGCCATTTGTTTCAAATGTCCACACACAGGCAACTACAGACTTTGTGTTAACTTCAGTCACTGGCAGCCGTTAAAGGCAAAACATAGCAGGTAGTGAGACGGCTGAAATTGAATGGCCTGAGTAAATATTGTAAGATGGCTGTCTGGACAGGTGTGCATCACTTTGGCTTCTGCATCTGTAGTAGATATCCGTACAATATCCAGTTAGTAGAGGGGGCACGCAGGTAATTATGGTCAGCCACAATCAACAATGTCATAGAGCGTAAGCAACTCAGTCAAACAGAGACTAAATACAATCTGAACTGATGCTCATTTTTCCGATTTTACATCTCCAACATTAATCCAACATTAATCAGAGTTTTATTACAAGTAGGGCTACTTCTGTTTGGAGTTACTGCAGCAGTACATTAGCATGACCTCACGCATAAGGAAGTGTGATCAGTGCTGTGTTGCTGCAGGCTGTTTGGGAGACAGTGGTGCATGTTCACTGGCACGGATCGAACTATCCTAAGGCACAGGAGTGGCCGTGCTACAATAAGAAATATAATAACACTATTTCTCTCCAAGGAGTTGCCATGTATCAAGCACCTCTAAATTAGAGCAGATGGCGGAGCCTGACAAATATATTGTGCTCTTACAGATTTGCCTTAGAAGTATTTGTCTTGGGCCTGAACAGACTATGTTTCCTAAGTATTATTATAGTGGGAAAACAATGTACAGATGTTCTAGCTACAATGAAGTGTCATGGCTTTGTTATTATAGCGCCATCAAGTGATCAGACCGACAACCCGACACCCCTCTGTTTATTCATGCACTGCTGAAACCACTCCTGGCTTTAGTTACAGGTGATCTAAACTTAGAGTGTTACTTTCTGTTACGTATAATCTATAAATCTATAATAAAGTCTTATCAGGAATGCAATGACATAAGTAACACGGCACAATTTATGTTTTTGTTTGGGATGTAATATATCAATTGTAAAGTCTAAACTTTATGAAGAGAAGCAGATGCTTAGTTACACGCTACAACGTCCCCTATGTGAAATAGGTCCCGGTTCTTCAATATCAAACTGTATTTGCATCCGGACCTTGACGCTGATTACGCACAGGGCGGGCGAGCAAAGGGCGATAAAGAGGATAAAAGTCACTCTTGTCCTCGCCTTCTTTTACATAAATATGATGTTCTTAACACTGTTGGAGCTTGTATTAAAGGATGATTCACAAATTCTGCATTGACGTGTGTAAAAGGTGCAGTCTGTCTTACAGAATAAGAAAAACGCCCGCGGCAAAATTACTCCACAATGGCGTCTTTCATTAGGAGATCTGGGGCAGCCAGGAAATAGGACTGATTCGCGACACAACTGGCTTCCAAAAAGAAATCTTCGCGAAAACGGCAAACGCACGTCTGAGTAAGTTATGAGCAAGTTATACAGCAACAGCGACGCGGAGACGGCGACGGGGTAGGAGCTGAAACGCGCCAGGAGCGAATTCACACGGTGGATAAGTGGTGTTTGCTCGACATGATCTCACTCTAATCCCCTCTTCGTTTAGATCCGACGCGACGGAGCCTCATATATTGTAGTCACGCGCATATATTTGTACAGCACCTAAGGAACAATAGCCAGGAAGTGGTTAAATATTTTTTAAGAAGTGTACCGCTCGAATCGTTTGGCACATGCGTAAAAGCTGCTGCGCCTCAATGTCCCAGTCCATCCAGCCTCGGAAATAATAGCAAACCAAATAAATCTCTGCTTACCTGAAACATAGAGCGGCATAAAGTAGCTTTTTATGCACCTTTTCCCTCCGATTTGGCTCACGATCTGCTTCTCTTCCTACACCAGTGAGAAATGCAATAGCTTGGCTAAGGTAGACAGAACAAAATACAGAGAACACTTGCTCCAGGGCTCCGAAACCCCTCAAGGCAAAGATCAGGATACAATTAGCTCATGTCTCTGCCCCAGTCTAAACCAATCTGCAGACTAAAACTGCGAGCAAAGGGAGAGATCACAGCAAGCAGTGCCTCAGTCTTTGTTGAGTTTATGTTTTTATAAAATCAAATGAAGAAATAATTTTTTTTTTCTGCATTTTCAACACCCTCACTCCTCCTGCCTCCAACTTGCCTATTGCCTCCCTCTCGCAGAGAAGTTGATTTTAATCGTTATGATTAGTTTTGATGTAACGTTCCCCCGGGCGATTTCTGCAAATGGATGGAGTGTTTCTTTGCCAGGGAGGAAAAGCAGCAGATGATGATGATTATATAGATTGTTGGTGGAGTCCTTTGATTTTTTTCCCCCCTACCTCTCAGACATCTAACCTATTTAGCCTGTTTCTTTAACACATGCCACACTCACTGCGTGTGCATTAGGCAACTTGTTGATTAGCTTGGGATCAACTTATTAATTTAATAGAATGTGGTTAATGAAATTCTCACTCCGCAGTTTCTCTTTTGTAATCTTTTTCAGCCTCTTTCCTCCCCTTGGACAACCTCCAAATGACGTAGTTGTATAAATAAGCACTTGCAGCTTGCCTTGCCCCAATCAAGTTTGAATCAGTGCCTGAGGGTGATGTGCGAGCTCATTTCAAATGTTCAGCCATGCATGATTTCAGGAAGATTGAGGCACTTCTGAGGCTTTTAGAATTACTTGGGGGGGTGTAGACAGTAAAAGAATCACGTTCGTGTTTAAAGTCCTTCATTTTCCCAACTCCCTTCATGTGAATATAGTAAAGTCATTATTCGGTGTCAGCGAGGAGGGCTAATTTGTGCACACCTGGACATAGAAGTGAAACTGTGAAGTCCACACAGTCATCTCCAGCCATAATGGGATAAGGCTGAAATACCCTCTTTTGCGCCCCCTACTGTAGAGTGACCACCAACTTGTTTTTGAACAGCGCCTGAAAGCAAATCAGTTCAGCTGTGTTATTGTAACATTACTCACCGTGAGAGCCAGGAACGCAGAACAGAGAATGAGAAAAATACCAGAGAAATCACCGATTTGAAACAAATATTTACGAACAGGTTGCATATTTCAACAATCGTCCAGGGAGGACTGTGAATCTAGGACAAGTTTGTTTTGAAGTTAAAGCACGGAACCAGTGACTGATGGATGCCAGCACAGTACAAACACAAGCATTTTTCAATTCTCTTCATCAAAAGAGTTTCCTTCTCCGAGCAGCTTTTGTAGATTCGGAACAAAACTGCTTTTGAGGAAAGGGCCAGCTGTCCCTTGCCCATCCAATCCAGGGATTATCAAACTTTCCACCTTTTGACCAGCATGTCCTGCAGGAAAACAAACACAGGATTAAAGTGTTATGATGAAGTTATTTATCTCAGTGGTTACTAACTGGCACACAATACACGAAGGATATACACACATATTTATGCCATTAGTCTGACAATCTGTAGTGAACAGAGAGCACCCGGGCCTTAAACTTCCATACGTTATCCATTTTCCACGCAAAGGGATCCCATTCATTATGGGATCCTCTCACCTCACAATTTAAAATATGCATCAGATGTTGCTGAAAGTAACCAGTGGAGATCTTTAAATGCATTTGGTGGATGATGCCAAAAAACAAAGTCCTTGCTCAGTGCCGTGATGGAAGAGTTAAGAGTATTTTCCTTGGATGTAAGTGCTACAGCAGCAACGGGCCAACATTAGCTGGCTGTGGCATATTTCGGTGGACAAATTATCCAGATTGGTTACAGATGTGAGTTTAGCCCCAAACAGAAACTGCCTAGGCTGAATGACATCATACGGTTTTAAAGCATAGGAACAAGAGAGGAGCAGAATCTTTGATTGAAGTTTTGTGAAGCTGACTGCAGTCATCACACCCCCAAATAGAAGTAGTTACCAATTTGATCAATTCTTTCTGTCCCAACTCGAAGCAAGACTATTTTTCATTCTGAAAGCAGAAATGACACTTTTTTTTCTCTTGCAGTGACGGAAGATCATGGTGGCTAAAGTTATAAAACTTTAATTAGACAGTAGGTTATTGATACTGTTGATACCACTGTTTGCTTAACTTCATAATTCGTTAGCTGTGCTGTCACACTGCCCTTTAAAGCTAGTCACAGTTTAGCAAAAGTTACATCATTTTACTTCAAAGCCGGAATTCACAGAGTTGACGAACTGAATCGGAGGCTCTGTTTTATCCTCGTCTAGACTTTTTTCCCTTCTGAATGCATGTTTTAATGTCTAAGAGCAAACGTACTGCTTCATCATACTACGATCTCTGCAAGTCAATGTGGTCTAACAGTAACTGCTGCTTTAGCCTCAGATCATATTAATAACTGCTTCTACACTCACCACACCCCTCTAATGGCCCATGGTTATGTAATGGAGTGGAATGGATAAGGAGAAGCGAGTGCTGAAGCTGCTCCAGAGCCTGGCTCAATCTGCCCTGCAGGGCTGCACACTTTTAGGCCAGAACTGTTCATCAAATATTATCTTTGGCACAATGAAATTTAGATTTGGAGAATGTTTTCATTGCTACAGTGGCGTCTAAATATATCACCAGCGATGGCTTTTCGAAGGTTACATGTTAACAATGGTAAGAACAAAAAGTCATGACAGTGACACCTGTGCATTAGTTGTTTCATTGTTCTTGCCTTTCTCCAGATTCGTTGTGTGTGCAGACGCTGTGGCGTTTCTGCCTCACTGTGACGATGGAGTTATTACAGCTTGCAAAGCAAAGCTGGCAGGGTCTATTCCGTTCATGACAACGGGTTAACTTTGCAATCAGGCAAACGTGATGGAAAATCAAAGCTTTTGTGCTGACAAGTCACTTGTTGATTAGGGATCTTCAGTGTTTGCCCCACTTGTTGTCTTACCTTTTGGCCCCAAATGCACCCATCCCATCCACAGTGGACGGAGGAGTCAGTGACACTGTGAGGGGAAGAGAGACAAGGAGGGTGGGTGTGGGGGTGGAGGGCTGCTTGGGTTATGCTGGGAGGCTCTAATAAAATGTAATCCTATTATATGCTTCCCACTAGAGGGCAACAATAATAAAGGTTTCCCTAATAACACAAGCAGACCAAACCCAAATGGAAAACAGCTCCTCCGGTCAAGTCCCACACTTGTACATATATCCTCTCATTAACCCGATTGCTTTTGGGCCAAATTACACTGACAGGCCTTCGAGATTTAGCCGAGATGGCGAAGCAAGAGTTAAGTCAAACAAATGTGTTTCATCAAACTGCAGTTTGGGCTGCTCTGCATAAAGGAATTGAAGGGGGAGCGGGGAGGAGGGGGAGGAGTGAGGGAATGTGTGCGGGTGGGAAGTTGGAAGCGGAGCCCTGAGGAAACCAATCAGAACTTCTCCACCCTCCCTTCCTGTGTCAAAGCCACCGGGGTCTCAGGTGTGTGTTACATGAGCTAATACCTCCCAAACTTGATTGTTTGTGTTAGAGTAATCAGAGTTTTCTAAATTACCATTTTGGAAATGATAGTCCTCTCGCTGATAAACAAAATCACAATAAAGTTGGGGAACACCACAAACTAGAAATCCCATGATAAGACCTGATGGTTTAGAAAACCTCCAAATGATTATCAAGTTTAATTCTTCCTCGTGGGCTGAAATAAATGAAATAATTTTTAAAGTCAGAAACAGATGAATTGGCATCAGATGAGGTGCAAACTAAGACACAAACGGTGAAAGTGTCTTTCTTTGGCTAATATTTACGAGAAACGTCAGTCTCATTGTGAAGAAGGACGTAAACACAAGCTCTCATATTTATATGATTTGATAATGTAATGAATGAGTTATTCCACTTCCTAGCTTCCTCACATAAATGCAATAAAATATTTATCATAAGTGACAAGGTGAGTGAGAGTATCAATCATATTTTCAAGACAGCTTGAGTTATTAAGTGAGCCAATGTAACAGTATTACAAAACCCACAATAACAAAGTTATTTATCTCTCTTTCTGCATGTGTGTCTGTGTGTACACAGCATTGTGTGTGTGTGTGTGTGTGTGTGTTTATGTCTGTGACAGCATCAGACAGAGAGAGAGAGAGAGAGAGAGAGAGAGAGAGAGAGAGAGAGAGAGAGAGAGTGTCGCATGTCTTCCTGTTCCTGTACCACCCTCCAACCCCAGAGCCGCAGACTCAAGGCAGTTTCCAGAATCAAACAATTTCACGCAGCTACTGGAGGAGGAAATGAACTGAGCCCAGAGCAATAATAAAATTATACAAATGTTATTACAGACTCGCCTGCTACTGTCCTACTTTAATTCAAATTTGGGCACTCCAGGCGGTGCTGGTGGCAGAGACCTTCCTGAATAAATCAACATTAGCTTACGTCTAAATTATTAAGGAAGTGGGAGACTTTCTTGTTTATAGTATGAATTATTAAACAAGTGTTTAACGCTGTTTTTCTTCATGAATCCCCAAATATTAATTGCTAATGATCTTTAAGGTGTGTGTTTTATCTTTTGCCCCTTCTGTTGTATGTTGGGAATAGAGAATCAGAATTTCCAAGTTGCACAAAATCTGTTTTTAGTTAGATAAGTATGAGATGCACTTTGAGATATAATTTCTCTACACATCTCTATGATGTGCAAATGAAGTTTTGGCTATAGAAATATCGTCATCCTATAGCCATTGTAGTATTTGAAATGAATGCCAATAAGCCACTGCAGAGGCTATTCGTCTTTTATCACATTCCCGCTCGTCTTACCGATAAGTCATTCAAATTGTTACCGAACAGACAGCTGAAAAAGTGTGGGTTTATTATGTGTTGTCACTTTCTATTAGCTTTTCTCTAATTGAGGTGTCTGCAGCAATCTTTTGGAAGACTGTCAGCACAGAGAGAGAGGACATTTTTCTAATGAAGATCCAGGTTGATTGGCACAGCACAGGCTTACACAGCGGATTTTGGCAATGCTTTGGCTCTTTTAACATTTCATCCTCCACTACCAATGTGAAATTCTTAGCAAAAGTTAAAATTCTAATCCAACGGGGAATGCTATCCTCACCTGTCGTCCTCTTTTTAATCTTTCGATGAGCAAGGGCCAATGAATCAAATCTGAGTGAGCCCATTCCCCATAATCTGCCCCAGGAGGAAATAGTCAATGCATGAAATATCAGATTTATGTACTCATTCATTTGGGCTATAAAGATGATTAAATGTACAGTAGCTGTGGCCTTGAGCAGGAGCCTTAAGGGACACATGCAGCATGCCTGCAGGTAAAGGATAGTGCTGATGAGAAATTCAGTGCTGTCCATTTTGACTAAAGTAGGTCTTGAAGAAAAGCGTTCGATGTGGGAATTTAAGGTTAAATATGGAAAGTATTTAGAATGCACTTCAATTTAGACGGAGTGAAAATATACATACAAGTATGTTCTCACTCACTACCAAAAAATAATAATATGACAAAATAGGTTTGTATTAGTTTTTCTCGTGAAGGACTATGGAACACATGAGCCCACGATAATCCTACGTGTACTTATGAAGTATTGGCCTGTGTGAGTTCGAATGTGGCTCAGACTTGTATGTGACCAGCACTTCAGTGTAACATGTGCATCCAAGGCTCGTGGCTGCCCTCCCCTGGAGAAATACAAGTGGGAGCCTTGTTGTACAGTAGCTCATTCACATCATGGCCAGTAGGGGAAGCTGTTGTCACATGAAAAAAAAACTTTCTTGAAGAAGAAGGTGAATTGGGGGAGTTGGTCCATGCTGGAGTAAAACCCATTTTATCTGAATAACTCTGGCGTTCTAGATTTGCAAGCACAAAATCGTTTCTCCACGTGGACAACTTCATTTGATGCAGCACTATCAGCAAAGCTGATCATTCCCTTCACATTACAGAAAAAGGATTGAATTGCACCTGTTCTTTTAGCAGAGGAAATAAAGTGTAGACATAACGGATCACCTCTATTTCTTTTCACAAAGAGGCATCATTTCCTGTGCTCTCACTGATGGAATGAGATTACGTGAAGCTATTCTCCGAGAACTAACTCACAAGGAACACATACCATGGACATTTATCTAGACATAGTGAGACATAATCTAAAGGTAGATGAGCCGATCTATCACGGAAACTCTCCTTTCCTCAGTGCTCAGTGACTCAAGTAAAAAAAAAAAAAACCTCATAGGTGTGGCAACAGGATGCCTCGCAGTAGATTTATGTAGCTCTTCTGCTAACTTGTTGTTGTTTTTTTGAAAGCTTTATTTGTTTTACCAAATATATTTTACTAATCTTTTAATAATAATTTGCATTTTTGTACAATAAACTTTGCAAAATTCACACTAAATTACAGCGATTAGCCAAATATCAATAAATGGATCAAATACAGCAAATCATGCTGAAACTTGTGTTACAAGAACCCAATCTACATCTACAACATACAACTGCTAAGAATTACAATTATGTGAAAAAACAAACAAACAAACAAACAAACAAACAAAACAAATCACAGTACAGTACAGTAATAGACATGATAAATTAAAAAAATATAGCGATAAACCTGCACAACAACTCAATCTATCCACGATGATCTGATTGTTTTACTGACAAATGCACTGAAAATGGAGAGTGGTGTAATATAACCCTGATAATAAAGCTGCTCAGAGCTATCTTACATCGCTTACAACCTGTAATGTGCTTAATGATCACAAGGAAAATCTCTCCTGTTATTATATATACAGTACATGGACCAAATGTGACAGTAAGCCAAAAATAACTAGCCTGCATTTTGCTTCTTCACTTCTCCGATTCAGCAGAATTAACCTGTATAATTGGTTGACCCCACACATATTCCCTACCACAATGTATTGCTGGCTGTTATTCTGCACGGAACAATGTGCACTGCATGCCAACACTGCTACACAATTGTTCAGGACCTGAGGAGCAGTATTGAACAGGCTGTAGATGTTTGCGGGAGTCGGCCATAGAATCACATTAGCTTTGTGACAATTAGAGTAATTCAGTCTTTTTTTGGAGCCTTGAACAGGGGTTGTATTCTACTTTGGAGGGTTGCAGACTCATCTTCATCTCCAAAGCATGATCGTCGATTCATGCTTTACAGATTGGTCTCCATTTCCAGTGCGTGTGATAGTCATACAGAAGACAACACTTCTGTTGAGTCCTGAAAAGGATCTTTTTTCTCTGTTTTCTCCAGATCGATGGTTTGAGTGGAACCCGGCCTGATGGCAATGTCCTCGGCCTCCACCTCCCTGTATTTCCCCGATGAGCCCTTCTGAAAGACCTGCTTCAGCCTCTTCTTTATCTCTGGGTCAGGACAGTACAGGTACTCATACAGGCCAGCAGCCAGGACGCCCCCCAGGATGGGTCCCACCCAGTACACCTACCATAAGACAACACAAAAAGGATTTAGTCAGCTGGATCATCGTTGCTTTATTTAGGTGGGATGATAAAACAATGTAGCATAAACATGGTGAAAAAAACCCAAACTTAAAACCTGAAACTGTCAAACTGTCCTGCCTGTCCTGCAGGGTGCCAACCTTTATGAAAGACAAGTAGCTCAGTGTCTGCGGTATCAAGCATTTGCAAACAAGAGCAGACACTTCTGTATATGATGCTAGCCTCAGAGGCAGTTACTGACAGTGCATCAGCCAATGGAGGCACACACACACACACACACACACACACACATACACACACACACACACACACACACACAGACACCGACACCTGCTGCCTGTTAATAGCTCAGAGGAACTAACTAATTGGGCATGTCTCATTATGTATCTACAGGTGAAAATGCTGTAAATTTATGATTCGTAGATTTAAAAATAATAATAATTTAAACCACCTCACCTCTGTGGATTTCTCTTTGCATTTACTGACGCAAAGGCTACTCTCGTACCTGTCATACCTGTTTTTACTGTCATGGCAGTGCCATTAAATTGGTGACCTTACCAGGTTTACCGTGCCATTCTAACTCACTGCAGAGGCTGCACTCTTTAGTACAGTCAGTTCATCATTAGCTACTGCAAATCGAGCCACTACATAATAATAGGGGGTAAAGCTGATTTATCATTTGTAACACAAGTGGCACATGCTCATTATCTGGAGTTACCAGGTAATGATTTGGCCATGCAAAGTCAGGAAGAAGGATTATCCTTACCCAGTGGTTCTCAAAGTCAAGCATGATCATTGCTGGCCCAAAAGAACGAGCAGGGTTCATGCTGGCCCCCGTATAAGGAATCTACAAGACATAATACCACTGTTTTCAGATTGAATGATGATACTTATTATTTTGTGTAAAATTATCACTAGATATATGCTGTGAATATTGTGTATAATATTGTATTGAATACTGCGTAATACTGTTGACTTTTATGAATAATAAATATCCTAAAGAATATGCTGTACAAAAGTAAAAATTTGTATATGCATTGGTTAAACAGACCAAGGGAGAAATCAGTTGAGCAGTGTGAGAGATAACATCTATTTCCCTGTGTGTTCATTTGCTGTGCAGGGTTCAGGGAGACCCCAGAGATTCGTTGCCATGCAATGGCAGCCTCCAATAAAGATGTGCACGTGGGTGTGAACCACAAAGAAGTGAGCAATATCACACATTAAAGAATAGATGCTGTGATGCGCATTCACTTTCTCAGGAAGCATCACTGTTCCAGGTTTCATCTCATACTATAACAGCTTGCACTTGGAAAGAGTCTTGTTCTACTATTTTTAATGTGGTGTCTTGAATTCAACATGATGAATCTTTAAATCTGGGTTGCACTGCTGGGGTATGGAGCAAAAGAAAGAGTTGTTTGCAGTACAAAGGTGGGGTTGCAGATTTCCACAGGCAATTATATTCAAATCTAGTATTTTATTTTGAATATATAAAAACGTGCTGTGAGAACATTATAGTTTTTATATAATGCAGTTAGCCACAAAGACGTAGAACATACCTCGTTAAAATAATTCAGAAATTCCTGCTATAAGTATTCTATTAGCCTTCATACATAACTTCTAACTCCTATCTTTGTTATGTCTAGTTCACTGGCTGATACTTACTGCAAATAGGTGACCAATCACCACAGCTAAACCAATAGCCAAGCTAGCAGAGCCACTTAGGTCTGTTCGCTTGGGATCGCAGGTGGCAAAGATGGTGAAGACCAGTTCAAATGTGATGAGGAGCTCCACGAGAAAGGCGTGGCCTACTGAGATGTTGGAGTTCACCTTGAAAAAAGACGATTTTCCTTATAAACTGTAGGAAATTTACAATCACACACAAATGAATAAGTTCCGATTCTTACCGTGGTCAAACCAAGAGAGCCTCTAACCGCAGCTGGTGTGACTAAGTAAAGAATCCCAGCTCCTGTAATAGCTCCCAGGCACTGAGCCACCATATAGAACAAGGCCTTTGCCAAGCTCAGCTTTCTGGTTACAACCATAGCAGCAGTGACAGCCGGGTTAATGTGTCCACCGCTGATGTGGCCAAAACTCTGCACCATAGTGGTGATGCTTAGGCCAAAGCACAGTGAGATAAGGACTAGATTGGCCGGGGGAGGATTTTCCTGGCCCGCAGCCCAGTTAATTGTGGAGCCCAGACCAAGAAGGACAAAGATGAAAGTGGCCAGGTATTCTCCAGAGACAGCCCTCCAGAAATCCTTGGTCCAGATCCCTTTAAATGCCACCATTATGCTTTGACAGTTACACCAGGACAGGAACCTCCTGGCAAAAAGTATAATGAGCAAAATGATTAGCCTACTTATGTATTCCTAGCATGTATATGTGGCAGAAAATGTGCTGAACCCTATCAGGATAACTGCCTCTGGGCACAACATTTATAACTCCACTAAGGATTTAAAGCCAGTGACTTTGCATCACAAAATACAACACAGAGGATTCTTTAAACACAGTGTATGAGGGAAAATCATTATAGTTCAAGTCACTCATTGAACTTCAAGCAGGATGGGAGGAAAACACACTTCCTTTGACAATAAATACTAAAAAGACCAACATTTAGCTGTAAGTGACTATACACACTATACAGAAAGAAATATGATTACACAGTGGTCAGCAAACATCCAAGGCAACGAAGTTGCAACAATAACTTCAGTCTTTTGTTTTCTTTGTTTGAAGGTTTACAACTTACCTAATGTAATGACATGTCCTCCCTCTCACTGTCCCCGTTCTGTGAGATGTGTCGTCATTCATAAGTCCCGGTGGGTTATTCAGCTGGCAGAGACATACCTCCCATCGTCACATCTAAAATCTGCAATGGCCGTGACCTGCAGTAGTGACTGAAGAGCATGGGGCTGTGTGAGCGCAGAGAGCAGGGCAGCTGAGCAGAGAGCAGGTCTGTCAGCCAAACATGATGCACACATTGTGCCCTGGGATTGCATCCAGCAGCTTTATTAAGTTAGCAACAGGGCATCAACCTCATGGGAATTAAACAGCCTAGTCAGGGGAGGAGTTATGAGATTGGCTTGCGCTGCAAACAGTGGCACCGTTGCACAAAGTGCGACTATAGTCAGTATCAGCATCTGAGTTCTGAATATTACACCTGAAAAATCATGCTGGGATAAGCACAATACACAAAATCCTTTTAAATTAACCTATTCCTTCTGATTTTAGTCATTCTGAATTACTTCTAGAATAAAATTGTAGAGGTATTAAATTAATATCATTCTGATTATAAAACCATTTGATAAAAGCAGTGTAATAATATATATATATATATATATATATATATATATATATATATATATATATATATATATATATATATATATATATATATATATATATATTTCATCTAAACTACATTTCAGAAAAGACTATTGTATGTTTTATTCAATTAAAGCTGCTTTACAAATAGAACCTTCCATTACACAACTTTCATCCATAAGGCTTCTTCTAGATGAAAATATCCAGGGTCAATGTTACCATTTATCATTTGCTCCAGCTTGAACAGGTTAAATACAAAAATGCTACATTTTAATGTATTGTTCCAGTGGTAAGAAGAATCAAATATACATTATAGACCTCTGCACAGGACCCGAGTCTTTTTGCTTTGGATACATAACATATTTTGATGCTTCTCTACTATTATTTGTAATTAGTTTTTTTTTTTTTTTTTTAATTGTGGCTGTGAAATATATTTTTCTCTAGTGTGCATTTTGGCAAACAAGCACCAGGTTTGTGTTAGATTAAAATATGATTTGTTATTTTCGCCGGGTGTTCCATGCTCATAGAGACGCTATGACAGCTCTGAACAACACAAGCCATAAGTTTGGTTCCCCTGGGTTATAGGTACATGTTTCAGCTGTTAAAAGTACTTCTTGAGTACACATCAGGTGTACTCGAGTTTTCAAATTTACCATAAATCACTAACAGGATGGTATCTTTTTGTTTGTGAGTTCAAGTGTCAGGTTTAAAAACTCAAAATGTCTCTTCTCAGTGCCCTTCTGATATTGATCTTCAGTAAATATGCACTTGCAAAAATGAAGATCTGTGTGCCTCACTGCGAGCTGTATTTTTATTTGTCAGCAGTAAATGTTTGAGGCCATGCTACCTCAAAAATTCTAACGCACCTTCTTCTCTTTTATTTGGCTAAGTCTCCCAGTTTTTATGAGGGAGTGCTAATGTGCCATTGCTGCTTTAGTACCATGGTGTTGTTGTGCTGTAGATATTTATTCATATCAGCGATAACGCCTCAGATATGCTTCTCAAAAAACAACAAGGTCATGGGGAGAGTGAAGGTGATTTTGAGATAACAAGGCTCAGTGTAACATAAAAACAATTTGCATTGACATTTTCAAGAGAATTAGTCACACTTTATTTGTGTCATAGTCACACTGACAAAAGAAAATGTAATAAAGATGCACTTTGTTAAAAAATAAAGCTCATTCTAGAAGGAGTGTTTGCACACAGGTATTCATATACTCTTTCAACTTTCCCTCCTCGTTCTGCTTCGTTTTTCTTATCTGTGCCAATTTGACCTTGAGGAAACAGCATTCAGAAGTTGAAAACGACGATAAAAATAAAATAAGATGACCTACGTTTGTCCTCCACGTGAGCGCAGAAGTATTTCACACATCCCGACTATATAAACAAGTCCCTGCCCGATTTGTTCTATAATATTAAAAGTTGGCAAATACCGAAGCTTTATACTTCACCTACTGTTTCTGGATCGGTGTGGCTGTGGTAGGTGGTAACCTCTTGAATTTCAACGCATAAAGTTGCTACGAAGATGCAAATACGGCAAACAACCAAACACCAGTGTTCGTTTTAGTGGATCAAACTTATTTTGTCGCTCAGAGAAGCGTGCTGAGTTTGAATCAAAGGACATATTACCGGAGGATGAGGAACATTTGGCGTATTGTCTCCATTCGCTGGTGCCATCTTGTAATGTCTGGCATGTTCAATTAAAAACAAAAGCATAAAGTTGCCACAATTGTTATGGCACATGAATTAGACATCTTCAATCATTCTGAGCAACCAAAGGGTGAGATATTTTACACATATTCGAAACTCAAGTACTACATTTTTTTCTACAATGCATTTACATCTAAGTAAAGTTAAAAAAAGTCAGGACCATGAATAAGACAGGAAACAGCAGCACTTTCCTTTCCCCCAAACAGTTCGACACACCCTGCGTATATGCACAGTTTGACATTTATGTATGCAGTACATTTTATTTACAATGGTAAATATGGCCACAAGGCTTGAAATTTAAATCTGCACACTATACAAACTAGAACATTAATGAGCTACATAAATCACTAGAAAACAGTTACTCAGTATCGTGTGAAGTTCTTTTCCCACATCCTGTTTGTATAGTTCCTCCAGGCATCTCATACACATGAGATGAGCCCTTTCTTTACTAATTAAAGACTTGCCTTAATGCCACGGATTTGCATGTGTTTAAGTTACAGTTGAGTCGGTTAGTGTTTGCAATTACAATATGAGTTCTGTTTGATTAAAGAAGTGTCCTTCAGATTCGTGTGTTCAGTGTTTAATTCTTAATGTGCTTTGAAAAAGAAATAGTTAACGTGGCACTACTCACTTGTTTTACAGTGAGTATGGAGCTTATCAAGCTATGAAACTGAATTATGAAAAAAAACAGCTAATGTGGCAAATTGCCTGCTGCTGTGTAACATATTGTGTTTTACAACCGATACAATTCCAGTAAAATGGCGATCAACCCACCAATGTCCATCAATGCATCAGTGCTTTTCGCACTACTTTAAATAATGCAACCTTATGAATACATGAACATTTCTAATGACAAATGCTCATGTTGTCAACAAAAAATTTTATGGTCTATATTCGATCCCAGCTGTAGCCCTGGGGATTTAGTAAAGGCAGCTTAAGCAGACTGTCTATTGTAACAAACATGTTTTCATTACTGAGTAATACTGCCATGCTTCATTAGACACAAGCTACTGCCTTTGTTAGTGCAGCACCATGCCAATTTTTTATGTGCCACAGTGAAGAGAATCCCCACACTGTTATATAACCTATAGCCCCGATAGGAAGCAGAATCAGTCGCCTCCTTCTGAAAGACAGCACTTGTTAAAGTAAATGAAGCAAATGGGGACAATTTGTCTTTGAAAGCTCGCTTGACCTTTGACACGCAGAGAAAAACAAGCTGCTAACTGTACTGACTGGTAATCATGCATTCATGCATGAGGATGGCACAGATACAGTGCATCTGACGTGCATTCAACCCGCTGCTTTTCCACCGATGATTTTCTTTCTTGATACAGTCTCTATAGATAAGACATGGCAGGCACAGGCTGTCATCAGTGATGCTGATAACATTAGGTGGTCATTTTTATTTTTACAGGTCTTTACCAGCCTTGTTGTTAGACTTTAATTGCTGAACATCCACCAGATCTGTAACATGCTGTAACACTATTTCTCTGATCACCAGAAGGGCCTCACTTTGCCATTACAGGGATAAAAATATTCAGACTTTACTGCAATGAAATAATATTTTCAACAATGCCCATACAAAATAAATTGCCTCTAGCAGAGTTCTTAACATGACCAGTTTTGTAAACACTCACCCTCTCTGCAAAGTCTGGGAGCAGATCCACGCCACACTGTCCCAGCTGAGCTCTAAATCAAATCAGCACCCAACCTGACTCTGGCTGCATATGCTCAATATCTCCTGGTAGAATTATGGCGATTCGCAGCATTTGGGGCAACAACCTGTCTCCTTGAATTAATAATCTCTCAAACTGTGTTAGTGATTCTGATCTGAATCCCGGGTTGTCCGTCGCTTCTTTAACATCACCTAAAAAATAACCAGAGATCGACGTCGTTGAGATTTTTATGGTGCTGATATTGCTTAATGATCCAATTCTTCAAATGTACTCTTCTCAGTACTTTCTGTCATTCTTCTGATCAGAAAAAAGATAAAACAAGTAAGGAACAGAATTTTTCCGCTTTTCTACATATATGAAAATTACACTTCTTCAGTAGCAAACAGCCACAGCAGTAGTAGACGGCGGTTTGGGTCAGTTCATTGTAGCAGCAACTTTAACAAAAAAGCTGCAAAATATTTAAATGGCTATTGAATAAATGGGTGTTAAATATTGTATCAGAGCATTTTGCACAATTTCATAGATCTTACTCAAAATAACAAGTCGATATAATGCATTGTTACTCAGACATTCACGCATTATATAAGAATTAAAAGCTTCACCTTAAAAATATGGTAAGTAAATGTAAGTACCACTTGATAATACCTCTCTTTTACTCTTTTTAATCCTAATTTAAAAATGTATTTTTACTGTGTGGTGGTTTGTCCCTCTTCCAACTTTTTTAAGATGCCATCAAAATTCAAAATTAAGCCATATTTCCCATGAAATGGTAAAATGTCTCAGTTTCAACATCTGATATGTTTTTTACATTCTATTGTGGAGAAAATATGGGCTGATTACATTTTACACATCTTTTGAAATTGGGGTTGTATTATAGAACATTCAAACTGCAGAAGTACAAACAAAGAGCAGCTTGTTCAATTTACTTGGTCTAATAAATATTATTGCCAAACATGAAAATGAACTGTCAAAAGACATTTTACTGTACAGTGCCATTCTTTCAATTGTGGGGATTTACAGTACATTAAACATAAGTTCAATAATTTACAACAAAGGCATAAAAACTATAGCAAATTATTACTTCCAGTGCTGAATTAAAATGATCCAGAATTATTTTGTCAAAACCTGTGATGTAATTTAAAGCCTTCTGTGATGAGAATGATTGTATACGTATTTGTTGGGTTTTGTTCAGCAAATCAGCAAAGAGGAAAATCCAACTCACTGTAACATCAATGTACCCTTCAAGTTCCACTTTATCTACCAAGGCTTTGCACATTATTTCACTTTGCCTGTGCTGCTACAGCTACACGGTGCAGTGAAAGCACCAGTATTTAATCAACTCCACCTCGAGGCTCTGATTCCAGTTTCCCCGTAGGTGAGGATTTTGTTACAGTCACTCCCCAAACCTCTGTGGGCAGGCTCAAAGAGGATACTGCAAGAAGAGGTGACGTTGGAAACATTATTGCTTATACTCAGTTTAAACATCAATAAAACTTTTCCTGTGTGCTGGCTGCTCAATTGCTATTATGTACTTCTCAAAGCTGGCAGGCTGTGCAAATCCTATGGTCTAATAAACCCACATATTTTGGCTTTTTTCCACTCTCCTGTTCTCTCTGTTTCACCCTGTCTTTCTCTCAGAAGCACTCAGAGGACCTTAAGATTATAGTGCTGCTGGACAATAACAACTTGACAAGATCCCAGTGTTTTCTGCTGCAGGGAGAGGGCACATTCCTTCTAAGCTTCATTACTTCTATTCAATCATCCAGAGAATATACTCAGATTTTCTACTTGGATTGGCAAAATGCATCACACCGTAGCTGGAGTTGAATCGTAGCTTAGGACCAATATAGTGTTTTTTAATCCAGTCATAAAAGAAAAAAAACTTTAGGGCGCATGTGATACACTGTGTATCTTCAGTTGCTTCAAGATTTGCACAATCTGGTTTGCACTTAACTAACAATGATAAAAATGTTACACCGTCTGATGTCAGGATGGACAAGGTGTCCTTTGTTAAAGGGACCGAAGGGCCCTCTGAACGGGCCACCATGGGCCTCCAGACTGTTAACGTGCAAACTTTGTGTGCACTGGTGCAGCTACAGAGGGTTACTGGGCTCTGTCTGAACTCACAGGAACACAATGAACAGACAGCGTTAATGATTTGTCATCTCACAGTCTCCATCTTTTTTATATGGCAACTGAAAATTGATTGAAGTATAAAATATTTTTCGGGATCACAGCCACAGTGTTCATGTGATTTATTACTCTGCCCGGACAGCACTCCACACTCATGTCATATGTCTATGTCCATGAGGGGCCTTTATGGGAAAATCACATCCTCTGCAGCACGAGTCATCAGCACCAGTTGCAATCTCCTGGTGGGGATGTAATTTCTTAAAACCCCATTTATCTCTTTGTGTCTCATGTTTTGTCTGACTCAATTCTGTTAACTTTTAAGAGATTAAATGGCAAATTTTCCGGCACTAACACTGTTATGGAGGAATGGAGAAAACAAATACTCCAAGACAACGAACAGAAGGCTCCAGAACTATCTGCAAAAGTCCAACCGCTCACAACACAATAACGATATTAGCCCGATCAGTCGTTTGCAAAATAGTTAATTGCCGTCTCAAGCCTGTTCATCTTGGCCCCTCTGCCACTGCCTGCTGCCACTGTTAATCCTCAGACTTTACTCCTTTGCCCTGCCTGTCACCTGACTCCCAGTTTGAGCCATCTGCTCACTTTCTCCAACAGCAATCACTGGACATTTATTGCCTACCTTCAAACCTGTTGCCCCTTCCTCCATTAGCATTGTCCTAATCTGTCTCTAAACCTTTCCGTTCACTATTTCCCTAATAAAATTACTTCACTACACCTGCCTTTCTTGCATGTGTGTTCTCCCTGCTGATGCTTCACACCTCACTTGTGATAATGATAAGCAAATGAATTCTTCTCTCAACACGCACACTTTCTCACTGAGTTTCATCCTTGTTTTGCAATGTGTGACAAACATGAGCAGTGGCATTGTACGTTTCCAAACCTAATCAGAAATACTTTCCCTGCACTGTGATTTTAAACTGAAGGATAACCTGTCTGCCTCACTATGTCCTGCCTTTATTCCAGCCCACTTTGGAACTGAAAATGCCATTTTTGCACCTGCTCGTCCCGGAAAATCCTGTCTGACCAAACGTGTCCCTGTTGTCCAAAGAGGGAATTTGTGATCTATGACTCAGTAGACATCATAAATAGCTTGCTTTCAGGGCAGCTTAGCACTGCGGAGTGATTTCTGTCTCTGTCCCTTTTCACTTTCCAGCAGAGGACAAGTGCATCAGAGGGGAACAAATTGTTCAGTGGAGGGCTAATGAGAGTAAACACCAATCCTGTGGAGTCCAAGGCTTTCAGACAGTATCCACAGAGAGTCTCACAGTACATCCCTTTTACATCTGACACTTTCCTTAATCAACGATTGATCTATTTATAAAGTACTACATGTAACAATTAGGCAAAAGCTCATGTTTTATTTTCTATACAATACTGTCTGTGGAACAGTGGTGGAAAAAGTACAACATTCAGATTCTCTACCTAAGTAAAAGTACCAAACAATAATGTAGAATACTCTATTACAGGTTTACCCTCAAAGTGTTTTTGTGTAGTGACTTAAAGACATATCAGGGTTGTGACACGCTTAACCTCAGAATAAAGATGATTCTGTATGGCTTGTTGACATGGAGATTTTCTCTCCTCTGATCATGGATTGATCAATCATTTACCTATGACCTCAGGTTTATTATAAAATAGTGAGACAGCCACACCAGTGTGATCTGGTTCTTAGTATGAGGTGTTCAGGGACAGTGCAAAGTGTAGGTCATCTATGTTTCAGAAAACTCATCACTATAGAGAAAGTGAAGTTGATATCATGCCCGGTTAACTGTTGGTGCACATGTGGACCATAGTCATCTTGTCACATTTCCCCTGCCTTTCTGTTAGAACATTGAATGCTGTGTATGTTGTGTAAAGCATCGCCTCTTGAACAGTGCCCGTGGAACTCTGTAATATGCAGGTAACCCAGGCACTGTAGCCAGCACAGGTGAACAGGCCACGTAGATCAGAAGATGGTGATATTGTGTCACAACGGTTAAACACAGCATGATGTAACTTTACATTTTCTAGTGACTATTTAAAAATAACTTATTATCAGAGATATGCTGTGAGCTTCCCTGACACCCGTTATTATACATATGAATATGCGTTTGCCTTGTTTTATTGTAGCGGATCCCCTTGTGTGTTAAGCAGGGTCAAAGACACGTTGGGCTTGTATTTAACTACAACATGTTCACGTGGAGAGTGTTGAATGAATGAAAAGGCTTTCTGTATGTGTGACCGAGTAAGGGCACAGAGCAGCCACTGAGTCAACAGAGTCTTAGGCTTTATTGCGGTGCAGCCTCAAGGACATCCACGTTTTAAAATCCATGCTGAAGTGCAGGAGCAGTTAAATGTAGAGTGACGTCAAGTAAAAAATGCTAAAAACAGAGCCTTTCATGTACATGTCTTCTTAGCCTTAGTTTTATTAATTAATATATGTTATATAATTCTGTGTGTATGCATAATAAAGTAATTAAATCACTTTTTTAAATTAAAGAATTTGAGGTTTGAGCTGCATTCTTTTAAAAATTAACATCCTGTTTTTTTAAAGCAGGGCTCAGAAAATAATGTATAATTTCCCCTATGACATATTTAGTGGAAAAAATAACAAGTGAGCTTTTAAAATGTATCTCTTTTGGTTTTTGGTCTTCCACCACCCACAGTCTTGCATCCTTATCCGAGCCGTCTCTGCCATTTCACCGGTTCTCAATTCCACTTGACCAGGTCTGTAAAAATCAAATCCAGTGTGAAAAGACATCAGTTATATCAATATCTGAGGTGCTCCGCAGTTTTATTAGGCTTTCTAATGTCTTTGAACTCACTGGTTTGCTTTTACTTTGTGCATTTTTACCAATTTAGTGGGTAACTGGCAAAAAGAAAAATAATCATTTTTGAAGACTAAATGTTACTAAATGGACCTTAAATAAATTATAAGAATTACACATTTTCCAGGTGGACAGAAACATGGCTCCAGTTGAATTTAAACCTATCAAGTACGTGAAGTTATTCTGTTTTTATAACTTTTTGTGCTGCCCCCAAGACAAAAATATCTATCATCGCAAGGCTACAATTGTTTTTTAAACGAGTAGCTCTGACACTTTTACATACAATATCACCATCATTACTTTTAACCTTCTAAACGAGAGGACCAGTTTTCTGTGAAGACACCAACCAACAGAGCTGTTGCTTGGCATTTTTACTACACACTTGTCACATTTAGATTGAATTACCTGCTATGAGCGTTTTTAAAAATCTCTTAAGTTAGACAAATAGGTAGCGTAGATTAATGTCGCCGTTTGGTTGTTTTACTTGCCAACGATGTTAAAGGAAAACTACAGTATACACGAGCTCCTAAAACACTTGTGTATATGTCATTCTGACACATGTAGACAGGATGAACACAGTCTTTCTCATTACCAAACCTTCATAGAGACAAGCTGTCAGGTTGAAACCCACAGGAGCCCACTGCAGATGCTGCAAACCATCAGCTTCAACTCCCAAAGCGAAGGAAATAGGATGTCTGCTAGCATCAGCATTAGAGGGAAAAGAAAATATTTACAGCGAAAGCATTCAAACTGAAATCTTGATTATAAACCAACTCTTCCACAAGGTGTTAGTCTGCTGGGTTCACTATCAGTTTACAATCTGCTGTCAGTGCTGCCAGTGGAGAGATTTAACTATCTCACTATCACGACTAACTTCAAGAGCAGAAAATCTGGACGTCTCAATAACGCTAGCATCCGTTTGCATTTCCCATTCTATCACTCATTAGGAAAAAGACAACATGAGTAATAAACTTAATGTAAATGTAACATGTGTGAGAAATCTCTCACTAACTCTTAGATGGCAACTCCTATACTGACCAAATGATCCATGTGTTATTACATGAGCTGCAGCATCTGACCTCACTGCGAACACTGATCCAGATGGCAGGATGCTCTCGTTTAGATCAGCCATACGTTTTACTGCCAATAAATGACTGTAATAAATGTCATATTTAGGCACAGAAGCGGTGGGAGGCACCACTCCGTCACAGTCACAAAGACTTCTTTAAATTCTGTCTGTCTGTTGACTAAGGCCGTCTTTGTGCCCTAGACAACATTTTATTCAGGGCCCTCTCTAACCTGATCTGAACCAGAGGCATCATCTTCTCACTTTCGTCTACACTTTTTGTTCCTGCCCCACCCTCCTGAAAAGCTCACAGAAAAGAAGAAGATGCAAAAAAAGTGTGTGTTTTTAGTGATAAAGTGCTTCCCCTATTTTATCAAAACACCTCCCTCCCACTCAATCAACTTTTCAAAATAAGAGAAAATAAAGAATCTTGTAATTTAGCTTCACTACACATAGTACTAATCAATCAAATCCATCTAATGAAATTACTTTTGGTGAAAAGCTGCTAAAAACTGCATCTTTAGCCTCAGTGCCAAGCATGCCATTACACTTATCCCCTGGCACAGTCCTGGAAACATTTTATTCCTCTTCATTTTCCAAGAATAGCCCGGCGTTGGAGTTCAGCCTACAGAAACAAATATATCACTTGCTTGTTTCATCTATCTCTTTGCGGGCAGAATGGAGAGCTACTTGGTGGCCTCGAGGGGCAACAAGTCCAGAATCTAGATTGAGGGAAACGTGGTAGCTGTCCAGGGGGGCAACTGGTGTCCTGTGTTCCAGAAAATCAAGACA
The DNA here is from genome assembly GCF_033026475.1 of Channa argus. Lineage (NCBI taxonomy): Eukaryota > Metazoa > Chordata > Actinopteri > Anabantiformes > Channidae > Channa > Channa argus. The sequence goes on along the minus strand of NC_090210.1, from coordinate 3,575,695 downwards.
ATAATGCAACAACCAATAACAGCAAATCAATATTAAATTAATGAGGAAGTTTGTTCAAAGGCCGTTTCACTAAATGGGGGGGGGGGGGGGGTCTTAGATTTTAGATAAAATTTCGCTGATTGTGTCATCAAGGTCATTCAAGCTCCAAGTTTCAATGTTACGGAAACATTTAGCACCAAACTGAACATGTTAAGTGTGAAAGATGCAGGCATGTAATGTAAGATGTCATGGAACTGCAGTATAGGAAGCGTAGAGTCAAGTGTTTTTAGAGAACTTAGACTCATATCTCAACCTTTGCAACTTCCGTATGGCAGAGTTTTGTCCACATGCAAAGCTCAATCCAGAGGAGATAAATAAAATAAATACACTTACTCATGCACAATACTTGTGTAAAGTTTTGCTGTACTTTTACTCTAGTGGCTTACTTTCATTTTATGTTACCTTTAGTTTTACTCCACTACAGTTCTGAAGTAATCAAATTCTGTACTTCACAACATTTACCTTAGTTGCTCTGTAGGTGGATATTCTTAAAACAAAGTACAATTCAACCATTGAATTCAAATGCTGATATATTATTACACCTTTACCAGCTGCTGTTTTACTTCTGCCCCAAATCTCTGTTTGTACTTAGGACATTAACTTAGTAATTTACCTTGAGTGAAGAATTTGTGACAAGTGACAATGTGACACGTACGAGTGAAAATAATGTGTAAAATAAAGTTAAAATAATAATAATAATAATAAAGTATAAATACAAGTGCAATTTAAAATACTACAGAAAATATCTATGTCCGAAATTTAATGAGCCTAAAACATACAGTGTTTGTTAAATCAAAACAATGTCATGTCACTGTCAGTACAAACAAATTGTTGTAGTCTAAATGTTTACTATTAATAAAACAATGTAGAACAGTATAAGCATTAAGTTAAACACAATTTTTGCAGATCTTGTAATTCGTTTTCTTTTACATGTTTGATTTTACAGACGCCTAAAGATGCTGGTCAAGTTATCAAATGATGCAGGTACAACATGATGCCTCAGGATGGTGCCAGTGTGCTTTGAAACACAGAGGCCTCTGCAACCTACTGATTCCTCATGGACCCCAACTTTAGTGACAACCCTGGTGGCATTATATAATATCAACTTAATGGTGAATGTTCTGTCACAGTTTGAGCTCCTTGTCAGCTATTCATCCTCCTTTCTGTCTTTTGTTGGCTTAGTGAGAAAAATGCTTTCACAATTACTACACTTTGCAGTTGTCTCAAAATGTCAGCTTTGTGCCACTTTAGATGACCACTGCACACAAATAACAGATACATGCATAAAACATTGGCTATGCTTTGGCTAAGTCACATGGGTGTGTATATCCATGTAGAAGTAGTGTTGCACCGTAAACCAGCTTGTCTTTATCCCTGTTGCACATTCAACTCCAAGCTCTGCATGGTAGGTTTAAAAAAGTCAGCTCCGTGTTAATCTGACGGGTTGTTTGTTTGGGATATTGTTAGGTAGCTAACTGGAGGCTCATTCAAATTTAATAAAGAAATGTTATCTTTCACCATCCACATACTGCACATCCAAGGCCATCACTGTTTGTTACAAGCTAAATAATGTTAGCAACATCACGCTATAGTCAATAGAACACAGCGTGTATTAAAGTAATAATTTGACATTTTGAGAAATGCGCTTGTTTGCTCCTCTGCCAAGAGCGGGATTAGAAGATCAACACGTTACACTGGTAGGGGGAGAGAAATTGCCAAACGGTTTCTTGGCCAGGTGCGATAACTTCCTACTGTCTTTTTATTTTCTGAAGTTACTGAAATAAACTTTGTGCTCAAATAAACTCAACGTTTAGATGCAAGTGGCAGCTTCATATAAACATGGTAGAAATCTTCTCATCTACCGTTTTTTAACCAATTGTTAAAAAAATCAGGCCCAAACATAATAAAAAATAAATCTTGTTTGCTTGACCCTTACAGAGATGACCAAGCCTAGAATCATAATTGAATCCGCTGCATAAATCCCCCCCTATTATTGCACATGATCTGAGAACCTTAAAAAGCCACTATTCACAGTTGCTGTTTCACTTCTATTCCAATATATACATTTTTGATTAATAATGTAAAATAATGTGTGGCTGCAGTAACTCATAAATTTAGATGCCTCTTTTCTCCTTTATGCCTTAGCTCAATCTGCATAATGTGTAGCCTAGAGTGAGTGTTCTGGAGAACATGCATAGTGGGACTATTTCCCTATGGTGACATACAGCTGATGCAGAACAAAAAATGACATTTTCTTTCCCACATGGTTCAACTGCCAAGCATAAAGCACATAATATAACTTTTCTTTGCTGAAACAGCTCCCACAATATAGGGCATAATACACTTCACACAGGTTTCTCCAGCATAGACATGTATACATGGTACTGTACCGAGGGCTGCTTGGTGTTATGGTCAAAAGTGAAAGCCAAAATATCCTCAGGATACCAGCATGGAGACATGCATTAGTGTCAGTTATTTTCCAGCAACTTCCGATACTCTCCAGTTGCAGACACCCCACTGGACTTTAAAGCGTGTCGATGTTTTGTTGGGGCTATTAGTACGCACAGTTGTCTATGGAGTATGTGCTTGCATGCTGCTGGGAGATGGGGGAGGTTGAAATGTAAGTTTAGAAATGGGGAAACTGTAAAAGTGGTGTGTTTTCGGAAGACGGTGGAAGGTAGTTGTGTTTAAAGTAAAGGGGGACTGAGGAATTGTTCCCTTGTGTAAGTGGATGTGACAGCTTCTCACCCAGGAGAGCACTTGTACTGAACACACACTAGAGGCCAGCAGGGCTACCTGTCACACAGATCTGTGACTAAAGAACTCTATTAGCGTACAAGCACCCTGGGGTAACAGACACATGCACATGCATGGGTGCACATGTGTACAAACACATACAGTGCATAAATACACTGAGTCAATACGTGTTTTACCAGTTGGGGTAGAGCGATTAAGTCACGAGGTAATAAATATGGAAAAGGATAAGACAAGAATGAATTGACAGCCTCCTTTAATATTAATTCTTACTTTAATGATCCCATTGTTGAGATTATGGCATCCTTGCCACTGCATTCTGCAATATCGCTGCTCAAATGTGCACATTTTCAATTTATATGATTTAGAGTATGTGGAGGGTGTGAATGCCAATGGAACAAAGATTTCCTTTTAATACACGAGGTGGTGCATGACTATGTTTCACTCTGTCCACACTCCATTCAGCATATGACAATTATCAAGATGGATTTGCACTAAACCGTGTACACTGCCATGAATGCACAGTGTTTTTGAAAAGATAAGTGGGGGCTCAGCGCTGAAATAAAAATGATCTATATTTCAAATAAACATCAAGCAGGGGTGAAAGGCAGACTGCAGGCCCTTGCACTCGCATGCAGACAACTTCTCTTTTCAATTTTATTGTCTAAAATAATTACCTGTCAACCACTTTTTATACATGCTATAGGTAACTTAACGTGCAGAAGATGCTGGAATAGAATAGCCAGAGGAATTTTCCACAGTCTCCCTGTTGTTGTGGTCTAATAATCTTATTGACACTGCCGCGTCCTCGGAAAAAGCACGACAAGTTGGGCTGTCAGGGCTCTTTTGCTTGGCTCTTGTCCTTGAAGCCTTTTGTCATTTTTCAGCTACTTTCTTGCCCCCGCCTGAGAGAGTACTGGTGATGTTTGATTTTTAAATGGCTGCTGGAATAATAGCCATGAAATCAGGGATGATTGTTGCTGTCTCTCAAACCACTACCTCCCCATTACCTCCCTATTTCAGCCTCTCACGTGATGCTGTCTAGCTGATCCTTGGAGAGAAATTCATTGGAACAGGTGGAGCTGTGGACCATATCCCATTAGTGAGTCTGCCAAAGGCCGGTCCCTGTAGGAGTAAACCCTCCTCTTCATGCACCATAGGCACAAGCTACTGTATATAGACTCAAATTTATGAGCTAAAACCTGCTTTTCAGGCAAATAATAGGGAGGGGATGATGAGCATATAGATCCCAGCTTTCATTACTTTTAATAAATCTGTGAAATACATGATACAAACCCTCTTTCGAGTGAGGGATGTATTTAGCCTGGACACATTTAGAGAACAGTCATCTGCAATGAAAGTCAGTGGCTGAAAAACTACTGTAGGGGGCTTGATGTGTGTATTGGGGATGCATGTGAAGGGCGGACATGGCTCTGACTTTGGCTTTGACTGGCTCGGCTGTTAGCCCCTGGCTTCATGACTCTTCCCACATGGCAAAACATTATGGCAACACTCTCAATTCTATACATAGTACAAGGAATAATGTCAGAACAAATGAGAGTCATTGTGCACAGCGATCTGATAAAGCAGCTTTCAATTTGGCCTTACAAAAATGAAATGGACCAGACTTTACGCAATATAAAATGGAAAATTCATTCAGCGAGACATGTGCACATGAAGGCTGAGGGGAAGATGTCTTCACAAACGACGACATTGGTTAAGTAATAGACAGAACATTCGAAAAAGTCATATTTTACCAATATACATATGGCATCATGAGTCTACTTGCTTGTTATCAAGGCAAATTTGAACACTAAATATGTGTATTTTCAAACCCACACATACAAACTGAGAAACATATAAAAATGCAGTGTTGAAGAGCAGATTTTTTTCATTATTTTGAAAATATTAAATTTAGTGTCAACAATTTGCAATGGTAGCTCAAACTTGCTAGGAAAGTCACAATCATTTTCATAGTGGTGGCAACACAATATATATATATATATATATATATATATATATATATATATATATATATATATATATCTTTTAAGTTAACTGACTTGTTCCATGGTTCCAATTCCATGATCTAGGCTGAAAGATAAGGAAAAAGTTCACATGACAATACATTTATTGCCATGTGACCTGTTTTACATTTTTTTGAGGTGGAAAGCAAAATCTACTGTAAATGAAGAGAAGAAAAAGCTAGTACTTTAGTACTTTAGTTGCTGATATTAATTAATTCAAATGTAAGATGAAAATGCTCATTTGAGAAATTATGACCAATTAATAAATATGTTATCTAGCTGCTTAGCTAGCTACAATCACATAAATGATGTGGAATTAACGTAGGCCAATTTGAAACCCTTGAATTATTAAGCTTCGGTTGACAAGTCTTTGTGCCTTACAGCTGACTTCAACAGCTTTTGGACACATTTAATAAGTTTGACATGTGCTGTCTTGGTCTTTTGCATTTTCTAAATGTTTTCCTTTATTATGATATAGTGCTAATAAATGTTGTCATTATGTGACGGTAAAATAAGTCTTTCCTTACTGAATATGACGCCGCTAAACTAGTACAGGTTTACAGATCACAAGTGCAGTAGCAGCACGGGTGTAAGAATTTTACTAACTAACTTTACTGGCATTTGTTGGATTGCATTTGTCAGAGACAGTTGCAGTACTGTGTATTTTTACTCTTTGCGTCTTGCAGCATTTAGGAGCTGAACTGCCTCTTTCCTGAAGTAATTTGACAACTTGTTGAGAGACAGCACAGTGAGGCGAGAGGCAAAAGGATCAGAGACGAAGCAAACAGACGTGTTGCCATGGCACATAATGGTTAGGGTAGAGGATCCTGTCTCTTCAGGAAAACAATATCAGAGAGCTGCAGCACATTCAGTGCTGCTTCCTTCTGTTGGGTTGTGGACACTGATGGTGTTTGTTTGGGTTTAGCTAAGCATCCTGTTCCTCTTATGTCAGTTTTCCACTGGATGGAACTGAATGCTGTTGAAAGGCTATGAAAAATTTATCCAAGAAAGACTCCTGGGTTCCTGCTGGGCTGGAAAGTTTGCTTTGTATTTTAACTCCAAATAGCAGTTTTACTAAGCAGGTTAAAACTAATCCTTCTCTTTTCGTCATGATGTTGTCTTCTTCCTTTCGACTGTACATATAAAGAGCTTCTCTAACCTTGTAATCACATCTCTCTACAATAGTTTGAGTTTTTCACCTGGCACAGTACTAAATGATATTGTAACTGTAGCGAAAAATGACTAGCTCAATTCACATTAACTGGGATAGAGTGTCCTTGAGCAACGTGCACTTATGAACTGAAAATGTTGCATTACTCACTAGGGAGTAGTGGGAACTGAGGATGCAGTTCAGGACTCTGAATGTAATTGGGGATGTCAGTATTATAATAAGAAAGTTCCATCTCGTTTTTCTTGACCTTTTGTTCGAATGCTCTCTCTGAGTTTGTACTTTTATAGCAAAATCAATATGTGCATCATGGTCCTCTTTGTTCTTTGTGCACAACAATGGCTACTGGCTAAGTCTGCAATGACCAGGTAAAATAGTAAAATTATGTGGTATTTGAATCATATCCAAACTGAGGTTTTCCCCAGGCTGAGAAGTGAATCATTGTAGGAGTGAAATGTTGTTGGTTACAGTTTACATACATGACTAACTTGAACTAATATGAAATGATTAATTTGTACATTTTTGAGGCAAAATATTGTAGAACTCAATTTTAACAAACAAAAATTGGTGCACAGTTTAATTCATTTGGGGTTTTCTGACATTAACACAGGCTCCAAATTATAAAAGTCCAATTCAAGGATTTTAGCTGCATCATACACTAATGTACCTCCATACCTTCAGGCTTTTGTCCCAGTGTCCATGGTTTCCAAAAACAATTTTAAACTTTGATTCATCTGACCACTGAACAGTTTTCCATTTTGTCTCGGACCATTTTAAATGAACTTTGGCCCAGAGAATACGGTGGCGTTTCTGGATCGTGCTCACATCTGGCTTCTTCTTCAGTGTTCCTGAGCCCATGTAGTGATGTCCAGAAGAGAATCATGCCTGTTTTCAATGCAGTGCTGCCTGAGGGCCCGAAGATCACATGCATCCAGTTTTGACCTTTGGCTTTGTCCCTTGTGCACAGAGATTCCTCCTGATTCTCTGAATCTTTTTGATGATATTATATCTAAATAATGGGATCTTCAAAGTCTTCGCAATTTTATATTGAGGAACATTTATTTGAAATTGTTCCACAATTTCTAGATGCAGTTTGTCACAGATTGGTGAACCTCTGCTCCACGTCTCTGAAATGCTCTTTTTATACACTGTTGCCATTTATTAGTTGTCCAAAGCTCCTCCATTTATTTGATATGCATCAATTTCTTTTCCAGCCTTTTGTTGCCTGCGTCTTCCAACTTCCAACTTTTGAGATGTGTTGCTGCTAATATTTTCCATGAAATGGTAAAAATGTCTCAGTTTCAACATGGTGAAACTGATATGTTGTTTGTGTTCTATTATGAATACCATCTACCTAAAAGTTTGATTAAAATGTCTGCGGTTGTCCCCCTTTTCATTATTCTGTCCACTTTTAGCAAAACAACCTCAGAGGACGATGCCACTACTGTGCTTAACAGTAGGCACAGTGTTCTTGGGGCTGAGCATCTCACCTTTACTCCAAACATAATTCTGGTCATTGTTGACAAACCACTCGATCTTTGTCTCTTTGGGCCATGACATTTCCATCCAAAGGGCTTTTTCTTCATGTGGTTAACTGCAAGTGCAAGTGAAACTGATGTTCCAGCAGCAACCACTCCATGGTAGGCCTGTGGACCATTATCCTTTGAGCCGAGTGAGACACTTTGGGTCTGTTTTTGTAACCTTGGAAAATGACTAAACATCTAATTTGAAGATACTGTGTGTACAAATGTCTGAACTGATGATTTTAATCTGCAGTTGTTTTAAAAAGGCTCTGAGAGACATTCTTACAATGCAATTAGCTTCTTGATCTTTCCCATTGTATTGTGCATTGGTCAATTTAATAGGTGCAGTCATCCAAACCATTATATGTTGGCACAGAGAAGCCAACAGCTGTATTCAGTCATGAAGCCTAACAGGAAAAAGTCTTTGGGTTTGGCCTGTTGTTATTTAATTAAAGTTTGCAGTGTACACTTGTAAATGTGGTTAATTACACTGTAAAGAATGGGAAAAAAACTTATTACAACTTTTTTGATAAGAAGAAATACTTCATGCACATGCACAATATACATTTAGTTTTAGATTTGACAGTGCTAGAAGTGATGTTGGTCATTATGCTAATCAAGAATAAAATAATTGCACCTATTAAAGCAATCACAAATAATTAAGAAACATTTCACCCTTTCCTTTATTTTCCATGACAGCTCTTCTGCCACGGAGTCTGTATTTGTGAAGACAGTGTCATGAACTGTCCAGGTTCTAATAAGGGTGCAGATATTACAGTGGTGTAAAAGATCTGTGCAGTGTTGTGTAAGTTCCCCCTGGCAGCTGATCAGTGTAGGGATGCACATATGTATGTGGATGACGTTCATGTTCTTGTGTTGCAAAAAGATCCATTCAGTTTACCGATCACGAAAAATTATGTGTTTGATCAAACACACTCTCTGGGTTGCAACCAGTATACGCATTTTGTTCTGCACTGCATTGTTCAACGTAAATGAAATCATGAGCCAAAGTGTTTGCATCTCTGCAATAGTATTACTTCTAAACAACCACTTGTCATTCCTGGGGCGTCAAATGCTGACATTTTGTCAAAGCTGCTGGTGCCTCATAAATACACACACGATACACTTTGGCATCTGCATCTGACGTGCAGGGTGTTCAATTGACTGCAATGCTAAGCCACTGGTGGGAGTTTTATACACAGAACAGCTGATGCAGATGTGTAGTGACTCCAACATAAGCCGATATATGGCAATATTAAATAGTTTAAGAATGAACACTGGACATTTTATTTCCTAAAATGAAAACCCGGGGACATTTGATATAACTAAAGTATTTGAGTTGTTTAGTTGTCACTGGTGTTACCATAGCAATGAAAGACAAGGACAAGGACTCTTTTGTCAGGACAAAAGATAATAAACTTGGGCCTATTGATTTTTAATATGCATTGCTGCCTGTAAAGTTGGAAATTTCTATTTTTATTTTTATTTCATAACATGTGTCTGAAAGCTAAATTATTCCAACTTTATGGGCAACAGTGTATAATGAATGTGTATTGATTTAATTAAAAGTAATAACTCAACATGTAGCTAATGTAAAGTTTATATATCAAAAAAACAAAAACAAAAAAAAACTGAAAATAGCCTACAACAATATTTTGGAAAAACATGGAGTGTGGGATTCAGGTGGTGTAAAATACTTGTCAAAGCATAAAATATGTCGGCAGAAAGGTTTGAATTGGAGTCAATACATAGCTGGAAATACAGGATATGTCCTGCATGATTACAATGAAAAGCATATAGATATTTGTAAAGACGGGCTTTTCTGGTAATTTAGGTTGAATCTAACATTCAGTTGAGTTTTTCTTCATTCATTTGTTCAGGTTCTTTCCTAACCTTCCTGGTTAGTCCACTCGGAACCACTTTGGGATGAAAAGGATCTGAGTTTAATATGACATTGTCAACAGAGTGCTTGTAAAGAAAAAAAGAAAAAAAAAGGAAATTGTACACATGGCTACACATCTTGTCCTTCAGTAATACACTTAAAACTACACAATACATAACTACCCAATTTAATCAAATTCAAGTGAATTACATAAGCCTGAATAGACAATTACCTGAAAATACAACCCACTATAGCATTTTGTTTTTCTTTGCAAATACATTTTAGAATTCTTCTAATACAAATGTTGAAAAGAACAAGGTTGGCAAACAAAGTAGTCATATGTTGTCAAATTCAAAACATTAATAATAAATAAATAAATCCGTTAAAATAAATAATCACAAAGACGTTATGCTATGCATAATCAATTTCAAAAATAGAGGTGCAGATGCAAACTACAAAAATAAACATTTCACATCTAGCACGCTCCAAGGCCAAAGTAGTCCTAAAATCCTAACTGATCACTTGTTTTTTAAGTCTCATCATTATGGTCTCATAAGCCAGAAAGTAAAATGGGCCTTTGAAACAGTTGGAAGTAGGTAGGACTGTCCCTACTGTCAAAATTCCCATGTGTTCCACTGTGGAGGTGGCTGCTTCAGTTTGCAGGTTGAAACATTATCAGTGAAGAAGTTCTGTAAATCAATAGGATAAAGACAATGGGATACAGCCAAGACCCCAAAGACTACTGATAATCCACTCTGATTGAAACTTTGAATAGCTACATACTGTAGCTCAAATAATTTGCAGCCTGAGCGATTGCTCTTCCTCTGCATGATGAAATAAGGGAAATAATAGACATAGTGACATATAATAACTCAGCAACAAAGGTGTAAAGAACAGATTGAATGCTCCTTTAAATGAAGTGGACATCAGTCACAATGATTCTGATGCACAGTCTCACATGAAGCACAGGGGCATCAAATTGTAAGATGGACAAGCTGGATGGACAGGCTTATTGGTGCAGACAAGTTGTGTCCAATTTAATTTTCCCAAGCCTTTGTCAAGATACTGGGATATACTCAAAAGACTCTGATGCCTTTTTTCCCTTTTCCCGCCACAATATAGAGAATAATCTATTTTGGCCTATTCAGTAAATCTGTTTGTCAACAAAAGACTCAAAAGGCGTATTCATAACAGAGACTGATGACAGTTCTGTGTAATGAAGAAATGCCAGATATTTGGTATTTTAAATTTCCTGTAACAATAAGCCAGTAGTACCTGTCATTCCACCATTATCATATTCATAGAATAGCCTTCAGTGAGTTGTGAATAGCGGCGTGATATCAAAGTATTCCCAGAACTGTCCTCTGAAATTGTTTTTTTTTTTTTTTTTACTTGACAAATGCCAAAGATGTCATCGAATGCTCTGTGACTGCAATGGGAATGATGGCTGTGGAACTGAATGTGAACATTTTCAGTGGACAGTATTTACAGTTTTCAAATATTCACTCCCACAAACCCACAGTATTTCAATGAAATGTCTTTGTACTGCTGAAATTATACAGTTTTCAAAGGCTTTATTTTTAACAACCATATCAAAAAAATGTTAGGCTGACTAATAGCCCCAGAACACACACTGAACTGGATTCATTGTTGATGAATCAAGTTTGCTTGTTATAAAAGCCAAAGTGTGTGACGTGGTAATGGTCTTAAAACTTTGTTGGTTTTTCAGTTCTGTCTGAATACACATACAATTTTCATTCTGTAAATATTTGGCTTCAGCTCACTGCAGAGGTGATTTGCTATGTTGGGATCAGGTGACTGAGCTGGCAACACTGTGATGTTTCTGGAACTGTCTTGTGGTGATTGGATGCATTATCTTGGTTGAAAAAAAAAAACGAAACATCTAACAGTAGGCTGTGGACATGATTTGTCAGAAATGTTTAGGTATTCTGCATCTGTAAAAAGATGCTCAGTTGGGTAATGTGCACCAAAAACCATATATTATACACAACCATACATAGATAAAATCTAGAATAGAATTTAAAACCCTGCTTCTTACATATAAAGCTTTGAACGGTCAGGCTCCATCATAGATAGAAGACCTCATAGCACCATATCTTCCCAGTAGACCACTTCAATCTCAGAATGCAGGCCTACTATTGGTTCCTAGAATTTCCAAAGGTAGAATGGGAGGCAGAGCCTCTAGCTATCAAGCTCCTCTCCTGTGGTACCAGGTCCCAGTTAAGATTCGGGAAGCAGACACCCTCTCCACTTTTAAGTCTAGGCTCAAAACCTTCCTCTTTGATAAAGCTTATAGTTAGTTATAGTTATGCTGCTATAGGCTTAGACTGATGGGGGACCCACCCCCCTGATGCACTGAGCTCCTTTCCTCCTCCTGATCCTCTCTCCTCTACTCTCACCCCACAATTTTCACCACTGTGTTGACATTAACTCTGTGTGTTTTCTCCTTCTCTGTCTCCTTCTCTGTCTCCCTCTCTCTGTCCCTTTCTGCAGGTGTCCCCAGCTTTGAAGCTGCGTGTCTTCCAGTGTGCAGCGACTGGTCCTACCAACCTGCGCGATGTTTTGTTGTTGCTCTTTTCCCTCTTCACTTTCCACTCACCCCAACCGGTCAAGGCAGATGGCCGCCCACCCTGAGCCTGGTTCTGCTGGAGGTTTCTACCGTTAAAGGGAGTTTTTCCTCTCCACTGTTGCCTAGGGCTTGCTCCAGGGGGAATTGTTGGGTTCTCTCTATACATCTTTATAGTCTTCACTTTATTCTGTAAAGTGCCTTGAGATGACTTTGTTGTGAATTGGCGCTATACTGTATAAATAAAGTTGAAGATGGACCCAAGGATTCACGCAGTTCGTGCTCACTTGTTAGCTTGCTGTAACCATGTTGTCACACAAACCTTGATCCCATTGGACTAGCAAAAAGCTCCCCACTGCTCATCACTAGGGTGATGAGATCCCTTCATGTCTTATCATTCTTTTAGAGGTGACAGAGAGGAACCTTGCATGTTGTTTTGACATTTAGGACCATACATTTTAAGATTTGACAAGCTGTCTGACTTAAGAAGCCCTCCTGCACATCACTGTGATCCTGAGCTGTTAGTTGTGTTTTTGTAGGCCATCAGTCAGCTAAAACAAATGTCATGCTATTGTGACCTCTCCTGGCAACAATGTGATTTTGTCCACAAACCTGTCAGTGACTGGAAGAGTTTCTGTTTGTTTGCTAATTTTTTTTTTGCTCACAGCACAATTCAAAATAAACTGAAGGCACTGCAGTGAGTGAATTTCCCAGAATAGTAAATGTGTTTGTGTTGGAATTTGCACATCTGGGATCAAACATCACACCACATTCAAAGTGGTTCAGATCACATCCTGCCCATTCTGCCATTTAGTCAAACAGTTACTGAACCTCTCAACCCTGGTTGCATGCTTTACACTCATGCATTATTTATATACAGTATGACTCACTGTCTGGAGGAGCGGGCTGTTTGTGTAAAATGTTTGTGTGCTTAATAAAGTGAATAGCAAGTGTACTGTAGATTCTTTCCCAGAACACCAGTCATAAAAAATCTAGTCACATGAAGTTTTAAATTTTACCTTGGGCCACAACTGCTTTAAATGTTTAACGCATCTAGGAGCTCTGTGAGTCCTTGATCTCTTGAGCTGACTTACAAAATTAAAAGCTGCACATAATGGAAAAAACATTTCTTTGAATTATCATGGATTGCCACTAAATTTGTTGTAGATATTTTGTACTTATTACATCTCCCATGCCCATGACTTGTTCAATGTTCTGTGCTTCATTAGAAAAGAATAAAATAAATCCAAAATTGTGTTGCTAAAACTCCTTCAGAGGAGTCATTTGTATCTTGGTGGCCTTCCTCACTAACCTCATTTTGTGCTGTCATCCAGTTTTTGAGGGCAGCCTGCTCTGGGCAGATTTACGCATGTGAAATATTCCTTCCATTTCTTAATGATGAATTTACTGTACTCCAAGAGATATTTAATGACTAGGAAATGTTCTTGGATCCATCCCCTGACTTCTGCTTTGCAATAATCTTGTCATGAAGATGATTAAAGTGATTATTAAAGTTCTTTTGTCTTCATAGTGTAGATTCTGGCAAGGATAATGATTCAACAGTAATTGGACCTGCCAGATACAGCTGTATTTATACTACAATCCTTTACACGCACTTACTGCAGCCAGGAGTTCTGCATTTAACAAAAGGTGTGACCTGGGAAACCAGGTGGCTGCACTGTTTTATTTTTTTGAAATTAGTTCAGATTACTGTTTAGTGATCTGTCTTTACTTTGACATGAAAGAGTATTTCTTGTAATCGTTTGTAAAAAAAAAGTCAAATTAAATAGACTCTGATTCAGTGTTGTGAAAAAATAAATATATTCCATGCCCACTGTAGATCAGCAGGTTGCAACTAAGCGACTTTGATACTATGTTAACTGTTTGAACATAACTATACAATGTTCCCAGACAATGTAGTTTTTCAGCCAAGATATCTAATCCTCCATTACTACATCCAGTATTCTTTTCTGACAAAACACACAGTCTTGCAGCACAATATAGTTTTTGCAACTATGCCAATATTCAATCTGTTTATAACGGTTTGGACACTCGCATTATTTGAAATAAAGTTTATATGTGTGTAGCCTAACTTGGCTAATAAAAGCTGATGCCATTCTTATTCTGCGGCTGACATATTGATGCTGCCATTTACTGTAGCTGTCTGGCCTCTTATACATGTAGCTGCTGGGTCTTGTTAGTAGGATTCTTTCCTCAAAAGTACCAGCATGGTGATTCTAAAATAGATGTGCTATAAAAGTCACATAGCTGCATAGCCTTTTGGGATTTTGCATAAATGTTGAAAATAATTTAAGCAGTGTTAAACTGTTTTATTTCATCACCGTTTCATCCATTGTAGTAGCGATTTAGAGCATAGTGAAGACACACTTGTGTAGTCTGATGTGTGATGGTCAACTGGAAATGGCCAGACAGGCCCCTGAAAAAAGACCAACTACTTTGTGGTGTCTGTGTCCTGATGTCAGGTGTAGGCCTTGAAAGAGAGACACGCTGACTCACCCACTGATCCTGCTGAATGCTGACATCAAAACAAACAGGCAGAGGAAATAAGCCGTGGCATTGAATCAACAAACAGCTGTCAGCCATCCCTGCGTAACATGACGGGTTCAGCCGTGGTGAGAACAACAAAGAGTAAATGGGAAGGGACAGATGGACACGCTCCGTTTGGGTGACAGACTGCACAGCCCTAGGTAAGGTGTGGGACAGACAGCTTTTTTTTTATTTTTATTTTTTTATAAAGAAATATGTTTGACACTGTGGAAGCTTGCTGCAAAAATCACATCAGGTTGCCTGAAGCAGGTTTGCAATTCTGCTATTGTTGAGAAAATATGAAAACACTTTCAAACTGTGGATATATCTGCAAGTAATGTCTTTTTCCCTGTGGGGACTTTGATTAACTATTATCATCATCTTCAATTTTATCATAATAGATGCATATTTGCTGAGAGTTTTGAACGCGAGCAATTACAATGAGAATAGAAAGCAATCAAACTAAATTGTACTGCTGTAGTTGTCAGAAAAGATGCATGCGAGCAGTCCCTTGATAATGTAGCTACAGAAACTGCATGTTATCTCTGTAATGACAATCTGCAGACATTACTGTAGTGCAAGTGCGAAGTTTTGCTCAAAACTTTCCGCTGTCATTTATTGATTATCTAGATCGATATTGAGGGTCAGGTATTATTAAATGTACTCCAACACTTTTGTATTATCCCCAATGACTGGTGAAGTAGTATCTTACCAGATACATCACGTATCCTCAAACTGTAGGAGTAATGCAGGACACAAATTACCTCCTCCCTTACATCTCTTGGGAATGAGACTGTATATTCTCTGTTTTCTTCAACACCATGAATCTTCATGAATTTGACAACTACACTCAATTGTCCTTGTCTAATGGTTTGTATTGTGATATTGAAATGCAGAACAATGCACAACAGCTTCTAGGGGAAACAATTGCAATCTGTCTAGCTTGGAAAATAATTGTATATGAAATTATATATTTTCTTAATAGCAATGACACTCACAAATCTCTGCTGAGTGATCTGGGATGAAGTGGGATTTTTCAGAACTGTCAGATGCTGCTGAGACTTTCGTGATGCTGCAAGTTTTTCCCTTTGTTGTAAAGAAATGTGGACTAGAGATTCTTGTATTTGATGTTCTCTGTAATGTTAGAGAAACAAAACAGAAAGCCTACAAAGATATTACTCAAAACAATGCAAAATATTCTAGGTGTCCTTGTTGTGTTGTTATGCGAGATTAAAGGAGTGGTTGGGTTGGATGTTTCATTAAGTTCCTTGTTGCTAAGTACAAAGGAAGCGACTGGAACAATCACATATCTGTTCAGAATAGACTGAATTATAGAAATGGATACGACAAAAAAAAAATGATAAAAAGAAGTGTTGATTCATTTTATAACATGTCTCAGCAGTGATCAGACGGAAAAATATGTCTGAACATTTGTGTTTGGTAAAATCTAAAAACTAAACTAAATAGGCATCCACTGGAAATATGGGACATAAGGATATATACAAAATGTTTTCATCCCACAGTGTGAAATAATGACATCAAACCTCTTTTTACGTCCTTTGCCATCTCATATTGATACCACAGGTACCATTTGGCATCACTCTCGGACGCCCCTGGAGCACCACTATTGGTGCAATAATCATCATTTAAACACACACTTTCTCAGGCTCTGAGAAAGTCGTGTTTCTTGTGCCCCCCCCAAACCACCCAGACCAACTCTGTATGAGGGCTTTTTTCTTTACATATACGTTCTTTGCTTTAGGCACCAAATACTGAGCTGACAGTAACCAGTTGTACTTGACTGGAATATGCGTTTATTACTGATGCATAGGGATATTTTGGCATCAGCAAGTACAGCCACAGGGCTGATCAAAGTGGGGATTTTTGATGCCTTGGAAATGAGAACGGGCTGACACACTTTATGCTTGTTCTGTTATAGTATAATACATTTTTGATGGGAACACACTGTATTGGATTAAGTTGTTTTTGTGATAGATGCAGATGACCATGACTGTAAACAGACTCAAACATTATTGGAATCTAATGCAACTTGAGAAAGATTCTAATCAATGTCTGCTTTTCAGAAAACAGATTTCCATGGATTCAGTCTGCTCAACAGCACTAATTATCGTGCCAATCTTCTGGCTGCATTACATACTTGACCTAATCCTGCTTATATCATTTTTCAGTGGCCACTCAACTGAAACATTTGCTTCTTTTTATATATTTATTTATTGTTTACATGGAAGCTTGACAGACACAGTCAATGGCTCTAAATGTCTCATTATAATTCACACTGAAATAGGAAACTGTTTCATTGGAAACATTTTTGTTTTGAAGGAAAAGCCATTAGAAGATGGTTTAACAAATAAACAACAATTCTACGTAGCTTTGGTTCCTTATTTAACTGGTAATTTGTGCAATCAAAACATGGACATGAATGTCTTTTTCCAAACTCGGGTGTGGCTCATAACTCATTGATAGTAAATGGTCTGCTCATACAGCACTTTTATAGAAAGTGTTTCACAATGCTGCTTCAAAATTTCTGACACGATCACAGTTTCCCTAATACTTTTCTCCTTTAATTCTTGTTAAAGGATTAAGTCTTAATTCTGCAAAATTCATAACACTACATATGTTGCTTTTTCCATCCTACCTGTGAGTATCCGAAAGTCTCACTAAAGATTTATCAGTATTCGCATGAGAAAGCTGTGTCACGGGGCTTGACTTTCGGTTTGTTTTTGCTTCTTCTTCCTTTTTAACACCGCATTGATCTCCTACAAATTTAATTATGGCTTGTTCCTGTCCAGTGGGAGGTCAGAAAGAAGTCTCTTGAGTCTCTTGGGTTCTTCTCAAGGAACACTTCCACTGGTGGCTGTTTGCTGTCAGTGGAGCTTGAAAGTGGGTTTAGCAACTAAAGGGCAATCTAATCTTAGACACACAGTTTCCGAGTCTTTGATGGATGAAACGCTAAGCTTTACAGTATATATGAAACATTTCAAACAAACGTATCAAATGTTGAACATTTTATTAAATATGCACAATCAACCAAATCAGACCATTAAGAAACGTTACGTCTAAATACGGTTAATCTATCTTGTCTTTTCTAAAGCATATTGTAAATGCAGTGTGACTATGCTCTGAGGTTTTTGATGGATTTTTACATTCTCTCCACACCACACAGTGACGCAAAGGCAGAAGTAAATAATGTCTAGGCCTAAAATGTAGCTTTGTTTTGACATATTTTATGCTAATCCATATATCTATATCTGTATACATATAGATATATAGACAGATAGATATAAATGTGCAAACAAAAGTAACTTTTGTTTTTTTATTAATATTACTAGCAGGTCGAGTACACTGACAACACATAAGCTCTGAGAGGCCGTTGGCATCACCCTATTTGCTCATTACGCAAGTTGCATAATTTTGACCAGGAAAACCACAGTGAGACGAGCAGCAACACAACGTTTCGGACAAACGACAGAAAACTTAAACTAGCTGTGTTTGGTGACATTACTGGGACCTGCCACGCCCAAATTTCAGCTGCCAAAAAGAAATAAATCAAAAACCTCACCAGCTTTTCCTCCCCATTCAGTAACAGCGACACGCTCTCATCCCACAGGTGCTGCAGGGGCACTATTATTATTATTATTATTATTAAGTATAGGACCCTCCAGGAGCGTTAGCTTTTGGCGCAACGGGAACAACTCTATAGGCACAAAAAACTACTTAAGGCTTAGGGAATATAACATCAGGGTAACTTTACGTTAGGAAACAACTACTGTTAGGTTTAGACACAAAAACGTCATCGTCAGGCTAAGTTAGAAGACGAATGACGAAAACGAAACACCACAAAGAGCGAAAACAGCACACACGTGCCTACTAAATATGTGAGCACGTGTGCCACGTTGTGAAACTTGGATCAATAAAGCGAACACCATCTCGCACTAGAGTCAAACCCCAGTCTCCCGTGGAAAAGTCCTGTATCTTGTCGTGTCCTTCACTACACTTGTCCACCTAAGTATGAGACTTTTTCACTTATAGTACGTTATCGATTTTTGCGTCAAATATTATAACGCCAGGTTTCTGATTATTTACAAACGGGCACCTTCAGCATCACCATGTAACGCGGAAGGTCTTGACAAAGTGATGCTTTTTAATGCCTCTGGTAACAACTATGCTGTGGCCTGAGCTTTATAGTTGCCTAAATTAATGTGATCTATTGGTTTCTTCATCCCTTTAAATCATAAACGGTCTTAAATGTTGAGATGATTCAGACTAATGAGAAATAACATAAATTCAGTGGATTTGATGGTAAGTTGCTCACAACATTTTCATGAGCTGTAACTTTTTTATCATTTTTAAAATAAATGAATAAAAGACGATCATGTCTAATAATACTTAAAGGCAAAAAACAGAGACTTCTTGGTGTAAGGCAATGACGACCTCAAACGTGGTCCTGGCCTCTGTCTGCTCATCCATTTCCTCATACCAAACCTCAGGATCCACAAGAAACTGTACTACATACAGATTTATCGCAAATGTATCGTTCATAAACATTAGAAATTCTAAATGTGATTACATTTGACAATAGCCCATTTCCAACATGGACTATGTCACATTACATTTCATAAATCAAATAAAGGGACATCTTTTTGCCATTTGAGAATTTCATGCACTGTTAATTGCTAAATAGTAGGAAATGCAAATACACATTTAGTGAGACAAAACTCACACCTGTGTTGCTTCTAGTTAATTTCTGTGCAAATGATCACATACACACAAAATACTTTCTGTCTAGTAAGCATGCAGGTTCATGAGAAACTAATCTTTTTGCTCATGTTTCTTTAGGGCCTCCGTAGTTTTACATTACATATACAGTAGGATGTGGAATGATGATCATATTTTGAAAAATTTTAAACTAACATTTATATTATTTATCCATCCATTAGTCGCACATTAGTTGAGTGGATGTATCGAAAAACCTTAACATTAAATATTGTGGAGATATGTTTAACGTTAGGGTCCTACACAATACCATATGTTACTTTACTCTGCTGGACATACTAGGACAGAAATATAAAATGCGGGACATAAGGCTGGTGTTTTCAGCAGTCACACACTCCTGAATGCCTTTCTTGCTTCTTGTCTCTTTGACATCAGAGTACTGTCAAAACCAACTGCTTCAAATAGCCACATTAACAGCAATTTAATGAGGGCTCGGACTGTCTAACACTATTACTGTTGTAATTATTCTCACTGTGGTTGGTGTGTGAATATGATCTGATCCTCAGAAAGAAACTCATAGAGGTTCTGAAAGTGCATAAAATCTTAAAGGAACTCAGCCTCTCCGGGGATAGAGACTTAACGAGCTCAAGAGCCTTTGAGTTGCCTGGAGACAGTGTCAGGGTTATAAAGCATTAAGGAAGGAAATCAAGTCCTCCTGAACACAGAAAAAAGAAAGAGGCTGCAGAGATTCTGACTAAGCTGTGGGCGGCGGCTGCAGAGGCTACAGGGTTGCTGAGGACAAGTGATGAAGGACCCTGAAGAAAAGGGAAAATTGGGATCAATGCAGGTAACATAATCGACAATCACTAAGGCAGTGACATTTAGATAAAGCCCATTTAATGCCATATTCTGTTTTAAATCTTTTGCAAGCAATTCCCCGTAAGATAGTCTTCAGAAAGTTAAAGGCTTAGAAATTACATTTCATAGTGCCATGCTACCGTGCGGACCATTTCCTTTCTTAATTACAGAGTGACTCATAGCAGTGTAATAATATGTGATGTCAAGCGCTGTCAGGAGGTACATTTCTATAACGAAGCATGTTTTCCTTTAACACTGCTTCGCTCGCTTCCATCTTCTCTTCTCTTCTCTTGACACAAATTCCAAAAATGTGACAGTAGTGCTGATGGAATTCTGTACTGTCCTACAGGCAAAAATTTAAGTTGTTTGGAGCCTCTCTTTCTCCCCCCCCCCCCCCCTCTCTCTGATGATAACCCACAAAGCCTTTGGCTGCCTCCTCCAAGTCCTAAATTACTGAAGTTGTTACTGGTGAATTCAGTAAAGATTAATACAGTCTTTGAGCATCAAAACAATCTGCCCTGAAATCTGCCATAAAACAATAATTCCCTAAAACTTTAAGGCCCCCCTCACTTTTTGAGATTTTAAATTACCTGTTGGATAGATTTACATGTACAGTAATTTAGTACATTAAATCCTCCCTCAGGATGTTTCTAATCAATTCCATTGTGTGCTCAAAACATCAAATTACTCCATTCAAGGCAAAGTTATTTCCCCTTTGGGCTTAGTAAAGTTTTCGGAATCTTGAATACTTTTCTATATAATTAAATATGCAAAAAAAAAAAAAAAAAAAAAAAGGAATTTGCATAAGACTCATTTTACTTTGTGTTTAGCAGAAATAAAAAAATAAAAAATTATATATTCTATAATTTCAAATAAGCTCAATGAATAAATTACCTTTAAAAGGTGTTTTTTTTTTTTTTTAAATATGCTCGGACCAGCATTAAAACCAGTAGTATAACAATGTATACGAACTAGTAACATATTACTTTTAATAGTTACACTATTAACACTGACACCGATACTTGGTGTCTGATTGTGAAGGGATGCACACACCAGAGCACGGAGGCCTGAGGGCTCCGTGACCAGACTCCTCAGCTCCTCCCGGCCACTTTATCCTGGCCCTAGTGTTCCGTGGTGTCCTCTGCTGGCTGTGGCTTTGGGTGTCCTACCAGGTCTGCTAGGCATGAATGTTAGCATGGACGCTGTTCACATTTTACCACAATAGCATTAGCATTTAGCTCCAAGCACTGTTGTTCCCAAGCAGAGCTTCAAAGAGCTGCTGGTTTCTCTGTAGACGCCTGCTGTCTTAGTTTTGGTTGTCGTATTTTCAATGTTTTGTGGAAAAGGGCTAAGTGCTGATACCACACCCTGGGAGCGTTTCCTTCATTAAGTCTCCCAGAGATTGTCCTGCATTACTGTTATTGAATTTGTGCTTTTCACGAAATGCCTCATGATTCTCAATTTCATAATGGAGGCAAGTGAAGTGTTTAAACTTTGAATCATTTTCCAAAAACAGATTAGATTTTTTTTTTATAGGGTTTCTTTGGATAACAACATACTGTCAGAAGAAAATGAAACCTCTGACTCTCGGGGTGAAGAAAGCTTCTGGGGAATATTGTAGTGTTGTCTTTCAGAAAAAACGAGAAAAATGCAGACCCCGGCTAATTTGATTGGCATCTATTTTGATGGCTGCTGAAGCGTCCAGGTGCCCTCTTATCTAATTCTCTGTTCTGCTGGAAGGCTGGAGTCTATAATAGCCTCGTTATGGAAGCCTGTTAAATTCATTATGAAAGAAGGAAGCGGGAGCGACAGTGGGGGCAAGAGCTCAGTTGTTCTGACATTCTTCTGGCAGAGACTCTGCAGGGGGAATAGTGTTTCTCATTTTCATTAGATTTCATTAGATAACACCTCGCTTTTCGCAAGCAGTTAAAAAGATGAAATGCAGTTTTGCACTTTTGCTGTGTCCTCTGCCCACACAGAGCTGCTTCCAAGACGGCGCTGTTTTAGAGAGGGAAAAAAAGACTTTTACAATTGAAACTAAAATTGTCTCTTGGTTTTGAATGTTAGCTGGATGCTGCAAACTAACAAGCAGCACAACTTTAACTGATATATTCAGTTTAGTACAACAAATATAAAACTCTTTTTATATTGCTGCCTGTGTTGTATTACTGGATACATGCCACTGCCTCTGCAGCTGCTTGTCATCTCATCTTGCTGTTGGAGAAAATCGGATTCAGTTAGTTTACCAAAGAAATATGTTGCTGTTTTATGGGCACTCTGGCCCGATCGGACATACTTGTGTAGTTCTCAGTACGGAACCTCACAAGTTTACTCATAAGCAACACGGTTTCACAAGACACCAGCACAAATATTGCAGCACTAGATCAGTGGTGTTGCACACGGTGTTGTCCATGAAGAGCGCTGCGTATTAAATACGCTCATGTTTCAATGAACAATGAACTGAACAGTTCATTTTGCAACTGTTGACTCATTGCACATGTTTTAAAGCCTGAGCATGCAGCTCCTGTTCACCCTGGTCACCTCTCCACTCAACTGATGCCCCGAGGGCTCAGGGAAGGAACACTGGTCCATATCAGTTACAGAAGCTGCTAAACTCTTTCCACAAGCAAGTATTTCACAGAAGTTATGTTTTCTAGGGGTTCACATCAGAAAATGGACATGACCGACTTCATTTATTGGGACAGCAAACTTACAGTGGTTCAAAATCTAAATTGTGAACAATGAATGGGTAATTGTTCATTTCAGTTTTGGTGGACTGAACTATGAGCTGCTCTTGTGAAGTGTGAACTTGTACAATGCTGCTTACATAATGGAATTACATAATGCAAAAGCATTTTTAATATTACTTTTCCCAAAATAGTGAAAAGTAAGACGCAAAAATAACATTGGTAAAAAGCACTTTGAGTTTTGTTTTTTTACGCTTCTTTGAAAAAAAAAATATGATAAATTGAAAGAGCCACTTTATGTACTATAATCCCGAATTTGCCAAATAAAAGAGCAAATCATCTTAGACACCCATTGGTGACAATACCCACATGCACCGAATTGTTGTCATCTACACAAATTAAATTACAACATTTGCATAAATGTGCACTTGAAAACACTACTTTCACAAGCAGTCAGAAATGAGTCAGTCCTAAAAACCTTACATCAGGTAAAATAAGGCTAAATGTCTTAGTGTTTATAGGGTTTAACTATTAAAAATGTTTGTGTTTTTCAAAAATATTCCCAAATGTCACTCCTTCTTTTTTGTCACACCTTGCTCTTGCACACTTACCTCGAGGTTTCTTACAGCAAATGTAACTTGCGTTTCAGAATATGCTTATCTGTTACTTATTCAGCCACTAGTAATAAGCTTCTCAAACATCTCTGGGCAAACATCAACAGAATTTGTACTAAAGGGGCACATAAGTGCTGTATCTCATCTACTAGCTCAACTTTATGTTCTGCTGCAATCCTCTTAACCTTGTGCACTCTCGCCCATCTCTCCTTTTGAGTGTTGTATTTTGCTGTGCTATTCCTCTGCCCTGTCCTGCAACTACATAACCTTTCTAACTGCAGAATATCAATCAATCAGACTGTAGCATGTGTTTCATCATTTGGCTCTTCAACTCAGCCTCCTCTGATTTCACAGAAGCAATCAACTGATTGTTCTTCAGCCTGCTGAACCTTTCCTGAGTCACCCCACAGAGTTCAGCCTAAATGTCAACCAAATTAGCAGCCAGACTACCTGCGAGCATCACTAGCAAACAGCAACATTCTCGGAAACAGCACAGCTACCACATCGCGCTAACAACTGTGCTAGACAAAACAACCACGCTAGTGGCCATCAGCAAAGTTCCTGACAAGCTGTTAATGTCGAAGGTATACCTGCTCGAAGGTCTAAACAACCCCTGAACTACTTCTGGCAGGAGCGTGCCTCTTTATTTC
Source organism: Channa argus (assembly GCF_033026475.1). Classification (NCBI taxonomy): domain Eukaryota; kingdom Metazoa; phylum Chordata; class Actinopteri; order Anabantiformes; family Channidae; genus Channa; species Channa argus. Next base: position 3,551,625 of record NC_090210.1, on the reverse strand, counting down.
ACATTTATTCCCATTAGGGGATTGTTTGATGTACCCCCTGCACAGCATTTATTATGCTGCTGTTTTTCTATGCTGCTTTGCTGCGTTGTCACAGCAGGGAGCATCCCGAAAGGCAGAAGATTACTACCATGTCAAAGTGTGTTGAACTGTGTATTTGCAACATGATATAAGAGTTCCTGACAGGAAATATGTTGAGGTCCCATAAGGCAAACCAATGGGATTTCTTCCTAAAATAAGAATTGTTACTTGCAGTGAACAGTAATAATATTTTCTTTTGCGGCTACTTCTGTGAAAAAAAAATAATTGTATGACATACTGATGGGAAGTAGTATTTCATGGAACCTGAACTTTATGTTAGTGGAATAAACTCTGACACCTGGCTGTGTAAGGGCCCTGACACACTGGGGTTGGTGACGGTCTGTCTGCGACAGAGAGCATTCGGATTGACTGTCCAGAGGACAAGACAATTAACAATGGCAAAAAGTGGGAGCTAATGCTGCTTTGTTTACAGTTTATATATTCAGTTTGTACATACATGCAGTACCAGGTCTACGTGATCTACGTGCATTTTACATGCCTCTCAGTTTGTGTCTTTGCCACTTGTTGATACAAATGATAGGTGGGGATGTCACAGCCCTAAGGTTCAGCGCCAGTGCAAGGATCCTCCTCGCTCTCCTGTGATTGCCCTTGGCAGGTTCTGCAAACCTTTTGCTGTATGTGGGACGCTACATGCCGTGTAAGAGGAAGCTCACAGCATACTGAAGCTTGTATTTGATTTAAAGTAACAGGAATTTACCATGCATGTCATTGTTGCCTAGGAAGTGAGGGTGGCTGCCAGATATACAGTACATGGTAAACACTAATACGGAGGTCAAGTAGCATTTAAGCATAATTATCTTTAATCATTTGCTCCTGTAAATTCATACCGCTACATATGCAGACATTATGAATCAGATAGACAAAGAAATGTAGCAGCATTGTATTTAAATTAATTCTAACCAGGAGGGACGCGTTTTCTTATGTGCTTATGATTGTGCCATAATTCTCATAATCCCTGTACAACCCCCTCAATATGTCATGTTTATTCAGCGATTTATGCCATGAAAAAGCTGTAGGCTGGTGATTACCTAAGACAAATGGTGCCACTTTACATCCTTAACTTACATCATCTAAGTTTGGCACATGAGACTGCCATTCTGTGCTTTTCCATGTTTTCCATTGCCATAAACAAATTTCTCCTAAGGCATTTGTTCCCTGCCATATACTGTTTGACAATCTGTCCAATATCACGTGTCACAAAAACAGCAATTTTTTTTGACAGGACTTGCTTGCATTGACGTGCATACTGCATAAAGATCAAAGCTTATGTGTGGTTTTCAGTTCACGGCTGCACTGTTTGTGCTCCGGCACAATGGGGGAAAAATCTTTTTCACGGTGAAGAAAAATAGAAATTTACTACATGGGAAAATACCTATCTCAAATATTGTACACACATCCGCTGAACTGTAAAATGACTAGCTTCAAATAACTCAGTACACAATAATTACAACTTGTTCCCGGCTGCTGTCAGACTTTACAACCAGGGCTGCTCCCAGTGAACCAGTACTCACTATAATATATATTCCTACGACTGATTGCAACACTGTTCAGTAACATCAACCCTTGTGCAATTGTTTGTTTGTTTGTTTGTTGATTGTACACTTATTTTTAATCTTGTACAGAAATTTGCACATTTTCTTCTGCTGCCACGACACAAAAAGTTCCCCACTGTGGGACGAATAAAGGATGATCTTATCTTATCTTATTTTATATTTGCTACTGTGCTTGTGAGACTGACAAAAGATGAAGAACATGGAAGTATATTTGTGTTAACCTGAACACGCTGCAAAGTCAGTTCACATACTGTTCACATACTGTTCCTTCTGTCATGTAGACAATAATTCCAAGAGGGGTAACTTCAGATTTAAGGGTTGAGTCTGTAGTAGATTTATTTCCATTGTTCCACAAACACACTATACTTGTGTTCAAAACAGAGTCAATCAATCAAAACTTTATTCATACAGCACCTTTCGTACAGATTAATACAATTGACAGTACATTCTTTTTATTTATGTATAGTTGTGAAACTGATTTTGTTTAGTTGCGTGACTTATTCACAGTCTTTATTCTTCCTTCCCACTCATAGACCTGCTGTCTCCAAATGCTTTGATAAGCTACATATATGTTGATTTGAGTGGTTGATCTTTCCTCACAGTTGAGTGGAACCACACATGTAATTGAACCAAAAGAGCAAATAGTTGAATATGTCAGATGTACCAGCAATTAATACTGCAGCATATAATATGTGAATGTCACCAATGTGTACAGGCCATATTTGCATGGTTCTATGATTAGTTTTGTAACGTTACTTCCGTTCTTTTTTAAATGGGTCAGAGTTAAAACGATATGTTTCTGAACTACTCAGTTATTCCAAAGTGAGAGGGAAATAAAATTATTATAACATCACACAGACTTACAGTAACAAATGGTCATTGAGTAGTCTGCACAATTTTGTGCTTCCGGCAAATGAAGTTAACAATGAAATGATGCAATAAGGAGCAACAATGTTTTCATTATCAGTAACTACTGATTTCTAATCTACTGTACACTATGAGGGTACTGTGATTTTCCTCCAAATATAGTTTGCCCACAAAGGTGCCTAATTAGTAATCAGTACAAGTGCTCAGTGCTGATAAAATACAAAAAGATGATCTGCAGAATACCTTTCATTCTTTCAGCTTTTTCCACTGTGGCTGAAGCCGAGCCTTTCAACAAAGTGCTGCTATTTAAATCAATACATCCCTCATTACAAAATGATGAATATTTCATCAGCAAGACTATTACTTCAAATGAATAATTTAACTGTGTTATATCAGGAAGGATTGGGGGGTTCAGTGGTACCATGGTCCCTCAGCTTTTAAACCCAACCACTTATTATGAAGCTTTTTAAATCACTGTATAACCCCTCCAAAAAGGTCCAGGATGAGGTTCAGAGATTGTTCTCTCTGAAAATGCCAGGGTCACAGTTGAATCTACTGACAGTAAAGGTATCCTCAGTTCCAATTAGCCATTGTAATGAAAGCATTTATCTTTATTACATCCATGCATCAATGCATGAGTAAATCTTGAATGAATGTAAAGCTTTTGTGCTTATTATAAATACCAAAAACCCTGATGACCTAAAACACTAATCTATGAATTATAAAAAGGACTAAAAAGAATAAATGTGGGTGGCACACTCTCTGTGCAGTCTGGTTTTGCAATGACGGCTCCTTTCGTGTTTTATCATAAACTATATCACTTTTTCATTTATTTTTTATAAACATGCTGATCATAGCGGATGTTATTGTGGAGAAGTGCTGAGGAAACCTCCTGTAACCAAAGCCCACTGAACATCACTGGCAGCAGGAAGAGAAATTTGCGTTTTTGAGCAAGACTAGCTGCTCTAACCACTCAGAGAATTTTACTTTATGTCTGCTTTATTTGTACATTTCTAAGCATTTTTAGTAATTGTCATTTCATAATTATGACTAACTGAAACATTTTTCTGACCTTCTTCCACTTATAGAGTTGATATATTGATATACATACATACATATATATATATATATATATATACACACACTTTTGCAGTTGTTCATTTAACCAGATAAAACTATTTGAATAATTACATTAGCAGGTCATGGTCAGTGAAAATAATTAGTTTTGTTTAAATGACAAAATAACATGTTAAGATTATTTCCCATCAATAGTTCAATATTATGTACAAATGGAAATAAATTGAACAAAAATATTATTATGTATTTCATTACTCATAACCATAGCACCAACCATAACTTGAACCCAAATAAACCCCGTTTAACTTTGATTAACTCTAAATTTCTTTTTCAAATCCAAAGATAAATACTTATATTAAAGATGAACTTAGTTACTGATGCCTAAAATGGAAGTTGTAGGACATCCCGTTTTCTTTTTCCTTACAACTTATGCACTTGGATGTAAAGTATATACACTGTTCTTCCTTGCTCATGCACAAAAGGAATCATCATCTTTCTAAAATACATTTGTTGGATTATGACTTATTTTAGTGTAAAAAGCTTCACTGGCAGCTTGGGAGTGAATCTCTTTACTTATCTGTCAGTGCGTGGGCAGTTTTTTCTATGAATGGGGCTGTTGTTGGGCCACACACACCTGACAGTATTTGATGAAAAGCTGGCATTGAAGAACACAATCCCAGTAACAATGCTTTAATGTATCAGTTTCCAGCTTACATAGTCAATATAATCCTAGCTCATGTGCATTAGAATTGCTCCATTATGGTTTATCATAGATACGTTTATATTTTATTCAAGTCTTTGGATTATCACTTAAAGCTAAAATATAGTGCCAGTGCAGTTCCGCATGTGCAAATCACGGCACTCTAAACATGACTGAGAACAGTGATTGTACAAAAAGGATAACTATATTTGCAGTGCGTCAAATCCAGTATTATACCGTAAAAATTGAGTGAGCAGATTTTGACCTTTGGGATTTTCTTGGAGAAAAAGGATGAATCCACCTACCCCATATGAACTTCATCAAAATGGAGATAAGAGCTCTTTCAAGTGTGGAGCTCTGCTGGGTATTAAGTAACACAAGGTCAAATTCTGCGTTCACGTAAGATTATGAAAATGTCAGTCTTTTTCCTTCCTCTCGACTCTGCAGTTAAGAACACTGACACAGAGAGCACTGTGGTTAAGTATGTCGTACACAGATAGACATGTTGATTGTAAGAGAAGCACCTATTTGAGTCGCATGCCTGCTCATTTGTAGTCTTTCACTTAGACAGGTTATAATTTCAATGTAATTACTTCCATTAGCATGAATTGCTCTTGTGAAGCTTGAGTTTGTAATGACATATTGTGAATGCAAATAGGGCAGCATGGGCATCACGGGCTCTGCAATCTTTTCCTTTAAAAGGCTGCATTCCCGTTCTGCAACTAAGGCATGTATCGAGATAACTCATCAGTATCAAGCCATAGAAATCCAATATTTCTGTAGATATTAACTTTATCCTTTTGGGCGAAACGTAGGCTGAGGTGGGATGATATGATTCCTAGCTGACTCTTCTGAAAAGATGCATTCATGCTGCATTTTAATCACTGAAAATCAACAGCGGCCAAGCCGTCGTGCTTCCACTGCACGTTGAAATTGGTGGGTGACGTCTTTTCATTCTGCACCGCTACTGTACGTCTCCATGCATGTGGAAAATAAAATCCACGTGCACTTTTTGGACAATCGAAATCTATACAAACCAAAGTGGATTAAGTTCTTTTGGAAAGCTGCATTGTTTTTGCCTGTGCCTGCAAAGTTGTCAACCCTGACCTTTAAGCATCTAAACCAATGTATTTAACATAGCTGGTAATTCCTTTTAGCACTGAGCCATTCATATCCTCTCTAACATAATGTCCTCCTAGACGGCGCTGATAGTGATGGCGGAAGTAACTTATCTAGATCTATCTCTCCCCAGACTCTCCCCTATCTCTCCATCCTCTGTCCGAGAAACCTACTGAATGACAAAGTGTACTGTTCTCTGTGGATCAATGGCTCATAAGTATAAACCAATTTCCTTTACAAACTGCACTCTGGGAAATAAACAGACACAGTGCCTCAGGAGCCTGACACTGTGAGAGCTTCAACAGCCCATTATTCATTTTAATGTTGTGGAACTTTGGTAGATATGCCAAACTTCGGAGATTAGTTTAAAAAGTAAATTTTGCAAAAGTAAAACTAACATCACAACAATAGTATAGAAAAACTTTTACGGCTGACATATCTTAAAGATGTTTAGCGGCACTTTATCATAGTCTTTTGGTTATAAAAGAGGAGAAACCACAGTGAAGAGCCTTAACATGGCTGACTAATAGCTGAGTCAGCTGTAGATCATAAAACTTTGGGTTCGAAAAAAGCTCAATTTACTTTAATCTTTCTTTTGTGTTTAGGCTTTTGAGTTGGATTTTCTGACAACATACCTCAGTAACGCAATGCTTTCCCACAGACAACAAGCTCTTCCGGAGAACTGATGAGTGCTTGAATGTGCTGCCAACAAGAATCTGTTTTGCAACTGCCACAGTACCAAACTACAGGGCTGTGTACATGTATCCCAACATTAACATTGTTGGGATTGTTGGGACTCGCAGAGCTGGAGATGTTTTGCTATTCGTTGTCAATTCTTATTCTTTAAGCAGATTAGAATAGAACAAATAAAATAATCATCTCAGCAGCAGACGTGTTAAAACTCTAGGAGTAAAATATGTGTTTTGTCTTTTTTTTTTCTTTAATTTAAAAGAGGGTCAAAGAGTTTAGTTAGTTCTCTAAAACACTATCTTCCCCTCAGTCTACCAGTTGTTTCCACTAGTGTCATCAGAACAGACAGCTGCTCAATGTAAGTTATGTTTTTAGGAAGCATTTTTTCAGGGCCAGATTCTGAATGATGGATCCTTTGTTGCTGGAGTGACATTAAAAGAATGTCCAACTTTGCAAGACTGATCTGTTTTGTTGTTTGGCTTTGTTTTCTTACACAGTTGTCTTGGGACTTTTGCACTGATGATGCAATTATGATGGAAAAACTACTAGTGGGAATGTTTCGACTAAACAGAAAACATTCTGACATACAGTAACACAAAGAAGGACAATAGGAAACAGTGTGTTTCAAATAAATTTTTGCTCTTTTCTAAAACAAATAGAAAATCAGTACACATTTCCGATAATTGGATATTAACTGAGTGAGTAACGGTTTGCTTCACAGTTTGCCATCCAGGCTGCATGTTCATAATAATAAAGTTGCAGCTACTCACTAAAATGATTTCAAATCATATTCCCTTCCACTTTTCCTTCCTTAAGTTCTCAATTAAGTAACCAGGTTTGTTGAATAGTGTCTAATTCTTCCTGCTGTTTGTCCTGGGCCCCTTTTAATAAAGACCATTCTTGATGAAGGCTCATACTTTCAACAACATTTTTCTTCGTTTAGTATTACTTTGCTAGTAGCTGTGAACCATATCATTTAAAAACGATCTCTGAAAGCAATGCTATAAGTCCCACAAGAAAATGGGTGTATCTGACCATATGGTTGGTATTTTTTAAATGTGTAGTTGGCCAGCCCTCCCTCAGATTAGGTGCATCTTTCTACTCCTATAGTTTTAGCTCTGCATCTGCCAGCAAATTCACTGAAGCTTTTTGGGCCTTTTTATCCCATCCAACACTACTTCAGTGCTTCCACTCACATCTGAAGAGTTTCTTGATTGCTTTAACTGCTCTTGCTTGAGTTCTCTTGATGCCGTTGCTCCTCTTAAAAACAAAATTATCACCAACAAAAATCCTTGCCTTGACTAAATGAAACCACTTCACTGGTGCAGGGAGGATGTCTTAATGTTATATCATAAACTGACATAATGTTTTCAGTTACTCATGACTGCTCATCTGGAGAAGACATTATTTTGGGGGCTTCCTTGGGATCATGATACTCTTGCGTATTTGAAAGCATATAGAATATAAGTTTTCACTGTTAGACAGAGTTATATTGCCTTTTCCCATGACACTCAACCACAGAAACACTTTCTTCTCATTTACCTACTGCTGCTACTGCTAAATGACAGACGTGTCTTTCTAGCAATGTAAACACAGCATCAAAACACCCACATCACCCATTTTAGACTTGCTGCCTGTTTCAGAATTCATGCTGCTTACTGATTCATAGCTCGGCATCACAACTTAAATTGGAAGTTGAAACAATGACATTTTACTTAAGAAGGTGCCACAAGTGCCATTAAGAATCAATGTTATGTCCTGCTTGTACTGAATGGCTCCTCAATTAGCAAGTGATTGTGGAGAACATGTTCTTTAAAAGCAGAAATGAACTTACAATAATAAGTTTAACATGTGTATTATTACGTTTAAAAACAACCACCAAAAAATATTGTCACATCAAACAATCAAACAATTGAGGGACCACATGTATGTGAAATGAACGGCCCCTCATAAGCACGTATGCGTCAATTCTGCATTTTCCTTCCACTCACAGGGCTTAAAAGCACCTTTCAGCTCACTGCTTTGGTTTTTAATCCAGCCCACAACTTTAATGTAAGAGTTCACTCTCACCCGCAGCTGTTAAAAAAAAAAACCCACTATACATTATCAGCCCATGGAAGTCACGAAAATCTACTGTAGCTGGTTATGTCGCTCTGAAACTGCTGGATGTTTAGGAAGTAGGCAACTATTAGCAAACAACTGACTGTGTTTAATTAGTTAATACTAGGTTTAAATATTTGAATATTTGATCAAATTTTGAGTTTTCAGATTGATTTCATTTTTATCTTTGTAAGCATGTAAATAATGTCAGTATCCCAACTTTTGAAAACGTTGCTCATCCTCTTATTTCATGTCTATGACTCATGCTAATTGGATGGAGAGTGGCAGAAGTAAAGAGGCTGAACATAACAATCTCATATAAGCTTTGCTATCTAGGTTACAAAACACATTTCTGGACTGCAACAGAAGCATGGAAGGGGGGGGGGGCAATTCACACAGAACACTGAAAGGGTTTGATCTCCTGCAACAGCCATTTTCTCTGAACCTCCTACTTAATGTTTTGACACTGTTATCCATGTAAATGCTCAGCGCAGTGCTTATGAATACTGAGAGCTCTCTTTTGCACATGAATTGTCAGAGCGGCTGGAGATCATTTAATTCTTAGGAGATGGTGATTAACACATGCATTAATTTCAGGTTATGCACCTCTTTGATGCCAATGGAGGGAGAGAGACTGAAAGAAGAGGAGAAAAGAGGTGGAGGAGAGGCTGAGAGAGGGGGCAAGGGAGGGGGGGAAAGACTAGAAAGAAAGAAATACAAAGAGACAGACAGAAAGCCACACAGGGATGGGAGAGACAAATCCCTCATAACCGTGTATTATTGGTGTGTGGCAGCGTGCAGGAAAGAGTCTTCATTAGCACTGCTGATACTAAGCACAGCTTCATTCAAAAGCACAATGAGCACTTTGCATTTGCAGACATTATCAACACTGCCCTTAGCTCGACAAAGAGCGGAATGAAAAGAGGCAACCACGTATTGTGCAATAAAAGCTGCCAGTAATTACGTTCCAATTTCCACATTAACAACATTGTCCTTCATTCCTGAATGCGGCGGATGTGGCATTTGTGGTGGGTGTTTGTCTGCAAAGGGGGGGGGGGGGGGTCACTTTAAAAAAATGAATAAACAAAGATGAATAAATTATGTACACATAAACATCCCGAGCGAGAGGAGAAATGGGCTGAGCACTGATGGTGTACAGAGAGAAGAGAAGACAAAATAGGAATAATGAGAAATTTTATTGCGATTATAATTATGAGATCTGACCATTTAAAGGGCTATTGAGGCTGTCATTAGCCTCCTTGTAATTCCTTCAGCCACTCTCATACTGTGTAGAGATATTTCCAGCCCCTTCATCAGTGATAATATGCCAACACCTTCCTTTGGGTAAATATCTCATTGTTTTTAAAGGTCATGTCCCAATTACTGATTCATAGCTCATGCAAAAGGGCAGATTTCCTTGAATGAAACCACGGCTAAGGTGATTTGCACAGAGCAGCATTTATCCACACAGTATCTATTATCTATAATCTTTCAACCATCCTCGCAGCATTTCTATTATGCATCTATGCATCATATTCGCGTATGAACGGCGGCAGGCATAGCCCAATTCCAGCTGAGCACTTGAGTTTGTTTTCAACTGCAATACACGACAGAGGCATGTAACAAGAACAAAGACTTTGGTCAGGGCAGGACAACGTGACGGCCCCTAGAGGACCACCCTCTGTACTGGCAGAGCATTGCTCAAATACATCTTTTATTAGTCAATTATATTTTGGAGTTTAAAAGATTTTGTTCCCCTTAAGAACAAAGTTTCCACCCATTTGTTTTTTTTATTTTTATTTTTTTGGTCCTGTCGGTTTATCCCGTAAGTTCAGCGTCGCCACAGCGGATCATTGTCCGCATGTTGATTTGGCACAGTTTTTACGCAGGATGCCCTCCCTGACGCAACCCTCCCCAATTTCTACCGCGCTTGGACCGGCACTGCACAAATGGGGAGGGGAATGAGCTGTTAAGGGTTCAGTGTCTTGCCCAGAGCCCGGCACTTCGGACCGGGTATCGAACCAATGACCCTGTGGTCAGTGGATGACGGCCTATTCCAACTGAGCTACAGCTACCCCATAAGAACACATTTTCCACCACCCATTTAAAATCTAAGACTTTAATACTTGCTTTACTAAACAGATCTTTAACATGACTTTTTTTGATTTTCCAGTGATAACAATATGATGAATATAATCTAACTGAACACATTTACTAAACACAGGTAAACTGTGGGCCTGTCTACAACAGCTGACCTGTTTGCTGTGAAGAAGAAGGCTCAGAAGGCCACAGTAGCCTACAGCAAACAACTGATGAAACCCAATGTGATCTTTGTTGGTTCGTTAAATGAGTTTATGTTTATACTAGGTAATGGACTTTTAGAGTTATTTTATTATTGGTCAGTTTTATTAGGCTAAACTTAGTTGCCAAGTAGAATTTTATTAATATTATTATCATTTTCTTTATTTATTTAGGGTAAATTTATTAAAAAGTAAAAGTATTTGACTATTTGTGTCCCTTTCTGTGGGTCAATGCTGCTTCATGTTTTAGGGGACATTAACTAATTAATGGTAATAGACATGAATGATGGGTTGAAGTTCATTAACTGTATGATCCGATGCTTTTGTCAGTTTTATTTCTAAACCCCTCATATCGAGAGAGAAGAAGAGGTAGGCAATGGCAAGTTTAAGTTCAGGAACCCAAAGAGTGAAATTATTACATACATCCTCACTTTGAGTATTGCTAATACATCAGATAAGTCTTTTAAATAAGATTGTGAAGGACAAGGTGGTTTATTATGAAATGTGTAAAGTTTGATTTGATTAAAAATGCAGTGGACTATAGATATTTGCTCTTACATGTAGTTGCTCTTACAAGGAGCCATTTGGGGCAACTTCATGGACCTTCATCCATGGGGTCTGGTCGGGCACAGCTCTAAGAAATAACATGGAGCCAGCACCCTGTGGGCCCACCACCTGCAGGGACAGGGATCAGGGTCAGGTGGCAGACAAAGTCAGGGACCCAGATGTGCTGATCCCTGACTTCATAAGTTGATTCAAAGCACGTGGAATGTTTGGCCGTGATATTGAAATTGGTACCAACTTTAACATTTCTGCTATCATGACATCTCTGAGATAAAATACTGTCTTCATTCTTCAGTCTACTGCAGATTTGCTACAACTGTCAGCCTGTTTGCCACCAGCACATACACACGTACGCTGTAAACAACAATAATGCTGACAGATTCTTTGCTGAAAATTCCATGTACATTTTAAAACAACTGGTTCATGATGAGAAACATGAGGGCAAAAGCAGACTTTTCGCTTCTAGTTATTAACCATCAGTGTTGGTAACTGAAATAACTGTCAGTGGCAGATTGGTTTAAATTTGATCTGTGAGTTGATTGACTTAATCTGTCTCAATAAAGCTGCTGACCCCCTTTAAAATTTGAATTAAGCAAGTGGTGCCATATCAGTGGCCACAAACTGGTGAAGTCCAGTGTGAGTCCAGATCCAAAGTCTCGCTTTTTCCAATTCGAAATTAACCTCTGCCTTATTTTGATGCCACCTTGGCAAAGGTGTGGTTTCTTTGGGTTAAAGTGTGAATTCAATTGGATTCAATTCTCTGAAACACTGAATCTTTAAAGGACCTTAAGGAGGCTGTGGCCCATTTTAGCCGCCACCGGGCAAGAGGCAGGGTAAAAACTGGACAGGTCATCAGCCTATCACAGGGCTACACATGGAGTGTATCTCACAATTAGTACAAAGGTGGACCCAGGTGACAAGCTCATTTATTATTAGAAAATCACTAACAAACAGAAGTCGCTCCGAACAGGAGGGTACGAAGGAAAACATGAGCGGAAACAGAAATAAACCAAACAGCAAGAATTTCAGAATATAAAAGTCCAAAAGGCAGGAAGTGTAACTGAGGGCCAGATGGTCACAGTGTAAGGATGTGTCACAGATTGAGTGACAGGAAACGATGCTTTCTGACTTTCTTTGTTGCGTGTTCGTGCTGCGGCAGAGTGACAGCGCAGGTGGACAGAATGAAAAGACAGAGGCGAGACAGACAGCTGATCCACAGCACAAACTGTCTGAGTTTAAAAAGTGACTTCTTTCAGATATGCATATATATATATACTGTAGCTAGAATGAAGGTGCATTTGAGACAGACGGAGAGAAGGAGACAGAGACATAGAGGAGGGGTTGGGGGGGGGGGGGTTCCTTTTATAACATTACAATGTGTCTTCATTACTAAAGAGAAAACCTTTATTTAACATTTGGATGGAAAATGACTAAAAGCTAGCTACTGATCATGGCATCCGGAAATGGCTGCTTGTGTAGCAGACGACGTGCTGTTGTACCAGAAACTCCGACGATAAACCTCATTTTCTCTTCCTCGAAGCTTTGCAACACCAACTTGGCTGCAATTGTGTTTGTGTTTACGGGACATATTTCCTGCTCTTTCTTTCTGCTATTGCTATTCTATCTGTGGTGCAAAAGCCTGACACCACAAGTGAAGTTACTTCTATTTCGCATACTTCAGGTTCTGTTTTCTCTCTTTTTCACTCAGGCTTTAAAAGCTTTTGTTGCCAAGGTTATTTCTATCTTATAACAAAGAAGTTTTGGGGCAGAACACAGGCATAAATTATTTGAACTGAAGTAGTGATTTAAACCTGCACGTATTTCATCAGGTTTTATAATATAGCAAAAACAGTGATTACATATTTGACAACAATGTCCAAAGTTGTATCAGGCAAGACTGGCAGTAAAATAAGCCAATTCTTCATAGAGAAACAGTAAATCAGACTCAACAACACGTAAATAATCATCCAAACACAGCTGCTGCTACTGCAACAGGAATCCAACTTAATCATGATTGACAGCTACAAAGCCAGGTTGAGATCAACATTTTAATACAGTCTTACCTTAAACCGGTTCTTCCTCTTTGCAGAACATTTGTAATTAAATCCACGGTGGATCACAACATGATATAGAAAGAAGATGTGCACTAAAATAAATCTAGCTTTCTAATCAGACGGTTCCGCCCTCCTCCATCTTCCTCACTTACTTTGTCACCTAGAGGCTCTTACCCTAAAGTGTGGCCCAGTAGATATGTCTTCGGTCAAAGTCTGGAGTATATAACTATAATCAGTGATGTTCCAGTCCCATTAATGCTAATCTGAGACTTATCAATAAGAAACAGAAGCAGAAAAGCAGCATTTGTTCATGGTTGTCACTTGGCTGGTCAAGCTGCAATGCTAATCGAGCATTTACCGGTGCAGTATTTCATTCTCAGGAGTGGCTCTTATTGTTAAGAGGAAATGGGAAATATAATGGATTATCGTGCTGCAATGTTTGGAGAATGAAAATCCAGTTTGGGGCACTTTTGAAGGTGTATCATTTTTATTGATCTGAGAAACTAAAGAAACAGAGTAAAGCTGTTTCAGTTTAGGGTAAAATACTTGTGCTCCCACTGCACCAGGTCCATCTCATTTAGCTTAGGTGCTTCTTCTTCTTCTGCCTCCTCCTCCTCCTCCTTCTGCTCTTCTTCTCCTTTTTTGTGTTTAATGGCAGTTGGCAACAAGCATTTTCAGACCAACACTGCCTCCTACTGCTTCAGAGTGTGGCTCAGCACAAGTTACCCATTAATCCTGTTTGTTCAAAATACTGAAAAAGGGGGGCTGAGTAGAATTATATACAGGTTATTTCAGAGTAGGCTATAAATGTAATTTAAGTATGTACTGTATCAAAATATCACAGTAAGTTTCTGTTTTTTTTTTCCTAGGGAATTTCCCACTTTGCCTTTACCTCTAGGCAAAGTGGGAAATGTGAACGGCTACCTTCAGATTCCGTGTGAGATGCCAAAGGGTTGGAGCAAGTGATGCCAGGAAATTGAGAGCAGGTTCAAGTGAATGCACCCAGGAGAGGAGAGGACAGCCTAGTGAGTAACTGTGGTGACTGAGTAACAAAAGAAGTGTGTGCACAGAGGAGTGGGGGTCTACACAGCACAGTTTGGGACGAGTCAGTGTGGCAGCCGTGTCAAACAACATGTTATGTGCAACTATGTAAACTGAATATCTAAGTATACAGCTTTGTGTCTCTGTCGGTCTCCTTTTTGAACAGATAATGTCTCCAGTAAATTGTGAATATATTTTAATATTTTTAGTATGGTAAAAGTGCACACTGCAGTGAAGTATAGGAAGCAAACTATGATTAAGAAAATGCTTCTGATCAGACATTGTTATCCATTTTTGTAACGATTTCCTGTATTGTCCAACCAGCTGTTCTGGCTGCTGGGGAACTTTGATCAATGCTGAACTTTGGTGATACAAGCAAACTCACCGTTACTAAAACATTGCTGATGGACTGTTTTTATCAGCACGGCTGTTCTGGTACAACAACTAAATCAGCATTAAAGACCGTGCTGGCTTAAACGAGCATTTTTTAAATATCGGTTTACGCTGTCTTTTTGCGGTAGATTTATTCTGCAGATTATTCTTGCTCTCAGGTGGGTTGTTCTGACGATCAATCCCGAGCTAATCTAAGTGTTTTAAAGAATGTGTTTTGTTATAGTATACTGTAGGTCTTTAGAGAGTATCTAGTAGTACCTGTTACTCGCATGGAGAGTTGAGGAACAGAAAATAGGGCTTGGAACGGCTTTTTATGAATATTTGCATACTGGCAAAAGCACAGTGCCATTGCACGGAAAATTAGATTCTCCTTATATACATGTATGTATGTATTAAATGTTTTTGGCTTGGGGCTTAGCTGGTTATTAAGCAATGAATGGATCATAGCTATTTAAAGAAGGGGTCGAGTAAATAATACATTTTTATTTTTTTGGTGCTTTCAGGTACTGAGTCCACAGAAGATAATTTACTTTGGATCGTGCTTAGCTGCAGCATTGTCTGCAAAGAATCCCACAAAAAATAAAATACAAGAAAGAATTGTTTTTTTAAACCTGGAGTTATCAATAATGCCTTAATTTCACAGATTAAATTCATCTACATTTTATTGCTAGTTAAATTTCATGTGTTGACAAATCAACCATACTATATATGTGTTACTTTAGCTGTTATAAAATACATGTTAACATTTAATCATTTTAAAAATGTAAGCGACAACGACCAAAAACAACAAACATGGGCATTAAAAGGTGTCTTCACAATGAAAAGGACACTGACTCTATAGACAAAGCAGTATAACTGTATTCCTTGTTGTGGGTGTAAGCTCACACTGCCAGTTCACAAAGTCAGCGTAATGTACCGTGAAATATTGTTTCATCATAACTTCAAAAAAAGCTGGCCCTAGCATATGGATTTTAGCTCAGTCGGTTTAGCTTTTTGCCTTGAGTGGCTCATATAAAATTAATTTACATTTATGTATGAACATATTTTGCTGTGAATCACTTGATGCTGTGAGCATTGTCGCAACATTTGGGCCCGAGACAATCTAATGACAGACACGCTTGTAAATACAGGATGTACAGTAGTCTACCAAACAGTGAACATGAACTTCCAACCTATTACATTTTGATCTTGAACGCGGGAGGGCATTCAAATATTTATGATGCTGATGAGACATTTTGGCTCTTAACGTGTAAACTTATTACCATTTGCTCTAATTTGTCATATCCTCTGCTTTCAGATGGATGCCCCAGAGCCTTCACCAGTGTGCATCTCTTTCCCAAGGGTTGCATAATTTGTCCGAAAAGAAAATTAATTTCTAGTGCCCGTTTTAGTTGAAAACCGCTTTATATTTTACAAGAGCACTTTGACCAACAGGAGTCTTTAAAAATCAAATTACCACTGTCCTTGAATGTTGACGGTAGCTATTTTGCAGAGATGAAAAAATGACAAATAAATGCAAAAGCTGTGCGTGTGTGATGGCGTGCAATGCACATTAAAGGATTTGTTTGTGGAAGAAATCCATGCTGAATATTTTTATAACTCTTGAAAAAACATTTTTTTCCATCAATTGCATTCTAGTATAGCTGCAGGCGACGGTGTATTGAGGAAATAACATAGTGATTGTGGACCTTCGGGCACAGTCAAAAGTAATATTGCTAGTAACATCATGAGTGGCCTGTCACTATGTGTGGACAAACTGTGTGTGGGGATGATGGGGGACAAAGGAGGCGATTAGTTGGACAGAGCACTCGTAATACACTCTCAGGGGACCAGTAAGTCAGGCGGCTCAATGCTGCAGCCAGGTTCACTGAGCAATTAAGAGAGCTCGGAGAGTCAAAGTGGCTTAGCCTCATGCTCTGCAGCTCTGCGCCAGTGTTGAGAGCAGAGGGTCACTTTCAACCCCTATCAGT
Source organism: Channa argus (assembly GCF_033026475.1). Lineage (NCBI taxonomy): Eukaryota > Metazoa > Chordata > Actinopteri > Anabantiformes > Channidae > Channa > Channa argus. The sequence goes on along the minus strand of NC_090210.1, from coordinate 3,535,098 downwards.
CCACCTGTGTGTCTTAATGCACCCATCCACACTGGCTAGAGGATCCAAGGAGAGAGCCAAAGGGACAAGTGGGGCCAAAGCTGTACATGGGAGGAATTATTCTCCTCTTTCCCCATAATTGTGCCTGGCACATCCTTTGGCTTCTCTCCCAGATCACTAGTGATACATATATTTTCCTTTATACCCTTGTTATCCGTGGCTTCTTAATGAATAATTTATAGTGGGGTGAGTGAGGTGGTTAAGAGAATTTCTCTCAGAGTAAACATACCCATAAAATGAGGGATGACTGCAATAAAATGATATAGAATGCCTCATTTGCCCTTTTACTCAAATGTGTTTTTAAAGTGTTATAGACCAAACACTATTTTTGAGCCGTTCAGTGACATCAGGAAACATGGGAGGTCGGAATGAAACAGTAGAAACCTTGAATCAAAGGAGCTAGATTAGTAATGTAGGAGACTTTATTATAAACTCAATCATACTTTGTGATGGAGGAACAATTGATCTTAAGTGCAATAATCCTGGCTGCTGCACAAACTAAATCGATTAAATCCTCTTAAATATTCCATTTTCTAATGAACACAGCCATTAAATTGCTCTAGCAGTTTCTTTCGGTTTCAAACGAGTGTCAAATATGAGTGTACAGTGAGTGTTTCTGGCAATAAATAGAAAAAATAAAAACTGCACTGGAAGCGTTTAACAGAAAGGCCCCAGGGACAAACCTCAAAAGTGTTTTTTTTTTTTGATTCGCTTTTTTTTTTTTCCCCACCACCAGTCCACAAGACAAGCAAGATTACACGAATGAAGGCAGTGATGCCTTGAGGGGAACAATTTCCAACTTACCAGCAGCGCATTAATGAGCACTCTCTCACCTAGAGGTCCTCAGAGAAATCTGTGCTCCAATTTACAGCTTCTACAAGAATGTGAGAAATAACTTCTGAAATGAGGAATCAAGCTCTTTGTTAGATTTCATTCATTTGGAGGGGAAACCGTCAGCTCGACAGACAGATGCCAGGGTCAATATTGTGGGAAAGTCAGGGACTTTCCCTCAACCTACACATGTACATATGTTCTGAAGTCTTAATTTTATTAATTCTTGTTGAGTCCTAGATTCTCTCAAGCAGGTTAACACGTGTAAAAGTGAACAATCCTCCCACATATAAACCTGCGTGGTGTATTTGCTCATTGATATATACTTGCTTGAGTCCCGTATTTTGCAGGAGAGGTCAGTGATAGGTCAAAGCAGAGAGCCTTTTAATTGATGTTGTTCATAATAAAAGGAGGGGGGAAGGGAGAGGGGAACTGTTCGTTAATAATTGATCAAAGAGCCGTTAAAATGAAATGTGTTTGCATCAATTAATCATTCCCCCAGATGCCACTAATCAGCCTCTTCATTGCACTAACATAGCAAACCTGCAGAATACACCAGTTGTGCTGAGTCCACACTATCATTCATCATGTCTCGCTCTCCTCCTAAAAGTGCCCTCAAGTCTTTGACAGAGTGATTAAAATACTATTGCCACTGAGCGCCACAGGCTTTACTCACAATCTCCTCCGAAAATTGGTTGCTGTCTACACTGTGTACAGTTTGAAACTTGATTACTATGTTTCTATAAGGTTATTGATATTCTCTGAACTTTAACAGGGGGGTGAGGCATTCTGCAACTGTCTAAACGCTCAGCTCAGTCACTGTCAGACAATTACCTGCTATGTTGAGGGGTAGAACAGATCTTAGCAGTTTGTGAACAGTCCAAAATAAAATTTAAGCAACTTTTTTATAGAAAACCTAATTTATGTTTATGGTTATAGTATTATTATATGTCCGCACTGGTCAAAACAATTTCATGCTTATATTACCTTCATATGTCTTTCCGGCTTGTTAAGTTCCTCAAATCAAACACACCCACAATGGGACTGTGTAGCCATCAAGTGCATGCATGGAGATACAGCTGTTGCTCATAAGAGAATAGAAACTGTGACATTTAAATCATGCAGCCTTTTTTTTAATTCACCACAAAAATACAAAACATAACAGCATAACAACAGAGTGAGAAATGACAAAAAGAAAGAAAGGACATGTGTCACCTATGTGCAGCCTATGTTTGCTTGTGAAGGTGCATCGGTTGTGGGTAGTGAGGATGGGTAGAAAGTGTATAATCATGAAAGAAACAACAATTGGGATGGGGATGGGAAAGTATAGGGTAGGAGTATAAATATTAAGGATATAAATATGTTTTAAGCGTATATATTGTATAATAATTATTTATGTGAAAACTGATAGTACATTCAGATAAATTAGCTAAAACAGAACAAAGAGAGAGAAAAAAAACACATATAAATATATATAGCAAACAATGAAAATAATAATATTGTTAATCATAATATCAATAATAATAGTAGTAACAATAATGATGATAATATCACTAATATTAACCAATAGGCTGATAACAACACTAGCGATAGTAGAAAGGATCCAAAACATGTCATAGTTAAATAATAGAATGATGATATAATGATAGTGTTTAGACAACACACTAAGGTGGGTAAAGGTGGGAAAGAAAAGCTATTACCACTAATAATAATACTAATAATATTGATAATAATAATCATCATCATCATCATTATGGTGGAGGGCTGTGTGGAGATGTGCATGGCTTCAGTCCCAGGCATTTTGTTTAAGTTGAAATGTTCTAGAAATGGGTTCCAAGCTTCATCGAAGTTTGCTGTATTGTTTTTGTATGTAGCTGAAGTTTGCTCTATGCTTATGTATTCTGTCGGAAGATTTGTCCACTGACTGATATCACCACATCTCCATCCCTCTTTTTGTTTACTTGGAAACATCTCTACATAATATAAAAACCCAGTACTCATCTCTCAATCGCCAAGAAAATCATTTTTCAAAAGTGGAAATCTAAAACCTCCCTACGTAAAAGCATGCAGTTTGAAAGATGAAATATTGATTGCGTTTGGAAAAGAAATGACAAGAAACGAACAAGGAAAGAAGTTGCACTTTCTGTAGGTGAAATGGTCTGAAGTCTTGGCGCGTTGTGTCATGCAGGCCTCACACAATGATGCGGAAACATTAGTGAGTTGAATCATTTTAGAGAAGGTGGCAATAATTTGTAATCTATTGTGCCCATCTACGAGACGGGAATTAATATTTAGCTTGGACAAGTGACCCCGTGGTGCAGTTTGCAGAGTATGACATGCTGCACAAAGGGAAAGGCATCCATCAGAAACAGTTCTAATTATTTTTAATATTGTGTGCCTGTCTTTTATCATATTTTATCTTTGTTGCTCATAATCACATTTTATCCAATTGATCTAAATATAAGAGCGTGACAAATGTGATGTGTTCCAAAGGGTCACCTTCATCTAGTCTTTGTGAAATCAGAGCCCACCATCTTTAATTAAAATGAAAGCCCATGTTGATGCCTTTATATATTTACTACATCAGTGAACATCCAGGTTAATCCAAGGAGGGATTATCTCGACCACTTGTGTAATAAACTCACAGGTTGGGAAACTCGGTTTCAGAAGGCCTGTGCAAAGTTACAGGTCAGAGTAGTCAGTCTCCCCTCAGCTATGTTAGGAAATATCCCCATTGTCTTTATTTAAAGTTTAATATCTCTAGGCTGTGTCTCGGGCCCGATACTGTTGACATAAAAATGATCAATGACAGTAGATCAGCCCCATGGGAAGTGCAAGACACACATCACATGATTAATGGCTTTGCAGGCTGTCATGAACTATACTGGACCAATAGAGCTTCATAAATCTTAAGTGTTCTGACACATGAAGTTTTTATGCACTTCAAAAAAAAAAAAAAACAACATTTGGAGTGTTTTCACTTTTCTCTCCTTTTCTGCAGTAAATGCTCTGTAGGACTTTTCTACTCATTGATACTCAAAGTGCTTCACACTGCTTCTTATTCACCCATTCACACTCACACCGATGGGGGACTGTGGGACTAAGGTGAGGTTCGGTGTCTTGCTCAAGGACACTTCAACGCGTGGCCGGAGGAGCTGGGGATCGAACCAACAACTGCGGGAATTGGGGGACGACCGCTCTGCCTCCAAAATTACTCCACGTATTCTAAGCAACACAACATTTTCGCTTCCCGTTTTGTCTGTATATAGCGAAGCTGCTCAATGCTGTTGACAGAAACGTTGCCTCCGGGTCTCATGATGAATTAACCATAAAATTTAAAACTACAAATAAGATGTCCCTCAGGAAAGTCTTTCGTGCGCTGTCATACACTAATGAATGTCTCTTAAACCTGCATTAAGTGTTTACCACTAGAGAGAAGAGAGATTCCAACGCAGATTCAAAGCAACAGAGCCCTGACACACCATCAGCTTATCGAGCACTCAGGGCTAAAGTATTACTAGAAAATTGCCTGCCTGCACATGCAGCACACAGAGAGATACAAAGCTCATATTTGTTTGGTTTTCCTGTTTTTTTTTCTTTCTACCTTTCAAATACTCGCCCGTATTTTAGCCCCTTGTTTGGTCCTCAAACCACTGAAGAAAAATACACGGGTGTTCTTGACTTTCTTTGATGTCAACAAAAAGACTCAAACTTTAAATATCGTCACCAAGCTAAAGTGCTGGCTGTCGATATTTAAAGCTGCATCCCTTAAGATGCTTGATTTGACGCCTGTGGTCATCGTGATATTGACACGCACGGTTTATTTTACAGCTCACATAACTCTGGAGCGTGCGAATACTACTTGAGAAGCTTCTATATCAGAAATACGACAGACAAACAACCGGCGTACCTGTTTATAGTGCCACCAAATAAACTGGCTGTGTATTAATAAAGAAGTCTGTCAATAGTAATTGCACCAGGAATCTGATTTCATGCTGCACACAGAGACAGCAGCTCTCCACACGTCAGCGTGGCATATTAGAGTTGGTTATCTCTTTGAAAAGTTGGACGTGGCAGTCTGAATTTCAGCAGCCAATAACTATGAAATTTACTCCATATGGAGATACAGTATAACATTAATTTGCTTGGCTATTGCAGAAAGTATCAGTGAATCAAAACTGGGGGTTTGACTTCATCAAATGTTGGACTTTTAATTTAGTTATTAGCAGTACAAGCCAACCCTTCACATTATACAGGAGCAAAGTCATTGTATTCGGTCTAATGAAAAATACCAAGTGATGGAGATTTAAATAGTGTAATCTCTTCTAATTTATGTTGCTTTAAAGCCTGGTGTTTATTCCCCAAAGTCTACTGACGACTATTATTCTCCAGATTCAACGTCTTGCATTCTTAAATGTGTCTGTGTGTGTGCTTTGAGAAACATTTTCCACTCCTTATCATTAGAATATCCTTGGGATGCTGAACACTTGCATTTTTACACATTTGCATTCCACACGAATCATTATTCCACCACAACGCTCCTTAATGGCCGTATTAGTAAAACAGGTCATCGCGAGTACAACTTGGGAATGATTACATATCCACCCACCAACCACCTACACATGCAGAATTTCATTAGTCGCACAGGCATGTGTGCACAATCAGCAAAGACACTACGAGGACAGCAACAGGAGAAGATGTCGAGGGAGAAAGTACAAAAGAAGAAGAGAGACAGAGGTCAGAATTAATGGAACATTGAACCTTTAATAACACAGTGTGATGGTGAGACCGTTCCACTTAATAATTATGCTCATTAGCCTAATGCCCCCTCCTCCATTCTGTCCAGTATGATATGTAACTCTGTTGAGATTCATCAGCTTCATACCCATTGGGACTTTATGAACATATGGTGGATTTAATGATGTGGGGAAAATAAAAAAATAACTTCACATAAATCTCAAATAATTGTTGATCTGACCGTGCCTTTGGGACCCCATAGCATTTCTTAGAACTGAGAAAATGTACTCATTTTGTATTAAATGACTTACTCTTTTTAATGACTGCATAAACATTTGCCGCATTATATTTTTATTATTAACACGGGCTCCAGTGGGTGACTGCTTTAACATGGAAATGTAAGAATTTGAGGAAATCCTGCAGGACCGGATCTTTCTACCAAATTCCTACCAGTTGAAGGCCTTTGACCTTTGCCACTACTCAAAGTTAGCAGCAGCTTGTGCTAAGACACCACAGAGTAGGTTCAAAAGAACATGGAGAGACACACTGGTGGCTCAGGGTTTGGAGCAGCGGGTTGGGATGCAGAAGGCAGCGAGTTCAAATCCCACCACACCTGGTGAGGCCCTGCCGCAGGGGCCACTTTGGCGGCAGTTCCGAGCCCCGATAAGAAATGGCCTCTAGCATAAAAACTCCTACCAAATCAAGATGTGGCCCACATTCCCCTCTAGTGACCCCTGAAGGGATGAGCTCACCTTTGTTCATCTTTTGACTATCACTCTGTGATGCCAAAGGGCAAACATTCGAAAAACATCACAACTTTAAATATAGCCTGTCAGAAGCTATTAACACAGTTTTGTGTTGTTTGGTAACTGTCCTACAATAACTTAGAATGTTCCTTATTTCTAAGCTATGCTGTCTAAGCTATGCTGTCTCCTTGCCAGTGCATGCTGGGACAGCATCCAGGTCATTTGGGACCCTAAATGTGGTAAGCTAGCATCGAAAATGGACGGATGCCTGAAAGGAGTGGAGTCTCCCTAGTGAGAAGATTCACTGTTATGAGAATGACAAGCAATATCTCATCTCCCATGTGTAGGCTCTGGCCATTTAAAACATAGTAACTTGTGCAAATTTGTCACGAACGATCTTCGAGAGAAAAGGCTGGTTTACAGTAGGATGAAATCGTTTGCATCCAACTTGCATCTAATTAACATAAAAGTTAATGCACATTTAGTCAGTACAAAGTTGGTTAGTTAGCTCTTATTTTTAATTTTTAATCTTAATTTAATTAATTTATCTTTAAATTATACACAAAGTTTATCACTTTTGTCATTTTTTCATATACACGTCTAGGTCTCTTTATTTCAATAATGAGAGAACATTTCTACTAGCTGACGCATTCTTTGAGTGTCAGGTTTAGGGTTTGTATTCCCCATACGTGCCATTTCAGCCAGTACAAAACAGTGACATACACACACACACGTGAGCCAGAAATAGTTTGGTGATGCGAAGTGCGATCGGGAAGGAAACTTTCTGACTTAATGTGGGTATTTGACAAAAAAAATACCAAATAGAGTCATAGGAGGTGCAAGCACTACTATTTCTCCACAAAGCACAACAATTTCTTTCACTAATCCGCCCTTGATCAACATGATTGGACTGTTAGAAGGTGCTTTTGTTTTAATTAAAGCATCATGCGCAGTACTAGTAGCAAATGCAACAGTACCTTGCAACCACAGTAAAGCAAAGGGGGCTTTGAATGTGTATTTCAGTCATGTGGGAGTGTGGCACTGCAATTTAAGTCAACTGCCCGAACTGGCGTACAAGCTTCATAACTGATATAAAAAAATAAATTATTCCACCTCTGAAAAAGACCAAATTGCCATGGCTATAGACATAGTATATTTCCAACCGTGTGATGCTTTCTGTTTCTTTTAAGCTGCCTGTAATTGAGATGCATATGTTTACCTAGGAACTGTGGTATTAATTATTGTGATTTTATCATACTTATTACTAAAAAAGCTCTGTGCATCTAAAGGAAGTTTAATAAATTGGCTATTTAATTTTATTGTTATTGTATTGTGCATAGTCACACATGTGAGAAAAGTCCTTGGATCTGGATTTAGTCACCTAACATTGATAGGTCCTACTACAAATGGGCTCTGAAAATTGGAAAATAAAATGCTGTAATCAGCACTATTATATGTCTAGTGGCTGACACAGACAAGAGTGTTAGTATGACTAAGGGAGCCAGGACACAATATCCTCATTAAATGCTGTGTCTCAGGCTGTGAACAACAAGGCCTGACCCTTTGATTACGCCAGAGCTGGGGACAAGGGCAATCCAAAAAACCTCCTCCACAACAATGATTAACACTGCAGAAGCTGAGGCTCCCCTGTGCCGTTTTGATCCTATCAGATCATTTCTGTTATAGTTACTTCCAAAGTAAAAAAAAAAAAATGTAAAAAAAATCAATAAAAAGCGAATGCAAATACAAAAACATTGTGAACACCACTAGACAACAGGGGAGGCAATGGAGCTCAATGCCTTGATCTAAAAGTGGTCACTCGACTTTGGAATCTGCAGGCAATTGGCTTTGCGATGTTAAATTCAGTGAACATTTATTTGCCCGTGCTGTGCGTGGTTTTGTCGCACACAGAGGAATCAGCACATTTATCACAAAAGCAGCTAGTGATGTAGGTTCAGCTATGGGCACGATAAACTGTAGGCCACATTGTTTCCTCCTAAACGGAGAACAACAAAGACTGAAATGTAACATAAAGTAAGGCACAAAATACAATAATACAGTATATAATGTGTGTTTATACATAGGATATATGTTCACATACCCTCATTTATCATTGTAATTACATTTCTGTACAGGTTATACTTTGCATGTGTCTGTCCTTAAAAACTATATTTATGTATTAATTTATTTAACTTTTTTGCTCTCGTGCTTCTATCAGGCAGTTATAAATCATTGGCCAAATCTTTTTAAGCCATAAAGTGAAGCCGCTGACATGAAGCTTGACAGTTTAGGCTCTTGCTCCTATTACACAGTTCCATGCCCGTAAAGAACACTCAGTACAGACATAGTACTGAAGTGAGATGATTATGTTATGTTACTGAGAGGATTCTGACATGTCAAGTCATGTATAAGAACCCATTGTCCACTAAGAGCTTATTGGGTTTTTTTACATTCCGAAAGTGAGTTGAATGTCTTTATTTCACTCTAAGAAATCCAGATTAAGAGGCAATTTACAAATTAAACACAATTACCCAGTGAAAGCCACGATATTCAGTTGGATGCAAATGTCCATGTGCCTGAGAGGCGAGTGACAAGAGACAACAGAGAAGTAAAAACATCTAAGCTAATGCTACCTGAGAACATTTCTGTGCTAAGAAGACAGAACATCGGTCAAATACAGGGATGCTAAGAGCTTTGGTAAAGATCTCTTTAAATGGTTGGTCTTGATGCAAGACTCAACATTTATCTGTAATTTTAAAATAGAAACTGACAACGGTTTTCTTTTCATTGATATTTACTATTGAATGTAAAAGTCCCTCACCTGATTCGTCATCAACAGATGAAAAATACAGAGAGAGTCCTTCTGGCTGTTTAAAACGCTCTGACAACATATGCTGGAAAAGCAGTCATTAACACATGTCATAGCTGGAAGTGATATGTGGATATCATTTTACAGAAGAATGGGAAACACTAATTGAAACTATTCGTGGACTGCAAATGAGGCAGCCTCAGCTCTTTCCATCATTCCCTCCGCATTAAACAGGAGTTGCATAGTGTATTTTTTCCGTTGTCTATTCGCCACTAATTGAACTTCAATGCACAGGCACAGGGCACATGCAGACAGCCCTGTGTGCTCGGGTAATTTTGCTTCCCCCCGCGAATGAATGGGGTGTGAATAAATGAATTGCTGTGAAAAATCATCTGCGAACGTTCTTCAGAAAGCAGACAAACAAAATTATATCAAGCTGATGGAAAAGGTGTCAAGGCCAATGCTCTGGGTTGTTAACGCTGCTGATTTCGGTGACCAGACTCTGCCCCCGGTCTACATGTGGCTCTGATTATAAGAGGCCTCGTGGCTTTGAAAAGCAATGACCTTAACTGCTTAAAAGCTGCTCTGAATCAGGCGCAAGGAAATGTCCTTCCCAAATGTTTATTTTACCTTTGCTTTGCTGCCTGCTCTACAACATCCTAAAACGGTCATCAAGATGTTGTGAAACCCACACAGCATATACAATTACTGAATACATTAGTGTGCTACATCTGGAATCATTAAATTCCACTTTTTGGTGGGTTTAGTAAAAGCACCGTTAAAGCAACCAGTGCTGTATCAAACTTAAAATAAGATGACAGGTGGATGAGACGCGATGTGCATGTTAAGCGCGCGTTTGCTGCGAAACATGAATGAATGTGAAGTATGAATATGGAGAGGCGCCTTCCGCCTGCTGTTCCTCGACACCTGGCCATTACGCTGCCACGTAGCTGCTGCTTAGACAAGTTTCTCCAAGGCTGCTTCTGCCCTATAGCTGTCCTTGTAGGCATCACTTCTTTATTTAATTTCTGAGGTTTTTATCCTACAAAGGAGGATGTGCTCACTACACAGCATAGGAAGAGATGTTACTCTTTTAATTAAAACACAAGCCAGTGACTGGAAATACAATTTTGAGTCTGCTAAAACTCATCAATACGGGAAAGCTGCAAGTCAGAAGCGTTAGAATAAAAGAGAAAATCTTGGAACATTTATTGTCTTTCTGTAATTTTGTTGGAGTTTTACCACACAAATACAATAGAGAAACGGTCACCTCATTATTTATTCCTATTATCTCCCAAAGCATCCGAATCACCGTAAAAGTGCTCAGAGAGGGCTTTTCGGGGTAAAAATCATCTGATGATGGGAATTATTAACTCGCCAGGACAATAAAAGCACAGATGCACATGAATGCCCTCAAAACAAATACAAGAATACAAGAACAATGTCCCGATAACCCTCCTAATCCCGGTGGGAATTTTTGTCATTACTGGCCCGTTGTGTTTGCGAGGATGCTGGAATGCGGCATCCAGAAAGCGGTGCCCTACATCCAAAGCTGGGAGAGCCCCTGCCAGCCCGATGTGCTCTGCTAGCAATCACAGCCCACTGAGTCACGGGCCAGTGGAAAATGTCAGATAAACATCGCACTGGGAATGAGCTTCCTCCCTCTTCCTCTTACTGGCAGTATAAGTGGTTTAAGAATAGCACTAGGGATGGAGCTGCTTATTTTAAGTGACACCATAAGAGTCAAAAGGTCAAATGAAATATACAAAGCTAGAGCAGGCAAATGCTGGCTGAGTAGATCAGACGACTGAGGCAGATGCCAGGGTATGTTGCTGCTTTCACTGTGATTCAAACACTGTGCTGCATATTATTCTGTCTCACCAACATCTCTGCTGTCATCCTCTATTATGAGCTGTACAATAAAAGGAGAGGGAAGCTTCGACGATACAGGGAGGAACTGAAACCTGAATCAGAGCATTGAGTTCTTGCGCAGAAACGCTGCATTAGGACTGAACTGAGACTTGGCTCACTCTCAAGCATCTAATTCACACCTTCAAACAAACAGTCACAAAAGCTTGTCAGAATTTCCTGTGAGACCTTAAAAAAAAACACACACACACAATGAGGCACAGTTCTCTTTACACGCTTGTATTGTAAATCACATGGGGGCAGCTCGGAAATTTCAGCTTTGTTCAACACTTTCATGACCTATTACATGAACTTACACCATGTAATATTTTTAATATTAATAGTTTTTACCTGTTAAACTAGTGCATAAAAAGATTTCCCTGACTTCTAACATGACGTCGAAAATACATTTAATATACAGCAATCAGCCACAACATCAGGTACAATTGTACAATCTAATGCAGTATGTCTGCTATTATTTCTATTTAGGCAAAATATACGTGAAGAATTATTCATTCAGACATGAGACTTGCAGTTGCTACCGTATAAAAGTAGAATTCACGGAATAACCGTATTGGATTTCATTCAATTGTAGAGGTGTAACTGAGTTCTTCCTGAGTTCTGATGCTATGCTACTTAATTGTTATACTTCACTGCATTTCAGGGGAAATACTCCATGTAACAGATTTTAATGTATGTCTTGTTTCTATGAACAGGCAGTTATAGTTATATTTTATAATTAGACTTATGTGTGACTTGATTTACATCTGCTGACCTTTGTTGTTGCCCTTTCACAAAGCAACTCAACCTGTTCACTGAGTTTCCTCAGCAGATGTTTAGCTGCTTCTCCACCCAATAACAAGACTGTTTAAGAAGACTTGCAACCTGCTTTGAGTCGGACATTATCTTTCAGATTGTGCTGCACTTCCCTCCTGCAAGAAGCTTATAGTAACAAGCTTGTTTGACTTATCAGCTTTGTTCCTCCCACTCAGTAAGATCCAATAAGTTTTTTCCATAACGTCGACTACTTTGCAAATCAGTATTAGACATACATATCCTGTATTCTTTTTCTGTTCTCCAACTTATTTATAAGGTTTCAAGTACCTTGAGCAATGTTTAATCAATGTGTATTTTAAGAAGTTTTATGTAAAATTGGTCTATAACTACATTGTGATGCTATGGTAATTTTGGCTGGACTGTAAACTTTTCTCTAATCTTTAAAAAGACTTATCTCAGGTTATTCAGCACACACATACTTTGTACTTTTGTTCCATTTCCTCAGGACTTCCTCATTTGTTTTGCTAACTGAATGCTGGCCCAGTTGAATATCTACCACCCCAATTCCCCAGAAGAGGGGAAACAAAAGCATTGAAAAGTAATTGCTGCAAACCATTTAGAAACTAATTGACAACAGGTCAGTAACATGACTGGGTATAAAAGGAGCATTTCAGAGACGGGGAGCAGAGGTTCACCAATCTGCGACAAACTGCATCTAAACATTGTAGAACAATTTCATAAAAAGATCCCACCATCTACAGTATTTAATATTATCAAAACATTCAGAGAATCAGGAAGAATCTCTGTGCACAGGGGACAAGGACAAAGGTAAAAACTGGATGCATGTGGTCTTTGTGGGCTCAGCCGGTACTGCATTAAAAACAAGTATGATTCTCTACTGGAGATCACTGCATGGGCTCAGGAACACTTCCAGGAAAATCTAGCTTGTTATCAGCGGACAGTTCATAAGCCTGCATCTCTGATAGTATGGAGGTGCATTAGTACCTATGGCGTGAGCTGCTTAAACATCTGGAAAGGCTCCATCAATGCTGAAAAGTACATAGAGGTTTTAGAGCAACATATGCTCCCATCAGGACAACGTCTCTTTCAGGGAAGGACTTGCATATTTCAGCAAGACAATGCTAAACCCCATACTGCATCCATCACAACAGCAGGGCTTCACAGGAGAAGAGTCTGGGTGTTGAACTGGCCTATCTGCAGACAGTTGTTAAAAGAGATGTTACACAATTGTAAACATCGCTCTGTTACAACTTTTTTGAGATGTGTTGCTGTCATCAAATTCACAGTGAGCTAATATCTTCCATGAAATCGTAAAAGATATGTTGTTTATGTTCTGAGGTGAATAAAATATGGGTTGATGAGATTTGCAAATCATTGTATCTTTGTATATACGTTTTCTCATCTTACCAACTTTTTTGGAATTGAGGTTGTATATAGTGCAATGAGCGGGAAAAAGCTACTGTATGGGTTCCGTCCTCTTTCTTCTTCTGTTCCTCCCTGGCATTCACTTTGCAGTGACAACCGGTGATCATGGCAACGGCAGGTCTTTGGCAGGGCTAGTCAGGTCTAGACCGGTCCAAGCTGCAGCAATCTGCTGGCTCTGGTGCTAAGGCACTGTGTTTAATTAGGCCCATCCTGCTGAGATGCTGCTGTTTATTTCCCCTGTGACACTTCGCTGATGTCCACTGAGAGAGAAAGAATACGAGAGACAGAGAATCTTTATGGAGACACTTCTGTCATGAAGCACCTATACACTAACTGCTGTAGACACACAGAGCGAGTCACACACACACACGCAGAAACCCACACAGTACATTGTCTGGAAAATTTCATTCTGTGCACACATGACCACTTTGCAGAGAGGCACTACAGCCACTAACAGTGCTCAGCCAAGGATTCTCTGGTCTTAGCCTGCACTCCCACGTTATCTTACTGCAGCAATGTGCAAGCTTAGCCACATCTCTAAAAAATCCACTTTAAACCTCCTCAAAGTTGAGCTGCTACAGTGTATTGTTGATATTAGCTTGGTCATTACTGGGACACATGATTCCTTTAAGGTAATCATCAGAAACCCCAAGAGGCAACTGCTTCCCAACAAACCAAGCCAAGGTGGTTTTACACTGACTATCTTATGCAGCAATGCCCTGATCACATTCCCACCTTGAGCAGTTTAGGGGTTTAGGGCCTTGCTCAAGGGCACTGCGGTGGCGTTAATGAGGGAGGGGCAAGCACTGCTTTTCATTCCTGTTGGTCTGGGGATTTGAACCAGTGACCTACAAGTGATTTCAATGTTCTCATTTTGGTCTCTGCAAAAAATAAAAAATAAAAAAAAGGAATTTACACATTTCTCATTTAACATCCCGTGTCAAAGAGCTTTTTGATATGATTTGTGTTTTTGTGGCGTTTTTTTTTTTGCACACGGATTTACACTGGCCTGCTGCTGTGACACCCCTTGGAGAAAAATTATAGAGTTTTGTGTTCAAATGTTCATGTCAAAAAAGAAAAAGACATGCTCACAGTCCACTCTCTCTCTCACACACTGAAAAACAGTAGACCTGACAGAAGTACATTTCATATAGGGAACAGGCAGCAGCTGTGTCGCTCCAGTACAAAAAAGCAATCCCCAGTAAAAAAAAATAAGAAGAAAAAAAGAAAGAAATGCAATAGACCTGACAGAAGTTTGGGCCTGTGAGTTTCTTGAGATCTTAGAAATTCCACTGAGTTTTTAAACATTAGCTGTTTCATTCAATGACTGTTTATCTCTATGGGTTCTCTATACGGCGGATAGAAGCATCCGGTCAGCACAACACTGCAGCCTAACGGAGAGACAGTGATAGATGGACTGTCAGAACACCTCAGGAACAAACATCTCATACCGTAGAACACATTTTCACTATGTGTCATTTAAGCTGCTCAGCTAAACAAATGAGTGAAGCAAAGACAGGCGAACAGGGTAATGTGCTATCCACACCTTTTTTCCCTGTTTCAGCGGCTACAAATTGAGAACAATTGGACCACATGGTATGTTAGAAAGTTGTTTGACTACTCTGGCACCTACCAAACTGTGAAAGTAGGACTGGCAGAGCAGCCATATGCTCTGTGCCAGAACACAGCTCCAAACACACACACCCACACCCACACACAATTATGGAGGGGAGATATGATTGATTTCCTGCTTTTAAATATGAACATTCACTGCTCTATGCTCACTAAGTTTAATGTGCTGCAAACCTGCAGCTTAATGTTGAATGAAAAACATATAGATGACAGAATCACGGACGTCTTCCATAGATTTATAAGGTCATAATTGAAAAGGTCATTTGCTGTAATGTCTAAGTTCAACTGAGAAGCTCAAGACGCTTAATTGTAAGATAAACCATTTACATTTTATGCTCTGGTTTCTAGCAGGCAGTTTGCTTGGATCTCAAAATATGAGGAGAATATTTTCCTTTTTAAACAGAATATTTTCTCATCTTTAGGCAAAATATATGTGAAGAATAATTCATGAGACACACTTTCATAGTATCCGCCTTGGCTTGTAATTCATTGGCCACATAGTGTCTTTGTGTCTGCATGATGAAGTGACTGAAAGCGGCAAAAAGGACGTCCAGGAATTCCTTTGAAGTGCACAGCTGTGCCCATATCAGTTGTGTATGAAGTATAATGAGAGGCTTGCTTGTCACTGTCACCTGTGATAGACTCATCAGACTGCAAATCACAGAGTTAATGGAGAGATTGCCCAGTGGGGTACAAAGGAGAGATACGGCTGTATGAGGTTACAGTTGGCAGGTGATCTCTGGAATGGGAGGCATAATGCTGCATTTATTTGTTGTGTTAATGTATTTTGGAGGAGCTCGTTTGTCTGTCGCCATGTACACTTCACTGGAGAGAGATGGAGATTAGCCGTGGAGTCAATGTGACCTTTCGTTCTGTCGTTCCTCTCTTCTCACTGTCTATTGCGCCAGGCTGTGGTGTCCGTCTCCCACTGTATGCACAGAGTGACCATGAACTTGGATTAGGAAAGGTTCTTGGCAGCGGTAGCGTTTTCTGTGCGATGACAAAAAGGGCAATCTGAAAAGAGAGAGTCATTCTTGAGCCGCTGCCTTGGTGAATGGCCCCTTGGAGGGGAGCTGATCGGTGCTGGTGTTTACTTAACCTGATTAAAAAATACACTTACCATTGCACAACAGGGGCTTCAGCTCTTGCAATTGTTTGCTTTAGCCGGTCGTCCTTAAATGTAATAAATAGACCAGATAAGGGAAAAAAGTATTCCTGCCTAATTGTCTCACAGGTCATGAAATAATCCCTGATAAGTAACGTAATAGTCAAGGTAAAATAATAATAGTCCGACTGTTTTTATGGCCATAGTGTTTGGTGAGACTTTAGAAAGACAAACAGTTGTTAAGTGCTGTGACAGACATCAGAACCTAAAGCCAAAACAGAATCATAGCACAAAACCTTCTTGCCAAAAGTTGGAAAAGATTAGCCACAGTCTAACTGGCATTTTAATTCTTGTTTTTTTTTTTTTTTTTGAATGCGCATTACTAGCAGCGTTCTCGGTGCACATTTATGTGTTTCTTGTTTGGCAAATGAGGCCCATTGTTGATTTGCTTTTTCTGCGTGTTACCGGAGTTCAGGACAGCACTGTTGGCATTGAGAATGATTGGAAGGGGAGAAAAGCACAGTGACAGGCTTGAGCAAACAATCTCAGCATGATCAAAGCTGCTGAGTAGAAGAGAACACTGTGTACAATGATTGGAGGGGGTGGGGGTGGGGGGGTGGAGGGGGGTTACTGTAGTGAAACAGATCACCTCAACACAAAGTTTCTCTGACACTGCATTTCATGGGAAGGAAGAGGGGGGGGTGTAGTTACACCCCATTAATCATAACTATCACACTAATGTCAAGCAATAGCTTTTGCAACCTACATCTCGACTGATGTTGTGGCTTTATAGCAGAGCCCCCGATGTGATCGCTGCAAGTGCATCGTAATTAAAGAGCGGCCTTCGCACCTGAGGTGCGACAACAGGCAGGAGCAAAAACAAAAAAATACAGGTCAGAGTTCGAGGTCCAGTCATTGCTGGATATTGTAATTAAACTGACGAGGTAACAACCTCCATTCTGGATCACATTCACAGCCCTGTCTACATAATTACCACATTTCTCCCCTGCAGTGACTATTGCCGGTAGGAGCTGCGTCCCTGCAGAGGAAGAAAGACATGTGACACCCAAACCCACCGAGCACTGTCATTACACAGCGAATTAAGGCAGAGTGCAGCAGACAACTCGTGTATTAGGCCTAATGGTTGTGCATTGGGATGTGGGGCTGATTGGGGACAGGGCAAGTAAAATGTGTAATGTGGTGGTGGAATTAAATGCACGTTGTGAAGAGGCTGTGATTTATATATGAGCAAAGTGTGTTGGAGACTGCAAAGCTGTAAATAATGCTCACAAATTTAACACGGACTCTATGATGTTGTCATTTTTCTTTTTAATGCTACAGCTTGAGACTTTTGTCACAAGCCGCAAAAATTAGTTTTGGCCGTGTGGCATTAATACAAAATCGTCCGACAGCTTTGGAAGTGAGGACATTAGACATCAGCTAACTTACAAATATCGGAAGCAGCTTCATTTTGTGCTGTGTAAATGTAACGTATGATATTTAAAAGTTAACAACGTGTAGATTTGATGAAATTGAAACATTTTGGGACAAAAAACAAAAGCTTACAGTAGAGATACAACACTAAAACTCTGCTGTGACACCAGTGCCTCACATATTAATACTGACATTTCCACAATCCGTACCATCACCAAACTGTGACTGTGACAAAGATATACAATGTTTGGTACTGTTTTATGTATTTCAAATTTGTACTTTTCAATAAACAATGTTTATGCCAATTAAAATTGGTGACAGTGCTACACACACACGGGTGCATTGTGTGTGCCGGGCTTTGCCTGTACTATAACTATGTAAGCTCATGACCAGGGGACACTTCTGGGTCAGTTCCTCAGCAATGTGTTAATTCGATCTGCTCCCTCTATCTACAATTAAAACCCCACTCAGGAATGCTGCGCCGTGGCCCAATTACATTTCTCCCAAAAATCTCCACTCCCACTCCTCCCACTTATAAGTTTGTGTGACAAGCACCTGAAATACCTGCTTCGTCTGTAGAGCTTTTCACACTGCCCCAGATCCATCATTGCAGGGCCATTGAGGCTCATTGTGTGCATCCATTAACTGTATCTATGGTGGAAACGAACAAAGGGCCAACTCGAAGAGGGTCACTGGTGCGTGGGCCCCTGCCTTTATAAATCTGGTGCAGTACAGAGTTGAACCTCCTCTGTGCTCGACTAATGCTGCTTCAATCGCTGGCACCGCTGCTTGGGTGGGGCCAAGGGGTGTGTGTGTGTGTGTGTGTGTGTGTGGTGGGGGTTGGAGCCTTACAAGGGCACGTGATGAGTAAAGCATCACTTATTTGTTTCCATGCTCTGAAACCAATGAGCCCTAACTAATCACCCAGCCTTTTGTTTCAGAAGAACACAAATTGTCCGGCCATTTTAGAGGCACTTTCTTTGTCAAGGTTTTGATATGAATCATCATCTTTATCCCCACTCCAGCACAGTACTAATATCCATATGAATAAAATATAGGCTGGGCACAAGGGACGGTCACACCCCTTCCCTTGCTTACTTACAGATGGATCTCATTGTTCCTCATTACTGAAGTGGGTCAGTGCCTTTTCACCTCTCTGCTCACCTGTACAAAAACATATGGGTTCAGCGGGACATGCAATATTAATCCCCCCATAAAACATGGAAGACCTCTGCAAATATGTACTACCATAAATATAGTTTTACTCCATGACTTGGAAACCAGCTCTTCAGTAAATGAACATTTGCTTTTGTCATTTCAACTGCAAACCGTGAGTGTTTACATCTTCTACAGCATTACATTCTTTAACTTATAAGTTGATGTTGAAATAAATATGTGTAATGAGAGCTAATGATTACAGAATATTATTCGGAAATATTGTATCCTGAAGTAATTCGGCAGTGTGTTAAAACTGGCATTTGTACCAAAGTCACACGTTGTTAATTTGGTTTATCTGTTCCTCTGTGCACTGACTCCTGTGCAGTATTCCTCTAAGCATTTTCACACAGACACAATTGTCCCACTAATTTGCCTGCAGGGTCCTGGGAACGACTGAGTCCCTTGCGCCGTATCACACTGACTCAATTGGGTTATTTTGAGAAAACTATGAGGAGACGCTTTTACATCCTGTATCCCGCAGTTTGTCCTCTGGAAACTGGGCGAATAAGTTACATTTCTGCCTTTGCTTATTTTCTTTCTTCTTCTCTCCGCCTACAGCTTTGTAGGTAATGCAGTCAGAACATCTCCCACTGAAATCTGTGGGTGTCCTCTAAAGTAAAAAAAGCTCCCTTTGGTTTTCCTACAGCATCCTACCCACACGCGTAAAACGGTTTCCTTCACCAGTCAGTCTCTGCAAATCCATCACAGTCTGAAACGCAAAGAAAAGCGTCCACCTTAATACTGTCCCTTGGTAGATGCAGCACAGTGGCATTGGCAAAAATACAAGGCAATAGTGCCTCTGCTTAAGGGCCCCCAGTCCTCTTCATCCTTCACATGTTGGCTAAGCAAACCTCAGAGGAAGAATCAAGTGCTTAGAGATCAGTGCTGTTTTCACTCCAAAAGCTGCAGGGTGACTGGTGGAACATAGCCAGACATATCCTCACATTAATGACACATTTTAGATGATAGACCATGTCCAGGGCCTGATGTCCAAACATTCTTCTTATGGGGGCCCCAAACTAAGTATCCCAATGCTGCACAAAGACTATATTCATCATAAATTAAAAATAATTGTTTATAGCATAACGTAAGAAAAAAAAAATCACACACTAAAATAAATAATATATTAAATATATAATAATAAATTATCCTGAATGATACATTTAAAAATGAGTTTTCTTCTTTTATCTTTTTGTCTCCAAATTTAAGACTCTTTTGTGGTAATCTATGATGTCTTTGCCAGCAATTAGAAATAAAAGCATGTTTTATTGTTCCTTCAAAAAAAAAAAATTCCAATTACGACTGTGCCACAGGTTTCAGAAAACCCTGTGAAATGCAGGCTATAGCAACAATCTATTATCGGTGAAGTGTATTGAGCAATGCACCAGAGAAAGCCATATCAAATATTCATCCGAGGCTATTTCCAAAGTGTAAACATGAATGTCGTCCTTGATAAGGCAGTGGCCAGTGGTGCAGCAATGATGACAGACGCCCAGTGATCCACCTGTGTGCTGTTCAGCGTTCCACAGAACGTGCTCCACAGCTGCAGGGATTACTATTCTGCTCAGGTCCGACCTCTCTGTGCGCCAGGATCGCAAGCAGGGGCTCTGCAGAAATATTAAATACAGTTGCAAACAAGCCAACAAACAAACCAAAAAATGTTCATGCCTACCTGTTGGATGTTATGGTAATGATTTCAGAATTACTCCTGCATCCTATGTGCTTCATTAAATGGAATTCCTACTGTGTACTTTCACAGTGTACATAAGATTATCTGTGGTGCTGTACAGCGGCTCATTTTAATGCTGGTGAGGACTTTGTCAAATAAGATTATATGCTCACATAGGTACTCCTTTTTTCTATCTCTCTTCTTCTTTATGTACATTTACATTTAGCTTCTATGCACATTTTTACACTGTAAGTATGAAGTAATGAAGATACTGAAGACAGATATTTACCCAGGTTATGTACCAGATAGGTCTGTGAATTGTGAGTGAATTGTTTTTTTTTTTTTCTGCAGCTGAACAAATATTACACTCACAGCCAAGCCAGAAGAACATTCTATTGGTAAAAAAATATATATATATTTAAACTCTATTGTCTGTCTTACTGCATATCCCTATTTTTTTTTTTGTGTAAAATGTTTTGTGTGTCATCCTTCCTTTTTATGCTTAATACAAAATCTATAGAAAAACGTGACCGGCTACCAGAGAGTATCGCAGGTCAGAAAGGTCACGCTATTTCACGTTGCCTTAGGTGTCAGAAATGACACCAGCATCTTCATAAAACACACGAAAAATATTGACTCTACTGCAGTGCAATGAAACTATAAAACCAAATAGAAAGAGGAGAACAGGTGAAAGAGGGAATCTGGTGAAGGACTGGGACAAGCTTCACCTCTTTCTTATTATAAGGTGTGATTGATCACAGTATCATGCCATTAATGGTGTTAGAGCTCACATAATACCAAGGTCATGATACCACATTACTGTGCGCTGCTGTTCCTTGACAGGGCGGCAATATCCTCTGCTTTTGACTCACAGTCGAAAATCTTTTCGTTCAGCTCAAACCGTCTTATTATTGCCAGCTGTAATTCTTTCGTAGATAATAATGTTCTGTATAAGAAATGTAAACAAATGTGAACATTTCTGTACTCAGTTGCAGTGCACAACTATTTATTTTTGCATAATTTTTTCATGATTAATGTGTCTTAATGACATCTCTATGGTTCCTATTTGAGGCACTACTAGGCAAGAAGAGCTCTCAAACTGTGTAATATTAAATTAATTATTGATATTTGTTGCATATATAATTGAGGTCTTGTTATTGATATTTTTTTTTTTCATGGATGTTAATCCAGTTGTGCAGCCTCATGGAGATGCACAATAATAAGTATGGTCATTTTCAGGTGCAATTTGTAGTCCATGTTGATAGGAGGGAAATCCTTGCACGTACATGTACATATCTCAGACGTCGTGCCAATAGTTGAGGACAATGAGCTGAAGTAGTTATGTCCTGTAATCATTTTTATACCTCATTAATTTGTGTTATAACGGTGTTTGCTGAACAAGGACGTGTGGTTGCAAAGGTCTTTGTGTGGCTATAGAGCTTTATGCCAGTGATGTCAAAAGCATTCTGAATTTGATTTCAATGAATTAGACAAATTAAACAATTATTAATTGCTCCATTTGTTAATTTAACTCCATTTAAGCAGCAATTTAACGTTCTGGCACCTGGCTTTAGTGACTGCAGCATTCTAATGGACTATATGTATTCACTGCATATTTGTACTTCACTACTGCTGCCAGAATTGACAATATTCATACAAGCAAAAATGAAAAGGCACCAAAACTCATTGTTTTTTCTTTGTGGTGCGCATCATTATTGTTTGTGCACCTGACCAAAACCACATCTTCCAGTATGTTGTACTGCTGATAATAAAGTCGTTTCAGAGTTTTGAGTTCTGTGTTTGGAGCTTTAAAGGCGTGAGGATGATTTATCCATCTTGGCAGGCGTGCATTTCTGCTTGTTTATAAACTGAAGAGTTTATGGGGTTTCAAGCTTTGGCAATGTTGTCTTCATCTTCATCTGTCCTTTGGTTACACTGCTGTTCATTTACAGAGGAAATAGTCTCTATGCTGCATGTGAAAACAAGCAATCTATTCATTGTATCTTAAAGCCTGTGTGTGTGTGTAGGAGCTGTAAGACACAACTTACAGAAGCTGGCAGCAGTTTTCTTTTTATAAAAGTGGAGAATGGACAGATGATTTACAAAAATAGTTTGATAAAGAAGATAATATATATTCTGGAGCTGAGCTTAAATGCCAACACATACTTCAAAATATCCACAACTGTGCTCCAGCCAAGTTCTGTTCTCATACTCCCTTTACTCCCTTCAGTGTGGGATTTATTAAGGTGTTATTAAAAAAATAAAACCTTGTTTCATGGATGCATCTTAAAAACTCATCGCAACAGCGTACCATCATAAATCATCCTCTCTGAAGATTTCACCTAGTGCTGCAATAATTCTACTTTTCATGCACACAGGTTCTCCAGGTCAGCAATAAGGCCCAGTGTGACACTCCTTTAATCTTCCAAGAATAAAACCTGTGCTTTGGACTTTGGACTTCTAAAAGACACAGCTTGTAAAAACTTTCTGCGACAGGGGGTAAAGATGTTCCCAGTTTAAGCCACCCTGGTTTTGAAGCTCCTCTCCACTTAGAATTGAGGGCAAAGGGTCGATTCAAGAGAAGGAGGCATTTGTGAAAGCGAGGGCCGTCGGGAGAGATTAGGCAGAGCAGGGTGAAAACTTATTTAACGTCATCCAATCGCCATCTAATTCTGTCTTACACCTTTGGAGAGTAGTTGGAGGAACATCATATTAGCATCAAATACCAGTAGGAACTGTTTATTTTATCACGGGAATTTTGCCAATTGAATTTAACGTGTAAAAAAGGATTAAAGGGAGCTTATAATCGCTATGTTTATCTCTACTTAGCCATTCACGGTGGATGGTTTGACATGTATGTCAGAGCTGACTAATGATTTTCACTCACTAATTCATTTATATGTTACAGTAATGAGCTGTAATTCGTGTAATAACTGACATTTTACAGATGTCAACATTATAATAGGCTGATTAAAACGTACTTGAATTGATCTGATATTTCTGTGACAACGTGGGGATGAAAGCTGATGTTCTTCAGACTGACTGTACTCTGGAGTTTTGTCCCTGACTGGCTGATGGCTTGTCACTCTAGCTCTCGGCTACCCATACGAATGGGTAACTACAATGGAGTCAGTAGACAGGAAAGAGTGTGGCCCACCCAGTGGCCTCGTTTCACCTCCATATAGACAATAACGCAACGACCCCGTTGTACAATCTGAAGCACAATCATCTCCAGGCCGCATAGCCTTCAGCACAGTTATTAGCCAACGATCGTGGAAGTCCCTCACTAGTCAGCAGCAAGACCACAATAACATATTTGTTCTCACTGGAAGAAATTACCCAGTTATTGCAGGGATGTGGCCAAGGGACATGAAGCCTTAATGACAAGAGGGTGATGGAATGTCAACTGTTTAAAAGCATGAATAAATCTCAGGGCTTCGCGAGGGAGTCATTGTTTCCCCTCTTTCTTGTCGTTCTTCACTTCCTTTCTGCATATCACAGGACAATAAAAAATTCCAAAAGTCTTTCACTTGAGTGCCCCGTTGCTTAATATCATCTCTTCTTTTTCTCTTTTTTGGTGATTTTAAGCTTGTGCTAAAGCAGATAAGCGCGTATGCGTATACAAGTAAGGGAGAGAAAGACACAGAGAAAGAAATAGAGGGCTCGGGTGTCTAAATGTGTGTGCACGGTTTATGATTACATGTCCTTTGTGGAGCACATCAACCATTCATGGAAGAGAGACCGCGGCGAGATGAGAAATGCCTTCCGCGCTCTTGCAGGCAGCAGAAAGTGACATCAAATGTTCATATACGAGTGGAAATCTTATGTTCGGCCAATATGCATCTTATAAAAGGAACGGCGTTTATCATTTTCCTTTCAGTGCGCCCCCCCCCCCCCCCCCCCCTCCAACCTCCCCCCTTGCTCCCTGTGATCTGTGACCATGGTGCCACAGCTATGTGGGGACTGAGAATAATGGTGGGATGGGGCCTGATAAATGAGAGCTGATAAATCAGTGTTGCGAACAGAGGCAGAACAATATCTGCAGAAACAGAGGGCGAGTCATTCGAGAGATATCTGCCTGCAGTCAGTGAGAGCACAGGGAGCTGTAGATCAAGGGTGGATGTTGGTGTGATCGCACACACCTGGGACTTATGACCAGGTCCCTCTCTGTGGGTGAAGCAATCCAAACAAATGGATCTAAAATTACGCTTAAAGTGCAACCGAGTGGAAATGAAATTGACTGATTCTACTCAAGAGACCAGGTTTTACACACAAATACATACAATCCTGCATGTGCCCCTGTGTGCGCTCTCTGTCATCCAGCCTGCTTATTTATTCATACGAAGGTAGCATGCAGGGGCAAGGAAACCATAAGAAATATGCTCCTGCTGCTGCGGGCCAGAAATTTCTATCGATAGCCTGGGTAGCATCCATCTTTTCCAAAGTCCACCAAAGGTCAGGGGCAGCATAACTTAGAAGCTGGTTTGCATTGGATTCTAGTCGGTATTCTGCATGTTTACTGACAGCTCCCCCCCAAGGAGGCTGAGTGGCTCTGTGACACTAGCTCAGCCATCCTCACACACACACACACACACACACTCTGTGGAGCTGAAGATGCCTGCCTTGTAAATCTGCAATGGTGAGGGGGCGTTGGTGAAAGCATTGTTTCGCAGTCAATAAAATAGGCCCTGGGGTGCTTGTAAGAACAGCAATCTGCAGCTATTTTCCAATGAGAACATCTTGGGAGTACTCGGGGGGTTGTAAGTTGAGTTCCTCCTCATACTTGGAGTTAATAATTCGATTAAAAACTAAAACAATAATCTGCCCAGCACATGTTGCAGTATCTAAAGGGAAAAGATATGGAGTCGTGGGAATTCAATGGGTACACGAGAAGCGGATTTCAGTCCAGGATAGACAATAAAGGCAGTAATGCCAGCCAGAATTGATAGCACGTTCATTATTTATTTATCATTTCGTATTCCTGAGGTGTTTGCCTTTTTTAATGTGCACTTTGTATGTGGAAGACATTCCCATAAACTGGCAAATGAAACCAGTGTCATTCCCAGCCAACTTAATTAGATTTGCAAATAACTTTCTGCATATTTAAATTCCCTCACATTACTATTTTTATCCATTTGTCAGCTAGCTAAAATGTGCAAATGAGATACTGTTTTGAGCAATTATTTCACCCATCCTTGCTGAACCATATGGCAAATAAATGTTGAAAATATGCTTCTAACACAATAGTCATTGCAATTACAGCTCGGTCAGTCAATGTCAATGATTCTAATTAAAATATATTATCCTTTAATTTCCCATATAATATGTTCCAACATCACTCTAACAGGAAATGATCCTTTTCACCGCACTGTTAAACAGTCTCTAATGCTATATGTCTACAAACGGTACACAACTTTATGTTCAGGGTGTGGATAGTAAAGGAGCTGTGCAGTGGCTGCCCTCATGTCCTGGGCTCTCTTAGATTGCCAGAGTTCCTTCGGGGATAATCCAGGATGTGAAATTGAAGTGCATTGCTGGAATGTCAATTCTTTTTTTTCTTTTTTTTTCTTGCTGAAGGTTAAAAAATGATCAGCATGTGACTGCTCTGTGTATGAGAGGCCGTTGAAGCAACCTGAACATCAAGATGACAAAACGGGAGAGTGGGACAGCTACAGAGGCATTAAAGCTGAAGAGGCAGCATAAAAAATCAGGACCAAACACAATAAACCCTGGAAGTTATTCCCTTTTTTTGTGTGTGTGTGTTAATTGACAAAATAGCTCCATAAGCAATAATTTGCTGACTGGTGGAGAAAAGGACAGTATGTCTCATAAAAAAACACATGGGGGTAGGGGTGGAGGGGTGGGAGGGGGGAGCTAGTAATTCATGAATTTTGGAGTTTGTGTTCGTGTTACATTCCTGCTTTGACCTCGGCGAAAGTGAGGAGACAAAAGGAAAAGAGCAACAAAAAGCAACAACAAATCATGGGGCAGGTTGGTAGGACCAGTAGCTGCTCGCTGGAAAACACACAGCTCCCAAGCCTGGGGACACCTGCAGAAAGGGACAGAGAGACGGAGACAGACAGGGAGAAAGACAACTACCAGAGAAAACACACAGAGTTAATGTCATTCAGTGGTGACAAATAAATTTGGGGTGAGAAGAGGAGAGAGAGGGACAAAAGGAGGAAAGGAGCTCAGTGCATCGGGGGGGTGGGGGTGGGGGGTGGGGGGTCCCCCAGCAGTCTAAGCCTATAGCAGCATGACTATAACTAACTATAAGCTTTATCAAAGAGGAAGGTAGACTTAAAAGTAGAGAGGGTGTCTGCTTCCCAAATCTGAGCTCAACTAACCATTTTCACTATTTCAATCCCTGCAATGTTGCTATTACAACACTTAATTCAACCTATCACACGTGACTTCTGCACAACTCAAGCAAAACACTTACGATTGTTTTATAAAGCTGTTCTCCCAGACTTGTGCTATGCTAACTGGCTATGTTTAGCAGTGCCATCAATCTTCCAGTCTAACGCAGACAAAGTTGAAAGCAGATCAGCGTATTTCACAAAATGTGAGCCTATTCCTTTAATGGCGTAAAGCCTTCCTCCTAAAGATTGTACTGCTTGGCTGCACAGTTGTTAACTTTAGGCACATCTAAGCCATAAAAAAAAGGATTTGATTAAGCCCTTTTGAGATAGTGAGTCACTAACCACATCTGTGCCTGCCCAAGATCAAAGAACTGAAGGTAGTTAGGCAAAGGTTTAAGTGGTATAACCTCATATTAGTGAAGCGGAAACAAAAGGAAAAAACATTAAAACCAGCCATCAGGTTTAAAAACCTCAAAGTTAAAGGAAGTGATGTGGCAAAACAAATACGATTCAGATGCCGGTGAAACAACACTTTAAGGTCAGACATTCAGTTGTTCAACATTTCATCAGAGTGAGCGCTGTAAAATTTCATGTTGCTTCTGGCAAGTGGAGCACACAGCTATGCATACTTTAAGATATGTGATACGCCCCAGACAAGGTAACTTAAAAAACAACTCGGAAAGAATAACTCTTCCGCTTGTGAAAAGAGGGATGTATGAAATACCACTGGAGGTACAGGATGTGGAACTGATTAACAAAGAGCTGCGACACCGATTACAGCAGCTGAAAAACAAAAGCCAAGTATGGTTCACTGGTTTTGTCTAATAGACATTCATTGCATTTTGAATGAAGACTACAGAACCAAACTTGCTCCTGTCTAATTTGGTCGAATTAATTAGCCATGTCCACATCCATTCCAACGGGTGCAAGTGGGTGGCTCAGTGAATTACAAGGCGCACAGGAAAGTGAGAGAGGGGAAAGGAAGGGCAAGCGAAGGATAAACGACTGACACTCCCATAGACACGATGCACATCAGGACTGAACCACTGTTAGCCCCCCGCACACACACACAAACGTTAATAATTTTCATCTTTATCCCTTCGCAGGTCCCAGGTGTCCAGATACACGCTATGTCCCTAGTGTATTTTTTTTGGAGGCGGTCTTCACTTTGAGGTCAGGTCCAGTCTGACCTCCAGCACAAATCCATGAGAGCAGACGGGCGCAGAATGGATTAGGCGTTTCCGTGAGCCTTTGACCTTGACTCGGCTTAGGAACACAGATAATGTATTGTCTTCTTCTTGGCCTGCAGGCCACACGACTTCTCATCAATAGACTTGGGCCCTTAGCATTTTGCTTTTACATAGTTTGTGCAAACAACAAATAATCATAGAAATGATTTATTCTCCCCTTCTGTAAAATTTACCACTTTCGTTGTTATTTAAAGGCTATTGTCCTTTGAGTCTCTGCTACAATACTGAGTTTGACTAGAAAAAGAGGCGTTTTTTTTTTTAGTTCCAAAATTAGCATTTTATTTGGATGGCTGGGGTCAGAGATGTATAATTATCCAGTACACATGGTTTTCCACAAGGCTTAACTCCAAAACCTTTTCCAGTCTTAAAGCTGATTCATTCATTAGTGCCTAGCATGTCACCCCCACCCCACCCCACCCCCCTTTTTGGTACAAATTCAACAGTTGTGCTGACAAAAGAACTACTTTCCAATTTCATTAATGGTTGTTTTTTTTCTTTTTTTTTTATACAAAAAACTCTCTTAACTTCTACACATTTAATGTCACCCAGGGTTTTATTTTTTTTATTTTTTCACTTTGTAAATAAATTTGGGAAAGAACATTTTTTCAGTTTTGTCGTCATGAAAAGATAAAAACATGCAAAAAACTTGAATTTGTAGTCCAAATTATACATTTACAAGTTTGGAACTTTTTGCACTTCTTCATTTACTACATCAAACAAAAGAGATAAGGAAAAAAATATGTACACACGTCTTTTTACAGTGAAGTAAAACTTGAAAATATTCGATGACTAAGGCAAATGAAGTGTACATAGATTAGACCCAAACAGTTTTTTTGTTGTTTTTGTAAAATACTACATCACTTCAGAAAAAAAGAAAAAAGAAAATCTGCTACAAAAAGTATGATTCATAACTCCCTTTATTTGCAACCAGCTGCATAATTTTTAATTTTTAGTGAAAAAGTCTAGAAGTCTAGTGTACTGTACAGTGCTGCTCATAATTTTTTCCTTCCGTCCTAGCCAACAGATGATCCTTCGTTTCCTTTGTAGTTGGTTTAAATAATCTTTAACAAACAGGAGCATTGTGTAACCAAAGAAAAAAGCATGTAGAAGCATACCAGAGTGTAACATACCTTGTTTGAAATCACTCCAAAAGTCAGTACCATTAAAGCCTTTAACATAAAACTAATCATTTAGATCCAAAAAAATGTACAAAAAGGCACATTATATCCCAGTGCTTCTGTACTGTGAAATTCAAGTGTAACTGAGCGCATTCAATACCGACAATCTGAGTGGTGACAGTCCACGAGTGTTCCCTCCCACATCCTCCATAACCGGACCACAGTCTATGCCTAAGCTTTCGACAAGCATATGTATGCGTAGACTACAACAATAAGCCTAGGTTGGTTGTTTTGAAAAAATTTCTGAATCAATGTTTATTTTTTGTTTCTTTTCTGTCACAGTTCTGTCACCCTCTGGGGAATATCAGAAGCTGTCCTTGTCCATCAACAGGAAATCTTTCCTTTTTCTTCGTCTTTGTTTGATCCCTCCATCTTTTCATCCTTCCAGAATTGGCTGTGTGTCCTAGTCATCGCTTCCACCGTACATGTCTGCCAGCTTTCTAAAGCGAGGGCCCCAGTCGTTGAGGTAATCGTAGTCTTGGTCGCCCCCGCTGCTGGAGGAGTTGAGGGAGCTTAGGGAGCCAGCTGTGGAGCCGCTGCCCTCGTAGTCGAACACTAGGAGGGAGTCGTAGGGAGGAGCGGTGGGGTCGTTGTCTGCCGCCTTAAGTCCCTGTGCAGACGGAAATAAAACCACCGTTAGATGAGAAGATTAAACCACATCTGTACTGACAAGGACTGAGCCATAGCAACAGCGCTCCCTCCCCCATGTTGCGACACACAAGCGGGCTAATCTACCCTAAAACCACTCAGTTGGTCTCCCACCACTTCAGGAAATCGGGTTCTTGTCCAGATTAATCAGGCTCTAGTCTTACTGTAAGTATCCTGCTTTTTTGTTTGGGATTCTCCTGATGTTACTGAGTGTAGGATGTAAGGCTGAGCATGACCAGCAGCCTCAAATCACTGGAATCATCTCTCTTTCCCCCACTGACCCCTTTGTAAAGCTCTTTTTTCTCTTCATAGGCCTTGTAGAGACACTACAGCTCTGGCACTGATAACCGCCCACCTACAATCTAACCACATTTATATTCATATTCATCAGACTACTGCCCGAACATTAGCACTAAGCACAAGACTCCGCCGAGGCAGAGATTAGGAGTGTGTTCTGCCACGCATGCGTGTCTTCCATGTTATCTTGAGACTCGTGCCGCTTGTGTCGGGGGTGGATCTCTTTCAAAGATTGTGCTCGACATTCCCAGAAATTCTCAAAGCGTCACGAGAAGTCCTTATGGATTGGTATTGATTTCCAGCCTCGTTCCCTAACAGTACTCGGGAGAGTTGATGGATTGCTAATCTAGGAGTTGAGATGTGTTTTGGCCACGAACCACTTTGGATCCAAGCCTGGTTTCTCCCTTTTACTGCCACAACTGAGGACACCCAACTAATAATAAATGAATTAAAAGAATTGGAGCAACATAACATAAGAGAGATGAGACCTCAGCTCATTGGGAACTTGGCATAGATTTATACTTCCTCTATGCTGCCATTATGGTGCTGAAATGCTCTTAAATAAAAAGATGGATTAAATTAAAGTGACTGGACACTTAGCGATTATTTTCCACTTGTTAGCTTTCGTTAAGTATTTGCTCAGGGCTGTGGTGCTGATAATTTGTGAGGAAATATGACAGATGGATCGTTCATTTCAATTACAACCATAATCGCTCTGCTGGTCATAACCCCCCCCTTACACCCCCATCCACACACACACACACACACACACACACACACACAACCAAATCGCCACTGGCAGTTTCATAAGGTTAGTCACTCACAGAACTGAGCCTCATAATTTTACTATAAGTGAGTCACCCACTGTGCTGCAGACAATTACAACTTTTAGTGGACTGTGGACTTATGTGAACTGTTTTAGTGAACTGTTTTCATGTATTGGAGTCACTCTGTCTCACCAATAACAAAAGATGTGTAATCAAACCCAGGGGTTTATATGCACACAACTCTGCTGAGAGTGAAACAACAAAATGATTCAAAACTATAAATTAAATCACTTCAGCTGGCACCTGTGACTAACAGAGGTCATGTTTACTGGGTGCTAATATATTTAATGTTACCCATCTGTTGGACCAGAGCAGGAGTGGACTAACTAGACCCTTGTTTGTCCGACTGTGAGGTTAAAGTCCTTATGCTAAACCTCTGCCTGTTTTTTTTTTTTCTTTGGGTCCCTCTAATTTAATTAGGAGCCAAAAGTTCCCGGGGTGCGAGCACATTTCAGGGTGGAGCACATTTCAGAAACCTCCCCCACACCGCCCCATCCCCCATCCCTCTCTGTCTCCCAGCTCCTCTGGCAGCTAGCTGTTATCAGTTCAGTCAGATTCCACCTCTACATGAGTTACCATGACTGGGAGTTAACGACAGTCAAAGCTGGGTCTAAAAACAGATCAACTGTGGTTGCAGCGAGCGTTTCTAGGTCGGAATACTCAGACTTGAAAAGTCGCCACGGTCTTGTGAGAATATTAAAACAAGCCTAATGAGGGATGGTGCATTGCCAAATTGCTCTTTAATGGACTATGCAAAACATTACATTCCACTTGTTATCAGCTGTTATGATAAGCAGATTAGGTGTATTCATGACACACGTGAGAGAAAAAAAAAAAGTAGAGCTGGGTATAGGAATCACAGAGATAGATGGTCGGGGGGGGGGGGGGGGGCACACCTGAAAGAGCAATCTATCTAATCTAAAAACATGGGCGCCATCCAAAAACTAGGAGAGAACTCCATTTGTAATACTGAGAAACTCTTGTCTGTTGGAGCCTGTGAAAAATACATGACTGCTCTTTTCATTTTACATTCTCCCTTCATGCTGGAGTCAATGATGGCCTCAGGCAAACGAGGGCACTCTGAACAGTGTACTCCAATAGAAAGCCAATGCATTGCTTCTCTCATCTCCTATTTCTATGCTGATACATCTATAACTCTACTTTGGTGGAGAGTGGAGAGAAAAACAATTATATCTAAGTGCGTTAGCATCATGTATTTTGCAGGCTTTATACATGTCATAGTGGATATGTGTGAGATGAGAAAAGTTTCTATTCCTTTTACTGGGAAAAGATGAAAACAATTCTGGTATGAGCCATATGAGGCAAACTGTTTATTTAGATACAAGTATATTATAAGAAACCATTCAACCTGAAAATGAAATTCAAGCTTTGTAACACCACTGATCCCTTTGTTTCAGCTCTTTTTCTAGGATTTGATTTCACACAGCGAAACAATCTCAGGTTTTAAAAACTGGTGCTACTCAGTGTTTGTACCTCATTGATGAATTCTCCGATGTCTCCAGGGTGTGGTGCTGCTGACCTCATGGGGTACTGTGGCTCAGGGTGGAGGGGTCTCTCGTCGAGACGGCGAATTCCTACAGGCTTGATGGCATCAGGCTCTATCGTGTCTGGCTGCTGGAGCTGACTCAGATCGTAATCCTGTGGGACAAATAGATAGATGGGACGCGGCTTAGCTAGAGCGACGAGGCCCTGAACTGAGTGTGATTATTTCAATACATAAACACTTCCTGTGCTGTACAGTTAAAGAAGGAGTTTCAGGAGCAACTGAGTGGAGGGAAGATTTTTAGAGTTAGATGAAGCGAGAGGAGTTGAGGGAACACGAGGGAAACTTCTTGTTCGCCTAATGTTCTTGTCTGTCACGAGCCCAGGGACAATTTTACACATTAAAAGAGACAGCACTGAGAGGGTCCAAACTGAGGACCACATCATACGAGTGTGTGTACTCGTGCGACGTGCTGCAGGACGGATGTGCAGGGGCCTGTTTTTGCACTAATCAATGCCTAGACACGGGATGGTGGATATGCATAAGCCATTGCTAATCCTATTAACATTACCAAGGCAACGTGAATGGCTCGCAGTTTGTGCAAAGTCATAGGCAGGAAGGGAGGAGCAGAAAGAATGAAGAGAGAAAAGGAGTTAGGAGAGAGAAAGAGAATACGGTGAAGAGCAGAGCTGATCTGAGCTGAATGGCTGGATGGTATCACAGTGACAGCAGATATGATAGAGAAAATGCCATTTGAGAATCAGTCAGTGTGCCTAATAAGCATGCATGATGGATTGTCCCTCTTTAGAAGATTTTCAGTAATCCATCCATCTCTAATATCCCCCTGCAAAATTGTCTTTGCTCAGTTGCACATGTACCTACACACATAGACAGCAGCACTCTCAATCCCAGCAAAGAAAAAAAAAAAACGTTGCAGACATTCCAATGTAAAAATAAACATGAGAATAAATATCAACCCTGCGATGCTGCACAAACAACTCAGAAATACAAACACACCAAAGCAAGTGGGCACTTGATAAACACCTATTCAACCCCACTCTAATAAGTAGCATCTCCAAAGTAAAACAAACACATTGATTATTCATGTGTAATTTCATTCCATGCAGTTTGACAGTAACCCTGAGGCAAGCAGCAGAGGAACAACGGTCATCACACATCATTCAATCAGGCCATCCATCATCTTTGGCTCATTTCAGTCTCACCCCTGTTTGACCTTCTCTGAGGTCGCACACTGGAAGGGTCAGGAGCTGGTGACAGAAGCTGCAGCAGCATAATGGCTGAACTAAGCAGGAAGGCCTAATGACATACCAGCAGCCTTTGGGGAGATGACTCCTCACACATACACTGGCCTGGTGAAATGGCTGCCCCCAGCACTCATGACCCACATTCAACCACAGTAAAATGAACATTGCTGAGCCCTGTGCACTTTATCTGCTGTGAGTAATAGCTGAGCAATTTAAAAGAGAACTGAGTTAATTTATCATGAAGCCAACAAACAGTGTGAAGCCCAAAACCTCTATGAGTAACCTAAGGTTTTATTTCAGTTTACGTTTCTGCCATCATTCCTACAGGTAATTATAACATATAATCACACCCCAGGTTCACTGCAAGAGAAAACAGAGAAGAACACCTGAATCATAAAAACCTATTGCAGCAGATTCTGGATTAATTTTGACCAACATACTAATGAGTGTTGAGTTTTTCAGTGTGCTCACGCATGGCTTTACTTAGGATAACCGAGCTAAAGTGCTAACTTGTTTATGTAAACCAGCATTTTAGGAAATATAATTATTTGCCTTCTTGCTTTGAATTAAATGAGAAGATTAATATAACTCACATCTCTGCAAGAATAGGTAAAAAAATGCTTCACTTACTGCATGAGATTGGAAAAAAAAAAAAATCAAAATCATTTTCAAAGCATGCCCCCACTTTCTAAGGTTAACGTGCTTTAAATTACTCTGAGGTCAGGTTTCGCCTGTAAACCTGTGTCCAACAACTTCCCAATCTGCTGTTATTTCTGCATAATTCTTTTCCCATGGCCACAGAGTGCGTCCCGATCAGCTGTCCGCCTTTGAAGAAATTGGTGTTTTGCCAACTAGTTTAAAGCAGGGCAATGACAGCGACAACTGAAATCATGGTCTGGGAGGGCCCACTGGTCTGACACTTCAATTTCCTTCCCAGCAGGGCATTATAAAGAACACATTGGGTCAGGTCCATTTTTTCTTTCCAACAATGACTTTCTTTCCCCGATTCCGCAGACAGGCCCATTTTCTACCAACATCCTGCCTTTATGTGCACAATTCAGAAAAGTTTCCTTCCGTTTAATTGCTGCACCCATTCATTTGCCTTTAAGCGCTGTTATAGCATATGACAGATTCCGTTTAAACATGTTCTGGTTTACAAGTTTGTGCATTTTGTATGTGAAAGTGAGGATGTGAATACACAAGTGGTTGCACTCCCTTCTGCCTAACCACAGGCAGATGTGTAATGGCTTTCCAGTCATATTGTTACCTTAGACACAGCTTCATTATTGCGCCACAGCATATGTCTGTTTCCAAATGACATCAGCTCACCAATTACTAGGCTCCGAGGCTAATTTGGCACCGTGCTGGGTCAGACCAGGGTTTCCCTCTCATTTCCGCTATACCTAAGCCATGTGAGCACTTTAGCCAGCAGCAAGACTACAGCCCATTTGGTATATCACTGCGGTTTTTATGAAATGATTCCGTTCAGCTAACAAGGGGTCATTAGGACAATTGAATTTGTGTCCGTGTGCCTGACCAGTGCAGGGGCATACAAAGATGTGACTTCAGGGACTAGGACCCAGTTTCAGTTGAAGAAACATTTCCAATATTTCTAGAACAAATTGGGTTAATATTTGTTCCTTTTCTGATTCAGGTTTCTATTCCCACACATTATTTTCAGAAAACAAGGGACCATCTGTAATTTACAAAGAAAACTCAGTTGCTCGCTGTCAATAACTGGGACCTGTTAGCTCTGACTTGAAGAACTAACTCAAAAGGAATGCATTGTACAGTGTACAGTATGTATGCTGCAGAAAGAGAGTAGGTGGCCCTTTCAGGCCTTAGTCTGCTTCAGTCGCACAAAAAGTGTCTCTGTGCTGCATAGATGTGACCTGAATGTTTCTCCTAAATAAAGACCACACACATGCCTTATGTCACCCTTTTAAAGAAATTGCACAGTGACATGAAGTGTAGGCCCAGGTGGCATTTTACATTGTCAAATATATCGTTTAAACACGAGCAGTCATGTAGGAACTTTGTCTAAATAAAATAATATCCAATATTGTTCTATTTTATTTAGATGTAAATCACAAACCTAAGCAAATAAAAGAACAAAACTAAACAAATGAGTTATGCAGTTATGTCAAATGCAACCGAAACCATCTGTTCCTCTCTGATCTTTAAGGTATTTATCCATTAATAACAATTCTAATGTCTAAATGAGCAATGCTCTTTTAGACATCAAGAACATATTGCAATTTTAACATTCAAAACTCAGTTTATCTGCTTCATCAGAAGTGTGTGGGCTTGATGAAATTTGATTGACAGCAGCCTGGCAAGATAAGAAAACAGCTCCGCAGCTGTCATCGGCATCTGATTCAAACGTTGCTAAATCCCGATCAGTGCTCAAATGCAAGTAAGTAATAGTGCCTAGAATGAAAAAAAGCCAAAAGCACAAGAAACATTTTCTTTAGAATCTACATTGCGTCTACATACCTGATCCTCCTCTCCTCCACCTTCCTCATCGTATTTGAGAATGTTGTCTCTCACATCATCCTCAGGATCGATGAGAAGCTGCTTGGCCTGACGCTCTTTGTCACGCCGCTTCATCCACACGACAAACATCAGCACAAGAACTGACAGACACAGAAAGAGCGAGGGAGAAAGTAGAGAAAGATCTCATATTACAAAACATAATAACTTACA
This sequence comes from Channa argus, assembly GCF_033026475.1. Classification (NCBI taxonomy): domain Eukaryota; kingdom Metazoa; phylum Chordata; class Actinopteri; order Anabantiformes; family Channidae; genus Channa; species Channa argus. The sequence continues at coordinate 3,498,710 of NC_090210.1, read as the reverse complement.
TATTTTCATACAAATGTAATCGGATCAGATGTTTTAGAGTTTGGATGGGGGCCTGATCGAGGCTATCTTTTTTTTGTAATCCTACAGTAATCTAGTGGTATCTCGGATAATGTTTAGCCGTCTTTATAATCCCTCTGTGTGTTCATGCTATGTGCTGTATGAGAGAGGCACTGAGACACTCACTGAGGAGGATGATGATGCAGAGGAGGATGGATATGATGGCACCAGTGCCCAGACCAGCGGCCATGATGAGCTGTTGGTCAGTACAGTCTCCATTGATGTCACACTGGCACACTTTAATCCGCAGGTAGGAGGTGTTGGACATGGGCAGGTTGCCTGAGTCTGTGATTATGATGGGGATGTCATAGATACCACTTTCAAGGAACCCAATCTTCAGGCTAACCTGAGCATAGTCACCTGAGAGGAGAAAGAACAAAAGGAGTGAGTGACCTATGATGGCTCCTTTTATGAGGAGTTACCTATGACTAAACAAGCTAATGTGATTAAATATAAAATAATATAATGTTTCTTCACCACAGAGGATGAACCCCAAACTCCAAATAGTTGTTTAATATGTGGAATCAACACTGTGCAGTATGGAGCAGAAGGTCCTACCTGGAAGTTACATCAGCATATCTAATCCAAAACATGGTCAGGATTTAGATTTGGAGCATATAAATCTACTGAATACCTTTTGATAATGCTGCTTAGGCTAAATTCCCAGCCGCGATAATCCAAATGCTGTTATCCTATTAAGATATATTCACTGTGTTTCAACTAACACTACCTAATAACTAGCAGTCAATAAATGAGTTCCTCCACTCATGTTTTTATTTCAAATTAACATAAACAATTAATGCCTGCTTGGTAAGGTTAATATAATATTGTTGGTCCCTGCTCTACCTGACCCCTATGTAGTATGATATTTATTCATATTTTATTTGTTTAGGGGAATCACAGAAAAAAAACTTTCATTATGAAATAACAGACTGAATGATACATATTTTATATATTAGATACTGTATTTTACAGTTTTATTTGCAACTAACAAATGTCACATGGCGATCTTCTTGTTTTTTCATTTTTCAAGGATGAATACGATTGGAGGCGAGTGCCAAAAAGGTCAATCTAAGTCCTTGACAGGCTAAAGATTAGTTTCATTTTATTCGTTTAAATTTACATTACAAGCAGCCTAGAATGAAACTAACTTGAGTTATTGAAGCCAAACTGTAAACGGTGTTTGTGTTACCACTGATTCTTGTGATGGTCCAGTTTCTTCGAACATCCGAGGGGCGATAGGCTAACTCAAAGGCGAAAGGCCCCGCGTTGGGGTTCAGGTCTACATCAAGTGCAGTGATGTTGATGGCATTTGGCTCTGGCTTCTCACATATCTCTGCTTCCTGAGGGAATACCTTGGGAGCGTTGTCATTGATATCCAGCAGGTGGATCTGGAGAGTACCTGTGCCACTTGCTGGAGGTACACCTGCATTGAGCACAAATTGACACACAGTTAGCACATACATATTTATGAGAAAAGTGGATCTTTAAACTGTGCATATGGATAGAAATATAAACTACTGGAATGCCAGATCTCATCTTGGACTCATTATGGAGTCGATACAGAAGAGTAAAAAAAAAAAAAAAAAAAGAGTAAAAGACTAAAATATGAAGTTTATTCTCTGGGTCTCATGCTATAATAGGACACTTTAAACAGCTATTTACTCTAGTGGGAGAAGACCCATCCAAACTGCATACTGATCTGAGAATCTAATCTCAAGTGAGGAGGCAGACAGAAAAAGGGAGATATCAGAAGATTTGGGTTGTGTGTGTGTGTGTGTGCCTGAAGAACGTCTTCCTGACGAAGGACGCAGGATGGGAATACTAAAGCAGACAAACAGAGCCCACTGTCGCTCCTCTCAGGGTCCTCTATGTATTCACTCTGCTAAGAGGCTTTTTTACCATTCAGGCCACGCTCAAAGGAGCTAGTCATCCAATGCTGACCCATTAATGCTGAGAAACCTCTTTATTGGTAGAGTTTTTAAGCCTATTGGCCTAAGCTATGGTCTGGAGAACAGGGTAAACTTGAACAGAGGTAAATCCCGCCAGTGCAGGAAGAGGTGAATATATCCACAAGCTGGCTGGTTCTGGAATTGCTAGCACATTAACCCTCAACTAATGTGGTCAGCGTTCCAGACATGTCAGGTACTGGGTACAAGGTTGACCTTCAAGCATGGAGGGTGTCTTTGTCAAAGTAACAGTGATAGTTTTTTTTTTTCCCTCCAAAGGATATACAGAGTGTTTGTGCACTGGCTTTAGGTGAAAAGCATCACAGAGGTAGACAAAGTGATGCTGTGTGGAAGATTGACCTTTGAAAGGTAGGCTAGATTAGACATCCGCTAGGGTTCCTTTTGAAAAGGCACCATTATCTCCTCCTGAATGCTCTAACAATAATGGTCTGGAATAGAGTGCTTGTGTAACAACCAGGCTAAAACACCTAGACCATGTAACGGGTGCATCACAGGACCACAACAAGGTATTTTTGGCAACTGCAGTGCCACTTGAATGGCTGCATACCACTGTCAGAGGCAAGGAACGTTGCATTGTACAGACTGTTCTTCACAAAGGGCGACTCTCTGTCCAAAATTGCGATCGTTGTGATTCGGCCACTGTTGGGGTCAATGCTTAGCCAATTGGCTGGATCTGAGAGTTTGGAGTATCTGAGGGAAGGAAAAAGAAAAAAAAAGAGGTTTACACATTAATTCATAATCCTTACTATTCACTTTAAGCTGGATTTCTAGTTAGTGGTTATCAGCAAGTTTGTCTTTCAGTCATGAAACACTTTTAGAAATGTTTAATTTTGGTTTCTGCAGAAGGAACCTTAGTCAATTTAGTCTCCATTACTATTTTAACAACCCTCTCTTCTAAGATTTGTTATTGTTTTTATTTGTTTACACACAGAGTAAATATTTTAGACATCATGCACTTTCCATAATTATTCAGCCTCACAGGGGAGACAAAACTGGCTTGTTGTTATCAGAAGCTCAAACTAATTTGTAGGACAAACCGTGGAATTACAAAGCTAGCTCATTTCTCATGGACTGTATTCAGGCAGATAAACTCTTCCATGTCCAAACAGCTGTGAGGCAAAGCATTTGAAGATGAAAAGGGAAAAAAATAGAGCTTTAACAAGAATGAGATGGAGACATGTTGGCTGCTTTTTTTGCAGGATCGCCACATAAAGTAGTCAGAGTGAACAGTCATCACAACTTTACTTAAATAATGATTAATGACCTTAACAATGCCCTTATTTTGTTTATTGTTAATCATTTTATTTATTGTGGTTTAAAAGTCTGTGCTGTGATTTTCAGAGCAACAACACATTAAGAATTAACGCTAATTTTAAATGCTGTGACTTGGACGCAATTCTTTGAAGTTTTTTTCTTCCCCATGTTACTGTGAAAAGTACCTGATGCTTTGCACCATGAAGCGATCAGGGTCCTGTGCAGTGAAAGTGGTCAAAGTCGAATCTGGCATCATTCCCTCTTCCAGCTTAATGAGTTTGGGGTTGGGCTCGAAGTAGGGGCTCTCGTTGACATCTATCACTCTGATGGAGACGGTGGCAGTGGATTGACGGGGAGAGTGGATGCCTCGTGCCAGAGGGACCTCGTTCCTCGCTTCCACCGTCAACACATACGTCCTACTGATTTCATAGTCAATAGGCTGGAGAGAGTAAGGGACAGTACACAGAAAATGAATTACATAAGAAAGTAGGATAAATGGACTCACATTGCATATTTGCGTATGTGAAACTGTTGAGAGGCAAATGTAAAAAATGAAAGCTTTTCCTTCCCGTTGTCTGAAAAACACTATTATGAAAGCTTATTGTCGAGGGACCTGAGATAGAGACAGTCTCCTTTTGTGGTCAACAACAAGAGGGGCTCATGAAAGAAGTGTAAGTGTTGAGTTGTTTTCTGAATTGTAAAATAGGCATGAAATATTCATTCAAACTTACACACGATCCAAGACAAGGCGTCGCTAGTTACAGTTTTTCTAACATGTTAATCATTGCCAGAAAATGAGTCGTTTAAAACATGCAACAAAACCGTTGTTCAGTTTTATCTCATAGAAGTCTGATATAACAAAATTCTTCTACTCTTCAAACTATTGAACTGCAGGGTTGGATTATTAATTTGTTCCCTTCATTATAAGGCAGCAAGATAACACATATCACATTTGGATAATACACTCGTGTACAACACACAGAAAAGTCTTAATGCCAGATATTAAAGTAGCCAACCACTCACCACCCTTTTAGAAATGCCTAAATACATACAGTTACATACATACACACACAGAAACAGTGCACATATGAATCTCCAAGGGTTTAAAAATGTATAGTTTGAAAAGGAGGCCTTACCTTGACGACTGTTACTAGGCCCTCGTTAGTGGTGGGATCAGTGGGCACAGAGAACCTGCCGGTGGGGTCGCCCCCGGTGATTTTATAGACAGCATTCCAGGCCGGCGTGTTGGGCTGGTCCTTGTCAGTCACCGTCAGGTTGGCCACAATAACATTCACACGGTTTTCAGGCACCTCGCCGAAAAACTGCATGAATAAACCATGAACGTACAGAACAGCAAGCTGTTAGTGATACTGCTGTGGCAGCACAAAATACACCAAGGCTTGACTCTCACAACACAGCAGGAACAATCTAGGCATCTAAGGTAACTTATCATGTCGTCATGGTCATTCCTTGTTCTCCCCTGATAGCACAACAGTGGCATTACAAATTTCAGTGATTTGAAAGTACAATAAGTGCCTTTCAGTCAGAGAGACATCCCCCGTCGCTGCATGTGTCAACATTCGGAGAGAGGTAGAACACTTTACGCATGGCTGGCTACTTGTATATCTGTAAGGCTTTGGAAATGCTTGGCAAGCAGAACTCGGTAAGTGCGCAGAGCTGACAATTGCGTGCAGATATCCACATTGAGGTGTAATGGGAGTACTTGTACTGCTTTGCTTTACTCTAATATTACTGTGTTGATGTCCCATATAGGAGTTTGTGTCTTACCGTCTCAGCAGTAAACTCCGGCGGATTGTCATTAATGTCAGTGACCCTGATGACAGCAGTGGCTGTGTTGGAGAGGCCATACATGGGGTTGCCCTCCATGTCAGTGGCCTGGATGATCAGTGTGTACTGAGGCACTTTCTGAAATTGAGGGAAGAGAAACAATTACAGGATTATAACACAGTTCTCTACAAACCTATTTTAAACACTCAAGGTGCCTGTGTAACTCAATATCATTTGTAAGTTATTGTTATTATCATGTATATAAATATGGATACGCAAAAGAAAGATTTTGTGTACTTTCACAAAAACTACACAGGCAGTAAAGTACTAAAGTGTAGTAAACTAAGAGAAAAAAAGCCAAGTCAAATACCCAAAGGTAAAGAGAAATGGAGGGGAAAAATGAAAAGGTCACAAAGAGGGAGGGTAAATGTGTCAGTCACCTCTCGGTCCAGGCCTGCTGCCACCGTAATGATGCCCCCTGTTTTATTGTTGATGGTGAACATATTAGAGGTCGGACTTTCTGGATTCTGAGACAGGATCTTATAACGCAGCATCCCGTTAGCTGTTTTGGGATCATCTTTGTCTATAGATGTTACAGTCATAACAAACGTTCCTATGGGACAGAAAGACAGAAAAGATGCAAATACTTTCCCCTTTTCATTTCTTTTTTCAATGGCGTCACAATGCATCAGAAGCTAAGTCATACATTTTCGGACAACACATAATTTATAGATTTGTAATACACACATATATATCCGACGCTGTTTCTTGTGACTCTAAAATCTCAGTCATCACCTAGTACAGCTGAAGCCAAGTTAACAAAATGGCCACCCCAGGAATGCTATCAATGCTGTTTGATCTGCTAACACTCTCACACACACACTGTGACTGTGCGCTTGGATTTGGTGATACATTACCTGGCTTGGAACCCTCTGGAACTGTGCCATTCCAGATCTGATGGGTGAACTCAGGTCTGTTGTCGTTCATATCGATCACATTGATCACAATGTCAATAGGGTTTTCTACCTGGTTGCCATTAAGGTCCACTGCATGAGCTCTCAGCTGGAAGAAAGCACAAACACATTTGGACTATAGAAACTGTTCAGGCAAGAACATTCTTAGCTGTGCAAACAAAACAGTATATTGGTACAAACTCAATGTCAACCCATTAAACTGCTGTGATAATTACGCCCACACACCATAATTAAACCATCATTAACATCTTTTGTTGTATGTACAAGAGCAAACAGTTCGGAAAATTCTCTTCAAACCAGTGTCACCAACAGCAATTCTGTATATGAAAAACAACATGTGACAATAACATGAGCATTTTAGTTGCATTTTAATGATTGTATCTTGAAAAAAAACATCCACTGCATGTATTTATTACTCTTGCCTAAAATCATCACTGGTTCAGTTTTGTTTTACAAAAACAGCTTTTGCACTTGAAGTGCCCTTTTTTTTTGCAAATAAACATAACTGCACAGTTGATGTCTTTTATCTCATTGATATACAGTATCTATTTTGATCCCACCCATTTATGTTCATTTTCAAATATAGATACTGTGGCATGTACTGAGAATCAACAGTACTATGTATGTTTTTCCTTAAAGTCTGTAAGGTTAAGGTTGTTAAAATCTCTAATGATAAGTAACAGCAGGTTACTATGCTATAATATCATCACGTTAAATTGTTTAACTTCTCAGATGGAGAAGTCAGATTCCCTGGGAGACCCTGGTCTTTATGGAGTCTTAATAGGCTGTTTAGGTTACATGTGACAATTGGGATGACAAGAGGGATTTTTTTCAACTATTGTGTCTGACTTACATGGAAGTTGGGGATGTGCTCTCTATCCAGGGGCTTGTTAACTGACAGCTCTCCAGAAATCGGGTCGATGGTGAAGATGCCAGTGGGGGGCTGGTCAGCACCAGGTCCTGTCACACTGTATCTGAGGGAGCGGTTTTTATCATGGTCTGATCGGATCTGTGGGTGTAAAGATAAAAGAGATAAAAGTTATTTCATACCAAAACAAAAAATTTTTTAAATAATCAATTACATATACTTTCTGTATAAAATCCTCTTGTATTTGCTGTGTTATTTACATGCAATAAGCTAATATCAGTCATCACACTTTAGACTAATTTCGTCTATATCAAGAAGCATTAAACCTGTAAAAATCAACAGAAGAAAGTAAACTTTGAGTAGCTGCACCAAGCCAATTATTAATTACTTATTAGAACTGGTATTAACTTACATAAATACTTACATCCCTCCTAATATGACTGGATTAAGTTTAACTGATAAAAATGGCTTGTACAAGACTTAATAGTGGGAAAAGAAGGTAACTTGAATTACGGAAGAAAGTCTCATTTTTATCTGCTGTATTGCTGCTTGTCCTCTGTCAGCCACCCACACTTAGACCTGACCACAGAATTGTTCCAAATGAACTGGGCCATGTGTGTCCTTGAGGCATGATAAAAGGAGCGTAATATCTCAACAGCCAACTGAGGAACAATTGCGCTGGTGAGCTCTTCAGATTTAGCATTACAGTGGCACAGAATGCCCCCTGAAACAAAAGATAAACAATACAGCAGGAAAAAAAGGCCCTGACCTTTAACAAAGTATTGTAAATATGAAGAATTTTGTTGAAGGCATAAGTCTCATGTCTCTGACCCTCTGAGTAGGAGCTCAGGGCAACAAGGAACTCTAAGGTTGTCCTATCAAGAAAAAGACATTTTCTTTGAAATTCAGATTGATGTGTGTGTAGACTCATGTGCATGGGTGAGCTACGTTACCCGGACAAGCTCTTGCGGGAATGGGCCTCGAGAGTTTTCTGGGACATTGATTGGGGGGATGACCCAGTCTCTCTTCATGCGTTTGAGTTGGCTGTCTGTGTTACGTGGTGGAAATGTTATTTCCTTCAAATCCTTTGACATGACTGGAGGGGCAGCAAACTCCAAGACCTGTGGAAAGGAGATGGTGTAGTTATAATGATCACATCTATGCAATAATTTGAGTCCATTGATTTTAATCTGCACTAGCGGGTTTTTTTTTTTTTTTTTGAGTTGGTCAGTCTGTCCACAACAGACTAAAACATCTGAAAATCGAATGGATGTTTTTCATGGATTGCAATGAAATTTTGTGCAATTATTTATGGTTCCTAGAAAACGATTCCTACAAACTTCCCCTAACTTTATCTCTAACACTATCATTGACACTGACAGTAGTTGTGAGTAAAACAGTAGCACAGTGTAGCACCTAACAGAACTAATCTAGTATTAGATAATGGTAAAGGTGTTAACCTCACCACGATAGCTTTTTCTCTTTTAGTGTATTAGATTGCTGATATTAGTATTTGACTCAAATCATCACTAAATAAAACCTCCTAAACCTGTTAGCATGGCTACAGAGTCTTATTATGTTCAACCTGTGGGACTGAAATCATAATTTTGATTACATAATAACTCAAATTAAATCCAGCACATGTCTATCCACTTACTGGATGGACACCTTATTCCAATGGTGTAGGCTGATGGATGACCCAATTTTCTGGAGTTTAAAAAGGAAAACTGATGTTGTAATAAAAGAAAACCAGCTGTCATCGTCTACTACTATACCTAATAAGGGTTTCCAAATGTGATTTAAAACCTGCTCAAGATGTGGATTATATATCTGTGTGACTTTGGGAAGTCTTGGCCAGCAGAACGTGGTAAGGGAGCAGAACTGATGGTTGTGTGCAGATATCCACATTGAGGTGAAATAGGAGTCCAATTGGTGCTTTGCTTCACTCTAAGATTACTGTCTGGATGTCCCAAATTTGAGACGGTGTCTTACCGTCTCAGCAGTAAACTCGGGCTGACTGTCATTATTGCCAATGACTCTGATAACACCGGTGGCTGTGTTGGAGAGGCCATACATGGGGTTGCCCTCCATGTCAGTGGCCTGGATGATCAGTGTGTACTCATGCACTTTCTGTAATAAACAGAGGAGAAGCAATTACAGGATTAAAAAAAAACACTATTCTTACAAAAACATTTGAAATGCTTGGGTTAGCTGTGTTAGCTGCTATTTTGCAGTTTATTATATACAGCAAATTTTTAAATATATTGTCTTCTTCATGTATACAAATGAGGACAGGCAAAAATGTAGAGAAGGAAATATAATAGAGTTCAATGCAAAACAACAGCCTGAAAAATTACAACATAGTTGAATCAGCACCTCTTCAACTCATTCAGCAAAACCTGAGCTTTCAAAGCGGATTATAAAACACATGTGTTCCCTATAAGCTGGTAAGTCTGTATTCATATTTTTAACTAAAATAAAACTAATCTGAACTGACCAACTTGTTGTGTGGCATTTTATATAAATCTGATTTATTTATTCCTTATTGGGGGGGTGGGGTGGGGGGGCTTGTGAGTGCATATGTGAGACTAACACCTCTGCTATGTAGACCATCATAGAGCTAACAAATGACTCTTTTCACATTAAAAGCCACTCAGGTGACGGACCAGTTGTTGGGTAATGAGAGCCGGGCAAATTACTTTCATGGTGGCAACAGGCGGACATAAAACTGCTGCCCAAGGGTGGAAGTGATTGAGCAGCCACCTAGTCTGATTGCCCTCTCTAGAATTGCACCAACTGGCTCCAGCTTTCTTTATTATTTTATTTATTTTCTCAAACAGCCATGCGATCCAATTAAATGAAAGAGTGGTAGCATTTACAGCATGGGGAATGGAGAGCAAGAAAATGCAAGTAAAGCGTCTGCTTCAAAAAAAAAAAAAAAAAAAGAAACAGAAAAAAAAAAGACAGAAGGTACGAATGAGGAGATGGAAACATTTAGCTGCTCAGTGATGCACGTTGCCTCCTTGTAAGAGTAAATAAGTGTGAAAGAGCCAAGTCCATTTCTACTTCTTATTTAGCTGGTAATCAGCAAAATTCCATTTGCCTCATTAGTTCTCAGACATTTGGTATATTAGCTAAGATACTTAAGCTGTGTTTTGTCATCATATTTAAAATCAAAAAAGCACAATCTATTTATGTAAATATACAAAATTGATGAGTTGATCTACAACAAGCAGCAAATGCAAGACAAAGATTTGTTAACATAATAGACGGCAGTGCTAGGGAAAGCTTCACCTACTGTAAATGCAAGATACAACAAGTCTTAGTGTACTTTCACAAAAAACCCGAACCGGCTATGAAGTGCTAATGTGGAATGAAACTAAGAGAAAAAAGTTAAGTCACGTACCAGAAGGTAAAGAGAAATGAGGGGACAAATGAAAGGCCACAAAGAAGGAGCGAAAATGTGTCAGTCACCTCTCGGTCCAGGCCTTCTGCCACCGTATAGATGCCTCCTGTTTTATTGTTGATGGTGAACACGTTAGAGGTTGGACTTTCCGGATTCTGAGACAGGATCCTATAACGCACCATCCCATTAGCTGTTTTGGGGTCATCTCTGTCCGTAGCCGTTACAGTCATAACCAATGTTCCTGTGGGACAGAAAGACAGAAAAGATGCAAATACTTTACTCAAATGTCTCTGTATTTATTTCTTTTTTCAATGGCATCACAATGCATCAGAAGTTAAGTCATATGTTTCGGACAACACATAATTCATAGATTTGCAATATATACATTTATATACTCTAAAATCTCAGTCATCACTTAGTACAGCTGAAGCCAAGTTAACAAAATGGCCACCTCAGGAATGCTATCAATTTCGTTTGATCTGCTAACACTCTCACACACACACCGTGAATGTGTGGTTGGATTTGGTGATACATTACCTGGCTTGGAACCCTCTGGAACGGTGCCATTCCAGATCTGATGGGTGAACTCAGGTCTGTTGTCGTTCATATCGATCACATTGATCACAATGTCAATAGGGTTTTCTACCTGGTTGCCATTAAGGTCCACTGCATGAGCTCTCAGCTGGAAGAAAGCACAAACACATTTGGACTATAGAAACTGTTCAAGCAAGAACATTCTTAGCTGTGCAAACAAAACAGTATATTGGTACAAACTCAATGTCAACCAATTAAACTGCTGTGATAATTACGCCCACACACCATCATTAACATCTTTTGTTGTATGTACTAGAGCAAACAGTTCAGAAAATTCTCTTCAAACTAGTGTCAGCAACAGCAATTCTGTCTATGAAAAACAAATGGATTTGTTTTCCTTTACTAGCTCAAGCATGTGCTGGGACATAAGGCAAACAGGGATTAGACTTAGTCTGATACCTGTCACATGTAACAATAACATGAGCATTTTAGTTGCATTTTTATAGTTGTTTCTTGAAAAAACATCCACTGGGCAACTGTGGCACAGGAGCTAGAGCAGTCCATCAATCCCGCAGTTCTTGGTTTGATCTCAGGCCCCTCTGGTCCCACGTCAGTCAAAGTGTCCTTGAGCAACACACTGAACCCCAACTTAGTTGCTCCCGGGTAGTGTTGGCCAGCCGCATAGCGGCTCCCCCATCGGTGTTTGAGTGCCAATAGGTAGAAAAGCGCTATATAGGTGCAGACCATTTACCATTCACTGCATGTATTCAGTGCTAAAACTAAATCATCACAGGTCCAGTTTTGTTTTACAAGAACAGCTTTTTTTTGCACTTAAAGTGCCCATTTTTTAAATAAACATAACTGCACAATTGGTGTCTAACATTTGATTTTATGTTATTGATATACAGTATGTATTTTATTTTATTTTGATCCTAACCACTCATGTTCATGTTCAAATATAGATACTGCAGCGTGTATTGAGAATAGTCAATGCTATGTATGAGAACAGTGCTATGTATGTCTGTATATTTCTCTTACAGTCTGTTAGAATTACTAATGTTAATAAATTATGTTACATTGCAAAGAGCCTAAATCCAAAGAAGAAATTATGACATACATTATTAACCTAAATCAAGAATGGGCTCCTCCTATGTTTAGTTCACATTCAGCTTAAATTGAATGAGCATGGACATTGTTTTTTTTATTGTTAGAATCTCTAATAATAAGTAAGAGCAGGTTACTATAATATATCTAACACACACAGTTCATTTAAAATGATGGAGAAGACAGATTCCCTGGGAGACCCTGGTCTTTATTGAATCTAAACAGGCTGTTTAGGTTACATGTGAGCCTTGAACACCTACCAACTGGCAGGACTGTACAGCACATTTATTTTTTCTTCAGCAGACTGGGGGAAAAATGCAAATTAATCTGATATTTTTTCATCCATTGTGTCTGACTTACATGGTAGTTGGGGATGTGCTCTCGATCCAGGTGCGTGTTAACTGACAGCTCTCCAGAAATCGGGTCCATGGTGAAGATGCCAGTGGGGGGCTGGTCAGCACCAGAACCTGTCACACTGTATCTGAGGGAGCGTTTGTCATCATGGTCTGATCGGATCTGTGGGTGTAAAGATAAAAGAGATAAAAGTTATTTCATACCAAAACAAAAAAATGTTTTTAAATAATCAATCACATATACTTTCTGTATAAAATCCTCTTGTATTTGCTGTCAGCTTTGTGTTATTTACATGCAATAAGCTAATATTAGTCATCACACATATCAAGAAGCATTAAACCTCTAAAAATCAACAGAAAGTAAACTTTGAGTAGCTGCACCAAGCCAATTATTAATTACTTATTAGAACTGGTATTAACTTACATAAATACTTACATCCCTCCTAATATGACTGGATTAAGTTTAACTGATAAAAATGGCTTGTACAAGACTTAATAGTGGGAAAAGAAGGTAACTTGAATTACGGAAGAAAGTCTCATTTTTATCTGCTGTATTGCTGCTTGTCCTCTGTCAGCCACCCACACTTAGACCTGACCACAGAATTGTTCCAAATGAACTGGGCCATGTGTGTCCTTGAGGCATGATAAAAGGAGCGTAATATCTCAACAGCCAACTGAGGAACAATTGCGCTGGTGAGCTCTTCAGATTTAGCATTACAGTGGCACAGAATGCCCCCTGAAACAAAAGATAAACAATACAGCAGGAAAAAAAGGCCCTGACCTTTAACAAAGTATTGTAAATATGAAGAATTTTGTTGAAGGCATAAGTCTCATGTCTCTGACCCTCTGAGTAGGAGCTCAGGGCAACAAGGAACTGTAAGGTTGTCCTATCAAGAAAAAGACATTTTCTTTGAAGTTCAGACTGATGTGTGTGTAGACTCATGTGCATGGGTGAGCTACGTTACCCGGAGAATCTGTTGCGGGAATGGGCCTCGAGAGTTTTCTAGGACATTGATTGGGGGGATCCACCAGTCTCTCTTCATGCGTTTGAGTTGGCTGTCTGTGTTACGTGGTGGAAATGTTATTTCCTTCAAATCCTTTGACATGACTGGAGGGGCAGCAAACTCCTGGACCTGTGGAAAGGAGATGGTGTAGTTATAATGATCACATCTATGCAATAATTTGAGTGCATCGATTTTAAGATGCACCAGGGGCAATGTCTTTGAGTTGGTCAGTCTGTCCCCAAACGACTAAAACATCTCGAAAGCTAATGGATGTTTTTAATATATTGCGATGAAATCTGATGCAATTATTTATGGTTCCTAGATAATGATTCCTACAAATGTCCCCTGACTTTACCTCTAACACTATCATTGACATTAGTTGTGAGTAAAACAGTAGCAAAGTGTAGCACCTAAGAGAACAAAATTATACTAATCAAGTATTAAATAATGGTAAATGTGTTAAACGTGTCAAATCATAACTAGATAAAACCTCCTGTTACCTGTTAGCATGGCTGCAGAGTCTTATTATTATGTTTACCCTGTCAGAGTAAAATCTTATTTCTTATTACATAATCCCCCAAATCTTCTCCAGCACGTCTATCCACTTATTGGACTGACACCTTATTGCAATGTTCTAGGTTGACGGATGACACACTGGGGTTACAAAATGAAACTGTTGTTGTAATTAAAAAAACAAAAAACAGCTGTCATTCTACTACTATACGTATTTATAAGCTATTCCAAATGTCATTTAAAACCTGCTCAGGATGTGGGTTTAATCAAACAACCCAGATTTTATAGCATTCTTTGCAGCCTAAATTATGTACAAAACAACATGTGACAAAAATGGTATAATTCTTTGGTGTGGCTCCTGCAGAAGCTGGGCGGTACCAGCACCAGCACCAGCCTGCTTGAAATGGCAGGCCTTTTCTTATGTCCTGATAAAATGCACCCACACAGACAGACCAGCTTCCATAATGGATCTGCCATCCTCCCTCAGCTGTAATGAATGAGATTTGAAACAAAGGAGGATGGTACCTGCAAGCCAGACACTAAACACACAGATGGCTCAAATTGCCTATGCTGCTGCAGAGACTGAGGAGACTGAAGTGGTGCCAGAGAAAGTTAAACTAACCTTGAACAAAACAAGGAAGGAAGGAAAACATGAAAACAATATGTAAAATCTGTCAATGTCAATGAATGATAGTTGGGATTTCACTGGAATTGTCACTGGCATTTTTCCTATAATGCCTATAATTATCTGAGTTTTGACTTGTTGCAAAGTAGTCAAGTGTCCCATGCAAAAACATATCAATGAATTGCCACTCTGCCACCTTATATCATGACCCATATCCCCCATTCCCATACCTCTAAAATCTGTCGGAGAGCTTCCACTAATCATGTTTGAAGTTCGTTTGTACTGCTTTTACACATTGGGAATGCAGAGAGGCAAGCAGGCAGATAGTGAAGAAGCATGCTTCAGAAATATCTATTACCCGATTAAAATTGGTGCGAGTGAGAGCAGTAATTATTTGCAACCTGTGTCTGGAATGATAAATGGCATGGTGGGTTCACTTAGCCCAACATGCATCTATCTCTGGTGCGCTGGAGGTCTGCTGCCATCCACACTCTCCATACCCACCGTCTTCTGACTAGGAGTCTTCAGAGTCCAGGAGAGTGTTACGCTGAGCGATGACCTGAGTGTTTATGAGCGTGTGTAAAGAACTATGCGTGAGTATTTAGCATCTCCTTCAGAATCTGAAACATTTTCTCCTCACAGACTGTGGTGGAGCTGAGGTTCTAATAGAGGGGGCGATAACAAGTGAGGACACTCATGTTAATGAGGACATTGTTTGGCTGCCATTGATTAAAATGTTTCCCCAAGGCTGCAGCATTCATGGCACTAATAAAGAAATTTAATCACTGATGTGATTAAGAGATGTGTGATGATTCATGACAATAATTGTGCTGGGGGGGGGGAAGATAGCCACTCATGACCTAATAAACGTGCAAGATGTGGGAGAGTCAATCCCTGATTTCATTACAGACAAATCAGGGCAAACCTAACAGCTCTCAACAGATAAATAACAATGGCACAGTTTATAAATTGTACCAACATGTCAAAGTCATGTGAGAATGTGGGTTTTGCTTAAAATGTGAATAATGGTATCAATAAAATGGCATGATGTAGGAGCCCCTGTAGGAAATGCGTGTCAGTGGTGTTGTAAAGCCATAAAATCATTACCAGCTACAGGCTTAATTTCAGCGCAACAGACCACTGCACCCAAAGCACTGACAGTAACCTCGCATAACTGTCAGTATTAACTTTTAATCTGCAGACATATGAAATATTACACTGGCCTTTCCCGAGATTATCAGCGGCACCCGCACGTTTTGTAAGTGGCCACTTGTTGTCATCTGTTTAAGTGTATTACAGGGATTAGAAAGAAAAGCACATTGTTCTTTGTAAAGCAAACATGATTACAGGATGTTCATTAAGATGTCAGAGGGCTAATGAAATCTTACAGCAGTGATTATTAACATATGCACATAAAAGCTCACTTATAACCCTCCACAATGCGTCAGGATAGAGAGCAGCACACACAGTTGGGAACAGCATGTGTGTCTGTCTGTAGTGTCAATCCGAAAAGTTTGAATTAGTAAATATTATCAAAGTGAACAGGATCACACTGGCACAGAAGCTAAAATCTCTACAATAGCAAAGTCTTTAGAGCGTCTTTTCATTTCCTGGTTACAGAGCAAAGCAAATGGACCATGTGGAGAGCTCTTTTTGTGCACTTCCTCTGATCTTTGGCTAACCACAATGTTGACATATGAACACACGGTCATTCTAACTAATTGCAGATGACTGCACAACATGTCCAGCGGAGCAGTTAAAGCTGCACTCTGCAGCTCAAACAGATGCTTCCCATCATCCAAAGCACTGAAAAAGATGAGTCCCCTTTTTGAAAGATAATGCAATAACCTCCTAGCCACAAGGCATGCTCAGTGAAATCAACTTTATCAGAAGCTATTTTGCATCTGCTCATGCCATCCATTGACCGTGATGAGTATATGTTTGTGCTCCGAGTAAACTGACACGTTAAGTTTTAATTAGCAAGCATCTAATCCGGTCTCTCGGAACACCTGCTACAATTTAGGAAACTAGTCATCTGTGAATGTGAGGTATATGTCTTAAAAGTGGAAGTTATTCGATGCAAGGGCAGAATTGATCGTTCCACAGGAACATACATCAGATAACTGGCAAACAAGTCTGAAATATTATAAAAGTGGTTGACTGATGGGTATATTCACCTGCTGGCTTGAATGTGTGTAAGGTGTCAGCACGACTTGGGTCACCCATTGCTGCTGCGTAGTTGTGTCGCTGGCTTTAATAAGCAATGGTGACACAAGGAGAGGGGAGCGCTGAAGACTCCTGGCAGCATATACTACTCCGTTGGCTTCTATCTGGAAGTCAGATGGGTTGCTGCACTCGAATCGTACCAAACCACCTCGGCCACAGTCATGAAATCTCACTGCAAGACAGAGACAGATGGGTTTAAGTTCAAAATTAGCTCAAGAGTGAGAGAGAAACCTAGGGAAAAAGTAAGTATATCGAGACAAAGGAGGTGAAGATAGACAGCTAGGGAGACAGACAGAAGGTCCACAAAGGTTTTTTGATTCTGATTCTCACTCATGCATTATTCACTTCAAGCTGTGCCCCAAAGGTATTGCTCAAAACAGGTGCAGTGGAGGAGAGAGTTGCAGGGAGTGAAAACCACAAAAAAAAAAGGAAGTGTGACCCTTAAGAGCTATTAAACAATAATCCAAAGACCCCAAACACTACATTAAAAACCCATCATATAAATTAGAACGTTTAAAAGCCTCACTGTGTTTAGGTTTGGGAAAATATATACAGTACATATGAACATGTTTCATTCTGCTAGATAACTCGCAATGGCCTCTGACCAAGGCCTGCTAGTTTGCATGGTAGCTTTATCCGCCATGACATACAGGGATGCTTTCCGCGGATGACTACCGATCCACAGTTCCTCGAGAGACTGAAGCAAGTGCATGTGATGTTTATTGCATCAGCAAGTTCACACAGAAAACGCAGTAACTCACGTATGCATGCAGACGCCGCAGACAGGTGGCTCATGGGGGCGCAAGTCCCAAAGGTGCCTCAGTGGCAGTGGTACAACACCAGTTCATGTTACAAGTGAGTGACAGTACAGCCGCCGTATATCCTATGTGCACACAAACACAGCTAAGAGACTCATTGTGTGATGCTTTGGTGTGGATACGCTTCCTTGACAGCCCCCCCCCTCATGTTTATAGCATCAAAACAGCATAAAAAACAAAGATTTAAAAAAAAAAAATCCTCTTGGCAACAGCACTCACGTTACCATATATCATTTGTGTGAAGAGTGTACTGGTGTTGGTTTAAATTATTAAAGCATATGTGGAATTACTCAACAACAGCCTTGAAGGAGGGGGCCTAATCTTCCTTTTTGCTGCTACCTTGGGGACCCACTGATGTGTTCAGAGCATCGTCTGCAATCTGAGCACAATGAGTTCCTCTGAGCAATGGAAGGGGATGCAGGAGGTGAGCTTGGGGTCTAAAGGAAGTCATACATTTAACCACCAGACTTAATTTAATAGTATCAGCCCAAACACTTGCAATCTATTCTGCCAATGTGCACCACACCCTGCTACCAATAAATCTGGTGATGACAGGGGTGAATTTAACACCTTTTTGTGCTGCGTATAACAGCCGACATGGCAGATGTTTTCTGGTAGATGTGCCTGGTCCTAACACTGACAAAGATGTACTGGCTTATTAGATGAGCATCTAATAGCTAAAGCACACTCAGCAATAGCAAAGGAAAGGCCAATCACGTTTGAAATAAATAAACAAACAAATAAATAAAGAGAATATATAACATATATAGGTAAAAGATGGGAGTGGAAAAACCCAAATACCGGAGAAAATTGCCTATCACATCCAAGTGAAAAGCATTTACAGAGAGAGAGAGAGAGAGAGAATAAAGTGTAACCTGTAACATGCAGTGTAACCAAAATGTATTAATTCTGATGAATAAAAATGCAATCTTGCTGTATTTTATCAAAACCCAAAGAGGGAGAACAAATCTTCGCCAAGGACCATGTGCTACATTCCATTACAGCCTCCTAAAAGATTTACAGTAAGTATCAACTAAATCAGAAAGCAGCAGTGCAAATTGAACTTTATAACTGAAGAAGTGTTGTTCATAAATAGTGCTTAACAGCACACACGTTGAAATGGCTCTGAGGGAGAGCAAACACTTCCAAAGATGAAGATGTAAAATACACTTTAGTAAAATACACTTGAAATTGACCATCTTCTTCCTGGCTGCTTTTGTTCAATTACCCTTGACCAATTAGTTTTTTCCTCTTTGGACCCAGCAGATCTGACATCAGATAGATGACCTTCTCTCTCTCTAAAGGTTTTGCCTTAAAGCCAGTCGCCTGTAAACTCAAAGCCTTCAGGCAATCACCAGGCACCCAAAGTCAGCAGATACTGAGACAGAAGTGGAATACAGAGCAAGGGACTGTCAAAATAACTCCCAATACAGTGGAAGAAAAGTCCATGGATTTAAGAAGCTTCACAGTATTGGTGGTTGGAAAAGTCTCACTATATATCGCAAACTCTATTGCTGCTTGAATATTAGACTTTCAGCAAATATCAGTTGATCAGAAACAAGCTAATTAGCCACAATTTGATAAATCATTCAGGTAATCTTTCAAAGAGCAAGACAGCACATTTTTTCTAACAACACTTACAACACTTACCTTTACCTTTATATTAGAATATAATGAGAAGGACATTTTTCTCTACTTCTGTATTACTTTACTTTGGGCTGTTCCTCCTATGCACCAGTTAATACCGGTAACCACCAGTAGAGTTACATTAAAACTAGGCGTGTTTAAACCAAAAATGTTATTTAAATTTGCTTTTTACCATCAGTATATGTATTTTCCTGTCTCACACTCTCACACACATTTTGAACTCATGCATTTTGCCTTTCTGCCCCTGTCTTTCGCGCCCATGTGTTTCCATTTTCTGTCCTAATGGCACTTTTGACAATACATTTTTGTGCGGTGTGCAGCGGTGCACTTGACAGCAGCGTTCCCAGTGAGTTATTTTAGCACAAGTCTCTTGTTGAGCTGAGCACCAGCTCTTTAACATTGTCTGAAATTTGGCCATCAGGACACGTCCGAGAGGCATTTCAACAGTCAACCCCCACGGCAATCACTACACCAACTCCCAGCAGGCACAGCCATTTCCAATGATAATAAATAGGAATGTCCAGCATGTGTCTATTCATTTATCAAGCAGACTCTGGTGGCTTATAAAACCACATAAATTTAGTGTGGCTTCACTTAAACCTGGCTGCTACAACTTATCTATTTCCAGATGTATTGGCTCCACAAGGTGGAGGACTAAAAGAGACCTTGGGTGCCACGCCCTGTCAGACATGGCGTCATGGGAAGAACGATAAAGGCCTCTGGTTTGGACAGAAATGCCGATGCAGCAGAGGGGGACTGGGGGTTGGGGTTTAAAAAAAAAAAAAAAAAAAAAAAGGTGAGGGAAGAGAGAGAGGGAGAGAGGGACAAACAGGCCTGTCAGCAGAAAGGTCTGTCCAACTAATGCCCTGCACTGGGCCCCAAAATTACCTCTGACTCAATGATCCTTTTCAGAGCTTAGATGCCCCCCTCACTGACAAGCAACACAAAAACCCTGGCTAACCTCTCCGTAGTGCCAGAGTGCCTCGCTATTGTCTGCTCCATCACGTGATAACTCAGACAGACACAAATAGAGAGAGATAGGGAGAGGCAGAGAGAGATACATTTAATTTGGAACAATGAATGTGGACTCCGTGACTGCACAGAGGCAAAAAAAAATAAAAAATGTTCCACAATCTCAGCCTTTATGTCTGAGTGCTAAATACACTGCATGTGAGTGAGCAGGCTAAAAGTCGCTCTTATGTAGTGTAAATATGACAAGACTGAAACCTCTCATATGAGATCATCTCGATGCACCACCCTTCATTTGTAGAGAGTGAGGTCACTGACAGGTGGGAAATACTCAGGGAAGGTGTTTTATCAGTAGCTGTTGGTTAATGCAGACTCAGGCAAATACCCCAGTGACAAGTCCCCATCAAACCTTGGCAAATGGCAAAACACCTCTGACAAAATGCTTTATTCACATATGAATGTGACCAGGTGCAGTGTAGTGGCCTGCACGGACAATGAGACAATGCAATGTAAAGCAATGGCTTGTATTGAGTATGTTGTTTGAGACATCCATGCCTGTGCCACTGTTTCAAAGATCCTGTTAAGCCCCTTTGGAACCCACACTCTGGGTCCTAAATCCAGACTGCTGATATGGAATTCTAGTCCCAGCCAAAAATTAAGGAAAACACGCTAAATTAAGATCTGCATTCTCTCTCTGCATTCTAACAAACTATGTGTCTTACCATCAAAATATCCTTCACAGCATTTTCTGCAATAGGCCAATTACTGCACAAACTGCTAAAAGCACAACACACTAATGCTTTTAAAATACGATCACTGACGCTATGTGTAATTGTGCATGCATATGTTATTCTTTCCAGCTGTATATTTTTAAATAATATTTTTATAAAAGCATAATCTAGAGCTTGAAGGCTGGTAAGTAAACAAATGCCATTGTGCAAATGACTACATCACACTCCTCACAATTTTCCATTGTTTTGTTGCTCTCTGGTTAGATGCAATCAGTAAAGACACATTTGCTTTTTCAACAAGTTCATAGACTCTGCACATTTAAATAATGTAAACTGCGATTAATTGTGTTAAGAATTAGGTTGACAAGCCTGGATATGTGAAAATAGCTACAGTTGGCTGTGTGATTTGAGCTGTTCATTCACTACTTGTCTGAGTCAAAAAAAAAATCATTTATTCAAAGAGATGCAGAGATGAGTCTAAAACATACTTCTGTTTTCAGAAAATAGCGTGTTGTTCAGAGAAAGTAAACAGTTTGTAGCTGAAGCTTGGATCTGGGAATGATGATCCTCCCTTTTGCCAGTCTAATCCCTTGAAGGCATTTTACTACTGCACTGCACTTCAAACGCGTAAAGCATTCCATGCATTTATAGCTGGGCCTAAAATATGTGAGGGATTTGCATCGGAAAAACAACACAGAATGTTTGTACTCTGTTCAGTGTCTCCAGTAATTAAGAAAACTAAAGAGGAATTGCATCAGAGCATAAACACATTTAACAAGCAGCTGGCTCATTTTCCAAGCTTGATTGCAGTGACCATTCCCCTAGCTCTTGGTTTGTGTAGTTTATGCATATTGTTGGCACTATTTTTCCTTTTTCTAAAACTGGTGCCTCAATTAAAGCATCATGAAGAGGCCCTCAAAAACTTTGATTGATACTTCCTTTATCACACAGAAACATAAGCACCGTGGGATGTCTGAGTGGCTGTAGTCGTTTGAGCTTGACCTACCTAACTGGCTATTAGGAAGGGGAAACTATTTTCAAACTATATGATGTGTTCTTTCCTTTGGTTTCACAAAAGCATTTACATGACATTTACACAGGGCCATTTGCTCTCCCAAAGTACAGCATCAGCATTTGACAACATGTCTATTCAAAAGGACAGCTGCAAGGTAAGCCACCACCTAGGACCCCCCACTAGGCCAAGAGTCACCTCCATTTGCTTTAGAGTGCTTCTTCCTGTTTCTGTATAGTGCAAATGTTCTACATTGTGTCTCAGCAATGATTAGCCTTGAGGAAACTACCATGACCCTCTCCACTGGCTGCCTTATACCTGCACACCAACACTTCATGCGTTGTAGATAGCTGCTGGGTTCTGAACAAAAAACTAGCGTCACGCAACCGAACACAGAGATTTTTCTAAACTGACAGTCAGTAAGAGCCTCTTCTTCCAGTGGCAAAACAGGTTTCTCTGCAAAGAAGAAAAAAATCATGATGACAGTTCTATTCTTGTGAATAAGTAATATTTGGCCTTTGAAAATTAGCAATCTCTATGGTTTACTAGTGAAGGGGGAGTGCATGGGGACGTCACAATTATTCTGGGGCCTTTGTTGGCTAAATGAAATGATTCAGTGTTTTCCAGTACAATGACAGTGGAGCATTGTGTGGATTACTGTGTCAGTGGAGCCAAGAGCTGATAAGGCTAAGCTACATCCTTCTGCAGTTATCAGCGCATAGCTACTGGGATTTTGTTCTGTGAGTTATTGAGACGAGCGGCTTGATACAGAGGCTTGAGTGGGGTATTAAACTGACCATTTTAACAGGGTGTCAAATGCTCTTTCTCTTTGTAATGTCTTTCAGCAAAAGTTCAGCGACCCTTGCAAATGTTTACAGGTGAAGCTCATTATGCAAAGTGTCACATTTAGATGCCATATAATCAGACAGCAAAAATCCCGAAAGCTCAATGTCTCCCTGTCCTTCATGTTCAAAGGACAACAGTTGACCTAACTGCATCCTTTCATAAAAGGTTGCAGGTTGTTAATTGCTTTCCATACCCTAATTCACCTTATAACTTCTGACACTGGTCACTTTGGTAAATCTACAAAGGTTGAATGATTAGTGGAGGAGGGAAGCAGTAAGAGATGGAGAACAAAAGCAGATAGGCTTGGAATAAAGCAATCTTCGTGAGGTTGGAGACCAGAGGCAGGTCGAGACACTGAGATGCCTTTTATAAATCAGATCGGATAATAAGCCATTTAAGGTGTCCACATGCATCACTTTTTATTGTTTTTGTATTATAGAGGTCATTCTCTGGTGGCCATGTGCTGCAGGAGCACACATTTTAAGAAATGCTCTACTGCACTGTGCATCCATCTTTCGCCAAGCCATGGTGCTACAACATCTCCGGTATTTTTAACTCGACAGAATGTTAACTTTCTGAAGCTCTGGTTGGGTGAGAAATAACCATAAATATTAAACATCATATATTGATTGCTCTCATTAATTATGCATGTTCTGCGATGAAAACAAAGACACCACTTAAGAGAAGTATGATGCTCAGTAGGAGTCACAAAAAAAACCTGAATTCACTTTTAGGTAAAAGAAAGCTTTCTATATGTATTTATTTAAACAAATATGTCAAACACAAGCACAGTGAACAAACTGCCTAAATTAGATAAAGGAGCTGGTGGTATTTTATTTCTTGAATATAATTTGGGTTAATTTTCCCAATAGCTACTGTATGTCAGCGGATTACTATGACTCCCCCCTGCCTCTGGTTCCATGCTGATATTTTTTGAAGAGACTGCTCACGAGGGCCGGGCACTAAAACTGCTTCAGTGCAACCTGTAATGTGGCATTATTAGGTCCTTTTGATCTCAAAAGCCCAGACTCAGAGCTATTTAGTTCTCCTCTTGATCATTTCTGTCAAAAATACCATCATAAAAATCAGGGACAAAGAAGAAGGCAGTGATGAACCTCTGCTGGCATGTTCACTGGGTCTTGTAAGACTTTTTAATCACACCCGCACATTGGTTTCAGTCTCTGATTTGTTGCCGAGAGAAAAATCTCTCTGCCCAGTCATTGTTCATTGGGGACAATAATTATTTATGACTCTTGGTGGAAGAATAGACAGGTGACTTACACAATGATGTCAATGTCTCATTCTGCTTTAACAGGCTGGAAAACTAATCATGTTAACATCACGCATAGTCGGTGGTTATCTTTTAAATACTCTCATCAACCCATATTTTATTCACAATAGAACACAAACAACATGTCTGTTGTTGAAACTGAGACATTTCAGTTCAACGAAAATATTACCTCATTTTGAATGTGATGGCATCAACACATCTCCAAAAAGTTAAAAACGAATGCTGGAAAAGTACTTGGCACCAATAGAAAAACGAATGAAGGAGCATTTGACAACTAAGTAAGTTAAAACTGGCAACAGGTCAGTTACATCACAGGGTATAAAAGGAGCGTTTTAGAGAGACAGAGCCTCTTGAATGTAAAGATGGGCAGAGGTTCACCAGTCTGCGACAAACTGCACCAAAAATTTTGGGAACAATTTCCGCAAAAAAAATTGCGAGGCTTTGAGAATCCCACCATCTACAGCATATAATATAATCAAAAGATTCAGAGATTTAGGAGGAATCTCTGTGCACAAGGGACACGGCTGAAGGTCAAAACTGGATGCATGTGATCTTTGGGCCCTCAGGTGGCACTGCGTTTAAAACAGACATGATTCTCTGGTAGATATCACTGCATGGGCACTTCAGGAAAACTTCCAGAAATCACTGTCTGAGAACACAGTTCGCTGTGCAATCCACAATTATACGTTAAAGCTGTATTATGCAAAGAAGAAGCCATATGTGAACACGATCCAGAAACGCTCTGGGCCAAAGCTCATTTAAAATGGTCTGAGGCATGCAAATTTTAAATTCTTTATTAAACCATGGATGCCATGTTCTGTGGACTAAAGAGGAGAGGGACCGTCCAGCTTGTTATCAGCGGACAGTTCATAAGCCTGCATCTCTGATAGCAAGGAGGTGCATTAGTGCCTATGGTGTGGGCAGCTTAAACATCTGGAAAGGCTCCATCAATGCTGAAAAGTACATAGAGGTTTTAAAGCAACATATTCTCCCATCAAGACAACGTCTCTTTCAGGGAAGGACTTGCATATTTCAGCAAGACAATGCTAAACCACATACTGCATCCATCACAACAGCAGGGCTTCACAGGAGAAGAGTCTGGATGCTGAACTGGTCTGCCTGCAGTCCAGACCTTTCATCAATAGAAAGTATTTGGTGCATTATAAAACCCAGTACTGTTGAGCAGTTATAATCCTGCATCAGAGAGATTGTTTTATGCTAAATAATTTTATAAAATGTATAAAATGCTAGGTGAGATCTAGTTTGCCAATATAAACTTGGCAAACTACAACTTCAGTGGATAGTCCATTGCTGAATAAAGTTAGATATAAGTCTTTATGCAAATAAAAATTCAAATCATTTGCTTAACAACAATGACTCAATACTAATTAACAAGAAACTGATAGCTAATAAAAAAAAGGCATAGTTTTGTGCATCCACTCTACCGTCATAAAAAATATTACTTGAGCCTGTTTTGCATAGCTCTGTTGTCAATCAAACCCATGCAAATGACTCGCTCAGGTAAAGACCGATACAGTCCGCTGCATCCAATTACAAACCAAACCACACACACACACACACACACACACAAACACACAGTTTCTGTTCACATTTTTTAACTTTCTTTTTAATGTGCACACACAAACACACACACACAGTTCCCCTTTGTCCTTCTATGTGCTGAAAACAGAACAGCGCAGCAATTTGAGCCAGATTCACAAAGTGAGGGATTGTATACAACACAGAGTGCCTGAAGAAGAAAAGACACGCTAGGATGTGATGCACTCACCTACTGTATAAGATGTAAAATAAAAGCTGAAGATGATTGCATGCATGGGGATCCAGGACTAGTTCTGGGGCCATTGTGTCATGTGCAGCACAGTCACAAGTTTTAGAGAACAAAGCTAATGGAATTCCTGCTTCTCTGCCTTTTCTTTTAGGAGAAGTCAGGGCTCGGGTAGAAACAAGGAGAAGGCATGTGAATCCTCTTTGGCTGGGAAACAAAGCAGCAGACAAAGGAAGATGAGGCTGGCAGCCTCTGGAGAAGACTATCTTAATGTAAGATAGGGGCTTCTCTGCATCTCTGAGTCATTTGCACGCGCACACACACAAACACACACACACACACACACACATACACAAATATATACTGTATATTGTATTTCATTGCTTACAGCAACGTCTGTAAATTCTACCAGCGTATATTTATGGGATAATAGGCTAAAAGATTCTTAGAGGGATTGAATAGGGCATATATAAGAAATTTCAAAAGCAAAAAAAAGAAAAGAAAGAAAGGGATAACAAGCGAAAAACACTCTTTAGTTGGACAGGCTCTGAGGACATTTAAATGATTCTTTTTCCAGACAAACAAAGCAAATGAGTCATTCTGGTGAACAGGCCATTACAGTCCCAGTTACTGACTATTATCCTTATTTCACTCACTTGCCTTATGCCACATATCGCAAGAGACTTGAAAATCTCTCTTTTGCAATAAGACCAAAACAAACAATCATATAGAAAACCCCCAGTGCAGATGAAGGACTGTGTTTAGAAGCCTGCCTCTCTGAAAGGATGGGGACAAGAGAAAATGAAAAGAGAGAAAAAAAAAAAAACATCCCCAAAACAATGACAGCAAAGAAAATAAAGCCTCTTCAAAGAGGGGGATTAGGGCAGCTGCCAATACACAGGGTGTGCGCATTTGCCATTACACGTTGGAATCAATACGTGTCAAATTCCGCTTTAAACACAATTAGCCCGTGCTTAAAGAAAACGATGAAAAGTACACAGAAGGAAGATTAAAGACGAAGTCCAATGTTCCTCTCAAAAAGATTTCATATCCAAGTCATTCACAGCTTTTCAAATGCATGACAGCTTGTTACGTGCTGCTCCAATTGAAGAAAGCAAACAGAGAGGAAAGCATGCATTTGTATGAATTTGCTGTCTTAACGTGTCAGCAGAGCTGATCCCTTTGTACTGTGTTGGTTCCAGGAGATATCAAGTTACAACTCGGATGTTGAATGCATCTGGCTACAAACCTACTTTGACATCCTTGACCTGCCCTCACTCATCGTTTAAGCTCAAAAGATGAGCGGAATAGACGAAGGCGAGGACGCACGATATTCTGTGGTTGGATATTGTAATATCTATCAAGAAAAGCAATTCCTTTCTGTATCTCAAGGCTGAAGGAATCATATTTTTCAAATTAATACAAGCTTGCAGTAGACAAAGAACTCCATTTGAAAAATGATGCCTGCATGTGGACTTTGATAAGTTCTCTGATTTGCGTGTTATGTTGTGTTACATATGGATCTTGTGCACAACTCTGTTATTAATCGCTGATACTCTTTTTTTTGTCATTATTGCAGAAGTTCAGCGTCTGATATTAAAAGCAGCATCAACTTTTAAGAAAGACACATCTTTCTATTAGCGCCGCTCATTTTCATATGCATGACTTTGCATGATTTTTATTCCTGAGCAGGGAGAATTTGACACAATCCAACCCAACAAACTGCACTGGAGCCTTGCCTTTACGTAATGCAATGAGCAGCATTATAGGACTATACGTTTGAAGACTGAAAAACTGCGCAGCTGCAATAAAGATTGCAACGGTTTACACAGAAAAAAACTGAACACGATTTCCCCCATATGAACAAAATGTGTGTTTTCTGTGTTGCCCCTGCGTCGCAACTCTTTTTCAATGCAAATGCAGCATCAGGTGCGAACAATTAGTCTTGGCAACAATCCAGCAGAAGGAAGTGGCTCCTCTTACATGCATTATCTGTGTTAAGGGAATAGTAGGGCATGACTACGTGGGGCGCATAGCTGTGTGACTGGACTCTGTGAGAGGAGATGACTTTTACTCTCATGTAATCAGCTGAACGGAGTGGGTTCAGAGAAGGATCTGTGCAGCTGTGCTTTATTACAGACACAATGAGTCCCAGATTAGGGAAACTGGAAGGAGGTGGGGGACTAGTGGATTGTCGGGGGACAAGGAAGGAGGGGTAAAAATAACTACAAACACATCTGTCCTCAGTTTGTCTGCAGCTTTAACACCAAACCACAAGCATGACCATGTACAAATCTGTCTTTGCTTGGGAAGGCCGCCTGCGGAAACATTTCCAGACCTTGGCTTTTTAACGTGAGGACTCGCGGGACTAGTCTGTCGCCTTGCAGTGATAGCAATGTTCATCAGGGTCACACTAACACCGACAATAGGGGCACAAACAAGCAGGTGGCACTAACATGTGAATCACTGTAGACGGCTTCTGGTACTGTTGTGTGGTCTCTGTGGGTGTAGCAAGTAAACCATCAGCAGTGATTTTTGAATCACTGTGAATGATGTGCTGGTTTGCGAGCTTTTTCCATTTGTCTACATGTTTGTTTGTTTGTTTTTTCATTTTACAAAAGTGATTGTCGTCCAAGAACACAATGGCTTCTGGCCAGGCCAGAAGTGCATCTCCTGAAGCGGGTTTTAAAACTTCAAAAACTACAAGCGATCATGGCGCCTCCACCTGAGCCACCCTAACTGACCTACAGGGAGGGAGAGAGCGAGATAAGAAGGAGAAGGGGGAGGTGGTATGTTTGGTCTGAGCTGTCCTATCTTTTTGCTCCAGTGGAACCTCTCAGGCAATTGAAAAAAAAAAATGAAGGTTCACAGCACGTTATGCCAACAGAGGCATGATTCACCAGGAAGACATCCCACTGCCATTAAAGATTACTGAAAAGCCTTTCTATCCCCCTTAGAACAGCTTACGCACAGGGAGTGATTAGACATCAAACTACACTTTTGAACCATAATCCACCACCCAATTCTTGATGTGCCTCCCTGTTTGTCTTGCTTTCCTTCTTCACATGTTCATAAGTAAGTAAGTTGGTTCCTAACACTATTCAGAACTAATCCCACAATAAGATGTCTGTTTGAGAAGAGGCAGTAAGACTTTCACACAGTTGACAAATGTCCTTTGTTATACTTAGTACTACCACTTACTACCTAGTAATGTGAAAAGTTACTTCTGGTTTTGATGGACATTAATCTTTTTATTACTGGGGAAAGGCCACATTTGGCAAAACCTGGGGAGGTTCGTGACACCGGCAGTGCGCGGCACTGTTTCTTTGTTGGAAATAGAAGATAAAATTGTTCCCAGTGGGGTGATATTTTCTTTAAAACTCTTCTGCTGGTGTAAGAATAGCTATCCCCGAGACTGAAATCGATCATATGTTTCAAAGCAGACGAACAGACCAACAGGAACAAAGGGGGCTACATCACTTAGTCTGTGGCTAGTTTTATTGGTTACACTACTTCCCATCTAAAGCTGTTCTGTCCACTTATCCACATGCCTCTGATGCACTGGAGTGGGCACAGGAATTATATTTTTTAATAGCTTAATCTCATTACTTTCATTGGCTGATAAAGCCCTGTACTAAAAGTAGGCTTATTATTTATTGTTTTGAACAAAGTCTATCCACACCAGGTGTGTGCATACTCAGAGGGATGCAGCGATTCAGATAAGCAGTCCATGGATGATAATAATAACAATAATAATAAAAATAATAAACTTTTTTTGTTCATATCTTCTGTGCTCAGAGTATGGCACAGCTGCTTATTAGGCAATATGATCTCCTGCACTACTCTATTTCCTCTAGGACCACACAGGACATATCTAGCAATATACATGGAAGCTCAAGATGAACAGCCTAATAACTCACATTATATGAATTCAATAACACATGTCTATACCCCTGCATGGTTGTTGATGGGAGCAGTAAAACAAACTTTAATATCCCAGTGTGTTAGAACTGTTAATGATCAGAGCTGAGGGCAGTTATGCTGTAACTCACTGGCCAGGGCCACTTCACTGCCAATGCAGACTGTAATTCTCATGCTAACACTATATGTAAGGGCTGGAGAGCTATGTCTCCAAAGGAGGCAGACACAGCACCCATAAATAACCTTCAGACATTTTAACAGGCTTTTACCAACTGTGTGACGTCAGCACTAAAGTTGTGGAGCCCTAAAACCCACAACAATATCTGATTCACTCGGTTTTATTGTTTTCTCAGAAAAGCATGACACTGACCACTTTTGAGCACAACTTATTCATCAGAATGTGATTTCCCATCCAAGGGCAAATAATGACTTGAGGTAGGGCTTTGGCGCAGCCGATGAATAGAGCAAAACATGGAAAACATGGCATGCTATGAGCTCACCAACCGCTGGCCAGCTGTTTGTGTTGATGCTGTGGAATCCTTTCAAGCCCTTTCAACATACGGTTCGAATCATGTACATCAGAGTCATACTGAGTTATAAAAACAAGCAAAAACGTCCCCTGTATTTGAAAATGCTGGATTAATTAAAAACAGTAAAAAACACATCAGAAAACACATTGTGACATGTAGAAATGCTGACAGTGTATTTATGCGACCACATAATTCAAATTAGAAAAAACAATTTGTGTTTCAGTGTAATCCAGCAACAGTTTTAAATTCAAGTCTCAAACAGCATTTGACAGTGAGGCTCACTGCTCTGAGCATTTAACAAAAAGGATTTAAACATATACAGTATGTGGTAGTTATACACAGTAGACACTGTACTTTCAGTCTTTGAAAATTATTTTTCAGGTGGGAAATCAAATTAAAATCATGGTTAAATGTTAACAGTACAGGAAGCTGTTGGGTAGGTAAGACCTCACAGTCTCAGAACACAATCTGTTAGGAGTTAAACTACCTCCTTTACATGTTCGGACGCAGACATACATTAACCTCTGTGCAAATCATCTAAAGGTAAAACTTCAGTTTATTGAGTTTGAAGGCCACTCTATCTTTCAAATGCATTATTGCACTCTGAAGTGCATCAATATACTGAGCAGAAATCGACATAAAAGGGGAGAAAAGGTGTAAAAAAAACAACAATTCTGAATACTTAAAGCCATTAACCGTGCAACTTCCATTACGGTGTCAAAATGGGTACCTTTATATTTATTAACCCTGCACAAAGGGCAAGGGTATGCAGGTTTTCAGTCTCTGGCTAAAGCAAACAGCAAAAGGGTAAATAAACCTTAATCACTTTTATGTGTAAGTGGGTGACTGAGTCTGTGCTGACGAGAACACATTTGTATACTTTCACATATTGCAACACTACTGTCACTATATTTGAGGGGTGACTGATGGTCATCCTATCCATACAAAGCAAGCACGACATATGGACAGAAAAAAATCATGTTGAACCACATTCACACTAGTGAAAAACACAGTAACTAACCTCTCTGACATGAAATATACAATTTTTAAAAGCAGAAAGGGTCAATACATAAGCTCAGATACAGTCTGAGAAAGGGTGTTGTCAGTGCACCTCAGTATGGAGCTACATCTTGTATTACACATCCCCTATCCTTTGTGCACAGGGACAATAACAGCGTGCGGGGGGTGGGGTGTTGGTTGCAGGGCTGACGGAGAGGGGGAGTCTGGTTACCTTCCCAACCACTGTCATAACAACATATGGAGGAAGCTCAGTTATACAACAACAGGTCCATCTCCCTATATTCCTCTTTATATGCTGTTCAGCTTTCACAGGAAGCTGGTGGTTAAGTAGTGAAGACACACACCCCCACCCACACACACACACACACACACTAGAAAGAGAACACAGTGTTGGATATTAAGGTAGTGTAATTGATACACAACTGAAATTTTTCAAATCACTTTACAACTAAAGCAAGCGCCGCACTGCTTTGTTGTGTACCAAATAGCAAACAGTGTGTAGGAAAATGATTGTATCATCCCTCTCTTTTGTACACTCATTTACATAATGTGGGCGTAAAGAGGTCAAAGATCAGCCCCATCACAATTCCCTTTGAGCGAGGACTCACAATGGACAGGAGCTGAATGCTTTTAGCCTAGCGGCAAAGGGGAGAGAGGCGCCTCCCTTGGTGCTGGGTTCCTCCATCCCTGTACCCACACCTCCACCACCACCACCACCCCATTATTCACCGAGTTTACCGTTTGAAAAGAATCTTACAGCCTGCACTGTAACCTGAAGCAGTCTACTGCATATCAGTTTTCAACTGAGAGTAAGCAGAGCTGTGGAAGAGAGCAGAGGGAACAGAATAAAGCAGGAACAAAAAAAAAACAAAAAAAAACCTGCAAAACAAAGACAAAGAGGAGGGTGTAAAAGCAGAGCTCTACTAGTAGCTATTTTATTGTGTTCGGGTCCATGGCGGAAACTGTGGGGTTTCTTTCAGTTGTCACATTAAAAGCCTCATCCATCAGTAACAGGGCTCAGTGTAGACCCTGAAGACTGGCAAAGAGGGGACACTTTCCGCTGTGTTGGCCAACACTCCTAAACCCAGCTAGTGTAAATAAGGTTTCCATTGGCACTCATTATTACCAGGATACAAATAAGGCCATAACATCCCACAGAAATGAAAACAATAAAATTAAAGACATGGTGGGAGTGGGGATTGTTTATTTCATGTTATCCTGAACAACACAGAAAGGTTATATTATCTAAAAAAAAAATGTGTAGTTCACATAAAGTGCATGCAGCACTGATAGGGTAGCACGGCATTATGAGGGCATCAAATCTGATTTCCTCTTTGAAAAAACTTTCCATTTGGGACTAAAGCCTCAAAAAACACTACTGCGCCAGAAGTCTTTTAATTAAGTATGCAGTCCTGAAAATAACGACACACATTTGAAAGCGTCTGCAGCTGGGATGCTAGCAGATATTGTGTTGTTTTCTGAGCTGGAAGGTTTGTCCAGGAAGAGGATAACATGACAGCTGCAGTGACCCAAGATACTAAGAAGACCTGCAAGCATAAACATTTGCCTTTCTGCCTCACTGGAATCCACATTAGGAGGTCACCGGCATTACAGAACCCCCCCCCCCCCAGACGTGCCCCGGTGGCAGCTGCACTCGGGCGATTACAGCCCAAACGTAAACAAGGGGTTAGGGTGTTCATAGAGAGAGATGGGTGCTGCCAATGCATGTACAGTATAACACTGACACACTATCCCAGATGCTGTGCCTGGAGTTAATTAAATTACCGTGTCACGACAGCCGTTTTCATGGAACCAAGTGCACATTTACATATATTTACTAAGTCTGGGAAGATAAGGATGAGAAATGAGGCATGTGGTAACGTGAGAGACCCCATTTGCATCATAAATCAATCAAGATAACATCACCAGGGTCATGCGATCTTACACCAAATACTAAAATGTTTGATGTTTTCCCACATATGTCCCACTCAATCAGGTTAAGCTCTTCTGCTCAAGTAGAGCATAGGGAGCCAAGCTTTCAAGATCAATGTAACATATGGAACACACCAAATTGGGGGGGAATGGTGCCCAAGGGTTACATTTAAAAATGGACAGACAGCTGGTGCCGTGAGCTATGACAGCAGAGAATTTGTATGGAATTCAATTCCATTTTTACTGCCGTGGAACTGTGGAGCTTCTCTGGTAAGAACATTAAAGCGTTTTTTTATGAGTCTACTAGCAGAGAGCAGGTCACATTAATGAGGGCCAATGTCCATCCCATGCTCCTCCTCACTTTAACTGCATGCTTGGCCACATCACAGACATCTGGCCTCTCCAACTACAAACATGGCCCTTAATGGACAATTACAATGTCCAGGGTCTAAGAATATGCTTCGATTTATAGTTCCAATGTATCCAAACCCAGAATTCTCAGTCTATCATGGCCACATTAGGTTATATGAGACAGGAGGCCCATCAGACCTAATAAGCCTTATCCTTTCCAGAGGATGGCCATTAACCCCCCCAGCACCACCACCACCACCACCACGCCAGCCCAGCCATCAGCTCCCAGTCCAGTAAATTAAACAAATGAATGGCGTCTTCTGTATTACAATTAAAGCATAGAATAACAAAAAACTATGAAGCTCATTAAAGATCTGCTCCATCTACACTCCAAGCAGAGCGCAGGAAAACTCAATTATAAATCCTTTACAAGGCAGACATCCAGTGTGTGTATTTTGTTTCACCCTTTCAATGTCAGGCTCATTTTCAGGACTATATGCTTCTATCTGAGCCCTTTGAGTTGCCCCTGACAACCCATGGCTTTTGCCAAGTTGAGCCTTCCTAATTTAAGATCCCCCTTTCTTCACTTCTCTCTTTTTCCCCCTCTCTTTTTCCATCGGGGGTCTCCTGCTTTTATTAAGTCCCCACCCCCTTTCTTTACAAACAGCCACGCTATCCATGTCCAATCCGTTGGAGACAGTCTGAGGAAGTTAATATGGAGCCAACAGATTCTCAGCTTCGACTGTGAAACTCCTATGGCTGAAACTGCATACACAGCTGAAATCGCGGACAGCTCATTTTCCTAAATATGTGATAAAGGTTTAAGCAAAAATTGTTATTCCAAAAAAACGATAAATTCTTTATATTCAATCGAAATCTATTCAGGTGTGACAGTAAACAGCCTTTCTTCCTAGCAATGTACAAGTAAATGAAAATTGTTTCAGCTGAAATAAAACGCTGGACAAAAAAAATGACATTGTTTTTTTTTTTAGTGTTTCTAAGCTTGGAACTACTGACAATAGGATTTATCGTAGACGCATTAATCTGCATAGTTTAATGATTGGCTTGAGCAAGGAGCAAATTCTAACGTAAGGCAGACAAAGAACAATCAATTGTGAAATACTTTATTCTTCCCATCTTAGTGTAGATGCAAAAAATAAAAACTCTGTTCACAAATTATTCTTAGCAGTGTGAATATCAGCTCCGGAGAGAGAGAGAGAGAGATAAAGACAGTACAGAAAATATCTACCGTATCATGCCTTGTTTTCTGCTGTCTTTTCTAGCAATTAACACCTACCAACAGCCTTTCACCCTCCTGTCCTAAGCCGCAGGTGTGAGGAGGCAGACGTGTGACCTGATGAAAGACACACTGCCAGTGTAGTGCCAAACAGTCATTTCCCCTCACTGATAGGCCATTCTTTATTTAGCATAGCCTAAGGAGGTATGCTTACCCACCAAGCAGACCAACACACACACTGCACCAACACTAAAAATAAACCATTACCTCTAGCACAGCCCACTGGTCACACATTAACCGCAAGAAACTAGCTCTTCTATGTGTGATAAGATAGCGAGTCTTGCAATCAGACAGAAAACAGCAGTGGGAAAAGACCGAACATGGCATCGCAGGTCAAACTGTGAATCACCACCTGTACAGCGGTATTTCTCCCACTCCTCCTTCTGCTCGCCCAATGGCCGGAAATCTAGAAGTGACAGTGAATACTAACAACGGGAGATAGTGTCTCCTGGGCCTCTGTACAGCAGGCACGGTGCAGAATCATAAATGAGCGACTTTGACAGAAAACACATAGGCTTAAAGGAAAAAAAGGGGTGAAGGATGAGCAGCAGAGGAGGCAATGAATTTAGAGGTTGGGGGATTTTTGATATGACAGGGGGTAGTTATTTGCTGGCAGCAGCAAACCCTTTACCAACAAAGGGCCTTTCATATTTCCTGTGAACAGAGACACAGACTCCCATTAATCCCGGAGGGAGGGCTCATCTCAGGCTTCTCCTCCGCACATAAATTACTCTTCCTATGCCCTTCCTCCCATTACTGCTCAGTGTTTACAGCATAAAGAGTAAAGCAAGAAAGTAGAGGAGCCAACCGCACATCTTTAATGTGTTAGACCACTCTTAAAAACAGTTATGTCGGTGCTAACTCATAACACATGTGCCAACATTTGCTTTGCTCCAAGCCTCAGTCAGGAAGCTGTGGCTACGCCACTCTCTATGTCCCTGCTCTGGTTATGTCTCTCCATGTCTCATTTGTG
Organism: Channa argus; assembly: GCF_033026475.1. Classification (NCBI taxonomy): domain Eukaryota; kingdom Metazoa; phylum Chordata; class Actinopteri; order Anabantiformes; family Channidae; genus Channa; species Channa argus. Next base: position 3,462,910 of record NC_090210.1, on the reverse strand, counting down.
TTTGTCCTTTTCATATGGGAGGAGTGAAAAATCTCTGCCCAGCTGTCGCATTTCTGAGCAGATGAAAGCCGCTCTGACGGGCAAAGAACATGCCAATCCCCACTTATCCTGCACAGAATAGAGTTTAACAGTGGTGCACAGCTGCATGTGTACACATGCTTAGACCCCTTGGTGGTCTGGTGGAAGACACGATAAGCGGCTAAGGAACCATCGTCTCGTCTGTGTGGCACTCGTCGAATGGATTTACAAGACAAGGAGGGGAGAGAAAGAGCGCAAGGAACGGAACTGGACCGAGAAAGAAAGAGAAAAAGAGTTAAAAGAAAGGAAACTTCCACTTATGCACGTGCCCAGTGTCTGGACCTCCTTATTTCAACGCACAAATCCTCAATGGTGGTGGAATTGCGTTTTCCAAGCGTACTGCGGACGGCCCAATAAATGGAGGCCAGGGTTTAGAGGATAGGCTGTGGAGGGGCCAGACACAGCATCGGCTGTGGCCAAGTTTCATAGAATGCTGTTCCAGCTGTCAGCAGGGTCCAACACCTACTGCCGCACACACTCACACCCTTTAATGCCTGCAGCAGAACTGCTCATAAGGTGCTCAGCATGAGACTGCTGTGGCTGTTGCTTTTTCGACCATTAAAAGCAACAGCAGCCATACTGTTTTCCTGTGAGAATGTACTGATCACGGCACAGGAATGGTGATGGATCATCTGCATAATGGAATGATTCGTCAAACTTATCAGATGGATGTTCTGGATTCAACGCACTTCAAATCTGAAGTCATAAATAATATGGCAGCAAAGCACCCTTTGCATGTATTATTCCCAAAGTCTAAAATCTTAAAGACAAAAGAGGATTGTAGAGTATAATCAAATACCTATTACTGAAAAGCCACAAATCTCTTTCACATATCAATATGTAACCTACTGCAGGTCATGAATCTCTTCTGTTTAGTACATTTCGAATAAATTCAAAATGTACAACTTCAGTGTATTCCAATTCAGAAGACAAGTGTGTGACTGTCTTGGTAGTCAAAAGAATGTAAAATTAATATCCAATGTTAAAGCTCATGAATGAAAAATTCTCTTTCAATCAACTACCCAATCTTTCAACAGATGTATAAAACAACAATGAGTGCCAGTGTTGCCCCATGCAGTCACTCCGCGCAGAGTAGGGCTGGTGAAAGTAGAACAAAGCTTTGTTTGTGTCTTTTGACCTCAGTTCTCCCAGACAACACATTCTTGGTGGCACAGAGGGGGAACATTAAAACGCGTTCAACACTTTTGTTTTTCTGCTATTTATACAATAAGATCCTCTTAAAAAGACGAGCTGTTTGCATTGCGGAGGCGGAGATACGCATAAAACAAACATTTAACTAGTGATGTAGTAATGTCAGCCTTTTGGTTTTTGTGTTCTTGGCAAAACATCTATCATTTTGTTTGGGACTGTTCTCAGCTGAAACGTTTTGGATCACACGTAGGATTTTGAAGGGTTTTTTTTTTATAATAGTTTATTTTCCCTCGAATGTTGCCCAGGGATAAATAACGGCTAAAACCCACTTTTACATTCACCAGTTATAGAGATTTTCATTTACATATATTAGCGCAAATGAGTATAAACAGGTCAATTAAAATAATGTCCTTGTGCACTACTGACACCCATTAGCACAGCAATGTTAGTACAGAGCTCAAAATAGTGACACCTTCAGCTCGACTGCTCAATCAACCAAGGGTGTGATTTGATCCACCAGGTTTTGATAAACCCGACAGTGACTTTGTGTACTTTTCCTTAAGACAAATTTAGTACCTTTTAAGCGCCATTTGGTCCCAGAGAACAAAATGGTCTACAAAGGAAGCAACTCCGGTGGAAAGGCAGCGTCTGGGTTTAAAATGTGAGGGTGTTTCATCATGTCTTTATCTCGATGGGTATCTAGATTCTTGCATGAAAAGGTTGAAGTCACACCTTCAATAGGAGGAGGAACAGAGGAGAAAACATGAGCTGTAAATATATGAGGATATCACTTACTAGTTTTCCAGGGCGTTTCCAGATCAAACCTCAGAGTTTAAATAAATAAACATGTAAAGATTTTTAGCATACTTTTGCTTGTTCACCATTTGGTGGTCATGCTCTTTTGTAATTGAACTGTGTGCGAACCTCAGATTTAGAGTGACAACCATATTTAGTTACAGTGTCATCATACCCATCATAGTGCATATTTTCCCCATCAGCTGGCAGCCGTTCGTCCACAGTCTCAGCTTGAGGTATAAGCTTTTGTGATATGGAGCTGTTCAGGTCCAAAATAGCCCACCCACTCATACAAATCCCTGATGCACACAGGCAAAGATAATATGCTTTCCATTTTGTACACACTGTACATTTCGATAAATAGTCCACCTGAGTAGGAAAATAGGTCCTAGCAACACAAAAGTACACATTGCATTAGTCCTTTTACCTCATTCTATAGCAATCCTGATGCAAATAAACACTTGAAATCTTGAAGAAGCTACTCCAAATGAATGCGTTAGATGATGTTTGAAGCTGCATCTGTGGTTTGGTTTCTGTTCTTGCCCACTTGTAATATCTGAAGTATAGGTATGAATAAAATGTATCCTATTTAAAATGTCCTTTAAGCTGGACGTCACTGGGGATGTTCTCTAATAAACAAAAACACATTTATAAAGCAAGTTGTCTGTTTGTATCTATTGCTTATTTCCACTGGGATGTGATTGTGGTCCTATGTACAAACAATGCATCAGGCCGAGATAAGCTTCTCCAGAGTCAATAAAAATGGTTTTGAGTTGAACCCCAGAAGGGGCCGGGTGTGATTATAAACACAAGTAGTGAAGCTGGAAATAACATCATAGCATGTTGATCCAATATAAATGCATGCTTCCCTTGCCTCCCACCAGGTTTTACAGACTGGGAGCTCTGAGGGAGGATGGGGATGAAATAACATGTTCTCAATCTTCTCTATCCATGGCTCTGTTTTTCTGCAGTCCACACAACATTCTTTACATTCTTCATTTTATTCAAATGGTTTTCTGTCTTATCAGCTTTCTTCCCCCGTCTTACCGCTATAAAGTACATCACGAGCAAAGACCCAAAGACAAAAAGATTTGTGAAAGACAGAAATAAAAAACTTTGATGTCTGTCTAGCAGTTCGACTTTTGCAAAACAATAAAACTGTGATTTCTGATTCTGAATCCGCAAAATTCCTTTGTGTGATAATAATGACCTCAATTCAAGATGTGCTGTTGTAATGTGTTTTGTGGTCCGAGTGTTAATCCTTCAGGCAGTTCACGCATTGCACACTGATTTTTCCCAGACATTTAACGGAGAATTTACTCCTGCTATGTGTGATCTCAGCTTCTACTCTGGCAGAAGACAATTGGTCAAACAGTGTAAAGAAATCATGATTTAAATGAAAACGAAAACTGAAGAATAAAGTTGCCTCTAGGTTTGATTCAAAGCCCAGCTTCTTAATAAGCACAATTCATTTCGCTCCTGGGCCTGGCTCCCTCGATCACTAGTGACAGGCATGAAAGGTCAATAACCTTGGCTCATAGCTTTCATATGGTTAGCAATGCCATAAATTAATGGTTGAGGCTGTTAGTCCAAACTCTTCAAGTCAGCTGAAGAAAGCTTATCTTCTACAAAGGTCACAGTGCTTAGAACACTTAGTGTGAGAGTGAATGGCTGACACAGAATCTATGCAAGATTGAGTGTAATGGGTGGAAATCAGATGGAAGGTAGGTGGCATGCTACAACTGGAATCCGAATGAGAGCTGTCAAGAGGAATCAAATTAGTGCACAGTTTTATGAGTTGCAACAAAGATCAATAGACAGGAAAAGGACATTTCTTTTACAGAATAACTAACAATACATTGTGTACTTAGTATGTTTTATACTAACAATGAAAAAAGTCTGTGTTGTGCAATGCACCAGCCCTGCAAAAGGCACTACCTTGAAAGTTTTTGTTGAAACTACTTTTTCTAAACCAGACACCAAGAGATTCGGCCCTGCATGCAGGGAGGATTTTCTGGTGTTTTTTTAATGGCCTCGATTGCTTCATTGTTACCTCCTAATGCTGCAACCACGATTTGCCTGAAATGTGCTTGTGACTACCCTCGATATTATCATGATCTTAGATACTAAAAGCTGCCATGTAAAAAAAAAAAAAAACAGGCAACCTTTTTGCGATTTGCATTTTTGTGGCAAGTCTAGCTTGGACAACATACAGTATTTCACTCTTCCTCAGTATGACCAGGGTTTTATTTTTTTTATTTTTCCACTCTGTATTTGTATTTACAGAGAAATTAGTGTGTGCTTGGCTTAAGGTAACTGATCTCCTACTAATCCAAACACAGCAAAGTCATTGTCATGGACCAATGAGGTTTCATTGTTGTGAATGTAAATATTGATTTTGATAAAATTATTCATGTAGTTCTAATGGACAGCTGCTTCCAGCTCACAAGCTCCTACCTGCCCAGCATAAAATGGCGAGCAGGTTAAGCACAGAGTCAAAGAAATTAATGACAATATGAAGAGGTTTAGGAAGGTAAAAATATAGAATATATATTAGAATATAGGTAAAAACATGTTTTAATCAGACCTCAAAAGAAAGAAGGCAAAAAAACTGACTTATTCTTGACAAGGGGTAAAACTTACAAAGCTGCTAAAATGTAGGTGTAGGAGCAAATTGACAATACAAGTAGAACTATTGTTGTGACATTGGTGAAAGACATTTGCCGGGACTTCTTGTTGTGTTTAGACATCTATTAATAATATCCATTTCTTGCAAGTGATATTACAATCGTTGTGACTATTTCCACAGTTCTGTTCTCTGTAGTCACAACCTTTCTAACAAATGCAAACCTAATCAGAAATCATTCAAATAACTGTAGGATATGTATTTGTCTCAGCCGACATTTCTGCTGCATATTGTCCAAACAGGGAAACATTTTTACACAAGTGAGACTCAACATGTCCACAATTTAGCAGACCCTCACTTTGTAGCAGCAACCCCTTCAGTAAGAATCTACTCCCTGCAGCCTCCATCCTGCTCAGTGCTACAGAAAATGCTACGGGAAATAAAGTGCAGTGCAGTTCTACAGAAAATAAAGTGGCGACACACTGCAGGCTCTTTAATGCCTCAGTAAATATCGACAGAGGAGGAGATAAAATAAACTCAGACAACACAGGCCGCAGAGCGATATGTTGCTTACTGCCATAGTGTGGTCAATCATAATATCCGTGCGGTGATAGCACACACTGGTGTCAGTCAGCAAGGTCTGGTAATACTAGATCACTTGAGGGGAGTAATATGGTGGGCTACATGCACTTATCTGATGAGCCAACATTTTGGACTAAGGAGGGGGATGGAAGCCAATGTTCCCAATCACCAATCCAATCAAGATTACACAAAATGATTTATTTAAGCAATGATGTTCTTTATTTTGTAAGACAAGCAAAAAGCCGAATGACTGTCACCCCAGCGGTTGCTGGAATGATAAGATCAATCAGTAGTGTTTGGGACTCAACTGTATTCATATCCTCTTTGACAAGCATGGACACAGAGCACAAGTTGTATAAAAAGCTATCAAAACCCACACACATCGCAGAAAGATATTTATCAAACGTATTACCAGCACCACGGAAATCACACATCACACTCATGACTGAAGCCATGAAGTCACCATGGTCACTGCAAGAAACAAACCCATCTGTAGAATAAAGGACTAAATGCTTCAGTATACTGTCCTTGCATTACTTAATTTAGACACATCAATCATTATATAGAGCCAAGGGAGCTCCTCCATCTTAAAGCTCACAAGAGGGAGAGGGGGAAGGGAGGACAGAGTAGCGAGTGGTGGAGGGCTGGATAAAAGAAGGATGCATGGAGAATGTCACAAGATACGACCCAGTGACTCATCAGAGGCCTGTGTCCAGAGAAGCGCCAGTGTGTTGAAATTGAAGCTTCTGCCGGAACACAATAGTTGGCGTGGCCTGCAAGAGGTAGACGTCTCTCTCCAGACAGGATATTGGCCTTTGTGAACATCGTTACAATATCTGGGTCAATTATTGTGTCTCTGCTTCAAATTTCTCTTTTGCTGCAAGGAGGAATAATAGTGTGTCAATTCGTGTAGCCTCATGTACACAGCATGAGGGCTTGAAAATGGGAGTTATGTGTGTCACTTGCATAGAGAAAAAGGCTAAACATGTTCCTCTCTTTTCTACACTTGCTCAAACTATCTCATTAATATATTCATTAGGGTATTAGCTTCTCTCTTTGACCCCACACACAAAGACGCTTTGTCTACCTTCTGTCTGTCGTTCACAGCTACACGAGACAGGTAATGTGGCTGCGTCTACTTCTGGGCGGTCAGTGAATGCTCTCCTGTCCAAAAGCAACAATGCTGAAGCTCAATGTATTGCCAATAGCAAACAAAAGATTTAACAAGAGGAAAAGTAATGAGGAATGGGAGTGCCTTCACATCACATGCCTGGTGACAGAATACACAAGGACAAGGCTCTCTATATGCTCATCTACCTTAACGTAATGGGAAAAACAAGCATGGCAGAGAGAGAAACTGCGGGTAAAAATCGAACAAGGGTATTGCACAATAAACAGCTGGGGCATCAATGCAAACAGAGCTTTCTTTCCAGAGACAGGAGACTGTGAGAGATATGGAGTTGTTTGCTCTACCAACCAAAAGAGGCTGTCCCGCACAAGAAAAATGGCACAGAAATCCACAAATCAGTGCCTAGAAAAGTAAACAATTCACTCCATAGTGCTGATGAATCGTCTTCTAGGTGCAAGCTGGCATTTTTTTCCAAAACTTGTTCTAACATTTCACTTGTGAAAAATCACACTTGCCTAGTTACAGTATATAGAGGCGTATATGCAGAAAGTCAGGTCAATATAGCTATTTATACATGGCCTCATTACAGAGTGCAGTCATCTCTCTGGGTGTTCTTCACCTTAAATAAAACACATCAGAACCCCAGCACAATTACTAAAGATTATTCCTGCTTCCTCACATGTCATGACCAACAGCAAGCTAAGAATGATTGTAAAAATAAATCTTTCCCCTTTGGACAGTAGTTTAGATGGAAGCACACACATTGGTTTTTGAACTTAGCCATAAGGCATCACAGCTTGAGGGGTCCAGGTGTGATCTTGAGCCAAATAACCTATAAACCCTACTAATACAATACAACGACACGTCAGCTTTATAAATCTGTGTAAATCACTCTGGATCACAACAATGACATTTTGGCTAAAATTGGCAAAGCAGTTACATGCAGCCTTGTGAGAGATAAACAATCTACATTTAACTAGTTCTATTATATAGCAAGGTGTCAGCTACAGTCTTGGTCAAATGGCCTTTACCAACATCTGGTTATAAAAGTCTCTGTTACCAGGAGCTGCACATGCATTTGTCCACCACCACCAAGAGCAGTCTGGGTCAAACAAATTAATTACATGCCAAGGACAAACACCCCACTCACACTTGTAGGCTTGAAAGAGGGACACATTAGCTACTGCACAATGTCAGAGGCACATGGTTAGATAGCACCAGCAGAGGGTAGGGCCTGCAGCTGATAAGAGTGATATGAACCAAAGTGATGAGAAGCCACCAGGCAATGTCAACCCTCTACAAAATACTTTATCTACATTTAGGCACTGCACAAGTACCTGACTCCATCTAAATATGGAGGGGTGACTTAAGAATACAGATCCTAAAAAGGTCAGACGTAAATAAATGATGCCCTTTCCTGTAATGCCACCCAGCAGGCTCAGAAAGCACACCCACAAATTAGCCACAGATGGGTGCATTTGGTCTAATTGGCTTACATTGCTGTTGCAACACTTTTACAATAAAGCTTCGCAACTTGAATGAAACTGTGATCTTCTGACAATCGGCAGTAGTGGCAGTAGCACTCTAACTTTTCTTCTTATTTTGTGGGCAAACCGAACAATTTCTTCAAAAACATATGTTGCCAAGATTCAATCTTTCACCACAATATGTGTCGGTAATCTAGGCCATGGTGCTCTCAGGGAAGATAAAGACAAATGTATGCATGCTGATAACAATAAAGAATAAAAAGAAATTCAACTCCAACCTGCTAGTGATGCCTTAGCTGGGAATTGGAGCAGAGACTTCATTACATCATATTGATCAGTGCAAACAAAGACCCTGTATTCATTGATCCTCTTACAGAAAAAGAGGCAATACTGGAGCAGCGGACCACTATGAACAAACTTGCAGTGCAACTGCTTCCTTAGCTTGAAAAAGGGTTGAAAGCTGGAGTTTAAACCGCACAAAAAGGACAAGGATGGCCTTGGGGTTGCCAATGATGTCCCACAGTGACAAAGAGAATTTGTGACAAATGCAGTAGTCAACATACTTTTAAAACAGTGTTGCTTTTTACTGCAAAATAACTTTGTTTTGAACAGGGTTTCGAATATTAAAAAAATCATTTATGTAACTATTCAGCATTGGCACAAACATCAATGTAGACTTTATACAGATCCACAAACACACGATCTTCACAGCAGACTTTTTCGATCTGTAGATTTTTAAAAAACACCCTAGCTATTTCTCAAAGTTACAGCAGAATATCTTCATAAACAATAGGGCTATAAATTTATTTCTTTATTTATTTAAATTATATTTATATAAATTTATTTATTTATTCCACCTTGTTCCACAGACAGTCTCATAATAGTTATTTATCTGTCCACCATGCTGTTGGTGAAAAAAATACTAAGAAACTTGTTATGCAGACTGCCTGAAAATGTTAGATTCTGAATTTTGATTTTGTCTGATTCTCCAAGCAATAAACAAGCAGCTCCATAGGTCATCACAACATAAGGCATTTGTGGGCTCCCCAGTGATAGATCAGGACCTCTTGTCCTGCTGTTCTATTCATCTATAGCTCACCAGGAAACCCCCACCAGCTTCTTTCCCCATCTGAGAGCAAAAAAAAAAAAAAGGGTTAAGTATGTTGCCGAGCACTTGGTCCAGTTTACCGGAGAGGGTCAAGCAAGGTCACACCTCGCCAAACATTGGGGCCCCTTAAAAACATCTGAGTGGCCCCAGCTGTACTTGGGTCCATCAGAGAACGGCATAAAAAATGGATGGAGTCAGTGCAAAGTTTGCGTTCTTGTAATGTTTTTTCTTGTCAGTGAGTCTGCCTTAAACAAACACAGCAAGGAGAAATAATTATACTTAATTATAGATTAAATAAAAACGGAGACATATTTAGCCTAAGAGAGCTTTTCAGTTCATGTTCCCGTTGCTGACTTTGACACTAATTGTTTCAATCACGTTATTAAACTGGTCAACTGTAAATCCCTCCCGCCAACTCGTCTCTGGAACCAGCTCAGTGAACCCTAGTACGCTCATGTTTTAAACACGGGAACGAAGGCTAAAGCAGACTGTAAACATCCTTCTTTTTTCATCACTGGAGCTTGCGTAAAGAAATAGAAGAAGTAAAACACAAGGCTGAGGGGTGGAGAAGGGAAAAATGAAAGCAGAATAGATGCTTGGTAGGGAAGGCAGAACACCAGCATAAGAGAGTATATTAAGCTCAATTAGGCTTTTTGGGCTTTTCATTAACCCAGTTTTTAGGGAGGGAAACCTCTGCTGAATAATGCTCTGGCTGACTCACTTTGCAACCCTGCTTTACAGGCCTCTTCTGGAAAAAAAGAAAAAAACTGCACAATGTGTGTCAGCTCTCCAAAGCCACCAGAATTCCATTAGACACCCATGGGCAAACCTCCTGCAGCCACAGTCTACCTGAAATTAAATGACTAAACAATGTGAGCATAAAACACTGCCCAAATGTTTAAAGACGTTAAGCCGCTGCTATCTGTATGGTGTTCTGGTAATAAATAACGTGTTTGTTTGTTTGTTTTTACTCAGTATCAGGCCAGAACAAATATTCTAATTTTAAGTCCAAAGTCACAAGGCAGCAGGAGGATGGGGTAGACCTAACCTCGTTTTCAGTCTGCATACAGTTAGTGTGAACGCCCTTTAATGAATCAGTGAAGAGGAGTTTCAATAGAAACATAATCAAACTTCCTTCCTTTTCTCTTAGCTGCTTTGCTAAGTAACCTTAAACAAGCACATTTTACGAAATCTATAAAAACAAATTAACGGCACGTCACCTGGCCAGTTAACAAGAATGTGACTGAATCTTCCAGCCAAATGGAGATTTGCTAATCTGTTGGGTATAACCAGCCTTATCTAAGCCACAGGGCGTCTTTAAATTAGCACATACAGTGTCGACTGTTTACATGTCAACTGTCACCATTTCCAGGTTCTACGGGTCCCAGGATGTGTATTCTCTTAATCAATAGCAAAGAAGAGAATGTAATTAAATGGGACAAAGACACCCAACAGCTAACCCCCAATGGATGCATATTTGGGGGCAAAAGCAATACAATACATGCATAGGAGTCACACTGCTGACACTCAAGCACATCCATTTTCAAAAAAGCAAAGTACCCCCAAATACCAATAAACAATAACCCTAAGAGACCATTGGACAACAACAATGTATTTTAAATATAATTTAACTATAGTGGCATGAAAAGAAGTTAAATCTTAAAAGAAGTTTATGCTTGCTGGAAACATCTGACTCGGTAATCTACAAACAGACCCCACCAACATTCACCAGGTCTTTCCATTCATCATTTAAGGGCACAATTGACATCGTTAATGAAATGCAAGAATACACAAAGCCATAGCTAGCTACATGCAGCTAGACAAGCACCAATTTGAAAAAGAAATAAATAAATAAATAAATAAACTTCTGGCCCTGGTCAAACACAATGTTCTAAACCAGCATGGTGGAAGCACAGTTGAAAAACTTAGGGCAAACTCTCCACACTGTGAGGCCTTTGTCTTTTAAAATATGCCACTGGAGCTTTTCATTAGCGAAAGCAGTTTCATTAACACCATCCCACGCTGCTGAGCTCGGCTGCATTACAATGACACAGGAGTGCCCCTTGCTGTCAAGAAAATCTCCACAGAGCAACAACTCGCTGGGGGAGGGGAGGGCAGAGAAAAGAGTGGAGGAGGTAGTACGGAGGGCAAACAAAAGGGAACCTGATTACCCCCGGTCACGGCTCATCCACAAGCCAACAGAGGGAAATCCATCACCTGCGGGATCAAACAGAAACTTGTGCACAAGGTAAAGCCCAGTGAAAGCTGTACCCACCCATCTAAGCACTCGCCTCCCTCTCTCCTTTCTTCCCCTCTGCCACTGCCACTTCCCCCTCCACCTCTGTGACTCACATCAACGGCAGCATGCAAGTTTTAGTCGCACAGTGTGAAATCCAACACAAGTGAGAATGTTCTGTGGTCCAAATGACCTCAAGGCTCTAACCTCTTTAATAGCACACTGCCAATATGTTACAGTTTGTATTACCATCTGTACGGCCTGCATACTGTTTCACGCTAGCTGCATCCTCATTTTGCCAATATTAAACTCAGAGGAGGGAGTATTGTTCATGCCTGCTGGAATGTAATGGAATCCCGCAAAAATAATCTGTTTTTTTTTTTTTTTTTGTTTTACTTTCTTGTCTTCAGCAGGTTATATGAAAACTAGGTTTACCAAAGGACTTCAGCTGTAACAAACATTTTCAACAATACTTTAATAGCTGTAAGTATGGCTTCTGAGTGGACTCGGTTGTACTACACTGCAACTGGACCAATCACTGTAAGATTCTAGCAGAAACCTTTCAGCATTAAAATGTTTAAACAGCCAAAAAAACATCTACTGCTTTTGATTTAATTTTTTTTTCTTTTTGCAAATGTAATATAATAGCATATGATAATAGAAATTATCTCATCCACCAAGCTCAAGGCGTGAGATATTATAGCTAGAATATTTGCTTGATTTAATGTGAATAAGTATTCAAATCTGTGTGTAATTGATTTTTTTTTCATTGCAACAAGAAGCGTCCCCAGTGTAATCAACAAAGTTTTCCTACTTTTAATGATAAAACCAGCAATTAATATTCTTCTCTACAAAGTGCAGAATGCTAAAAGAGAGGGTGTTTTACCACAATCTTCATATGCTTGTCTGCTATGAATAAAAAACATCATGTAGGAAATAAGGACAGGAGCAGCATAAAGTTGAAACCACATTTACAAGCTCGTTTACAAGGAAAACAAGCGACTTGCAATGCCACACAGCTACACCGAAGCTAATTGTTTAAATATGTCACAGGCTTCTTCTGATCCTCCCTGAAATGTAACACATGAAAACAAGTACACACAACACCGACGCATACCCACATACTTAATCAAACACACAACAAGCACCCACAACGAAACAGCACTAGGAATATTTCACACTCACCACTGAAAAGGGGCTGTCCTTCCTCTGTGGTATCTGGCACCATAACCTTGTATACATCTTCAGTGAAGCCTGGCCTGCACGGTGGGGTGCCCCTGCCCTCTGCTGCAATCTGTGATGGTGGGGTAGGAGAGAGAAAAAAGGGGGGGGCTACAATGAGTCATAAATCAACCTTCGAAAATGCACCGTGTTGCCTCTAAAAACCTCTTGGTCACGTTCTGAAGCCCCCACAGTTGTACAAAAGCATCTGTTGTTTTTATAGCAGGGGCCGCAATTAGGATAATAAGGCCAAAAGGGTTAAGCATTAGCTAAAAAGCATGGTTAGGCAAGAACAAGCTTCATTTGTCCCCCCCGAGGGGCCCAGGCGCAGGGTAGGTTTATAACCAACATTCTTGGTCAGCCCCCCTTATCAACACACTACTGTGGACAAACATTGCACTTTGAAGTACAGGAACAAGGGAGTAAAAAGTAAATGCTAACGATCCACTGTTGTGGGAATAAACATTTATGTGTGAATGTCTGGATAAACGAGAAATAGCATCGGCAGATGCCTAAAGAAGCTGCTAGTCTATGGCTGTGATCAATATAGTGAGTTTTTCTCCTCGTTTGGAGAAGGAAAACTGTGCTTAGGGTGTCAACACAAGATTTAGGGAACAATCAGGAAAATCTCTGCATCACTCTAGAGGTTGCGTTTCATTAAAGCATGAAACTAGCTAACAGTGAGAAATCACACAGTATAACTGAGCGATGCAACCTGGTGTCCAAGCCAATGCTCCATCCCACTACCTCAGCGTTGTTTGCTGGCCCTGTTTCTTCACATGCACTCTCTCAAAAGAATGTAAAGCCAGAGGAGTCCTGCTGAAAATTAGTTTTTTTTTCTTTTTTTGGGGGTGGGGGGTGTCTGTGCCACTTGCCACTCTTAATCAGAATGGAATTTAAATGGAAGACACTTGCAGAGATTTGGGGGAGGGGGTCCGAGCTGGAATTCTAGCTCATTACAACAGTGGCACCAGGGTGTACAATTTTCTGGTTTTAAGTGTTAACAAAGATGCCAGTGTTTGGCGGGGGGGGGGTATTCCTGCTGCTATTTAACGGTGTTGGCTGTGCTGCTTTACTTTGTGTTCCCTGCTTCCCATGAGGCACATTGATGTGAAAATTAGCCCAATCGTCAAAGAAAAAGAAATGATTACCACAAAGACACACTCGGATTACACTGACAGGTTCCATCCAGTGTTCCAGAGCTGGACGACAATAACCATCCCATCAGTGGTTGGGTTACACAACCTGCAGCATCACAATCATTTACAGTAGGCTACTTTTCATTGTCGCCCATAAAGGCTTTTAGCAGTAAGACAATTAAGTCACTGACTGGGCGACAGGGACACGCTGCAGCAATCTACATAAATATTAATCCCAAACTAAATATAACCAGGGGAAACTAGGTTAATGTGGGCCTGCGTCCCCCAACTTCTACACAATAAAAGATTCAACTACATATTGAGCAATTAAATGTTGGCTACGTCAATACGCATTTTAATCCCCCTGAAATGAATTTTTTATTTTTTTGTAATTGAATTTCCTTTTAACAACACAGCAGGTTGTGAGCACGCGGCGAACCGGACCGTTAGCCTCCAGTTCGCGTGCCGCACGGACTTTGTCGTGGATTGTGGTTCGGCTTCCCAAACAGCACGCCACGCAAAGTGCCTGTTGGATGGAGAGCGGCTCCACCAGGCTCGTAAGTCACCCACCGACACACACACACACACACACACACACAGAGAGAGAGAGGCGCAACAACACCGAAAAGTGTCCGCTGGAACTCCAGCCCGCTCCGGGTTTACGTTACCTGCATTCCTGCCAGGACCGCCAGCAGCAGCAGACCGCTGCCCTCGTGTATGAAGTACATTGGTGCGCGTGTCGCTGCTTAATTCCCCGGTTACGGAATCCGAGAAAAATCAACGAAATAATATTAAAAAAAGAATTTAAAAAAAAAAATAAGAATATCCTCTGACTGTGGCGTGGCCGCGGTGAAGAACGTCCCTCTACGACAAAGGCAGGAGCGGTGTCGGCGGCGGCAGCAGCAGCATGTAGCAGCAGCAGCCTCCTTCTCTGTCTGCCTGCTCTGAGCTCTGCCTGGTACTGAGGCTGCTGCTCCCTCCCATCCAGTCCAACACGAAAACAAAAAGAGCCCCGGCCACTAGTCTATAAACCGCCCATCTCACTGTCTCTCCCTACTGGTCACACGGCCAACTTCACCGCTGGGACCAAGCGGGGGGTCTCCAATGTAAACCATCTTCCCAAAAGACACACAATGACGTCACATTCACACATAATAATAATAATAATAATAAAGTACAGGCACAGTCTGCGATAGTGCTGGGAGTATTATCACACACACAGAGAGAGAGAGAGAAAGAGAGAGAGAGAGGAGAGAGAGAGAGATGACTAAGTGTTTAAATATGTGGTTATGATAGCATTATATGCTTATTATAAGTCAATGTAAAAACGCTGAAAGGACTTTTGAAACACTCACTCATGTACATACTGAGATCGCTGTGTGATACGCTGCTGAGCCCGTTGTAATTTCAGCTATGTGAGGTCACCCTTTGTTTGCCTAGTGTCTGCTGTCTTTTAGTCATGCTCACACAGTTTAAATGCTACTCATCGAAGGCAAAGAACACAACGACCCACATGGACAAACATCAAAATGTGGCTACAGCGTGGTTCGTTTACAGTTGAGGGTGATTGACAGACTTTTAGTGTAATATTTAGAAGTTACTGTAAATTGCGAGCTCTCAAACCATGTGTTGTTTTTACTTCCAGATCATAATACACCGGGTAATGTGAATATCTATATTGTTTTTCCATTTAAATTCTATGGTTATCATCTCCACGCTCCTCTGAGAGAAGTGCCTGCTGAATGTCATCAGCTATTCAGGAGTCAGTCAGTTGTCTCTCAGCCTGCAGGAAGAGGAGCCCACACTCTAGTGCTCGTTAGGTGGAAGATTTTGATCACGTTGCCCTTAGATAATTGCTGTTTACTGCACATTTGCTCTTAAGGATTATTCATTGTCAATAGGTGCTAAGTCTCGGAATATTCAAACATATGTTTCCTGCTCTCATACAAACACTTAGCTAACACGCTTGCTTTTCCAAATGTCTTGATCACTTAGAAGATTCGAATGTTGTATTTTTATTCGGTTATCGTTAGTTAAGTCTGGGATTCATAAGTAAAGCTCTTTTAATGTTCCACTAAAATATGCAATGAATAATTCCCTTGCATTATCTTCTCATGTGATACAGCCTGATGAAGGTTAAATTACCTGAGTTATGCTGGTGACACCTAATTAACCATCAAGAGGTGTCTCTAGGGAATCGGTGACAAATTGGATCTGTGACACCGATACATATTCTAGTTTTGTAGACAAGAAAATACCTACACCATCTCCAAACAATAAACAAGGGCTGACTTTTAGTTCACCTCCTCCTGGGCAATCTGTTGTTTTCCAAGTTATTGGCATTTTGAGGTGCAGGTGATTTTGTGATGGGAGAGATGCTGCTCCCTTCCTCCTACAAATCAAACCATCCGCTCCTGAGAGTGTGTTGTAATCCTAAACAAACAGCAAGCACTATCACATCCCACTTACAGTCAGCACACGTACACATGAAGAGAAGGCTGAGCAGTTTTGGAAAGTGCTCACTTCTTGTAACAAGTGACTCATGTCACTTAAAACTCTTGTCATTGATTAGCGCGCCTGGTCACTCATGTTCTAAAGTAATAAGGCTGTGTCTTTGCTGAAAAAAGAAGGAAATTAAGGGAAAAAAGAACATGCAAAACAGTTGAGATAACAACAATTAAAAAATCTTTTTGTGCTTTTCAGAAACATGACAAAATCATCTTTTAACCAAAAGCAGACAGATTCAATGTGCACTCTTTTTTTTTTTTTTTTGCTGTGGCAGACTGGGGCAACAGATCAAACTGAATGACCTGGTGATAATTGATATCACATTTTGTACAAATTGTTAAATTTATGTCATCTAATCTAATTGAGAGTGGGATCAAAATGCTCCATCTCTTTGATTAATGCAGAGGCGGTTATCTTTCATCAGTACTTGTCTAGGCAGGGAGGGGAGGAGGCGTTAGAGGGAATCCAATTTGGACTTGGTGCATTCAATCACACAATATCATGTTGCATAATTCATAAGACCAATCGGAGACCCCCCTGAAAACTCAGCGTGCGGGGTATACCTGAGTTTGGTGTGGTTTAAAATCTGCAATCAGAGGCCAAATCAGAGCTTGCTTCTCATTCTGTGGTCAATACTGTAGCTGTGTTTTCAAGTCTGTGCTGCCCGTGTGTACATGGCTTAGGATTTTGCAGGCATGCGTGAGGCAGCCGCATGATCTATGTTGGTTGTGTTGCTGACACTGCGCTTGACTCTTATAAGCGGAGGTGTCTGAGGTCCCGTGGCTGCAGGAGCACTCGATTCTACACCTTTTACTCTGCACAATTGGGTGCAGGATGGAGCATTGCAGCACGGTGGCCTTGATGGCACTGGAAGAAAAATGGACGAGGTCAGCAACACTTTCACATCTGCGGCACTTCTTCATGCTGACTTTGTATTGATACAGGAATATCACCCAGTTCAACCTCTGCTCCCATGTCCATAATGCAGAGCTCAGTCATTTCTAATCAAAGCCAAATATACACAGCAATATTCAGTGACACACATACATACAGCCTTATTGGCTGCTTATGGAAATTGACAGAGACACAGATGCTGCATATTACGTAGACTTTCTTTTTGGTATAAACACACATATTTTGACCCCTCTCAACAGTTGGCTAATTACCTTGTCATTGGCAGTCCTGTTCATGTCAAAGGTTGCTTTAGAACAAATTAGTGAGTGGAAAGGAGCAGCCCAGTCTTCAAAGCCATTATCAATTCCAATCAAGCTTCATTGTGATGCATTCAATAAAGGATCTCAAAGGACCACTGTAATGCTCTGATTATTCTCCTCTCGCAGCAAATTCAATTCATTCAATCCTTTATATCATTTTGAACAATGGAGTCAAATAGAGTCACACATGTATCAGGCTGCATGTACAGACATTCTGTGTAAACATTGGCTATAGGGTGTGTGTATACATTACATGTATGAATCTTATTTGGCAGCTTTCTGTTACGTCTCACTAACATCCTCAGATGTAGTGCATGACATATTCGTGACAAAAAATATTGCACGATTACTTTAGTGAAAATTTGTAATCTTAAAAGGGATCTGATTATATTATATTGTATGCAAAGTGACAGAGACATGCAAGAACATTTCCACCAAGCATTTTCTCTGTAATTTCTTGTGAAAAGACATGTCAGTAAAGCAGCTTGGTGCCATCCCCTTGTCGACAAATAAAGGCAAAATGCTGCTTTGCAAGATCTGGCAGCAACTCTGGCAACGTCTATACTGAGTCACAGGGCCCATACAAGTGTGTGTCTGCCCCAATTTAGGGATTGTAGTTTTGCTGGGGGGCACATCTGCCTGCTGTGTTCTGGTGTGGCACACAGACCTAATAGTGATTGATTGGCTGATTAAGGCAAATTGTGCTGAACTCCAGAGCAACCCAAGGAGCGAAGAAAGCATGTCTAGTTAGTAAGGCAATAAAACTGTAGCTATTGATTTGTAATGGCAGATGCTGCACAAAATAAGCAGCAAGTCTCAATTATTGATTTCTTACTTGTTTTTTTTTATTATTAGTATTACTTTTATTATATTATTTTATTTTTATTATTATTTTTCCATATAAACTAACTATTCAAAATATGGAGCCTACAATAACAATATGTAGACCAAGTGTAATTAGACCAGTATTCAGGCATGGTGCAGTTTTGTGCCAAATATTAATGTTTGCATGGTGACATTATGATGTTTACAGGCTATTATGTTTGTTAACAGGCTAATATTTATAAATTAGGACTAAACGTAAGGCAATCTATAAAAACCTGATGGTGTTGCTGCATGAAAAGCGAGAAGATCACCAGAGGTACACAGTGTGAGGACTGACTGTCTGTAGATTCTTTAATTCATCCAAACGAGAGCTGTTACCATTTGAGCCAAAGGGATTGACCAATCCCATCTAAGAAGAAGTCCGACACTGAGCGCTTCCACCAGAAGTTCAACGGCTTTCGGCATGTCCCTGCAGGAGTCGCCACAGCAGAACATGTTCCGCACGTTCACTTGGCACGAGTTTTACACCAGGTGTCCTGCCGCAACCCTCACAATCCTCATGACCGGCACCAAGGTGACCGTTGGTGGGTGGGATTGGAACCCATGGCTTTCTGCATCCTAACTCAATGCTTGAAAACTGAGCCACCAGGCCCCCTTAAATGCTTTCACCACAAGTATAGTTGCTCAACTTGACTTGACTCTACTCACCTTTTTTTGGTTTTCCATAAGCCCAAAATTGTGGAAAGGAACTAGGACCTCTTTTTTTTTTTGGCATCACTCCTAGTCTAAAAATAAAATTAGTCTCCTTTCTGTGACAAAAAGCCATAAACAGCATTGCTTTGATGTAAACCATTGTTCCTGTGTGTGTCACGTTAACGTTAATGTCACTGGGGTTCGATGTGGCATTGCCATGACGACCAGCTGCATTAAGTGGGGTGCTATATCTGCAGTGGAAAACAAATTACGTGGTACCAAAAGCGAGTAGCATAGAGAACAGTTGATCCAAGTTGAGCCAATAAAAGAAAATGCTATAAGGGGGGCTTTGTGACAGCGGCCGTGCCCCATATACTGTCTTTATGGAAGGTTTAAGGTTATAAAAACTGTCATTGCAAAATGTGCCAATAGGAGTAGCCATAAGTGGTCCTCTTTACCAACATTTGGAGGGGCACAGACATGTACATGCTTTTCTTCTCCTGTCTTCTGCTTGTTCATACAGATGCTATTACTCAAAACACCAAAGAAGAACCAAACATTTTTTGTCCCT
Source organism: Channa argus (assembly GCF_033026475.1). Lineage (NCBI taxonomy): Eukaryota > Metazoa > Chordata > Actinopteri > Anabantiformes > Channidae > Channa > Channa argus. The sequence goes on along the minus strand of NC_090210.1, from coordinate 3,443,546 downwards.
CTCTCAAGCACACAGAAAATAATAAATGTCTGTGGCGTTGTTATCTGAACTTCCAGGACAAAATTGAAAACAGTTCTAATAAATAGCTTTATCTTCTTTACATGACAGGTTAGTCAGTCAAGTGCAGCAGCACACAGGCACTTGCACTTCTAAGTAAGTCTACAAATAAACAATGCAGAGTTATTTAGAATCGATTTTTGATAATCACACCTAACAGTCACATCCTTTGAATCCCTGCACGACCTTTTTCCATGAAGTAAGTCAGATACAAAAAAATGACGTAATGCTTCAACGACAAGCTCATCTCTTTTTCCATGTCCTCCTAATCCTAAGCAAGAACAAGACCAAAGATCCCAATCATAACTTCAACTCTGCAAAAGTCCCATTATAATATTCCACACTTCAGGATATGTTCAAGCTCTTTGAAACACGAGTGCCTCTTTGGTGTTTTCAGTATTTGCAGCTCTAAATTTATTTCCCCTTATCTCTATTGATCTGCAAAGGACAAGGTCTCCGGTCTCGACAGCCTGGCGTGTCTGATTTAGAAGTGGACCCACAGCCTGTCTGTGCAGAATGGCCTGGATGGATTTATACGAGGGCTGTTGCTGTTGCTGATCCACCCCTGCGCCATCCTCTGTCTCACACAGGACTTTCTTATCAAGAGCTCAGTTTTAGAGGCGGCCAGGGAATGAGACACAGTTTTGTTGTAATCACTGGAGGAATGAGATTAGAGGTTACTTCAATAAATGCTTGATTTTTTTTTGGTTATCTTAATGTCTTCAGCTGGGAGAGTTTAGTTTTCACATTTATTAGATTGCTTTCATGCAAATGGTGCAGAAGCCTGATTACAAAAATGTGTTAATAATTACTGTGGGCTTAAGAAGGTGGCAAAGGGCTGGCTTGCTCTCTGAGTTTGCCAGATTGCAAAAAGAGCTACAGTGCATTCATTAAAAGGATTAAAATCATGATGAAAGGTATGATAAAAGGCAAGTTAGTTAATATGCCACCATAATAAATGATGCATGGAATATTAGCATTCCTTATTATTGTAAGTTTACTTTATCATGGTGCTATGTTGCCAGTTGAAAACCATAGGTAATATTTAAATGCTTTAAATGGCAAAGCTAACTTACACATGCTCTCGTCAAAGTAAATTAAGAACATTACTTTATGTATTTTACAGTAAACAATAATGGACACAAGAAAACGTTGCTTTAATGAGATTAGAATATGATTCTAATTCATGGTAATTGTCACAGTACCTTTTCCAACACGCTGCCTGTGGGTATTAGTATGTATTATTTTCCCCTGTCAGTGTGAACAGGATTATTATCTGGTGCATAATGCTATCTCCACAGCTCATTAGCAGTCAGCAGGTTATCAAATGCTTAAGATACTGTTTTTCTTTCATTAATACAGAAAACAGAGCTGTATTTCCCATCTGAATCAGATAATTGCTGAAAAATAACACCTGCTACCCAAAGGTGGAGCATTTAAAGGTGATTGTTGCTGCTAGCAGTGATCCTCTCTGCACTGCAAGCACTGATAGACATTCCACTTTTGGCTCACCCAAGGAAATAGGAATAAATTAAAACATTGCTTTTAATTTTTTTTAAAGTTTTTAACCTATGTAGCACTAATAATTGTTCAAACTCATAAGCACACAGGATTCATACAACTTAAATGGGAATTAGTGGCCAAAAACAGCAGATGTTGGCGGCAGGTTGCTCAGAGCAAAGGGTGCTTCCTTTGGCTCACTCAGGAGGTGATCATGAGACATACTGCCTTTACTCTCGCCCTCCGCACAGACACATGACTGCTGTCTTCACCCGCTGGGGAATTCAGCAACACGCATATCATATGGTCAGAAGGATGGAGGAGAAGGTCAGAGGGGAACTGTTTTTCAAGGTTTTTTTTTTTTTCAGTGGAATTTATGTTATATCCAAAATTCATCACAGTCATAGCAAAGTTCGTTTGGTTAAAGTGAAGCAGAGCGATGCAGCAATATGACTCACACAATCCAGACAATACTTTTGAAACGCCCACAAATTTCGAGTGAGACCTACTTCACAAATGCTTTTAATCTCAAGTTTTGCAACCTTAAAGAGTACTCTTTTGTGCGTCAGAAGTAGCAAAGATGCTTGATTTACTCTGAGGTATTTTGACCAAAAAAAAAATCTCAGTCTGTGCTTTTCTTAGCTGTTCAATTCCTCTCTCACCTTTCTCTGTGTCTAATTGGGTTTCATTGATTTACTCCTCTATGATGCTGGCTTGGCCAAGTCTCTGCTGACCCTGCAAAAAAATATCAGGCAGGCTGTCTAACAGGCACCATTCCGGGTACACGCACACACACGCATAAACACACACACACACGCATAAACACACACACATCATTTCCAATACAAGCAGTGAATGATTGTGTCAGTGAGCTGGAAGTGAGTCAACCTGTCGCTCCTGTGGCCCTCACAGCAGAACCATAGATTAGCGTTGCACTGAAACAACAAAAGGCTCTTGGGGGGGGGGGGGGGGGGGGGGGGCGAGGGGGGCTAGTACAGTTGTAAAAAGTGGAAAGGGGAAAAAGTGAGAGGGGCAACAGTCATCAAGAGGCCTGGGTACACAGTCACTCATCTGTGTCTGAGGAACCATGTGTCACCTTGAGCTCTCTGAAGGAGGTGTCCGGACATAATCCTGCTGGGCCAGACGAGGTGTGAAGAAAGAGCAAGGATGAAGGAACAGAGGAAGTAGAGCTTGCTGTCCAGCTTTCCATATGTGACATCTGTGGCTCAGCAGATGACACAAAGCTAAGCAATAACTGGTAAAAAAAAAAAAAATTTGGACAGAGACTGGAAAAAAAAAAACACCCTTCCGTTCAATTCTGCATACAGCAATAGAGAGGATAAGAAGAAAAGGATCTAATACAGACAGAGCTTTGATACCAACTGTGTCCTCGTTTCCTCCTCTCGACTCTCGTCCCCCTTCTGCCATGCATTATAAACGGCTGATTATGACACTGACAGCTCCTCAGGTGTGCAGTATGCTAGATTTGTTATTCAGCTCACAGGCATTGCTGTCCCTCCCTCTTACCACCAGCACAGACACACACGCACACACACACAGTGACACACACACACACATGCGTACGTATTGCTCACAGCTGCTGTGTCAGCGGGACTCTGGAGCCATAGAGAAGGGGATATTACATGAATCAGCCTTACACAACTATTGTATTCACAATGCTATGATCCAAACACACAATTCAAATCAGGCTTTTATTGTTTTATTTATTGTTTGATTTAGATTTTAATGGAGCAGCGCAGTTTCCATGGACTTAATTTTAAAGATATAAGTACAGTCCAAAGGAAAAAATATGCAGAAACACACAGCAAAGGCAAATTAAAACCAGTGCTCAAAGCTAAATATTTTGCAATTTGATTCATACCATGTTCTGCAAGTTTTAATATTCAAAGCTTCACCTATTAAATGTTGTAATAATAAAACCTCAGATAACTGAAAAGTGAAAGTGGTCACTCACATGCACTTATTATCTGATCCAACACTTCTCTATAGCTCCACAGAACGTTAAAGCTGCAGAGACACCTCCATCTTACCTGGCACAACAGATCCTGCAGTGATGAAAACTTTGGATCAAATCCACAAACAGACTTAATTGGGATAAACTGACCACATCTACTAAATCTTAATGAAAAAAAAAAAATTACACTTTTAAATGAATAGTAGCTCTAGGATGAAAATTTTACTTTTACTTGTAGAGTATACCTACCATGACGTAGGAGCTAAAATAAATTCTCTAAGCAATGTTTTAATGGTTATTCTAATTTGCCACGGTGAAGAATCTAATTCAGTTCTTGTCCAGTACTAAGAATTTTCATTTTACAGCACGCGCGCATCTTTCTTTCTTCATATTCAATCTAAATGCTCTCACAAACCTCAAGAACTCAAAAGCTGACAGAAAACAATAGCGACTACCTGGTGCAACATTTTAGTACCAAACGTGTCTGAAGTTCTAATGGAGAACTAAAGGGAAAATTATAATTGCGCTTTCATATATGAGGTGGACGGAAATACAACTCCAAATCGAAGCTTAAGTCTCAATGGTACATCAGTGATTTGTTATGCTGCACGCAAGGGCCAAACCAATATTACATTGAAAGAGCTAATTATCAATACTTTAACATTTAACATTTATTAATGGAAATACAGCACAGTTGAAATTTGAGATGCTTCGCCAAAAGCTTGATAAATCTGAAAGTAAACACATCTTCATTACATGACTACAGGTAGGTTGCTCAATTTATTATTGGCAGGTTTGACTGAAAGCAACAAGGTTTCCTCAGAAAACAACAGGCCTTCAGAAACATTTACGCATACTGAACAACGAAATCGATCAACTGGGAAGTTTCCCCTGAAGTTTTACGTAATGCTACCAATAATACTGATTTGCTGCTATATTTAAAGGTAATCAAAGGGCAAAGATAGTGAAGATAGCATCTAAAGCAAACGTATTGAGTGGTAATCATTTTAGGGAATGTACAAAAAGAAAGAAAGAAAGAAATTACAGCCCAGAGGGGTTGATTTTTGAGGGGTCTCGCAGGGCATCTCTTGAAGTGCCTTATATTTCAGCCCATGGCTGAGTTCTCTTAATTTACTCCTGTTTGGGCTTCACTCTACCATGTAAATGCAATCAAGTTGCTGACAAAGTAGTTCTGTTGGCAGAGCTGCTGCCTGCCTTGTAGCCTACATTAAATAAATAAAGAAATAATGAAAGCGGGAAACTGATCTAAAAATAGAAAGATTAATCACTTTGGCAGGCCTGCAGTGGGAAGCAGTAGCTTACAGAGGGCTATGGCTTCACCTTTTTCACTCATTCCACTGAGCTGGTTATATTTGTGTTTATATTTTTAACGTAATCGAACTTGACAAGGTTAATTTTGCCCGGTGTACAGTAAGAAAGATCGCCGAGCCTTCGACATACAGACTCACAGTCAACTTTTAATTGGGTTCCATGTTCACTTCATTACTTTGCTTTTCTAATGCAGGCAGATAGTGATGTAATCTGATTAGTTTAACTGAGCGCTGCACCCCCAACATTAAGAATGATTGCCCAACCTTACACTTAAAAAGGTTACATCAACCTTCAATTAAATCAATAATTTCTTACACTATACGGACAACACTGTAATTTAACTGTTGGTATAATGCCGAGAGTGAAAATGTTAAAGCTCTGTACCACATTTTGTCCGTTTCCTTGAGGGTCAGAAAGTACAACTTATAAACACCTTGTTTGTTGCACCTATGTATTTCAAGTTCTGCCTTTAGGGGCCAAATTAGACAGACGTCACCTTGACTGCAGGTTGCTTTTTTTAATTTCTGCTTCATGGGTCAATAGCACATGCAGCAGAAATCAATCTACACCAACAACTGCATGTTTTGATGTAGATTATTATTTTTTCTTTTTTATGTCCATAAGCAAAGTTCTCAACAGGAGACATTTTCAGGAGACAGTGCAGAGGAAATGTAGATATTATCTTATGGATGCGGCCAGCTGTTAGTCAGGGCCACGGGCACTCTTGGCTTACTCAGTGGTAATGAACCTTGGGGACAGTGTTTGAGCATCTGTTAGTGAGAATGCCAGGTCTCAGACCCCTTAAAATAAGACTGAAATTGATACTGACAGAGAAGCTCTTATGAGTGTCATGGGCTCCTGAATGCAATGACAAATTGTATTGTGGATAGAGTTTAGGATTCTGGTGACGACGTGTCATCTTGCATTAGCTTACGGAAGAGTGGCGGATCAGGCCAAACAAGGTGGCAGTGAGGTGGGGATAGGCAGACAACAGATGAGCCTGTTCACTCCTGACAAGCTTCCTCTGCTCAAGCACTGAGAGGAAGAGCCAGTGTGGCCAAGTGATTTTTTAGAGTCCTGGTTCTTGCACTACTCACTGTGACCCACATGATTTCCCATTTCACCATCAGCTTCTTTTTTTAAATTCAGTTGTTTGTTTTTACCCATCTTTTATTGGGGAGGGGGGGGATAGACACAAATGTATGTGCCAAATGCTTTTGAAATCCAAAACAAATCAGAGTGCTTTTATATAAGCCAGAAACACTGAGATAAAAGCAAAGAGGTCATGTGCTTATCAAGCCCCCATATCCGCACTATAAACTTGGAACAGATCTAACATCGGTCTCCCTGCAGCATCATGTTGGAATCACAAAATATTGTGGTTGAATAGAGAAGGAACCCAGCTGAGATGTATACTTGCAATGTATTTTTAGCAGTTCTTTGAGCAATTGTGCATTTGGGAAAGTAACTGAAGGTGAGGATGCTTTCATTCTCTTGTACAGTAGATTTCCTCCAAACTATGGAAATACTTTTCTATCGACTTTATTAACACCAGCTTTTAGGAAACTTCCGCGTAAAATTAAAAATGAGCCCGCTGTTCCACATTTTTCTGTCAGGTTCTTTCAGTTTTGTCCTTGTGTCATTGACTCTTTTTAAAACACTTTCTTCTTACTGTAATGTATCCTCTGAATTGACTTAACCATAATTAATAAATCTTAGTTTTGGCTAAACCCATGCTATTCACTTTATTTGATTAAAGTGCTACATATGCTGTGAATCACCTTGTTACAATATTATCGGATTAAAATGATTGATTTCAAAGGCATGTTATTTCTAAGCCTTAATCCCCTTGAAAAGTTTTCTAAAGCATTTTTTGTTTGTTTGTTTTACTGTACAGTGATAAGATGATACCTCTAAGTTAGACACTCCCTGTCCTTGTCATCACACTTGTGTCAAAGCTTTGACCCCAAAAAGTTCTAAATCTTCGTTTCCCTTTCTCAACCATTGCAAAAAATGTGGCTTAAGATTTGCAAAGTTTATCATATAAACTGACTTTTTTCCTATGTCACACATTACAGTGTCTCCTCTTCTTTTCAGGGAACATCAGAAATTGTGTTCAGCTCTGCTGCCAGGTGTAAATAACAAATGGATGCTGGAGATTGCCCTTGCAATATCATGATGTTAATTTAATTTGTATTCCCACTTTACAATTTGAAAGGACAATATGTAGCATCGCCCTGCATGCAAAGTAGGGAAAAGATGCCTTATCTTATGATAGCTAATTAGATTTCTTCTGTGAATACTGACATGTTAAACTGGCTTCTGTTAGCAGTGTCCTTCATGGGTCGTACTCGTGTTTATGATTACCATTAATCCTGCCAGCAGAGGAGAAACATCTTGCTGTCTTTGTATTGGCACAGAAGTCTTCAGTCATACCAAAAATAATTTATTCTGTTGGTTGAAGGTATTTCCCTATGAGGACTGCTTTTCATTTTCCAGAAGACAGACAACGCTCTGTCAATCTAGTTGATGCTATTGATATGAATGCATCACAGGCTAATTTCAGTGTCCCCGTTTATTATATAATATTTGATGTTAGTAAAATTCTACATCTTACTGTGATATTTTATTTAGCTCTTTAAATCGTGGATGGCCACTGCTGCCATACATCTGAGCAGAGGGTGACAGGACATGTGAGGCAAATTGAAAAATTAGTTGTCACCAGTATCGATTTGTTAACAACTCTGAAATCATCGACCCGCACCCAAGTCCGTCCACGTCCCTTAAACTTGCTAAATTAATGTTTTTCAAGGTTGCACAATACAGCAACAATAACAAGGTTTCCACATGTTTTTTTTTTTTATAAACAAATCCCTATTAGTGGAAATGTGGCTGAGAAGCTATAATCATGCTGATCAGCTGATGATATTTTCTTGCTGGAAATTGCTACGTTCTGTGCTTGTTTGTTTGCTCAAGCCTACAGCTCTGTTAAATGGGCTAAATGTAATACCAGCACAATAACAAATTATCTGATGAATTTGCATTATGTTGTCGCAGATAACATCCTTGCTCATAATAATCACCCCCGTTTCCTAATGGGCATCTATTATAGCATCTCGAAATATGTTTTTAATTCTACGTGGTCATCAGATGGCGACATTAAAGCATATATGATATAGCAAACAAACAATGTGCCCAATCTGTAAGTTGTTTGATACCTGTGTCTCACTGCTGGGTAAATATAAGAAATTCTATGAGTCAAAAGATCAAATTTGGCCCATGTGACTATGATGTGAATTTGTAGCATGCAGCCTAAGATAAAGCATTAAAGAAAGTGAGACATAATATAAATGTTTTGCTCTTGAATGACAGTTCCTAACCTCTAGTGGGTGAAACCTGGCAGCTGAACATTTTGTGCAGACTCTCCTTTTAAAACCATTTGGGTTTAGAACACTACTGTTAATTGTACAACAAGCTTCCAGGTGATTATTTCGCAGTTAAATCTCAGACTCAGGCTCATCTGGAGAGCATAACAAACACACTACTGGCCTATTAATAATTAAGCACGGCATCAATATAGCAACAAACAAAGGCAAATTTGACCACGAGCATTGCAATTGGGTGATATAGTTGCTGTGCAGTTGTGCCCGTGCACATGTGCGGTATTTACTCTTTTGCAGTTTTTCTTCTAACAAGCACTAGATTTTAACTGGTCTTACATAAGCCTTCTTCCTTATAACAGTGGAGCGTTTGAGAATTTGCAATCAAACAAGCACTTCTTAAGTAATCGCAGCCAGATAGTCTGAATAAATACTTGAACGTTATAACACCTTAGTGGCCTAACTTTGAGTTTCCAACTGAAACTACTTCACTGTGACTTCACTGTGTTGCTGGCAATGCTTCAGTTTCACCCTGGACTGAGTGCCTTGATTAAAAAAAAGCCTTGAATCCACAGTGGCACATTCTCTACGACCTCCTACTACCTCTGCTAAAAGTCAAGTGTTTTAGGGAATGCAGGCAAGATAAATAAGCAAAGTGCAGCCATTCTTAGGAAGAGAGAGTTTCTCCTTTATATGTAGAATTGTTTCATACATGCAAGTGATCTTGTTTGAAAAACAAATATCAAGTGGTTGTCTGGAATATAATATCACAGCAAAGTGTGCAGATTTTGTTCAGGGGGCTGATAATCAGGGGCAGATCTGGCCAGACTGGGTCAAACATTTAAAATGGGGTGGCACAGTTTGAAAACATGGTGGAAATAATAACCTGTATTACTGTAAAATAGGCCAGTGGTGTGTTTATACATTTTTATGAGTCAGAAATGTCTGAAACTAAATTAAAAAAATTAATAATCTGCCTGGTCGTACTCATACAAAATTCTATTGAGACAAAGCATATGAAACCATCTTAAATGTACATAATAGTAACATTTTATCTGTTGATATTGACAGTGATTTATTTCAGTTTAGATTCCGTTACTTCTACAGGGAGTTGCACCTTGGGTGCCACATTAAACTTCGATTTTGGGTGTTAGCTTTGGCCAAACTGGGTCTAGAAAGTTCAGTCCACTGCAGAGACTGTTGTTGCAACAAAGCTGAATCTTGGCCGGTGTGGCCCCTGTCATGTGCAGCTCATGAGCCATGTTGTGATACTGCAGGCCACTTCCTCAGCTGCTGCCTGGCACTGCAGACCCTGTCAGAGCCTTAACATTTATTTTAAATGTGTGGTTTTAGTTTAGAGTGTTAACGTACATTTGTTTTTGTTTTTTCAGTTTCTTTTTTTTTCGTCCTTTCGTCTTTATCCCGTGAGTTCAGTGTCGCCACAGCGGATCATTGTCTGCATGGTGATTTGGCACAGTTTTTATGCCGGATGCCCTTCCGGACGCAACCCTCCCCAATTTGTACCGGGCTTGGACCGGCACTACACAGCTGGGGAGGGGAATGGGCTGACCCTGTGGCCCCTGGATGACTGCCTTACCAACTGAGCTACAGCCGCCCCCGGGGTACATTACTGCTTTTAAACTTCCCTTTCGAATTCTCTGCTTCTAGCTAAAAACCTCCTCCAGATGACATAACCTGAAGGAGTTTTTCACCATTAGGAGTTCAGATAATATCATCTGGGGGAGCTCTGGAATAGTAGGTTGACCTTGATAACATTCTCCATAGTGTGAGCAAAAAGATGACAAAAACTGAACTGAAGGTTCCTCCAAGTGATGTCATGTGGAGGAATTTTTTAAGATAGAAATAGAGAGATATTTTGATACATGGAAGTAAGAGGCACGTTGTTTGGGATTCATTTATATGTACTAACCAAAACCAAAACCAAAACCAAAAGAAGCAAAAGAAGCAAGTTCAAAATCAGTGAAGACAGGCTGTAATTCTTGCAGCCTGTTGTTTTATGGATGCATTTCTTTTTCCTGCCCAAACTTCACATACATGCCAATTTTAACTTATTCATTAACCATTAACATCTGAGAGTGATATTTTACATGGAATTAGTATTTTTAAGAGACATATTTTGTACTAATTTAATAGGTAACATTCAACAATATGAAATCAGCATGTCACCTCAGAAGCATAAAACAGCAAACACAGAGGAAAAACATTTGTAAAATATGTGTAAATAACACATGGAAAGACTCTTGGGAACCTGCTATTATCATGGCAGCAATGATGAAAAAACAACATCAAGGCAGCTGATACAAACAAAGAGCCAGTTTCCCAGTTAAGGATTATGAAAATGCTTTACTTCTGTTCTCACACTAAAAATTACTCTCATTACTCTCAAAAGACAGCAAAACAGTCAGAAGAAACTAATTAACAAACAAGGAAAGTTTTGGATTTCATCCCTGCACTTGGGATTATGACCTCTCATTTCTCTGAGTCAAGATTATGTTTAAAACACAGTTTCACAAAGACTTGACTGAGGTTAATAAAATGTCACAGTAGTAGTGGAATAGATTAGACTTTAAATGAATGGACTTGCCACCCATGGATACAAGAGATATATTATACACCTCTGCTGCCTATTGTAGTGCCATTGTGGCTTATTCAAAGGAGCAGCAAAGCATTTTGATGCCTAAATTTAGTTGAGCATGATTATCATCAAAGCTATTCTGATATGGGAAACAGAAACACAAGCTTGATAGTAGAAAAGGACTTTTTTTTTTTGATAGGAAAAGGATCTTTTGGTGTCAAACTGTCACTGAATTAACACTGATTAAGGTGTAACAAAAATTATGTTTTCAGACTAAAACCTGGATTCCAGTGCTGTAGACACACGCAGTGATAGCTGCGATCTAGATAGAGCTCTCTGCATATTATGGTTTGCCAAACATGGGTAATCTGGTCACTTAACAAGTTCTGTGACTAAACGTCAGGACACATTCAACCAAAACATGGCCTAGAATAGGAAAGTTCTCCCTTTTCCAAAGCAATAAACAATCGGATTTCAGTCTCTTTATACGGAGCGAGCTGCATGCTGAAGATATTCAACATTTAGTAGACAGGGGATCGAGGGGGGTATCTTTATTGTTTTGCAAAAGGCATTTTGCTTCTTTTCATCCATGCACGGAATGGGAGCAGAAATTGTGCCTTAGATACTATAGTTTTTGGAAGATGAATTTAGCCTGAAATGTAACATAATTAGCTCACAAGGGTTTCTGCAAATTCATTGCAGTAGTCAAGGTAATTCCTCTCTGTAGGGAGACTAGCTTGGCATCATTTACCACTTATTGTACCTGTGTGTTAAGACCACTGAAATCAGATATTGTAATGGTACTGCTGCAGGAGGCCAAAGAGGTTTAAAAAAAAAGAGGATTGTTAGATTGCTGCCGCAGAATTAAGGTGGTAATTACAGAGACAAATCACTTGAGTTTATCCCGACTGTGGGAAAAGTAGAAAACCAATTTCTAAATGCATTAAAAGTCCGTACACACGTTTCATATAGTTGCTGTTGAGGATATTCTGTAGTATTAAAGGAACTTGCATATGTACAGTCACACTAGATAGCGTGTGAAAGTCTGCATATGACCTTAAATGCGATCAGATATAAAGGTTCTGCTAAAGAGGAGACCAATTAAGCAAATTAGACAAATATTTTAAATATTCATGAATTCATGACAAAAATTCTACATTAAATTGTGAGTGGCTACGTATACAGTAGGGTTAAAAATTCTTTTTAAAAGGGAAATTACGGTCAGTTGCTTCAAACAATGTTTGTACAAGTGTGGCTCAAACAATGAGATTTTTGGAGAAGAGATGTAGATGCTTACTAGGCTGGAAAGCGTTTTCAAAAGAATTTTAAGAGTTTGGACTCCACCAGTGGCCTGTCAGGCTCTTAAAACAAAAATGCATTTCGTTATTCAAAAGAGGGTCAAAGGTCTGACAGTGGAAGGAGCTGAGGCCGGCTGTTCATTAAAGTAAGCCAACCAAACGTCCGTGCTTTGAAGCAATTCTGGAAGGAGGAACGGGTCAAAATCTTTCCAAGCTGTAGAGCAGGACTAACAATAGTAACTTAACTTATGTACAGTCCATCATCTGATGAATATATGACATTCATGATTTGACCCCTTGGACACATTTCGTATGTTCAAAATATTAGACTGTCCCCCTCTTTGAACCAATCGCCCATAACGAACAAAAGGTTTGCCCCATTTAGAGGCTGCAGCAAATGTTATTTAAACCTAAGTGTTTTTGAGTTTGTATACAATATACCTTAGTGGTATTGTATATAATATCATAATACTGTGGTGTAGTGTAGTACTGTTACTATAGTAATGCACGTTTAATCGTTTTGGGGGGAGGGGTGTGGCTAACAAACCATGACTAAAGACGATGTGACCAAAGGAGAGAGTTAAGTCAATGAGTCTACATGGGTTTAACAAATAAATCAGACTGTGCTTAAAGTGTCTACAACTCAGGAATTCAAAGAAATTCAAAGAAAGAACCGTCATATTTGTTGGCCCAACCTAAATAAGTGTGTACTCCATACCAAGTTATGAGTACACCATAAGTACATTTTTAAGTACTGCACACTGTTTTTTTGGTTATGTAAACTATAGAGTTACTATAGAGGTAAAACTTAATAAGTTTTGTTAAGTAGAAATACAATTCCTAGTCCAGTTTACTTGTTTTTTGCAAGGTAATCGGTTTGCATGCTTTTTTTAAGTAAGGTTAACTAATCAGAATTTAGGCTTGTAAGAAGAGGAAATAAACTTTGTGCTATGTTTTCATATCTGGGAATAACATTTGCACTGCACCTTTTGCTCAGAACGGATGTTCATAATTTTGCTTAATTTTGCTCGGCTGCAGTAAGTAAATTCAATCTTTCAACACCCTAACTGTGTATTTGGTCACCTTCACTCTCCTCCGTGATTGTGTTTACACTACCTGTGTATCCACACTTAGTGGAAGAAACCTGCCTCATACTGCCAAAAAAAAAAAAGAAAATAAACGGGGTTGTGATTTCAGCACCACACAAATGAGAGCACATCACTTCGCCACATTAGAAGCATTAAATTGTGCTTGTGGGTATGAAAAAACACACAATGAGAGCTTTTGGACACTAAACTATTTGGGTAAATCCTGAGTAATTTCGTGCTACATTTGCTGTAAAAACACTGAAAATCACGGGTTAATCAGACAGCAGGTCAGCGTAAAGCAGAGTACCCTCAGATACTTCCAAGACGGCAGGATTACGCTCTTGAAATAGCATTAGCCTAAATTATACTACTCAATCAATACTTATGGCCCTGTGCCACACATTGTGATTTTGTGTGTCTGCAGAGATTACATGCTTCATATTTGTTGTTTTCTTCCCATTACCTCCACCAAGGGCATAATGCTTTCAATCCCACTTCTATTCTGTGTCTTTCATTGTTTGGAGGATATTGCGAAAACTTGTTAACAGATTTTAGACATTTTGTACATTTTCTGTTATTAAAATACATTTGTTCAGCATTGTGCAGCCTTGAGCAAGTGTACAGTCTTTGAGTGCTTTTTGGTTATTATAGTTATTATTTCTGAATGTTCCGAACATTCCTGGGCTTTCTGCAGTCAGGCGATGAGTGAGCCCGCAACACTCGTTTCCAGTGCTTCTGCTTGTGAAAATTAAATTCTTGAAAACAACAGCCATTCCCAAGAAGTGGACTGTAAAATGTTTGGGTGAGTTTTTATTTCTTTCATCTTTTTATCATAAGCTTTCTCCTCACTATCAATTCTTGTTTAGAGCCTCTTCCAGTGAAAATAGAAATAATAGACAAGCTGAATAACAGGCAGGTACGTTTCCAAGAGACTTCTTTGTAAACACTTTTTGTATTTCTAGACCATGACTCCTCCTTTTTATGTAACTAGTAGAAACAGCAAAACAATATAATTATACACTGGACACTTCAGAGAATAAACATGTGTTTTCACACACACATTTTGCAATGACCAAAACTGCTAAAAACAAGCTAAAGGATAGTTCCACTGCAAATACATGACTCACACACTAACTGTGTAATGTGGAAACATCAGGGAGGGTCTATGAAAGGCGTGCATCCTTCCTTATCATAGTTTATTTATAATATCTTAGTGAATCACAGAGCATCTCTCCTACCTAGATCCTGCCGGACCTATTTTCCAGAAATAAGCAGAAGAGGTTTTACCAGCATCTGGTTCAAAAGTAGTGTAGCTGATATTGTTAACATTCAGAGCCTGAGCCGAGAGCAATGGAGCAGCGAACAGAAAACAGTTGAGCTGCTCGCCATCATCGTTCTCTGTTTCCATTACACTTTGTTTTGTAATAAGATCGTTTTGAGAGATTTGCTCTGTAAATATTTACGCGCTGCCATTTTGTTCATTGTGTCACCACTTTCAGTTGTTATCTGATGGACATTCCCAAAGCAGAGATTTAGTTAAACTAATAATGTATGTAATTCAGTATATGCATTGCCACTGATAGATAGATAGATAGTTCTGCCGTTTCAAGACTGCAATAAACAGTGTGACAACACTGGCGGAGCAGGTTGCACTTTGTGGTAAACAGGTAACAGATCAAAATGGTGGGTTTGGCACGTCAAGCAAGCAAGCAAGTAACATATACATATAATGTGACAGTACACTGTGTTTACCCTGCACATTTATTACTTATTCTTTTAAAGTGGAATCGCTTTTGTGAGAAAATGATACTGCTGAGCTCAACTGCAAGTGAAAGTGGGTTTTGCTGCGACATAGCTGATGCATGATGTACCAAACTGAGCTGTTCATGGGTAATTGAAAGCAATTTGTGTTTGTGTGAAGTCAGGCTGTGGAGACCGACTTACCAGGTACTCGAAATACGCAGGATAGGTATTTATAGCTATTGTCTATAAATGGCCTTTTCAAAAAATAAAAAGTGTCAATAAAAAGCAGCTCAATTGTTTCTTAGTTGCAAACTAATTAAAAAAGCTCACGCATCTCGACTATAGATAAAAGAGTCATTGTAGCAATTTGTCGGTATTTTTATCTTTCTTACTGTAGAACCGTAGATTCTGGCTCTGCACTCGGGGACACGGTTGATGATCCAAATGCTATATAGCATGGAGAGTTCTGCCAATATGTCCTTGCTGTTTGAGAACCCCAGCTTATTGTTTGAAGTATGGAACCCCATCAGCAAATACCTCACTGAAATTCAAATGTGGTGAAATGCAGTTATCTTTTTATGGGGTTTTAGATGGAGCTGTTTGGAATTGGGGCTTCCTATTCATTTATTCTGTCACCATTGAGCCGCTCAGCTGTATTACAGCATTGATGCACTGTGACAGTCTTAAGCTATTTTTATCTCCTTTTCCATCCTATTGAGAAATTACAGCTGATATACTGTAGAAAAGTCATGGATTTCCAACTGACACCGAACTGAACTTGATATAGCTCATAACACCGTCTAAGCTTGTGTATTGAGTTTTGTTCCTCTGTGACCTGTAGATCAAAGTAATGGACTATTGGAGGCGGTGCACTCCAAACTAAAGAAGCTTGAGCTACTGAGCAATTTAATGGTTTTGGGCAGGTTTTTAATTACAAGACAGTTTCTCCTCAGTGATTCCTCTACTATAGCAGGGAAAGGCAATTGTACATTTTCACCTGATCAATACAATGAAGATAAAAGGCACCATCAAATCTATTAAGACACAGCTATTCAGGCCAGCAGCTAAGCAATACATTAGCCTAATATGACAGAAGGAGGTTCCAATAACACATTTGAACTGTGGCAAGTTTGCATGATTATCTTCTTACATGAAGATACTGTTACTGTTGCTGCCTTTTTTTCTTTTTTTTTTTGCCTTCGAATGAAGCTGCATGTTTTATTAACAGTACATTAGATGATATAAATGGTCAGCAACATGTCTTTACTACATAGTGCAGACTGTGTCCTCATCGAGCTGCTCTTGAAGGTCTGCCCTTGTTTTCTCTGTTGTTTTGAACATCTTGCACGAATGCGCTGATAATGGTCCAATGACTTTTTGTTCCAACAAGTTCAGCGGGTCAGACGTGTCATCCATTTTACTTTGCTCAGACCTGGTATTGATCTCTCCTAAGTGTAGCTTCTTTTTCTCTCTCTGGGATTTCTGCAGTGAGAGAAAATACTCCTCACCCTACTTATCGGCACTGTGCTCACCAGACATCGCACATCCAGACAAGCTGTAAACATCGATACGGTAGAGCAGACTAGTGAAAAGCTGATGCATTGCAAGCAAATATTTTTCCAGCATGGCACTGCAGTGAAATAACATTGGTTGTCACGGGTGAATTGTTGAAAAGCAATTAGTTTACAAAAGCAAATCTTGTTGCTCTTGTTTATGCAGCTTTTTATTTTGGATCTGGACATTCATTGTGTCTGGTAAGAGATTCAAAATTTCTTCAAAATTTGTATTATTATAATTATTTGTTGCCACAAGAAGCAGGGATATTAGAAAACATTTACTTAAGTAGGTTACTGAAGATGATGAATAAAAATTATACAACAAATTATCCAACAACATTATACAAAAAATACAACAAATTGATCAAAGTAAAGGAAAATGTAATTATTATAGCAAAGTTGTTAAAATTTAATATGTTCATGGGGGAAACGTAAAACAAAATATTTTAATTTTAAAAACATGGAACAGTAAAGTGACTGTAATGGTTCTATTGTGTTGTTGCTTTTTAACTTTATAGATTTAGTTAATGTGATATTGTGAGATTTAGCTTTGCCTGCAAGAAATTTTATATTTGATAAATTGCCAATTATCTTGAGAACACTTTTCTGACTGTGGGGCTTTGCATTCACACCTATTTAGTTTCTTCTCAAAGCCCAAAATTGATAACTCTCACTGACATACAGCTCATTCTAAGACCACATTTAAGCTGAGTATGAATCATTCGTTCTTAAACGTTTCACTGCTCATACAAGCAGCTTCTTCAGTCGGTGGAAAAGTTGAGTCCAGACTAAACAAAGATGACATCACTAAGTTTTGACCAGACCCAGTTAAGTCCGGTTGACATGACTCAATCTTCGGATGACCAGACCTGGATGAACGAGAATATCCACCAACATTTAAGCTCAGTATGTTCTAAAATGCTGTTTTGGTGCCAAAGCAACACGTGTCTCCAAAGGGCAGTTATTTCTTTTCCTTGCATTTACTTCCATCCACATTAAAACACATAAGAAAACAGTTAATTCTCTTCTTAATGAGCCTGCAGGCAGGACGGGCATCCAAGACATTCTTAGGTAACAAGTGAAGAATGAACAGTATTTCATTTCCACCCTCTACATTGTTTAGTCTGAGCAGACTACAAGGGCTTTGTCCCAGAACAGTATCAGGAATCAAGCAATTTGAGCTTCTTTTTCTGTCCAAAAAAAGATGGCTGACAGCTTTTAAGATTAATAGTTGTGACACACCCAACCGACATCAGAACTAGAAAAGAGAATAAATCCATCATATATTACGGTCAGGATGGCCACGAGCGCCAGCAGTCAAACGAATGTTCGTCCAAACACCAGTTGTCGATGGGCCGTCATTGCCAACTTACCTTTTCATTTGAAATAAAGTTTTGATTTTTTTTTTTTTGTCAATGCATAGAATTTTTACCTCCTAGTTTTAACATTCATTCTGATATGTTGCCTAAATGTCTTTTTTACGTTCATTTGGCTTTCGGTGCTCTATACACACTTTTCTAGCAAATCTATGGCAGGGAAAACTCTGCATGCTAATGACGGAAAACTTTGAAAAAAGACGCTGTCATACAGTATGTGCTAAATAAAGGTGCTTAGTTCCCCATCACAGAAGAATAGATGATTCATCCTTTTTTATGCAAGATATGCATATGGTTAGTGTGTGATCATGAGATTTCTTTAAATGCTGGTGCCCTGTTACCATTATTTAAATAGATTGGACACGAGTGTCACAATTGTTGTTCAAAGTAGATGAGAATTTTTTCACACGCTAAGTAAACCTGAACAAGAAGTCGCAACAAGAAAAACTTTTCTAATTTCAATGCTACGTACGGCTACTAGATTTCAACCCCCGGTTAATTATTCACGGGCTCATTGACTGCACCAGAGATTTTTTTTTTTTTAACTCCACTCTTAAGACATGTTTGCATTATGTATGCCATATTTTGGATCCTCCTTTGGATGCCCACTCTTCTCTCACACCTAAACTGCACCTTTTTCTAGAGCTGTAGTGGTTTTTTTTTGGTTTTTTTGAAGTGGGAATGCCCTAAAATCAAAGCGTGAGCTTGTCATGAGTGCTGAAGCGCCTCCTGTGCGACCACGTTTGAACTGCTTTGTCAACCCAGTGCAGTGCGCTTGAAAGTCATTTTGCAAACATTTTATCAGTTATGCTAAGTTTTCCTTTGATACACATAGCCACTGACAGTGAGTAATGTTAGCCTGATTTTAATGTGGGATTAGTCAATGTTTAACAAGGTTTTCTGCCTGCAGACACCTCAAGTAGATAGCCTTCCAGCTTTTACATTGATTTTACATTTCTTTGTTCTGTTCTTTTTTGATCATATGTTTTACTTTTAAGCGAGCAAAGATATGAATAAAATAAATCTATAAAGCAAGAGCATGGATTTGCACCTTTGAAATGTAAAATTCGAGCATGTCATTATGTGAAGCAAGAGGTTGTCTCAATACAGGAAGAAAAGTTGATGTCGTCGTGGCTCTCGGAGGTGAGCTTTTTGGAACGGTCGCCCCCCCCCCCGGTATGACTTTGAGAAGTTCTACAAGGCCTCATCCAGTCACGCTCTGGACTGAGCTGGATGTGAGCGATTTGCGGCAGAGAGACATCATCCATCAGCCACTTCACCTGGGCCTAATGGCTTGCCACAGAGAGGCATGTTTGACTGCGTGTTTGATGTGTGCATACCCCATCCCCACCTACGCTTTTTATGTCGGAATATCAGCAAGCAGCACAGTGTCAGGGCTAACAAATGGATTTTCTAATCCACTTGTTTGCTGAAAGTTCTTTCTTTCCTTCGGTTTTGAAGCCCAAGCCAAAAATGTACTTAAGAACACAAGCATTCCCTCGGACTCTTGTCCATCTAACCCCCTATCCCCCCCCCAACCACGGCTAAAACATTTATGTGGATGAGAGAAAGAGATGTAGACAGGAAAGGCGAAGGACATCAGGAAAGCTCAAATAATGGGATGTCGAGCAGGTCACACCGTAATTGTTAATTACATTAATTCCAGTGCTTTTGGAAGGCAGCCATGGTGCTTTCAGGAATATAAAGTGCTGCTCTCGACATGTTTCAGGTTCAGCCTTGTAAATGGGTCGGAGTGATCAGTCCTAGAATTGAATAATCCTAAGACAGGCCTCACATGGCCTTATCAAGATTATAGGCAGATGGTTAAAGTCTCCACAGCATTACACTGAATAAAACACTGCCTTGGTGAAATTGTATGAATAACTATTAGCTGACTACACAAATATGCTTCTTCATTAAAGAAGTGTTTGAGCTGCATGAATCACCAGGACAGGACAGAATACAGCTGAGTGCAAACTTTGCAATCCCTCACAACACTTTAAGCTAAGTACAAATGTTCCTTCATCATCTGAAGTAACCAAAATACTTTATATGTCCTCCTTAGCTTTTATAGCCTCGTCCAACCTCTTTTTTGAGGACCCTCTGAACAGCGTTTGTATACCTCCGGGTCTTGTTCTTCTGTGAACCAGATTGATTGGTTGTCTGCCATGTGAAGCCTTCTTCAAATGTATTTACAGGTTTTCAATAATATTTAAGTCTGAAGACGCCAACAGTAAAACTTTGACCTTAATCCTAATCATTCCTGAGTCGATTTTGCTTGTGCTTTCGATCATTGTCTTCTTCAAAGGATCCATTGTCTCTTCATTTTTAGCCGGTGGGAAGTTTTGTTTTAAAATCTTCTGCTATAGGGCTGCAATCATTCTGCCTTCCACTGGATGCAGAGCTCCAGTGCCTGATGCAGACCCTCAAAACATCAGCGAGCGTCCACCATGTTGAACTGTGGAAGAAGATGAACACAATCTTTCTCTTTATATAGGATTCAGAGTTTTTTCTCGCCCAACAAACCTGTGCAAATTATGACCAAAATTATGATATTACCACGACTCCTTTGGTTTCTTCTCATGCTCCTTAGGAGACCCCAAGCATGCTGCCCTATGTCGAGAAGTAGGCAGTGCCATCCTGCAGGCTTTTCTCCCAAACCATCCAGACTTGTGCAGTCCACACTTGACCTCTTTTTAAATACTTACACATATGAGACCATTATATTCCCTTTCAAATCCCAGATAAATACGTCAATACATAAAAATATCTAGGAATCTTTTCATGCAATAAACAAACAGCCAACAAACAGGAAGACTGCATTTCACTGAACAATGTGTTTCCCCTAGATGCAAAATTGTACTGTACTAAATTCTAAATTACTAAATTTTACAAAAATTTTACAAACTCACTGAATTTAAATCTACTTAAAGTCAGAGTTTTACACATTTTGAATTTATCCTCAGATTTGTTTAATAAAATCTCCCCTCAGACAGAAACGTCTGGCTAAGAGTTTTCTGATCATTAAGTTCTCTCTTTCTCTCTCGAAATCTATACTGTATTTTGTTACCAATTTTTTACTTCTTTTATATACTGTTGGAGCAATTTTAAAGTCTATATCATTACATTTCAGTAACTGTGATTTGGGAAACATACTTTGAGGAGTCTTATAATAATAACATCTATTGATAATTATTAAAGCTTTTTTCTGTAAACTGAAAATTTGATTAGTGTGAATTTTACAGACATTTCTCCAAACCGCTACACAATAGATGATGTATGGAACGATAATAGAAGAGGACAGTGTGCCTACGGTGGCCCTGAAAGCTCAAAGCACTGCAATTTGAGAAAACACATGCAAATAGACAAAACACACGCAAATATACAAAAACAACTTTGACAACACAGGTACAGCATCAGGAAACACGCAGCAAAAGTCACAACACAACACAAAATGGCATCGTGAGCAAAAAAAACAAAAAAAACCAAAACATTTGCTTTGAGATTTCAGGGCCACTAATAAGCCACAACATCAAGTACAGGTAATACAATCAAATGCAGCAGCTCTACCATAAATTCTACTTTTACAAAACTAGAATTTCTCAACTTTTCAGTTAAAACTGTGATTCTACGATGCGTTTTTGTCCATCATATTTAAATGAATCAGGGGGTCATCATTAGACCCACCTATTGATATAATGCACTATACATCTCCCCTACTAACTATGGCCTCTGTAATAAAAATTCTACCAATGAAATTAATAAATGAAAAAACTACATGTTCACATTTATTGTTTCAAAAAAGTTCCTCTCAGGATTAAATTAAATTCCAAATTCCTTGTAATCAAATGTCCTGAAGTGTGTTACTGTTCATACCACTTAGATTATGTTGGCTGAGTCCCTCACTTCAGTACATGTCTCTGTCGTAGTAATACTTTGCTTGATGTTTCCCACATCTACCTGCTCTGTAGCATTTTTTTGTGTCCCCGATTCATCAGTATGAATCCAGTGCTTTGAAATTTTCAGTTACAATGTCCATATCACTTGTATGTTGTTCTCTTGGTAACGCTTTGGATGTTACCATTGTGTTTCATCATGATGTACCTTGTCAGGAGATGTCTGCCCTCCTCTTGGTGAGATGCTCATTAAGGTAAATGTTGCTTCTCTTTGACTTTTTTTTTTGTCTTGTTTTAATAGATCAGCCTTGTGCTTTCTGTTTTTTAATATGATTATGATGTCTGGCTTCATTTCGCTGCTTCTCCAGGGCAGTGTGGCAAGGTGTGATTGACTCACTTTCTTATTGTGGAGGAAGTGGATTATCTGCTGTTCCAGTGACAGTAGCTTTGTTTATAGAGCATCTTCTCTGGCTGAGTCTCTGGCCACCACCCAAACCTGTGATCTCTGTTTGATTTGTGGTCCACTTATAATTATATCCTCCGTATAAGAATAGTGCTCCAGCTTGATCACCCTGTACCCCAGCTCTTCAATTTTCCGATCCCCTTTTATCATTATTTCACCTTGCAAACCTCCTCTATTATTCCCAGTTGCTGTGACTGTTGTTTTGCAATTTAGAGATATTCTATTCTCCTCCATCTCTTTTTTGGAAATTCAAGGTTAAAACTTCTTTAAGCTTGTAATTAGTTTTTTCGTTTTAAATTTGCCAAACAAGCCAAATAACCCTATTTGGCATCGTACTCCCCTAAGTTGTCTTTTTTGTGGATGGTTAATTAGCTCGAGCAAGAGCGTGTAGCACCACATTCAGTTATTTTCTTTGGTTTTCTACCTCTCTCTAGATTTTTTTTTTGTGTGCACGTTTTCTTTTTTACATTTCTGGATTATGGCCTTTACTGTTAGTACTGGTATCCCTGAAGACACTAGCTTTACAGAGGTTTACCAAATCTCATTTTGAGGTCTTATGAATGCTGTTTTCATGATCCCATTGTTTTTGTTGCTCTCAGCAAACTGTTTGAAAGTGCCCCTGTAGATCAACCCGCTTGCAAATTTAAACCTCACTCATCAGGCATTAAGTGATGACCGTATTTTTATTTATTAGTCAGAGGATTTATCAAGGTGGATGTAAACATTTGCAATTATATAATTTTCTTTTTTTTTACCATTACTTTCAGTTTATACATGTGCACACTTAACTGTAGTTTGATACAGTGGTATTATTAAAAGAAAAGCTTTATGAATGGAAATCACTCTCAGGATGTTTGCTTTGACTCTGCCATGTACCATGAAGGACGACTGGACTGGAATTGACTTTGACAGGTGATCAGAGTTGTCTTGTTTGAAAGCAGGTTTCTATGTTACTAAGGTTTGTGTTTCCAAGTCGGATGTGTACTTATATGTTTACAATGTTTGCATAAGGTTTCAAATTATTCTCACTAATTTCTTGCAGTGACTTATTGCAGTTGTTTTCGCACTTTATCTTGTACTTGATATTTTGACACTAATTCCGTAAGACAAATGCCTGAATTTGGAAATATTTGTTCCTTCATCTTTATATCTGTGGTTTTCATCATAAGTTATCCACATATTATTAAAATTGTTGTTTTAAAACATATATGGTGACTTCTTTGACTTTTATTTCTTGCCTAAATCTAAAGCTTATATCCAGTGGCCCTATAAATGGCCAACTGACAAAGATGATCTTGCTTCAAATTTATACCTTCACTTAAAACCCTGCAGACAATTATGGTCCAAACTGAAGGTAATCAAAAAGGCACTGGACAATAACAGCAAGCAAACTCAGACGTTCACAAGTGTCCCGGCCTGTAGACACTGTGATTCTGTAATGTCTGCTCTTTCATCTCCTAGCCAAAAATTAGAATAGTGTTTCTTCTTTGAGCTGTCTGCCAGACCAGTGATTTAATTGGACTCTAAAGAGAAACTGTCAATCATTTTACTTTTCCGTCACTCCAATGCACTGCCGTGGCAATAAAGACATCGACTCCTAAGAAATACAAGTAGAAATACAAAAATACTAATTTTTTTTAATACTCTCAAGCACAAGCACAACCTCTGATGTACATATACCTTCCCAGTTTTACTTGCCACCCCCAAACCATCTGCTGTCAGACATTGGTAATTAGTTTTATGGCGTTCTTGGCAGCCACACTATAGCTTCACGATAATTACCCTTTTATTGTTTTGTATTCTATTGTTAATGTTGTTGTTTCATTGTGGTCCTAATTAAAAGTTTGGAGTTTACACAGACTCCCCTTTTTGTCCTTGTAAATTGCTTATCCTGCAAAGCCAACATTATTGGATATGATGGGTACAGCGAGAGACTAAAGCAGATTTGATGTGGGACAGTAAAGCATCTCAGTAATGTGACAGACTGAAGGTTCTAGACTAAAAAAAAAAACCACAAGAGTTGCTCTCATCACAAGCTGTAATGATGGTAAGATGATGAGAAACTATTGTTACTAATTGACTCCAGAAGCCTTATTTCACAACACACCAAAGACTTTACAGGTGCTAGAAACAACCTGCGTATCCCCTCTTCAGAATTCTTTGACATTCCTCTATTTCCTTTTCCTCAGCCTCCCCCTTGAGTAGAGTACAAGCCAATATTCATCCTGCATCTCTCACTGTGCTGTTTGTTTTAATGGCTTTTAAGCCGACAGGTGGTCAGAGCTGGATTTCTCGAACCTTAGATGTGTTGTCTAAAAGCTTTGAGCTTTGGTCATAATCACAGCCAGATCCATTTACACACAACCCAAGCACATCCAACAACACATTAACGTGAAGTAAAAGCACTCGAGATTAAGTGGAAGACTTGATGTAAAGGAGAAAAAACAATGCATCTGGTATCATCAGACAAAACTTATCTCGATTCTTTACTCCCCCTCCCGTGACACACGATGTTCTCATGGTTATGATCAATTTACTCATTCACTCTCAAATACTATAGAATGTGAAATGTATTCACCGAACCTAAGTGTAGGTACTTTATCACCTTTCTCTGCTCTGCAAGTTCTCCTTACATGCCTTGCACCAAATGATGAGCTGAACATGGTTCGCCCATGAAAACACTTTACACATTGCTTGAGACATAATGTCCCCCTGTGTGCTGGTACATATTTACATAGAGCCATGGCTTTCAGCCTGTCCGTTCAGCGGTCACCATAGTGAAATGTGTTCCGCACGTTGATTTTGGCATGAATTTTTTTTACGCCTGGTCGGGGCCACACCTGGTGGGATGGGATTGGTACCCGCGGCCCTCTGCATCCCAACCCAATGCTCGACCACTGGGCCACCGGGCCCCCTATTAACACATGTACATCACTTAACAAAATGTTTCTTTTAATACAAGTAACATATTATTGTATTCAACTTACACCATTAAATAAAGTTAAACCGTATAACTGCATGACTGCATGACTTCCTTAATAAACTTAACATGATATCGAGAATATTTTTATGAAACCTGAATAGGAGAAAGGGGAGAACAACAAGGCTCCTTTACTCAGCTTAAAACAGAGTCTCTTGACTGGCTTGGTAAGTCGTTTTTCTTGGTCATCGAGTGCTTTTCCACTCATCAGCAAATGTAGCATATCTATCTTGACATTTAGCTTCACCAGGGTATATTTTAAAAAGCTTGGCCAGCTTCCATTTATTCCATGGTGTAGTATCATCCTGCACAATCAATACATCATTGATCCTTGCATTCCTGCATGTTTTGTGCCATTTTTTTCTCTGTTGTAAGTTTACCAGATGCCTTAACTTGTATCCATTTATTAGGGACACCTACGGTTGAAACTAAGTCAGTCTAATCCAACATTCCTACGATAAATGAGAGAGACGCATGTGCATTAGACCTTCCTGTTCTATAAAGATATTTGGGGGGTTTTCTTTATGGCAGGTAGAGACAGTTGTAACAGGTTGTGCACGTCACAGGCATTGTGGTTGTGCCACATCCAAAGGCTTTTTAAATTAGGTGCAGGTTTGTCCTGCATAAGGTTGCAATCATGGAGCAAGTCATATCTCCTTCATATCTCTGAGCTCACTTCTTGTTCATAAACTTGTAGTCATGCATTTGCTGCATCAATTCTCTTGCGAGTCTCCAAGTAGTATATTTGCCAAAACTTTCTTTTAGTTCATATTTTCTTGCTGCTTTTTTGCTTCAAAATTACTTGCAGTTGCAACTGACTCTACCACCGCTTTAATATTTGTGTCTCTATTTTATGCTCAATCTTCTTCATAGCTTAAACATTAAGACCTTGACCTGGACCTTTGAGCCAGTCTGAGCACTGTGTGCTTGTTCGTCGTAAGATTCCCCATCACGAAATGATTGTGGTACAACCCAAATATTCTCATAGACATTAATCATAAAAATATTGACACACACATTTCCTTGGGTAATTAACTCCTTCACAGACTATGGAATGGGAAACAGATAATTACACTGCCTGAACCTAAGTGCAGGAAAGTTATCACAGCTAGTGGAAAGGTCTGCTAGCATCCAAAGCTATAAGCATAATGTAAACAGAACAGATAACCTTTTATACCTCATTAGCTGCATTAACTTCAGGGGAGAAAAAGAAGAAAAGGACATTCAGGCTTTACATGTCTTCACTTAGCCCGAATCTTCATCACTATTACCACACAGCAGTGTAGTTTAAAACGTTATCTTCTGCCAGATGAAGCAAAAAGAAAAACTTACTTGGGGAAGTGGAGTGTAAAGCCCTGATGATGGTCACCTGAAATAATTCATCCATCTCACAATGACTGCATTTTTATTCTTGTTGTGGAGAATTTTTACCTCAACAAGAAATGATTGCACATTGCAAACTTCTGTCACTGGAAAGAATTTGGTCAGCTCTCTTTTTCATTTTCATACATGTTAGTTCCATTTTGCTGTCATTTTTTTTTTCTTTTTGCAGAATTGTTTCATTGGCAGGATGCTCTGAACTAGAAAAGGGTATTTTTATGTAGCCTCACTGAGTGATTACTGCAGGAAATCCCACTTTAACTAGAAGTTTGTGAAATCCAGACAACGTTATTTTTAAAAATGTCATTTTTATATTTTCTCACTCTCTTGCTAGCCCTGGAAAATGTTCACAGCAGTGCAGCATATATGCAGCATGCTCTGACCCGTCCTTCAATTAATTCACAGTGTTGCTACAATTAATTCAGCCAATCCCCCATGAATTCTGCGTGACCTTGCAATTTAAAACATCACAAAAATATTTTTTTAAAAGCTGTCAAAATCCGGCACATAAGTCGCCACAATCACAAAAATGTCGACAAAATCCTGGAGGGACTGTCTGACACAATGACTTATGTCGGACCACATGATCCATGGGAATTATTAAAGCTTTACTTTCATTCGGATGTAACACATGGTCCCTTATGCCCATAACACTAAAAGTAAATGTGGTCTTCTTCATGAAGTGGAGATCCGTGGTTTTTAACTAACTATGAGGCAGTCAGCCATCATGAAATGAATGTCAAGACAAACTTGGTGACCCTGTAGTCAATAAAATATTTATGTACTTAAAAAGTGGCATCACCATTTCAATTACTAAAATATTAAAATGAACAGTGCACAGTGAAAGTAGCAAGTAGTGTCTGTATCAATAAAATATTACCAGCCACATCAAGATGCCTTCTCTTCCAATGAACGACTACTAAGTTATATTTAAGCTTCAATTATGTGACACATTAGGAAAACTGATAAATGATTGCTGGCCTGTTGGTAGAGAAAACTTTGCGGTTAACGTCAATGCCACTTGAATATATGCATCCCAGAAAAATATTGCAAATGCAGGATGGCTTTTAGTTTTTTTTTTTCTTTATATTTAACAGAAAGGCAACAAATTAATTTGAACGTCAAATTTAAGTTTTTCCCCTCATTAGCCAAACATTCCCCCCTTAGCCTAAATGCCAGCCCATTATATATTCACTGTGCTGACCAGAGAGAAGGGGCACAGCTAGCTCTTTATTTTACACACAGAGTGTAATGATTTGCACTCAGAGGGGGTCTGGTGAGGGCTGGACTCAGTCTGTGTCCTTTAATAGAGCCTGTCTCCAGTGATTAGCAATTGTCGACAGGGGAAGTTGTAGTGCCTAGCACCAGATGGAGCATCTATTTCCTTTTCCCATTTAATACAACCATGCCAACCTATGCTGACAAGGAAGAATTGCCGTACACACAAGCACAAATGAACGCACACATACTTTTGCTCATTATGTCAAATATGAGACAGTGAAACAAACATTGTGAAGTCATGGGGGAGAGCTTGGCTGCCTTTCCTCCCACGCCTTCCGAAAACTTCGGGGTCTCAGGGCCACACTGGCAATCACACTCCAGCTCTCTCATCATTACAGCCTGGTTCACAGTGCAGCATCAGGACTTTCTATCCTGAAACAGGCTGGACCCAAACTAATTAGCCTGTCATCTCTATTCTCTTGTCTTTGAGGCTGCTGGATTCTTCTGTGATTAGTTTCTTCCATGTCATTTCTAAAATGGTTCATAGGCTTTTCTGCCCTTTTTCCAGCTCACAGCACTGACTGTGACAGTCAGCTCATCTTTTCCTCTCTTACCCTGCCTCTAGAGATCAAACCCGGGTTCACCCAGACCTTAGAAATCGAGTGGTTGTAACTGAACTACACCTTTAACCTGTGAATGTACACAAACAGTGCAATCAGAATGTAGCAGGCAATGCATACTGATTATAGTCTGTGTCTTCCTCTGGGTGCTGAAGGCTAAATTAATTTGTATGAAAGTCAAGGATAACTAATGGACAGCCTGGACAAATAATACAATAAGAGCTCTGTTATTCCACAGTAATTCAAAGACACAAGGCTTATTTGATTATATATTCCTACCAAATACATACTCATCCCCATATGTAAAAGGGGACCTAATGGCATACTAATGCACAGTGTTAGCCATTATGCACGAACTGTTTCAGGCTAAGCTACCATGAAAGCCAATCAAACCATAGCCTTCCAAATTCCACAGTGTGACTTATTTTTCAGAACAGTTTACTCTACTGAAATCAGCCATTAATTGCATGAGAGTTAATTGCGGACTGAACTGCAGATGACCTCTGCTGCAGTCTGTTATACCCTTAGAGAAGAGGGTAATAGATTTACAACAGTAAAAGGATGCGCTCAGAGCAGTACAGCCTGGGCTCTCTTGTGGCAATTAGAGCTGGGATGTGATTTTTTTTTTTTTTTTTTAAGGACAGCACCTTGCTGAAATAAAGAAAAGCTGCCAAAACATATTTCAAGGCTTCAGTCAGTCAGAATGGACAGAAGTTAAGGCCACAAAGCCTCATACTTCAAAGATATTCTTTGTCAGTGTCCATCACACGTGGGCATTAACCTGTGGCCATCATATCTCATCATAAATCACCTTCATCCAGTGAAACGATAGCATTAATGCACCTTACACACACATAGAAGCAATCAAATCAAAGCAGGCAGCTACAATTGTGAAATCTGTAAAAGTGACCAAGGAGCCGCTGCTCGTCACATGTGTTGACGGTTGCTTAGCAAGCTCCAGTACTGTACATGAGCCCGTGTTAGCTCAAATGGGCCGGCCCATGTGCGTGCTAGCTCTGGCCTTAATCGGCCATGATTATAACTAATGGCTATAATGATGAGCATTTTCTCCCCAGCAGGACAGTGCAATTAGGATCAAGCGAATTCAGTATCTCCTCAGGCAGTCCGTAAACCCTCTTTCTCTCACAGTCTATTTAGCCAAGCTGGTTCATGTGTGCGTGTGTACGTGAATTCACATCCACACAACATGGTATCCTTTACTTTTAGCCATATTACACTGACAAAAAGACCATTTCATAGTTTGTGATAAACGTTTGCTAATTTACTGACCAAATTAAAAATGAAGTTGCAGTTAAGTAACAAATACTAAATAAAATACTTATTTATTTATTCACATAGCCAAATATCACTGATTGTAAATCCTCACGTAGCTTTACAATCTGTATGACATACTGTTCAAAGGCTGCTAAGCCTCAGGTAGAGCAACAGAGGAAGGATTCCCTTTTCCAGGACAGACAGTCATAGAATCATTTAGAAAAAAATTATATAGTAGATTTACATTATGGGAAATTAGGATGGCAATATTATAGATTATTAAAAATTAACATTTGGTTAAATTAATGAAAATTAGATCTGTTCAAAAGTTTGCATCGATCCTCAATTGTTTCTGATGAAAGAACAATTGTAATGGCTAAATGTGCATAAATATTATGTGGATGGGAAAAAATTATCATTGTTTTATTCTTTTGAGATTGTAAAATAAGGTGATGCAAACCTTCGCACCAAAATGTTTTTGTTTTTCCTATGTATAAGGCAGAAATTGACATGGCCATGCAGTGGAGTGCATAGCACAACTGAAAGAGTCATACAAAATTAAAAAGGTTAAATTAAGAGATAAGATTTGCATTTCTTTGTTTCCCCCAAATGTGAAATTATGCTGGACAGTATTTTAGAACCACTTTAGATGTAGTTATGCATATTAAGAGGGTTTTGTGAGAAACATGCAAATGTGCTGTAAGAAAATCTGCAAATTTGGATGATCAGAGATGACTGCATTATTCATCAAACAAGACTTGCCTCTGGTAAAACTCTCCACCCTGCAGCTTTACCAACTTGTTTTTTGTTTGTAAAATAGTACTGAAGGCTCAAAACCTTAAAATCACATCTGTCTCTCCAGACAAAATTTTTTTGCCTGGGGCCAGTTGCACCATGTGTCTGATTCACATTGTGTTTAGTTTCAATCAATTACGGTGTTTTCATTAAATTGTTGAACAATAAGAGACAACGTGGTGCTTTTAACCTAAAAGTATAAGCATTTGTTCCTTTAGGCAGTTGGTTGCCTTGGTTACTTGGATTCTAAAGTCTTAAAGTGGAGAATATGCATTTCTGTTTTGAAAAGGTTTTGGGATTTACGTCCCGCTGTATCTCTTACTTACTTCTGACTTGTGCAAATTATGGAGCCAACACACACTCTCATATACATACTGTATTCTCATATACACACCCGCATGCACACACCGCGTTTGTCAAATCAAGCGACGTCTCCATGGAAACTGGAGTCGAATAAAGAGATTGCTTTAATCACTCGATAAGTAATACAAACTCTGCTTTCGTCTGGCCAATGACATTCACTTTCCAATATGATTTCAAACTTAGTATGTGAAGTGTGTGAAGCCATTTCATTCTATTACCCAGAGACATACACGGCGACATCTGGGACAGCACTCCAATATGTTGGACTTGGGGTTAATTAAAAGTGTAATGGTCAAGTCTGTATTTCTAATAAAGCTGACAGAAGCTCATAATTCATTCAGATTGATTAGATACAAAAGCAGTGGTCTGTATAAGCAGTAGTCCGAGATGACTGGAACAATTATCCCTGAATCAGTGTTGATAATACCCATTTCTCTGATTGGGACGTGGATGGAAATCCGACGAAGCAACGGGAGCTTGTTGAATTTCTTTCCTGTGTTTAAGAAAAATAATCCTCTCGTACATTGACATATTTTTAATCTGGAGGGCTTGTAGTACGGTACACTTAATAGTTATGTTCTACAGCGAATTTGGTTAATAACTATTACATATATCAAAGTGCCGGGCTGCTGGCCCCTATAGAAAACCCTACTAACACAGTTATCTGAAGCTACAGTGAAGCTACAAACTAGCATTAGCTTCACAAACACACAGCTCCACAGCCCCTAGTTGCACGTCTATATTTTTTCATACAGCTAATTGGACAATGCTCCTAACCAAATATTCCATTCACAAGTACACGCTATGAGAAATCACTTGGTGATCGTTCCACTAATGTTAATATACAAGTGTGCCTCTCATGACAAGGTAACAAATGTGATTTACTGCTTCATACTGGTGCACGACAAAACAAGCCGTGATTGATATGCCAGTTTCAGCTCCTCTCTACCCATCACCAAAAGAACTACACAGCTGCTATCTGTGTTTCCCATCCTCTTCCCCTGAGGCAGTGCTCTGATGTGGATGAAGTGAAGAATTATCACTGTGCAAAAAGATGGGCACCTGCCTGCTGTACCTGGACTCATTCCATAGCACTTTTTAGCGTGTTCTGGTAGCATTCATCTGCACTGAGAGTCAAAAGGAGAGACCGTGTCTTTGTCAGATTAATCAAGCCCACACAGCATTTTCAGATATGGATAATGAGGTTGATGTTAACCTAGCACCCATTTCTGAGATTGACAATTAGCTCACACCAAGGCTGAGATGATTGTGGATATTCCGTTTCACAGTTGTTCACCTTTTAATAAGTATCTTTAAACACAAATATAGCGCGCGGCAAAGTATATTAGAGTGGAATAGAAATAAGTCCGAATCTCTGTGTGAGTGAGTTAGCATTTTTGCTCTTCAGGTTGAATGGGTTCTTTGTCAGATACTAGAAAAGCAAAACAAGGTCATATTTTATCGCACGATATTAAATCTGTCAGTAAATACTCTACGAGGGATTTTTATTTTTTCTATTTCTTTGAAAGGCAGCTGCTAACCCGTGGTTCAATGGTGGTCTTTAGGAACATAACACATCATCATGCCGAGCTGGAGAGATTCACCTACTCACTTGTCCTTGGTGTTGTGTTGTGCTCATCTGTGAAGATTATATTGACACACAAAACATTTACATACTTTGTTCTACAATAATCCAAAACAATCTAACGGAAAAGTCCCATTGTCGAGGAACCAGTTTTATTCCAGGATTGACTCACAAAAATGTAAATTCTAGTGCATCCTACAGCACTTTATGCATTACAATTATTATACAATTATTGTCTTTTCATGAGGTTTGATTTTGATGTCAGCTTTATCATGAGTCATAATAGAGAGTAAGATGCTGAACATTAGAAGATATTAGCTCTCCTTGCTGGGCTTTTTCGCCTAAAGGCAAATGAGAATAATTTTCCTCCATGTAAACACAGTTAAACACATTTCCTCCTGTGTCACTTTGTTTTAGTCGTCCAGGCTGCCACCCTTAAGCAAAGGGATCCACTGGCACTGAGTCACGGCAGTCAAAAAAAAGCTATCGTTTCTCTCTGTGCAATGCCTGGAACCAAAGCAACAAAATATCAGAGGGGAAAGAACATCAGAGCTACAGTACCCTGGTCGGGGCTCGTGAACTCTGAAGCGTTATTATGCAGATAAGACTGTGGCACCCTGGTCATGGAAATGGAAGCAGGAAATCAGACAAGACTGGCAAAAATGCTGTTAGTGATGTAACAACACGCGTGACAGTAATTACAATAAAAGTTGTCATTCAGTCAAGAAGTGAAATACTTGTGCAGCACTCGAGCTGAAAGGGCTAATATTTGAAGAAGACAGAATAGGAAATACTCCTGTCAATTTGCTGTATCCTATGAATAACAGATTAATACAGGACATAAATCATGCAAATAGACGAACGTGTCTTCATTTAGAGAGCTCGGAAAAAGTTAAATCGGATTTTCGGCTGAAAAGCTTCAGAGGTGATACTTTGGGCTTATGGACAGTCGTAATGTAGTGAATTAATGAGCAGGGATTATTCCGTCTTTTTCAGCAATCTGCTCATATCTGTATTTTATGTCTCCCCAAACAGACTTCTTCTTAAATCTGCATTGTTTGTCTCCCATTTGTTTGCCGTACTGTGCCGTTGTTAATGGAACAATTTCACAATGAATGAATTTTAACAGTCAACGTGTTGTGAGTATAGCTGTTAAAGTCGATGATGATGATGATGAGACTTTTTCTTGGTGTGTACAACAACTTGCAAATCTCCGCTGATGTCCCTAGACCAAATTAGATTAAACCTTAACAATCCCTGCAGGAAAATATGAAATCTGTTGCATAATGTGGCCTAAGTGCTTAAATTTGTAGGGTGAGTAAAAGAAGTGTTGAGAGCGTATTAATCCTCTTTTTCCTTGCTCCGTGTACTTGTTATATTAACATAAAATAAAAAAAAAAATGTGTGTACTCTTGAGACAACAGATAAAACAAACCTATATAAACAACAATAAATAGACATTCTCTGTGTGTAAAGTCAAAAAGCATATTCAATTAAAATGTGAATGAATGAATTAGTTGTGTCTCAAATAGCAGCTGTTTTACAGATTGTTCGTTTTTTTGACTTAACATATCATTAATAACAAAAAAGATGCAAACACAGACATGGAAAAACCTGCTGCTGGTCACTGCAAGAGCAGCACCGTTACGACGTGATAACCACATGAAAAATACTTGACCCAACTATGGCTGCACTTTGAGATAATATTCCTTTTGTTACTTCTAAGAATTTCCCCGAGAGAGAAAACATATCTCATATTGCTAAAAATATAATCCACTCCCAGGGGCTCTTCAAGGTCTGAAAGGCATTCTGAAGAGTTTAGGAACATTTTTGGTTATTTTTATCTGTCTAAAAATACAGGAAAATGCAGTCAAATGACTTATGTTTTTCTCTACAAATGTAGTAAAACATGAATTGTGTCACCAAGCTCGAGCTTTTACAGGACGTGTTGTTCTACACGTTCTAATTTAGCATGTGAATAAATGAATAGCACAACAACATAACAGGGGGAATGTTTCAATCCAGAGCAAACGTAATGGGTTCACTACACAGGAACTGTATTAGCAATGAGCCACATACAGTAGCTATATGTTGGGTTATGTGCGCATTTCCAATTTGTGTTGTAAACCAAAATGTATGTTATGGGGACTCGATTAAAACATCACTTTTCTCTTAATAAGGGTTATGAAACACAGTTAATGCACACTCACTTTGCATGTCGTACAGTAAACCAAATTCCAAATAAACATTTTGTTGCAGCGTGTGCAAAGGTTTAGGCACAGCATCTCCTCAGTAGCACTTCCACTGGCACGTACTACACATTGCAAATGCCTTTTGTAGCCTGCCAAAAGTCTGTCTTTTAAAATATATTTCATTTCCCCCCCCCCCCTTTTTTTTTTTTTTTTGCAAAAGGCTGCACAGATCTGGGGTCATCTTTAAGTAGTCCATGGTGGGTTTGAGGTATGTTAAAGATAATTATCCTGTCGTAAAAGCCATCCCTTTTTTTCACCTTGAGCTTTTTTTTTTATTTACAGACAGCCAGATATTTGCTTTGAGAATTTGCTGGTATTTAGTGGAATCCATTCTTCCTTCTTTTCTTGCAGTATTTCCTGTGCTACTGGCTGTAACACAACCCCCAGAACAGGACATACTGTATATACCACCATGCTCAACATTCAACAAGGTGTTCGTTTGAACAAAGACTCCTCCTTTTTTCACCCCAACATGTACTGTATCTTCGCTTGTTGAGGCCAAACTGTTCTAGTTTTATTTCATCAGACCACAGCACTCGTTTCCTCAATGTGTCAGGCTTAGATGTTCTGTTGCATACTTCTGTTGTTGGCTTCCATGGTGAGGAAGCAGGTTACGCTTTCGTTTATAGATTTTTCTATAATTCTATAGATCATTCTGTGAAGGTCTTGTTTGTGCAAGCATCTCTTGCACAATGCACCACAACTCCCAAGTCTGTGAAACCTAACTTCAGATTCAAATAGGGGGTATTGATTCCTCTTTCTGACCAGGTTACAATCAATCTTCCTCACGATTTTCGTTCTGGACCTACCATCTCTTTATTACATCTCACAGTGTGGAAACTAAAAGTTGAAATTGTTTTGGTATCTTCTTCTAGCCGTCCACTAAAATTATGGGTATCATTAAGTTTAATTTTCAGTCTGACACAGTTGTAAAGCTTGGAAAGTGGCAACAACTGACACTTCCTAAAGACAATTGTTGGTAACTGACATTGTTGATGTGCCCCAGGCCTAACAAGCTAATCAAAGCCAAATGTTTCATTTTTTTCACTTTATAACATGAAAAATAACGGCATTGAAATTAATTGAAAAGATTGAGTTTCATGCTCCATATCCCAGAGAGGCTGTGTGTGCTGTTCCGTGTAAAATGTAATAAATATGTGAATCAGTGGGTTTTGGCGACCAGACCTTTGACTAAAACTACTGTATATGGTGCCTGAATGTAATGCTGTGTGTGTGAATGAGTCCTAAAACACAGCTTAGTGTGTGGGCTTCCTAAACAGGTGTTTGGTCAAATGGCTGAAATAAGGTCTGTAGTTAACATAAGATCAGAAAAAGTCTCCTGTTTTCTTCACTAACATAAAAGTCATGTCACACAAGTTGACGGAAATATTAAACATCATCCAGTCACTAACCTGCCTTCAGAGCCTTGTTACGGTTATAACTCACACTTCTCATTAGGTATATCAGCTAACTTTCAATATCATCAATAAATGACAAGCTACTGATGTGAAGTAAAGGGAGAATGTTTTATTAACCTCCTTGACAAATGTAATAACACAAACCTGGCTACCGTTACCTTTCACTCCTTGGCAGTGGCATCTGAATAGCCTCCTTCGGTGGAAATTCTGTCTAAAGCAGTTCCCTCAGTAGGTCGTGATACTGCCTGGAGACTAAGGTTGTCCGTCTACAAGACATTTGGTTGTTTCAGTTGGTGTTAGGCCAACAGTCCTGTCAAACTCAGAGATTAAAAAAAAAAGAGAGAATGAAAAAATCATAATCCCACTTTTACAAGATTTGCTGTTGTTGAAATACCTCATGATTCTCTAAACTTTCCTCACTTGAAGACATCTAGGTGGATGTGGGATACGCTGAGCCTCCTGTGCCCTCACCACAGGGCTTTAACAGCCCGCTCTTTGATGTGCGGTTAGGTGGGTAGATGTAGAGACAGGGGAGAGTGAGACAGAGAGGGAGCAAGCTGGTATTAAGTTCGAGGCCAAGTTAGTTTGATCATTTACACTTTTAAGCTCAGGAATGGGCTTTCAAAGCTGAGAACTGAAGTGGAGGTAAGTCACTAGAGAGCGCGTCGGAACTCAGGATTAATCCCACTTGTTTACATAAACCTTTAATCGGTTTTTGGTTAGCAACCCAGATCGAGCACAGTGAAAACAAGGGCATCTTTACAGCGATTGCACATGTTAAGCACCGAACGATGAATCGGACCAAAACCAAATGACTGGTTGGATTCGTTGTTTGTTTCAACGATGACGCACAAACAGTAACCTGCTAAAAGGTTCCACGGTACAGACGATGTCAAAATCCTATAAACATGTGAAAAGTGGGACTAAACAAATGTCTCCATTATAGACCTCCATAGCGCCAAGCAATTAGCATGGAAGCAATATTCACTTGGTAATAATGCATAGGAACATATATAAGTACAATAAAAAATGATAATGAGAAATGGGAAATGGCTTTTACTGCTTCAAAACTGAGACACACTACATTCACTTACTCCCATATGAGGCAATAAGTCACTGTTGAGCAGTTGAGGGGGACTTTCCAAACACCCCCTAAAAGGAAATATGGGGAGGGGGGTTTTATTTAACAGCTCATTTAGCATTCATGTCTAGTACCTTCAGTCCAGGTTCCTAATGGCCTTTATACCCCAGGTTTTGTCAAAAGATATATGCAAATGCCAAACATGTCAGCAGGAAGTGCATCCAGCTCTCTCGGCATGGAGACACATTTTATGAAGCTGCAGTAAAGAGTGTAGCTTAAGTGGGGGCCTTTAGCTGGATTTTAGCACTTAACTGTGGCTTACCCAACACACTGCGAGCAGAAGGTTTCCATTACTCTGTCTTAACGATGTTAGGAAAGCTGACAAGGAAATAAATGACGCTTTATGAATCTTTGACTTTTGTGATTTTGTTTCATTTGATTAATAATGTCACTCTCAATCTCTTATTGTTATTACACTGTCAGATGACATTATGATCGTGTCAGTAATGTTTCCCCAGACCACAAGTTGTGAGGCAGATTTTTTTGAAATGTGCTCGATATGATAGCAAGTTATTAGGTTCAAATGTATTCATAATGCTAATACAGGGTAGCAATGGTCTAGTAATGCTGACAAATGTTTTTACCCTTTTCTATTGTTTGATTTCATTTATTGTAATTCAGAAAACGGACCATTACAAACGTAGGCCCTATTTTCTTTTTTAATTTTAATATATCTCTAGTCACACTTAGCCCCATGCATCTCTTCCTGATTGATTCTATCTGACTTGGTTTCCAGGATGACATAAAGCCTAAAAAATCTAAAGCTACTGGTGGAAAAAGCCTCACGCATCACGCAAATAACCCGTTGAACATGGATGAAGTGTGAAGTGCGGGTGTCGCTCAGTTTTAAAAACGGCGTGTCAGGAGTGCTGCATACGGCAGCATTACAGATTTACTGTTACCTACAGTGCGACAATGAGGAGAGAAAAGAAAAAAGATGCTGAAACTGTGACTGCATGCAAACCTTGTGCAACACATGTCTGAAACTGACAACATTACTTTGAATATAATGAACCATTTCAGAAGGCATCACCCAGGCAGTGTGTCCACTGAAGGCGCAGAGAACTGTACTTCTCTTTGCAGCCATCACATACAGATTCAGACATAACTAAACAAAATCCAGCATATTAATTTCATTTATTTATTTTTTTTAACTGTAATGTCACAGGGTATGTTTGGTTTATGCTGCACTATATGTTGACTGGCTGCATCTAGAATGTGGCTCTGTTTGTGTAAAAGGTTTTTCTGCGCTAAGTTCTGCAATCACGTTTCATATGTTATTATCCAGAGTTTTAAGGTAAATTGTTGCCAAATAAATGAAAAGCATGGCGATATTGGCAATGCTCTTCCCCCGACTTTACTGAAAACATACCAAACTGAACAAAACTATGAATTTGAAGAGGAGGAATCTGCTGATGCACAGTTCAGACTTCAGCATAATGTTTGTGTCTAGTAATTTTTTTTCACATATAGCAAAAAGATAGATAATTTCATGTTCGAATTTAATGTTTGAAGGATACAGTTACCCTGATAACTAATTTAACACAGTAGCAAAACTTTAATATTTTTGCAGCACTGTAGGACCCCCACTCTCACCTCGAAGCTTTTACTGTTTTATTTTTACCACTACCTGCTTTTTAATGTTGTCATCACTGTGCAAGTAAATGAATTATTTTCTTTTCTTTTATGTGGATTACAAGAGTTTGTCATTTTGAAGATGGCAACTTGTTCAGCATTTTTTCCTGCAACTCTGTGGCGTTTAAACTGACTACGAAGATGTTAAAAACATACAGTACACTGCAACCAATTTCATTCTCCCCCTAACAGCTGGTTCACATAAAAGCCATCCTTGCCTACGTAGTGGCTGGATACTTTCTAATCCCATTACGTGTGAGGCCACTTGTCCACCTATTACACAATAAGTTACCAATGGCACTTAAAGGGTATTACCTGGCCACCCAGCTTTCCCCTGGCCAGCTAAAACGGAAGGGGAGAACATTCCCAGGCTTTTATCAGGTGCTGCAAAGTGTCATCAGTAAGTGTTGGTGGCATGTGATGTGCGGAGGTCCACTGTCAGCTCTGTCTCCTTGTCACTAGATGTCACTTGGATCACTGCCAGGCAGAGCTTCAACAAGTGTTTTTCCATTTCACCGCAGCTTCATCTGGACAGAGCAGGGGTCCTGGTTTTACAGAATGCAAGACAGTTCTACCTTCACCATCACTGTTGTTTGAGGCCAGTTGGAGTACGGGTTCCTTTACTTGCCCGGTGTGACTTTGCATTGTACATTTTGAGACATGCCTGCCATAAAACAGCCGTGTGACCGTGCTGAAAGCTGTTGTATTGTGTACACGAAGTCATGGGTTTCTTGACATCTTGTCAGTGAACTTAGGGTCTAGTACGTGAGCCATGTACTTAACCAAATTGTAACGGTTCCCACAGTGAGAACACACCGTGGGAGGTATATTAATCACTAAAGCTCAGAGTTGCTGTAGCAACACCAAGACACAAAGTCCTCCCTTGCTTACGTGCGGAGCCCACCTGGCTAGTTTTTATAGGACTAAGGGTCATGTTGTAGTAACACAATGCAGAGTGTTTTTTATTGATACAGTCCTCGAAGGATGAGAGCAGATGTGTGTGTGTGTGTGTGTGTGTGTGTGTGTGTGTAGGCTTCTTCCTTCATGTGCACATGCAGGGAATAAGATAAACACCTTCCCTCCTGACAGATACACTACCCCAGATTTGCGCTCGGTTCTTTAAGCGACAACTATTAAGAATTGATGAGCAGTGTGACAATGTTTCACAGCTGGTTCAGCGTTTGTCACGTGAAGGACGGTTCAGTACAGTTTAGCCTGACGTGAACCACCACTGACCAGTACTTTTCCACTCTCATTTAACAAGGCACTTTCCCTTCTGACAACAGCTGTGCCACTTTGCAGTCCTCATGCTGGATGATACCTTATATGGTTTTGGTTCCCTAAATGCTGGTTGCAGTACAGTCAGACCTGACAACGTTCGGTTACCATATGAAATGTTAACAGCTGTAAAGGCTGGTCTAAAAATAACACTTCTGTTTCTTTTTGCTTTTTTTCCTCCACTTGTTTTGTCAAGTGGGAGGACCTTCTTTTTTTTTTTCTCTCTCTCTCCTTTAAGCATGAGCTTGGCCTCTGAGTTGGGAGCTTGCTCAACTTGATCCGCTTTCTTCATTCCCACTGCTTGCCAATTTTCCTGACAACTGAAGCAGAATGCAGACAGAGAGAAAGGGGGTTGGAGGCTGACGCAAAAGCATGACAGTCCGTCTCTGCCCTTTGTAACGGCTGTGCTTAAGGACCCCCCACCCCCGCCCCCACCCCACCCCGCTCCATGCATTCCTTTCCCCTAGCCTTACCAGAACAAGGTTTATCATCTGTGATAAAGTACCCATGGTCTGGGAGGAATCAGCCCTGGATGTTTATTACATTAGGTCAGCTCGTACTAATGGAGAAACTCCTACAGACCATGTCATCGCCACAGGGCAACCGGGTAGCGGATACAGAACAGCATTACTTCTCCCTCCTCTTCCTCTCTCTGTTCTTTTTATACACAGACAAAAACACACGCCCACGCAGGAAAGGTCACACTCGATTGGAAAGCTTATTACAGACTTTAGCATATGCAATTTATTTGACTCTATGTAATCGGAAAATAAATGAGCAATTACATATTTCGTCTCCTGCTCACATACAGTGCTCTGTCAGATTCCATCTATTTGGCAGCAACAGAAAATTAGTTGTTAAATGGTTTAAAATGTTTTTTATATTCATGATGTTGTGTGTGTTTGTGTGCTTGTGCGTGTAACAACGACACACCTGCATATGTGTATTTGCTATGCAAAGTTCTTACGACATATGCTTTCTCTATAACCTGCGTACGGGTTGACTGAGTCATGTTTACACATCTTGCGGTCACACTAATTTCATGTTATGTTTAAGATCCCATTGCAAGATAGGGTTTCATCACTTTAGGCCTAAAAATGACAAAATCTATATGGCCCAGTTTCTATTGTTTGTTTCAGCACATTCCACATAAATCCATGGTAATAACAATACACTTGTCGGACATAAAATAAACCATTTTTTTTGGTCTGACATCTTTTTTCCAGCAAAACAAAACGGTTGGAAATTGGTAAATCTCATGCGAGAGGTCGGCAAACGTTGTAAGACATATCTACTAAACATAAAGCCAACGTGGATTCGTAGAGAGAAAATGCATTTCTAGTATGAATAAATACAATTATATCACCCCATCGACACCTATTCCAGTGAATACTGAAAGCGCAGCCTGAGAGAGATTGAGTTGTCAGAATGAACATTATTGCAGTTTAAAATTAATTCAATGATTAAAACACACCCATGTTGCAGATACTGTAAAATTGGCTTTACAGAGTTCTTTGTTTTAAGTTAATATAATAATCTATACAATACAATAAATTCCGTCTCCTGTTCTGATGCAGACTGATGTTTGCATTTAAAGTGGCTTTGTGAGTTTCTA
Organism: Channa argus; assembly: GCF_033026475.1. Lineage (NCBI taxonomy): Eukaryota > Metazoa > Chordata > Actinopteri > Anabantiformes > Channidae > Channa > Channa argus. The sequence continues at coordinate 3,401,728 of NC_090210.1, read as the reverse complement.
GGCCAATACTCTGATGATGACTTCACTCTAACTTGTGCTGTTCAGGTGTCTGAGAAAGCATCAGCTGCCAATTCACCTGAGGCCCACAATTAGCGTTGAGCAGCTGGTAAGCTTTCTGTGCCACAACAATTCACACTCTGTGGACACAGACTGTCAGCTCTGCAAGATCAGCCACACAGAGCAATGAGCCTGTCTCCTTTCCTTCCCAGTATAGACTTTTATAGTGCTTCCTCCTGGATTTGTGCATGCATGCAAAGAGGGCAATCCACCTTCTATTTTTATGCTATATGCTAGCTGCCAGTCTTTTTCCTGGAGTAAGCCGCACTTTAAAGTCATTTATGTTCATCAGTGTGCCACTTGATGGAAACTACTTCAGTTTCAACTGCTTGTTGACCTCCTGCAGAAAGCATGCAGGTGCTGGCCCTCATGTGTCCCCGGCCAGTGCAACATCAATGGCAGCAGTGGCACCATTAATGAGAGACACTAATTGTGTGTGATCTGAATCATAGAGAATGCTGGAGCTTCCCCATGCTGTGCTAAGCATACTGCATTTTAATGATTATTAGGAGAGCTTTCGAAGGCCCAACCAGATGGTTTCTCTTGAGGCATGCCCTGTTTGGAACAACTGTCATGAATTAAACCAGTTCCCTTAAATGATGTATTCTACTGTAACCACCCTAAATTCATTGTCGTTATAAAAGACCACCGAATGGCAAATAGGGAAGGTCCTGAGGAAAGAGAAATGTTTCTCTTGCTCAAATCTACCTGAGCGTTTATTATGGCTGACAGTCAGATGTTAATTTACATGTTCTCACCAGGACCACTACTGCGCTGGATTGAGATTTAATACAGATAATCGGCTGCCTTCTTTTCAGCCTCTTGTCTTGTTTGTACTTATCCTACAATTAATACATTATACATTTATATGGGGAAAAAGCTCATTTATTGCACTTTGGAAATGCCTTCATTCTCTGCAGCTGAGAAATGCTGATGGGTTTGTAGGGTTGCACTCATCCTAGTTGACAATGCCAATAAAGTCTGTTCAAAACAGCCAGTGCACTGAATGTGACACCTTTCAAACCCCGTTTAGATTCTCCTGCATCAAAATAAGCTGCATGAGCACAGTAATATCACGCTTTGCTAGCCGGTGTGTCTTTTTATTTTTTATTTTTTTCCTTTTTTCCATGACTGATTTAAATAAGCAGCAGGCTTCCACACAACAAGTGGAGCTCAACAATTCAAACGGTATTTTAATTACCTGTCACCACCGTAGAAGGTGACAAGAATAACACGCTGGAATCAGGCTTCAGCGGTACAGTCGAGTGTTTGCATTTTGTGTGAAAAATACTATACAGTACGCACGGTGGTGTTCTGTGAGTTCGAATGCTGACGTGAACGAACATGTGGGAAAACATGCATCACTTGAGGCCCACATTTACAGGCGTGTTATAGTCAGTGACAATTGCTGTGCATGCGTGAATTTGCCTGAAACAAAATCTGACTCACACAAACTGACACAAAACAATGCAATGCCTCCAGTGCCACATGAAACGGGGTGTAGAGGCACAGTAGAATTTTGTGCCATAGCTGTAATCATACAGCGGGTGTTACTGTATGAATCAGTGTCCACTAAAATAAAGCTGTTGAAGTGCCTTCAAAGCACAGCACACAAAGGCGCAGCTAAAGTGTTATCTGCCAGTGGGGAAAATCCTTCCTAGAAGCAGTGCAGATACCTGCCGCAGCGCCTCTCTTCTTCACCTTCTGTGAAAATGTTGTTTTTCTTTCGAGGGAGTGAAGGTGCATATCTGCTCAGAGAGAAAAACATGTTGCTACTGTACCAAAACAAACAGGATAAATCTCACCAGCAGAGGCAGTGGTGCAGAGACAAGCCTGACAACAGCCGCAGGGCCCAGTGACTACTGCACTCTGCCTAATCAAGCAGCCTTTTGAAAATGTTGTCACTTTTATCCCGGCGAAAAGAGGAGGGTGAAACTTGGGTTTCAAGTGGCACTGGAAACAACGGGAACAACAAGAGGAGAATACAGTTTCTTCTTTCAAATTCGTGTTGAGTAGCAGTTCTTCAGGTGTTGCTCAAGAAAAGGTGCAGCAAAGGAACAAATTGCAGCAGATCCGAGCGCGTGGGAAGCAGGGGTACACGCTGTCTTTCACAATAATGGACTCTCTTCATTGTTGTGAGCATCTAAACAGCCATTAAGTGATCCAAGGTGAACACTGACAGTTCTCATTTTGTCAAAGTATTTATTTAGTTGTTTTTTTTTTTTTTCATGTTTTCTTCTGAATATGGTCATGTGGGCACAGAATAGCAGGCTATTAACAGAGTCTCTGTATGACCTTGGTCAGAAAAAAACACTCAGTTATGCTGAACTTACCCACTCACCTGCACAATATCTAAGTGGAGAGAAATCAGCAGCAAGCACTGGAAAAACATTCAAAGCCAACCTGGGTGGCTGATTCCCCTCTAGGATCTTATGTTCACTAAACAATAGCCTATAATATTTATCTTTGTCCAAAACCGACAATCCTTTTTTTTGGCAGTATCCCCACGAAAAACAGAAGAACATGCTGATCCTTTCAAACAAAGAAAAGAATTCATCTCCAGCCACATAAAATATTTCATCATTACCTTCTCGCTGCCAAGCACCTTGTTGAGATGGTATCCTTACATTATTAATGGGGGCAGATTGACCACCATCAATCGAGTTCGGTTTCACCACTTTTCACCACAAAGATTACTTCTTAAACAGGCTGAAGACCATCAGTATCCAGAATCCAAAAATAAATACTCTGCACTCAAGTGTGATATTTACAACCACTCACTGATAATCGCAAAACACAGATGTTCCCGTTTAACGGAAAACATTGCATTTCCTCTCGACATATCAAGTTCTTTTATTTGACCGACATGTAGGCAAACTTCAGTTAGTGTTTTTTCCTTTTAGTGCCAGTGATGACGGTGAGAGCGACCGACCTTCTCCTCTGTTCTCTCCCCCCCCCCCCCCCCCTCTGCCCAGTGAAGGGTCCTGAAATTACTGGTCTTAACTGCTACTGCATTTCAATGACTCTTTCCAATCAAAATAACTCGAGGTTCAAGGTTAAGAATTTATTATAAGTAATTAAATGAAACCTATTTTCGTGAAAACTGTTCGTCTTGATTACATTAAAAAGGAGGTAATTTAGGGAAAGTGTTTTAACAGCCCAATAAAAGTAGGTGCTCCGGCAGAGTGTCGCGTGTCATCGACTGAGTTTCAACAATATATCCTTTACGGTACAGTATTTCTGTTTTGTGTTAGGTCTGAGCGTGAATTCATCTGGGGGCATTTCTGTCGAACATATAAAAATAACAACATAACAAACAACCTTGGATTTTCCTACTGGCTTGTGCCAGTGTTTCTGTCGAACAATATGGAAAATATCAAGGGCGTTGTGTTTCAAACCACATGTTCTTTCAGTTCCATCCATGAAAGATTTTGAAAGATGTTATACTGCCTTGTTATAATATTAGTAACCTGAGTTGTGCATCTAAACATACACTGTCAGCTCTGTGAAATGTTAGAAAAAGATCTTGCAGAAGAGAATAACACTACTTACACCAAATACAAGACTAATGCAGTCCACATTGTTCACAAAGACTCATTTCAAAATGAATGTTTCACATCAGGATGTAGTTTAACTGCAGTCATTTGTCATTAATACTGTATATTTCCATTCATTTTTCGCTTCCTTTTTGCAATGTGCCCTTGTCCTAATTGAAAAGAAAATCACCTTAAATAGCTATTATCAGTCATCAGCAATCATCACTGGTAAGTAATCCAAAGGAAACTCGTCTGTTAAAATAACAGGGACTTTGGGAGAGAAAATCTGACATGTGTAGTAGTGAAATCTCCAGCTGAGGACTTAATGGAGGCCATGTTTAGAGATCCCAGCCTCTCGTCTCATAGGTATCAGTGTCTTTATCGAGACAGGGAGGCAGAAGGAGAGACTTGTGAACCTTGTTTGCCTCTACACCCAAATCCTTCGATCTCAGAAGCCTTTCAAATTAAACAATGTTCAGATTTAGCCTCACCTCCCTGCAGCAGACGAAAGTTGACTTTCCTACATTCCCATCCGTGCAAAAATGGAGAGCAACAAACTTTCTGTAAAAATAAAAAATAAGGTTTGTGTAACGAGATGAAAGAAAAACTTTGCAACATCTGGCAAGCAGATGCTGGCAGGTTAAGATAAACAGAGTTTCCTTTTATGGTAGTGCTCCTACCCTCCACAGAATCAGAGGTATGATGTGGAACACCTTCAAAGGAGCGAGGGGCCAGCACATCTTGTTTCAATTTATCCTCTCACTGGCAGACATGCTCTTTGACCATAATATGCTCCCACCAAGAGGATACTAGGCACATGCTCGTACAATCATACGTTGATAGTGAGCCACGCTCAAAAATGGCCGCATTCTCAGACACAAAAGCTTTTGTTAAAGTCTGCATTTCATTCCACGTTGACCCCCACACAGAGACACACAAGCGTTCACAAACTTGCATATTTTCACTGTGACCTTCTGTGAAACCAGGGCGGGAGTAGATTAATTAGTTCACGGCCAGCCCCTGAAAAACTAGCCTCATGCCAGACCTGCATGTCAGCCTGTACAACATCTGGCAGCGGGCATCTGGTGCCATACATCAAACTAGCTCCTCGATGTTCCACGCCCCACACGGTGAATTTTGGCCCGATCAAACTAACTTCTAAAACCAACATTTGCTTTACAGGGGGGAAAACGGGGACTGTGAAGTCCGGAGGCAAAACAGGTTCTTGTACCTGTTTTTTCAAAGGTCACTGCCAGTCCAAGTACAAGAAGTGGCAAGTGTACTCCCCTTCTGATTTAAGGGGAAATACTGAAAAAAGAGGCAAAGCGTGCACTGCAATGCTCGCTCATCCATATATATATATATATATATATATATATATATATATATATATATATATATTTCTTTTTTTTTTTTTTTGAGGATATGTAACCAATTCCAACCTTAGGCTCCCAGCCTTCATACTCCCAGCTGCTCCGTGCATCCCCTTTGCCAAAGCCTTTGATGTGACTAGCTGAAATGTCACAAACCTACGAGCGCTCCAGCCGCTTAGAAAGCTCTAATGAACAGGATAAAAACACAACCCCCAAATCAATGAGCAGGCAGCAGCAAGCCTGTAGCTGTCACAGTGATATCAGAGTGGGTCTGCCCTCCACGCTGAAGCTGCAGGAGAAAAACAGGCTTCCCCTGTGATAATAGGTAGCAGGCTTTAGGCTTTTAAACTGGGTCACTTAGTGGTGCATGTATCTGTGGAGCTTTCTAAATTTTTCCTCTCCTCTCCTCCGCTCACCCCTCCCCTCACATTTTTTCACTTCACTCTTTCTCGCTCTTCACCCTATGGACCTTTTTTGTTTAACAGCTCACCCTCCAGCACAGCACACACACCCCGAGTGCTCCTCTCTAACCCTGCCACCCACTATCCCCCCCGTGCCTGATAACAGTAACTGCATTCCTCTCCAGTGATACCACGGTGTAATACTGCTGGACTGCCATCTTTTCATGGCCACAAAGAAGCATCGGCGGCCTCCTTTTGAATAGAGCTGCCTATCTTTCTGCTCGTGTGTGGTATTTCATTATCATGTTTCATTGAGTTGTGGCTCTGTCGTGCAGTAATGAGAGAAAAAGAATGGTACCTTTGCTGCCTCTCCCTCTGTGCATGGTGCCATACTCAGTGTTGGAGTATAATTGAATGATTTTGTGAGGGATCAATGAGATTAGGGATTTTTGTTTATTCCACTGTCGCTCTGGATTAGTGGTGCTTTTATATCTGCCTTGAGGAATAGCACATACAGTAAACACACACTAGAGCCGATATAGAGACAAATGTGCTGACTGGATAGCAGCACGGTAAGAATGTAAGAGCGGGGTGTCGAAGCTGCAAATGGGCTTAGTGAACGGCAAGGTTGATGTTTAAAGGGACTTACTGTAGATAGAGACATCTTAATGTCTGCTGCATGAGAAAAAAAGGATACACCATCTGTTTTCTTTGCGTTTCTAGACGCCTGGTCTTTGTGCAGCCTGTGTTAGGCTTTGTGCGTGTCTTTGTGCACACGTGTCAGTCTTCGCTTAGGTAGAGACGCAGCTTCGGAGATTGCTGGGGGGGGATTTTGCTCATGGACCGAGTTGTACAAAAGTAGGGGGGGGGTAGGCTCAGCCATTTTATAATGTAGGCAAAGCCCACAGGCCTGTCTATCTGCTGTTGTGCGGGTAAAAGGAGAGTTTGCTATTATTAACCCAACTCACAGTCCCCCGTCCTTCGACCAATCCAGCAGTAATCCTAATAATCCAAGCTTGTGCTCCCATCCTTCTGTAATAAGTGCCAGATGCCGATAGTACAGATAAACAGCAAACCTGTGTTTTTATCCAAGAAAAATAAAGCAGAGAGGCCCACTGGAATCCACATGCTGTGATGAAAGTATGTGAAAACAGTGGTACATAAGCAGACAAAATCGCTCATCACAGAGAGAGAGAGAGACAATGGGCCTCATTCAAACGCCGCTCGTCGAACAGAGTTGTTTGTAGGTAGCATGTAGGAGGGATTTAAGAGAATTTGTGGCATTCAAGAAATTATTTGTACTTAGACGTTTTCTCTTTAATGAAGGAAATGGATAATTGGTCCAGACCTGTTTTATGTGCCACGTGAAAAAGTGGGACTTTGACTTAGAAGTTACAGTCTGAACGAATAAGGAGTTTAAATATGATCAAAATAGACTAATAACTGTAAAAAGCTGCAATGTCATATTGGGGTTGGCTGTACCATTATCTTCTGCCCTCTCGTTTCATAGAAAGGTTCCACACATTTATCTTTTTTCTTTCTTCTTATGACATAATTAAGATATACATATTGACATCACATTTTATAGTCTGTAGTTCAGGAGAGAAATGTCTCTCCCCCCCGACATGGAATTTCTGTCACAATTAAAACTGCCCTGATGACACATCTGACATCTTATTTCTAATTGTTTTTAGACTAATTTAATGGCTGAAACTACATAATAACTTAGCTCTGTGTGCTGTTTTCTGACAGGAGGACTTGAAGTGCCACAACATGAAAGTACCTTCGTCCAAATGGAAGCAGAACAGTCAGCCACATATAGCAGTTTGTTGGCACCAATTATGCTAATGATTACATCTCACAAATGTGCACTTACTGAACGAGTGGTATTTATGATGTTGAAGTGGGCGAGGTTAAGAGTTTTGTGAATTTGACTTCGAAAACAGGAAGACATTTTGGAGAGAACTGTAAAAGTTTATGGCATGACTGACTCCGAGCATTTTGTAAAGTAACACAAAGTCACAGGCAAATACTGATCTTTTTGGTGCTGCACAGATTGCTTTCAATCCTCAGCGGAGGGGCCAGTGGTGCTGGAAGACCAAAGAGAATGAATCATGAGCAAGGGTTACAGCCAAATACACGGAATATATCTGTTCATTCAACCCACCAGAAGTTAGTGAACTACTGTGCCGAGCGCCATTTGATGCACATCCTCCACTACATTAAAAAGAAGGTTTGTTCTTAAATAGGCAACATTCAGCTTTGACTGAGGTGACAATGAAAGTCAGCAGAAAAAAAGAAAAAAAGAGGGAAATGTAATGTTTGGATCTTTTATAAGACGCCCTACAACAGGTGACCATTCAATTCACCCGGCTGATTAAAAAATGTTCTCACTTATAGTGTGCATCTCTATAGATCTTCCCGAATGGCTTCTTTTGTGATTTCTGACAGTGATTCATTTTCATTGCCAGGGTGATTCTGCCTGACCCAGTTGTAGGAATGCTTGTTTCCCTTTTTCTTTCAGCTGAAGAATATGCTGGCCTTGTCTAATACTCCTGCACAATACCTTTGCCTTTAAGGCTTCTACATAGTCCTTGGGCACTATTCAATGCTGTATTGTTACCTCTGTGACATACCAACAATAAGCCGCAGCTTTTTTTTTTTTTTTTTTTTTTGTTCTTTACGAATATAAAGTCCAGCTGTGCTTAAGAAGACATGAATAATTTAAGCCGTAGAAAGTGCAGCATTATACCAGGAGAATAGCATGAAAAAAAAAAGAAATGTGCTTCACTGATGGGCTTAAAAATGGGCTTAAACCGCCTTTGATGGTAATGATGAAGAGGGTAATAATGATAGTCCTGACAGCACTGATGTCTATGAAGATTAAATGCAGAAGCCTTAATAGTCTTGTTGCTGTCCTTGTGGCAAATGTATCTTTTACACAACAGAGTGCTAAGCAGCGGCCCTCAAATGTGTTTTAAGCGGCCGTTTCGTCTTTGTTTACCACCTCCCCACCCATCAGCACCCTTCCTTCGGAGACAGGAAAACAAGAAAACCAACACCGAGGAGAAATCGATCATAGCATTGCTTTTTCCCCTGTGGAGAGTGAAGCCGGGGCAGGTGACACATCCACCCCCATCATACACGGGCGCAGCACTCCATCACCTCTGTCAGCCAGAACTGCAGACTCCTCATTCTGTCCAATCTCGTGGTCCTTTACCTTATCTTTCCAACCAGTCACTTTGCTCCTGATTCTATCCTCTCAGCCAATTTATATTCTGGAGCTTCACTTTACCCAGTCATAGACTTTTGCCCTTTTATCATTTCATCCAGCCAAATTAATAGCCGCTGCCTTTATGTGTAACATCAGAGGGATCAGGCAGGTAAAAGGGACAAAGACGTGCTTCTCTCTGCTTCACTTCGATACCCTTATGCAAACTAGCTAGATCACTTGACTTTGTAGCAGTGTTGAAAATGTGTCAAATCACTTTTTTTTTTTTTCATGGTATAATCAAGCTTCACAAGCTTTGTGTTTGCCTTTTATAGATATGCACATATGTCCTGTTCACTCATGCTAAAAAGCTAAAAAGAACTACATGACTAACTGATAAGCAGCTTTAAGTTTTAATAAAGTTACATTTGCTCTATTTTATCAGATAAATAACGATAATAATGCCTGATGATGATAATGGAGGATTGTAATACATTACACATTCTTTCAATGTCATCGTTCAATTATGTTTGCTTGTTAGGTTAATGTGTAACTAAAGTCACATTCAGATTATTCTTTACTCTGAATGTGATGCTTCCAAACCCTTATTTTTGTACAGTCAAACTCTAAATCACCAGTGTCTGAATGTCTGTGGTTCTCTGCTGAAACAGTGACTGAACAAACATTGTCCTTCAGTTCAGTATCATCATGAGGATGACTAGTTCACATGGTATCTTCAAATTCAACTCTGTTTCTTAGGTCTCCATCTTTTTTCGTGTTAAATAACGGTGGTGCTCATTAGGCAGAGATGTGTAATTGCGTGAGTCACACACCCTAACAGTTGCTTTTTTGTCTGCACATCACGCTGCTGAATGCAGGACAGGGCAGTCTGCCAGTTCCAACTCCAAAGTCCTGGTTTGCTTTTTTCCATTTTGTGTGTGTGTGTCTGTGTGTGCGCGCACGCTTGTCCGTAATTGTATGTACGTGCTCGTTTCAGGCCCAGTTCTTATTTATTGATTTTTTTTATTTTCATATTTTTTTTTCGTCTCATTATTTGTCTATTTGTCCTCCGTCCATTACAGCATTATTGCGGTTATTGCCCTTTGGAAGGAATTTTACAGAAGACTGTTGTGTAATCAACCCACATACTGTACAATGAGGCATATCTGTGATACTTATTGACTAAACTGTGATGGTTTATTAACACGGTGAAGATAGTTGTTATCGTAATTGACCGAAGAAAAGTGAAGTGATTCAAATCTCCTCGCAAAGACTAGAGGCGTGCCAAGATTATTTCTCTAACCAGCAGTTTCTGTGACTCTTCAATGGAAAAACAAATGAGCTCATTTGTACTCGAAAGCCTTTTTGCAACATTACAAATTACTGGATTAAAAATAGCATAGCTTATTCATTTATCCCACATGGAGATTTAACATACTGCACTTTTACGAACCTTCCTTTAAACAGCAGACGAATGAATAAAAATGCTGCATATACTGCTTTCCAATCTAAATAACTTTGCATTTAATGGATTGTAATCACACACCCTATATAGTGGAAATTAACGTTTGCATAGCAAATCACAGTGTGCGCATCTTTGTGTACATACTGATGTTGTGTGAAGTGTTTCTCTGGTTTTCACCTGACTTTATGTCAGCTACAGGCAAAAAGTTTTCTTTCCCGCATTTTCTTCCCACCATTATTAATCATAAGTGAACGGAACAATGGCCTGAAGACCTGGGAGTTCAGCGATTCCCCACTGATCCAACGGTTACAAACAGCAAAGTGGGATCAAATATGGTCAGCGTTGTCCTGTAGTCTTCAGTGTATCATGTTACGTAATAGTCTCCGCTGTCAGGGGGTTATGAACTCAATGGGACACTCATTTGAAGACAAAGTCTGTGTACTTGTCTGATGACTTTCAAAAAAAGAGGTGACCGTTTGCTCCTGTTGTCTTCTCATACACCACACCACTCACTCCTCTGATGTTCTGTCCTTACCTTTGAATGCCACCATTACAGTATTACTGTTCACCAGACACACCTAATGGGGGGGGGGGGGGGGGGGGGCAGCTCTGACAGAAGTCCCATACAACTGGGAAATTGGGAAACGACAGTCTCTCAGCTGGAAAAATAATAATAAAAAAAAAGCTTTGCTCTGTTGTTGCTTATGAATTATTAATGTTAGTGTTTCTCACTTTAGTCTTGTTTCTTTCCTTTTTGGGGGCATAATTAATATCTCAGGAGCTCTCTGAGTGTGCTGGGGATTAATCTCCCATGACACATCTCCATCTGCAGCCTGGATCAGCAGCCATCCCTCTCTGCATTAGCCCCCAGCTGTGCTACTGTCTGCCCAACCCAGACCTAGCACAGTGTGTATGGGGACCCTCGGAAAAGCAGTGCGATCTGAGAGTGGGAAAAAAGGTGTTAGGGTAAAGAGAACTCATAAATCTTAATATTTATAGGAATTTTATTTCACAGAACTGACTTAAGCCACATTTTCTCTCAAATGGCCTTTTCCCCTGAGATTTGATTGATACTAATTGCTTTTACAGCAGTTACATTTTTAAGAGGGTTTTTTTTGTTTTATTATTTTATTTTATTGCTGCAGACAGTTGTTAGTGTGGCACCAAGAAAGATTGTAAATTTGGCAGTTTTTCATGTAATGTGACTCATGAGGGTTGTTAGGCTGAGAGCTTCTGATACACCACCACTGTCTATCTACACTTGCCCTGATGTCCAATACTAAGGAAATGAGTAATAAGTAGACAGAAAATTCAGATTATTTTTGCTTTATTTGTGAAACTATTTGCTAAGTGGCCAAGAAAAGCCATTAGTGTTTTCAGTGCATTCAAATATAGCAATTTTGTCCTTCTCATGTTCGTGCTTCATGCTGCGATGTACATTTAGATTTTCCCCCCCAAAATGACAGTCGCAACAAATTGAAATAATATTGTCTGCTTTAATGTTTAAATTTATTTTGAAATGTGTTTAACCTAAGTTACAGTTATTAACAAACACGTTTCATCTTGAAGCACGCAAATCGTTTCTGTTTATTCTTCTTCGTAATGAATTCATCATGCAAACATTCCCACCAGAGCAAATTGAAAAAGTATGTGAACCCCTAAACTATTTGAAGTAAGGAGTTAACCAACCTGCGAGTCCAGTTATTGAAGCTTGAGTGGGGTTCGGTGTTAACCACTGCTTTCCAAAAAAGCCATATGAATTATGTTCAGGAAAAATTGACCAAGTCAGAAACATTCTCACGTGGTTCAGAGAAACTGCACTGGATTTTATTGATAGTTGGTGCCTGGCCATTGTTCAACATTATAGAACAATATGCCGAGCTTTGTTTGCAGCACATTAAAAACAACAAAAGAAACCATGACAGCTTCCTGATAGAAACGTCATCAATTGGCTCACTCACTCACTTTAAATCCTCCCAACAGTTTAGGATAGAACAGCGTATCCACACAAAGGCTTACTCCCATTACCTAGTCTTTGTGCTGGGGAGGAAAAAGTCTGGGCAATGTCCGGGCCGTCTGACTCAGACATTGGCATTCTCACATGCAGCTCCTAAAGTCACATGGCAGTGCATGTGTGAAACCACCTACAGCAGGGAATTTCGAGCGATACTGCACAGGCATGCATTCGGAGGAACAGGGTAGATCTGAGCATGCAGTGCTGATCGTGCACGCTCAATTCGGCCTCCTGTCAGAATCATTGGACTGCACATGTAGCAAAGGTTTTGGAATGAGTGTCAACCTACTAACAATTAAGGGACTTTAAATGGTTTCCGTGCAATAAGTTAGTTTTGCAGCGCTCTTCGTTATTATAATATAATAACGACTAATGTCTGAAGGGCAGTGCAGAGTGAGGCAAAGTGTAGCAGAGTAAGGAGAGGGAGGGCTGGGTGGAGCACAGTGGATTGAATTCCACACCCATGTGAGTAATAGCTTAGTGTTCATACTGTCGCTCTGAATCAGGAAATAAACGAGTGATGGTGATATAAAATGAAAAAAATAACAAATTTATCTGTTAAAATAGAATAACAATAAATAAAAAGGACTTCAGTAAACATTGCCAGAAATAAAAGTTATCACCGCCATGGATGGCTGTAGCTCAGTAGGTAAGGGAGTCATTCACGGACCACAGGGTCAGTGGTTTGATTCCCGGTCCCGGCTATATGTCACAGTATCTCTGGGCAAGACACTGAACCCCCAACAGCCCATTCCCCTCCCCAGCTGTGCAGTGCCGGTCCAAGCCCGGTACTAAAACTGTGCCAAATCACCATGTGGACAATGATCCGCTGTGGCGACGCTGAAATCACGGGATAAACCGAAAGGACAAAAAAACAAAAACGCCATAATATATACTGTAACTACTTTTACATTTTTAAACATATTTTGGAAACATTATAATTAAACCCAGATAATTTTCCAGCCAATTACATGTGATGTTAGTTGTTTCTGTCAACAACATTCCTCTTTTACGTGACCACTGTCCCAAGTTTGATTTTGAAAATAATGTCCAGTCGAACCAGTGACACTCAGCTCCGAGTTTGAGTTGAGGGCTCAGGGTTTGATCAGTATAATCGTGGGATTCCCCACTGCTCGCTCAGATGTAGTCACATAATTCTTCTTGCATGCTCAAATCTATTGTTTTGCTTTCTGTCCTCGTGCTCAAATCGAATTCAGCTTTCACAAATCTGCACCTATGTGCTCTCAAGTTTTTTTGACTTGCAGCCCGAGTGGTAATTGACATTTGGGTCGTGTTCTCTCATTCCCAGGAAGAACACATAGCACTACGTATCATGGAAGAAGTGCACTGCAGCATGAAAGGATCATCCCTCCTCGTGAGGTATTGTTAGGGAAACATCATGATGGGTGAATTCATTTATCAAAGTGTTTTTGGTGAGGCCAAACAGGTCTGTGACGCTGAAAGGCTCTGTGCTATCAGCTTAACCACATTGTATTTGTGTATAGTAAGTTGTGACTTAGATGAAGATCAGTTCACATTTCGTGAGCAATGCAATGCAGAAAATAAGGGGATTGCAAAGGGTTCAATAATCTTTTCTCGCCACTGTGTATTTAGGTGTTTTCTGAGTTCTCAAGTGTGATCTGCAACCAAACAGCGTACCTAAATGAGCAATCCAATATGACAGCAGAGACCCATGGGTTTATAAGTCTCCAGGCTTTGGATTGGAAACTGTCCCGAAACTAAATAGCCAAGGAATTTGGCTTCCCCGTAGCCCAGGCGAATTAATAGGCCCTGGGCTCCAGCATGCGAGATATGGTTGATCCAATTTAGGCCATGTTCAATCAACCTAATTCTACAGGGGACACGGAGACCGGGTACTGCAGTGTGTGCAGGAATGGATTGCTCCACAAAGCAGCTTTAAAGGTCATGTTTTCACTGCCGCCATACCTACCAGATACTTACAGAGGGCACAGTTTGCAAACTCGAGTATGTAAATTCATCACAAACCTCCAACTCAACAGTGATTTATGCCGCATGAACTTGAGGGGCCTCAGTTCCCGCTGAAAATGTAAAATGCAGCACTGCGTCTGCAAGGTCCTGTATGTGACTCTAAGGTGATTAGAAGACTCTAAAAATTACACTGACTTTACAAGTTTCTGAAATGCTTTGGAGGTGATGAGAACATCCTGCAAACGCCTTTTAAGCTGTTTTCTTTTTGGTGGAAAACAACAGTAATTACTCGATAACGGTGAAGCTTGTCACAAATTTGTGCACGTCAAATAGGTTTTTCCTGCTCCTCAGTATCCTCATCTTTCTCACGGGCAGAACGGTGTCATGCTTTTCCTTCTGCCATACAAGGAGCCAATTATATTATCAGCATGGGACCTCTGCTTGAGATCCCATGTCCTGATGGTATAATGAAATAAAAGAGGTTTCACACACATGCTCCCACTGTGTCCTTGATGTTTAGAAATGTCTACTTTACAATTTCTGTAATTCTGGTGAGAGGTATATTTTCAGAATTACCACGACGTTGAATGTTCCTCCACAGGGGATAGGAAACCCTAGGTTCCTGTTTAGAAAGGCAGAGAAGATTTCACTGGGGAATTCCACAATGTGAAACTTGCGTTTGGTTTTTCAGGAATATCAGTAGAGGCTGAGTCTGGCCATAGTTTTATATTAGGAGTCACCCAAAATCTATCCTGTAATGTGTGTGGACCTAGTATTGGTGATCTCACAGACAATTGAAGACCAATATTCTTTTGTTTTTATCATTTTTATTGTTAAATAACAATGTAGTCACCTAGACTGAACATTATCTACAATTCACACCATTATAAACTATTGTTTTGATTTGGTATCGGCTGGAGAGAACTTGAAGACCTCAGATTTCTCTTTTTGCCATTAGTTTTTACTGTCAGACTTTTCCAGACTGACTAAACATCACTCTAGCAAAATACCATTGAATAAAGCTCAAGCTTATTTCCAGAAGCATAGTGTCATATATTGCATTCCAGCCACATTTCTTTGATAAAAAAAAAAAAAATACCTTTACCAAAATAATGATGTTGGCAACTTGATTCTGAGCCATACATAGTGGAATAAAGGGTGATATGGAAACTCAGCTTTAATTGTCAGCAACGAGAAGGATTTTAGTGACTGTGGGAAGTCTAACATGCAAACTTTTACAGCATGTCGAAAGGTTTGTTGCAAATGCTCAACACGCCGCAATAAAATGTGCCAAGCGGCGCTTGATTCTGGGGTTTAAAGCAAGCTTGTTATAATGAGATCTCCCACCAACAAACAGATGTGGTGAACCAGCATTCTGTGAAGTTAACATCTGTAGATAATTGGATGGTGTAGCCATTGTGGAAAACAAGTTATGGGCCCTTGTTTCTCAGTGAGAAGTCATTATCAATGTTTATGTTAATAGCTTTGCAACACCAAGGCTGCATGTGCTGTTGGACTGAGGGGGCGGTTTGGCTCACTCTTTCTGCTTTCCAGTTCTTGGTCATGGGTGCCCTGCTACTCCGATTTTCTTAAGCCTTAAATATCTGAAGAGTCTGCTGTGAATTCCCAGGATCTGGCATGTCATCTGTCAGTTACCTTAATAATTCACCTCAATCTTGCCAGGTGCCTGCTTCTAGGTTCAGCGTTAAGGAAACTAATATTCAAATATAAATCTATGCCAACAATGGGTTATTAGAAAAAAAAAGTTTTTCAAATGATACCTTTTTTTTGTGTGTGGAATAAATAGAGAGAGAAATTGTTGGGAAGAATTGTTTTCTGGCAGCATAAATAAGAAATTCATGAAGTATTTGGGTTGGAATAAGGTTCCGTCTGTGGAGGACTGCTTGATGAAACATGGATGATTCGGTGGGATAAGGTGTTCAAATGTTGGAGCCCCACATACAGTATGCAATGCTCCTATTATTGTCTGAAAACCAATGAAAAGTTCCAAATCTATGACGAGTGCAGATGGTTTCTGCCTATGTCCATGTCCTCACCAAGGTTTTGCACTTGATTGCGATTTGATCAAATTCGATATTCACATTCAGCCTTATGGCAAATTCGAAATGTCATTTATATATTAGGAAAAAGTCATATACATAAGGATAAAACTAGGGATGGTTATGACTAATGATAAGCACTTTTTTTTTTTGTAACTGAGCTTTGAGGTAATTTGATGTCGAGTGATGATGATTGCACCAGGCTGCCATGTGTTTTTTGCCCTTCTCTCAGCACAACAGTCAGTCAGTCAACCTATTAATACCAGACGCATAAAGCATGCAGACAGGGTTTGGGCAATTCATTTACCGCGTGACTAAATGTTTAAATTGACAAGATCTACAGTAAGTGATTCAATTTTGTTAACAGGTGCCGGATCTGCTTCCAGCATGTCCAAAACAGCGTGATCACATACACTGTCCAAAGATGAGGGTATCAAACAACACCTTCCCCGTTAGCAGTCAGTTAACAATGTCAAGAGCCTGAAAAATAAATCCAGGTCAGAAAGCAACTTAATATATAGTCAAGTCAGGTTAACGGAGTCTTTGTAGAATATACATGTTTGTTTTCACTCAGGCCAAGATAGTGTTGCGAGGTGAGATCGACTTCTGAATCTGGTTTCAGTTTTAAGAGGTGTCATTTATGTTGCTTGGCACATATGGTAACCACTTTTTTGAAGGAGGGGCACATTAGTTTTCTGTTTGACCTTAACCAAAAATGATTCATCCTGCTATTTTCCATTCGTCATGGGAACAAGCTATAAGAAGATGGTGTTCCCATTCTGATAAGTCGACTGTTTTTACAGCTGTCGACTGGCAAAACATAAGATGTGTACTAATCAGTGGGATGATCAGAGGTGTGGAGTCAAGCAACACGAGCCTTTGATAGAGTGAACGTTCCGTGGATTCTGGAAGTCAGGATGATGTGCTATGTCATGGAAAGAAAATCTAATTTAAACACAACCATGCAGTGGCTCTGGTTTGCTCCCTTAGCGTCCATAGCCCCCAGCCTTAAGTCAGTATTATATCTTTGAATGTTTGTCACATGTTATGAAATCATTGTCATGAAGAATTTGGGTTGATTTGTACATAGAAATAGGAAATCATCTTTCTATTGTTAGATAAGAATCCAATTTTACAATGAAGCTTTTACTGACAGACATATTTCAATTCATGGTACCCACCAAAGCAACTGGCCAGATAAATTGAAATGGGAATAGGAGATTCCAACCTTTGAAAAAGGAGCTTTGTTCACTGTCAACCAGTGTACATAAGTATGTCTAATACTCAAACCTCTATACATAATGTCTTTTTTAACATCACAGATATAATATACTATGAAATGGGAAAATCATAGATTTATGATTAAATTACACAATATCCAAGTGATGTGTTTTTGAACAGGATTTAATTTACTCCATCTTTCCTTTGACCCCTGAAAAACTGTGTGTACCAGAGAGAGCAGCATAGTAAATTTAGAGTATAATTAATTACGGCGACGACATGAAAGATTGCATTTACAGGCAGAACATGACCCACAAGCGCAACAAACTTCCAGGTACTGCCAACAGGTCTGACCTGAGGCACTAAACCACCCCTCCACCATAAAGACCTAGAAAGAGGACATTGTTGGTGTATTCCAGTGAAGTGGAGGCCTTCTGCTTTCAGCAGGTCGGGGCAGCCCCAGAAAGAAGGCTGGTTGTCAGCAAAATCAAGTCCCTGTTTCACAGTTCAGTGAAGTAAGCCTGCTCTACATCTTAACATTACCCTGCGCGGGTACGGGAACGTTAATCAGTGCCAACCGAATTTTCAGGCAAACACAAACCTCCTGGCTAGGTTGTCTCTTGTGATGTTAGACCCTTTCATTGTAACATGATGGGTGCCAACGTGGATTAGTGTTGCTACAACCAGTGATGGAGTGTCCCTGGGTTCTCTGTTATGATGCTGGAATCTAGCATGAACCCTCTGTGTGTGGCTGGAGGATCCATGTGGGCCAAGAGGACTACCAACGGGACTAGTGATGGGACTAGTGAGGGATGGGGACTACAGACCAGCCCACTACTGGTTGCATGCTCTCGCTAGTCTCGCTAGTCACATCTGGGAACAGGGGCAAATTCCACTGCTGATGGTGCTAACAATAAAAGTCTAAAAGCTGATGGACATGAGTGGTCACTGACTACAAAAGCAAAAACGCTAATAAAAGTCACCGTCATATTTTTAGTCGTGCTTGTGTGTGGGCGACTGTGGCGCAGAAATGCAGAGAGGTTGTCCACCAATCTCGGAGTTGTTGGTTTGATCCCCGGCTCCTCGGTTCACATGTCGAAGTGTCCTTGAGCAAGACTCTGAACCCCAACTTAGTTGCTCCCGGTGAGTGTTGGCCAGCTGCTTAGCAGCTCCCCCCATTGGTGTGTGTGTGTGTGTGTGTGTGTGTGTGTGAGAGTGCAATGGGGGAATAATAAGCAGTCTTTGAGTGCCGGTAGGTAGAAAACCGCTATAAAAGTGCAGACCATTTACCATTTAAGTAGAGGCTAAGCTGATACGTGAGGTTGGGAGGTAGAGCAATGTAGTAATTCTAAAATTATAGAAATTTCGCACAGTGAGCATCAGAAAATAATCGACAGTCTGAAAAGTGGTGATTAAAGAGAGAGAAGGGATTAAACTGAATGAGTAGGAGAAGGAACAAGACAGCAGTTGTCAGTCTCCCAGTAAATCACAATGTGCGTCACAGGCAGCATCATGGGATGCAGCCAGTGTGCTTGTTAGTGAAGGGAAGACTGATGCAGAGCAATAAATACCAGAAAGACAATTATCCTGGAAGGTCAAAGGTGAGTAGAAGAAGAATAGGTCTGAATGTGTTACAAATTCTTTGAGTTGTACTTTCTGAAATAAATCTCCCGCGTGGTGAGTAGATACTTAGAGAAAAGATGTAGTAGCAATGTCTGCGCCTTGCAGTAACTACAGACTAGTACAAGTACTCGTTAAAACACGGCCATGTATTTTCATTAACAGTTTGGAATGAAGTATTTTTACACCTGTCATCAGATCCATGAAGCTCCCACTGTTTGCTAAACAGGGAACGGGTTCATCCATCTCCACAAAAGTGATATTGATTGAAGTAGCAGAAGGAGGGTATTGTACAGGCAATGGAGTGCTATGGCATGTAATTATCTCCTACTGTCTTATGCTGATAAGGAAAAACAAATACGCCGTGTCTCAAAAATGTTAATCCGGGTATTAGACAAGAGGGAAGATGCATGTCTCAGTGCAGACTGGGAATTAGTTTTCAAACGTTTTCATTAGAGCCCTGTGATTGAAATAACTTCTTTAGCTGAGAAAGTTTTGCAATGCTTTCTCTTCCCTTTATTAGCAAATAACTGGGCAGTGTTTGTACTGTAACTGCATAGTGGCTGAAAGTGCTCAGACTGCAAATGGAAAGTGCAGCTTTTGTTTTTTGTTTTTTTGTTTTTTTCTATTAAACAGGATGTGGTAATTGCTATCACTGGAATATCTGAGAAAACATGCTGTTATCTGGGATGCTTTTAAGCTATTGTCTAAAGGCAGAATTTAAATCCTTCAAATGGAACTGGTAGGAGTAATTTTAATGTTTCAAACTAAAGCAATAACACAACTTTTGTGTGATTTTATCACTGCTCACCATTGCACAGTAATTGGAAGAATCTGGATGAGGCAGCACAAAGTACTTTACAAAGAAATTAAAAACTACGTCACCTAAAGTGTAAGTGTCCCCAGGACCTTAATTCCGTTCCACTAACCACAGGGTCAGGGGTTTGAACCCCAGTTCTCCCTGTGTCTTTGGGCAGAACACTTTAACAGGACATCGATTGTTAATGTTATTAGGAACTCTTTCCTACTGCAGGTCCAAATGTCTGATGTAAAATGACCTATTTTTGCAAATTCTTTTCTCGAGGATTGGTCACAAATGACTGCATGGGTGCTACTCACAGGCCTTGATTGTAAACTGCTGCTGCTGGTACACTAACTGCTCAAATGCTGGTGAAGCGGGAACATGGTCACGTTCATCAGTAGCTCTACAGTACCCCAGCTTGATGCCTCCCAATTAATGCCCATGTATATCTGCCACTGCTGATATTCATTTGATTGTGGGCTACATGAGGTTTTGGGAAGCAGCATCATGTCTATCAGGACAGGAATTAACCTACTAACCAACCAGTGCAGTTTTGACCCCTTGACTTCCTCTCCAGACGGCACCTCAGGCCCCTCTTGAACTTGTCAGCAGCTTCCTCATGTCTGCAGACTGGGCGGCAGCAATTTATTTCCTGTGCCCTCACTACAAGGAGCACCGCAGTGTTGAAAGATGGTTGTCCTTGTAAGCTGGGGAATAAACCTTGGCGTGATAGTGTCAGGAACCTTAGCTGGACCTGAGACCAAGCTTGGCACAAAGGAGAGTTGACCTTTAATCAAAGCAAATCTATACATAATGCTACTGTTATAAGAACACCTTGCTTGGTGATTTTTATTTTTTCTTTTGTATTATTTGTTGGTCTGTATGATTTCTAACCATTATGAGTTACAAAAGGTATAAAACAAATCAGAAACAACTTCTGTTAGCAATTCAATTTGGCCTAAAAAATGACAAAAAATTAAATATAAACCTGTTGCAGTTTCAGTGCACATGGAAATCAACATGATTTGACAATCACCAAAGGACCATATACTGTAACAAAAAATGGTGCATAAAGTTATGTATTGACTGTCACATTGATTGTTGGATATACTGTGGTATTATGACTTGTGGATTCTGGGAAAAAAAAAAAAAAATTGTCACAGAGAAGCTGACATTTTGACGCAGGAACATCAATGCTGATATCAATTTCTATTTCTTGCAACCGTTCAACATCTTAACACAACAAGATTCAAAAGAAAAACGTGGGCAATATGAAAAACTTTTTCCAAATAATAGCATTCCAAAAGGAACCATAATCTTATGCTGATTTCTAAACATAGGCCATTTTGTACCACCGGCAGTATCATCGTGTCTGACTGCACTGAGCTTCGGTGTGTGTAGTCAATCATGTCCACCCACACACTACATCAATTCGCCCACACCCACCACCCACTGACGAATTTGTCACAGTCGCTATCTGTGACAGTCCCCTCTGGAGTAGTGTGTGCGTGCAAACATGTATGTGTTTGGAAAAACAGGCAATAAGCATATTTGCATTTATCTCTGTGTGTGTGTGAGAGAGAGTGTGCACGCACAGTAACTACAGGGCGATGAACTTGTGTTTGCACGACATCATAATTCCTATGTGCTGTTTTGATTGCTTGACTTTTATGTCATTTTTGTAATACAGGCCATTTGATAACAAGTAAAATGCTGCGTGTGCCACTGGAGTTTATACAGTCGTTCTTTCCATTGTCTTCCTTTGAATAATCGGAGCAGCGCATTGGGCGCCACAAGCTGCTGTATACTTAGCGAAGATGAGGGAGGATGAAGTCATTATCAGCTGATGTCTCTTTTAAATGCTTCTGTCCTACTGATGTGTACTCAACCCACCCTATCTCCCCCACTCCCCACAACCCTCCACTACCACTGCTACTTTCTATCTCTTCCTCATTTGACCTAATGCTGATAAATGAGTTCATTCTCACCCATAGCATTTCTCATTCTGAGTGGCCCGGTTTGGATTTACTGGTGCTTACTTCTTCCTTATTTCTTCACAGAATTTGTCACAAGGACATAAAGGTTCTCGTAGTGAATTCGGGAGGAAGGTTATTCACAGCAGAACTAACACGGCAGTGAGATTTCAGTGGGAGAGTGGGTCATTTGAGTTCACGGACTCGAAAGTGTTGCTTCCACTTCTTCACACCCGAGCGGAAACGTTGAGACATTTTGTGTATTTTTTCCACATGGTATTTTTATTTCATTTCGAGCGGACTGCGTGTGGTTATCTGCAGAAAACGGCCTGAAATGTTAAAAGGAAAAAAAACTGGAACTGTTTATTGCATTTAGAGAGGAACACTAGAGCTACTAATTTTTACCTAGGAGACTTAAACTCTTTAAAGCACTGCCATTGATGTAAATGAACACTATTATTCTCCCAAAGGTTTTCCAGAACATTACTATAATTACCATAATTATATACTGTAAAAAAAAACAAATTTGCTGAACAACTGGAGCAATATCTCCATACTCTCTCTGTTTAGTGTATGCTTGCACATTTTTCTAAGTAACTCTTTTGGCAGACTTTTCGTTCTTATTCCCCTGGAGAGCTTTTTGTGTGGCTCCTCACTTTTTTTTTTTTTAAAAAGAGGGAATGGGGGTGGGGATGGAGAAACAGAAGAGACAGAACCATGTGCTGTGAGCTTTACTGATACCGCTGGCTGCTGCGTGTGACGCTGGGAAGCCATATCTGGGTCAGGCCTCCCAGCCTGGTTCAGGCATCATGTGAGATGCCACTGGGGCTACTCTTTAACATCAGCATGGGCGAGGAGGAGATGGATTTTGTCAATATCTTGTATTGCAGGTGTGGCGTGGGAGATAAAACACTCCCTGAAATGACAGCTAAGCAAAGATTCATCAGCAGCACAGCAGGTCTAAAACCTTCGCAGAGCGGCTGGTTCACTCTCACCGCTCTTGACATCCCATAGTAACACTTGAAATCTTACCACGTACAGTGTGCCTACCTGAGCCTGTGTTCTCTCCTGACATTTAACGTTCAGTGAAAAGCAAAAGGCAGCAGTAAACACCTTTTGACACATTTTGCCCCCGTGTGTTACCCTCAGCGAGGCGAAAGCCTGTTGACTCCCACAGTTTAATCAGACTGACAGGGAGCGTTGTTTGAGCACATTACTAAACACGGGAGTCAGTTATCAATGCTGCAGTGACAGATCGTGCAGCTTGTACTTCAGAAAGGCTGTGTTTGTCTTGAATTACTAGATTCTGCTTATTTTTAACATCATCGACATATTGATAACCGCGATACGACAACTTTTTGTCCTATATCGTTGAGTGGGAATCTTTGACAGCTTTAACACTTTAAAATGAACATTATTTGTCCTGGCAGCTTCGTGTGCGTTCCGACTGAAACCTCTCCCTGCAGTTTTATGTGGGCGCTCTCGTTGCGGCACTTGGTCCAGGTGCCTGCCCAGTGGGGTGCGGAGCTGTGGGAGATAGCGTGAACCTCTCATGTGTTACACCCTCCTGGTAAAGCTCATTGCTGGTAGGTGAACGGAAGCAGCTGGCAGCGTGTCACGGAGGTGGCACATCTCTCTGTAGTGCTGCTTAGGCCAACTGTGATGACAACTGCTGAAGTGGGTAGGGGGTGTTATATGCCAAAGCGGGAGAAAGGTGGTGGGAAACAAATCCAAAGAAATAGACAGAGTTTTAGTAAATGATGTAGCCTCTTATACCTTGTTCACTATTTGCAGGGCTCTGTTTGACCTTGCAAGCAAAAAAAAAAGAAAACACTTTCAAAAGAAAAATATCTCAGAATACGAGTGAATGATGTTCTTTGCTTGTTAGGATCAAGGAATGTGTGTGAAAATGTTATTCAGCAGGGGTCTTGTAAAATGTGTAGCCTTGATATGTCTTAACTTTTGAAACTGCTGGCTGCTGTCGAAAGAGCATTCTCTTTTAAACCAGAGTTGTTCGGCATTCTAGCTTGGCCATGGAGTTGGATGGGACTCGGTTCAGGGTAAACCATGCTAGTTTGTTTGAGAGCGAAGAATAAAAGAGTGTGGAATGTTTCAGCTCTTCCTTTAAAGAAATTTCCAGCCGACTGCACAATGCAGTATAGTTTTTAAAACGAGTACTTTAGTGTCGACTGTAAATGTCGCTGTTTTCAGCTCCACATTAACAAGTGAGGTTTTGGATACACAAATGCCACCCTCTGCCATGTGGGCATCAGCTTCTACGATAGCTGCAATTGCACAAAAAGTGCCACTTTATCCAGAGCAATTTTAAGGCTTTTACAAGTTAGTGCCACCCGTGTATTATAACCAAGAGTAGCGTCTTGTATCTCGACTACATGCATCAACCCTGTGTCCTAAAAATTACGTTCCTATACAACAAAAGAGCAAACACGATTACCTTTTCCTTGAAATCTTAGTTTCAACCATATTATGTCTCTTGTGAACGTATAAAGTTGCAAATATGTTGATAATAAACATATCTATGAAATGTTACCAGAGAACATATTTTCTGATATTTTCAAAATACCAAATCTTGCAGCAAAATATCCTCTTTTTTTTTTTTGCCAAACCTAACCATACACAGGACTCTGGGGCAGAATACGGGGTGGACTCAGGAATATATATATATATATAGAGAGAGAGAGAGAGAGAGATCTACTATCTACAATCAGGTGCGAAGAAGAACATTTTGTGATGCAGTATATCCAGCAACAAATGTGTTGGGGGTCTGTGTTATGGTCAGAAAACTGAACAACATTTGGGGCTTTACGTTGTACCTGACCATTCACTGCATGTTTAAAAACCTTGACAACAAACTTCTCATAACAAATCAGTCTTCACGGCTCCAAAAGTTTAACTTTCACACCAAGCTGACCAGTGCAACACCAACCTGACATGGAATTGATTCATTTTCGAAATACTGAGCGTGAGAGCAGCCTGACTCCATCTTTACAGAGTCGAGGAAACAAAGTAAGATGTGCTGCCATGAAATTAGATAAATTAACGAGCAGCTGCTGTGGACAAAAGCTAAATATTATAAAATGCAAACCATAAAAACAAAAGCAGTTCCTGGGTTTCACAGACAAATGCATATAAACCACTGACAGTCCTGTTTCTACTTCCTGCACAAACGACCAAACAGTCGGAATCCAACCAGCCAATAAAGGATGACATATTTAAGATGTCATTAAGTTCATTTAACATCCTATACAGTAGTGACACAGATCCAGAGATCAGCAGCAGTAAAACTAGACCCGGTGAAGCTCAGCTGAGCAGAATTTGGATTTAACTCGGCTCAGGACGCTGCAGATGAGCTTCTGCTGGTCTTTCTATTTTAAACGCGCTGCTTACTGTGTAGTTTACTGGTGACGAAAAAACAGCCTCCATTTGCCAGCCTTCTATATCTGTTGTTAGTTTTAACTTGCTTCTTCCTGTTAGGATCATGACTCACAAGGCCCAAACAATAAATGCTTATACAGAGAATTGCACACTCATGCTATCAGAGTCAGGGCTGGTCAGTTCGCTACAAAGAAGAAAATCAGCTCTGTACCACCCACCATTGTTACCCTGCCTGGATATGGTCTAGTTACTGGTAAATGGGCATGAGCGTCATGCACATAGTGGTGAGTCAGTCTAATAATCTCTGTAGGCAGCAGTCAGGTCAGCTGAGTGAGACTCAACTCAAATAAACATGCAGCAAAGTATGAGGATCCAGCTCCTGTGGTTCTGTAATTCAGCCCCTTATATCGCTGTGTTTTTACTCCAGTGAAGCAGCATTTGTTTGTGTCAACTGTGACAAGCTTTAAATGGCAAAATAATAAAAAGAATAATGTAAATGAAGGCAGGTGAGAGGTTCAGTGCCATGAGCACGAAGCTGAAAAAGGGAGACAACATGTTGGTTTTGCATTTGTCTTCTTTTTTAAAATTTAAATCGAAAAGGTAGAATCAATCATGAAAATACTTTGTCTTACACTTTATTGATACACTCAAATCCATATTTTATGTCTTAATAACGAAACAGCAAGCAGTCTCGGCAATTGCAGTCTGCCTGCTCTTTTGCCTCTTTCTCTCTACCCCCCCCCCCCAACATCTCTCCCCACCTACCCACGTGTACAGAGATGCACACATGCATGCATGCTTGCTCATCCCTGTTCTCCAGGACTAATTGCTTTAAATGAAAAAAGCTCTCCTCTGGGGCACCAATTTCACCCAGTGTCTGATGAGCAGAAATTACATGTCTAATGGAATGGAATAGTTGTGCAAATTGAAGAAATGTAACACACTTTTTTATCTCGGTGCCACCTTAAATTAGATTTTAATTTGGACCACACTCACACATAATGGAGTGCAGTAAGCCTTATTTGGCACCTTTTCTAATTGCCTGTAGCTTTCTTATTTCGGCAGGTCACCTGCTGTATCCATTATCAACTCCAGTGACTGCCATTTTAAGATTCCTCGTGGGGCAGGAACACAATGTCAAGGCAGCCACAGCAAGCGCCAGTGCTGAACCACTGCTTGTTTTCAAAGCCCTTTTTAATTCAGAACTCTCAAAGAATCCGGCTTCGAATCCTGTGTCACAGCTTCCGGCATAATAACCTGCTGACCAGGCAGAATCTCCCTGTGTGGTAGAAATATTGCCCTACTTCTGGTTAAAGAACCTGCCAACCAGGTAGAATTGTACCGTCTGCCAGAATTATCACCCTGCCTCTTCGCAAAATGACCTGCTTCGGGCTAAACCGTCAACCCAACGTATCCTCGCTTTTTCATCTTTACTGAGTTCGCAGACTGACTATTCACAGGCAGGCAGGGAAAGATTTCCACTATGAAACCGCTTTTTAATGCCGTTTTGACAGCGGTGATGATTTTTCTGCCATTTGAGGAATTCTACCTTATTGACGGGATGTGCTTTCTAGCCTGGTCATCAGAATTCATTTTATTTTGCCTCTTTGGCATTTTGTCTTTTTTGGCGGGGACTACAAAGATATTAGACGTGTAAGAAATTGATAATAAATGCTCTAAAACCAACGTCACTGTCCTTCTTTTCTAACAATCGTTGGCCAACCAACTGCTGATTACCTGGATCAGGTGCTCAAGATAAAGTGAATTGGTATCTTCCAGCCTCTGACCGACTGAACTCATCTAATCCAGGTAATCAGCGGTGGGTACGGATCCTAGGGTCCTCACACGAGGACAAGGGTTTGCCAACTTTTTACCTAAACGAACGTGAAATTGTTAACTGAGACAAATAAATCGGGTTTATAATCCTAGCACAATGGAAAGTTGTCAGGAGGAGTAATTTAAGATAAAAGATGTTCCATGGTTGTCAAGTTCATCGGTGACAGAAGGTTTTATTTAGAGCAACATATGGATGAGCCTGTAGGTTTGTATGTTATTTATTTAACCCCTTACGTACGAACCTCAGCTCAAATCTACACAGTGAGTAGTAGTACCACACACAAACAGATTTAACTTTTATCCTTCTCCTCTGGTTTCGAAGTGAAATACGCTGAAGAGTGTTTGCTTTGCCTCCTCCATGTGAAAACATGTCTAAGTCGCAAAAAAAGAGAAAAGGCAAAGACAAGATACAGCTGCTGAAGTTAAAAATAAACAGAAACCGTACTGACGGGAATAGAGTTGGTGGGAGCTTTAAAGGCAGCATCGAGAGGCTGACCCTGTGGCTCTGAGGTCACGGTGCTGTGTGTGTGAGATAGAAAGAGAAAGACAGAGACGTGGAGAGGTGATCTGGCAAGACTCTGATAATTCTGCAAACCCTGAACAAACTTTTTTCCAATACAAATACCTACTGAAGATATAATACATTGAAATGGAAAATGTAATGTGATTAAATTGTGCCCAAAATGTGCTGGCTTTGATAAAATACACACTCTCCCCCATTAAACATATTACATTAGGTCAATTTACATTAGACTTTATGTGAAAAACTATTAAGCCTCTTGAAAAAAAAAATAATGTATTCATTCATTTTATCATTTGCCTACTCATGATGATGTGGGGACCAGTTCCAGCATACCAAATAAGATTAAATGATAAATGAAAAATGTCTTTATCTAGTCTTAGTAGGATTTTGCTGCAGTCCACTATGAGCTGATGTAAAAAAAAAAAAAAAAAAAAATGTTCGTATCATACATGGGGGAATTCTGGCAGCTGTCAAGATGCTCCTCTGATAGTGTAAGCCAAGGAGACGAGCGAGATATTTTGAAAGCACTGCAGTAAGAATAGTAACTTATCAGCAGCACCAGCCTCTTTGACTACAGCCAAGGCTTCCACAGCACTCAGCTGAGTCACTGTCCCAGCATCCCCATGCTCCCTGCTTTACCCCTTCCCAGCTGAAGAAACCTGAACCTATCCAGATATGCAGTGCATCTGTGGAGTCACACCAAACCACGAGTAAATGTACGGTGTCATCTGTGATTGTTATTAAAGTAATTCACAATTTCTCCATCACGCTGGGTTTCAAAGCCAAACATCTGACATAGAGTCGGTGCTCGGAAGCAGCTGTAAGTGTCCTTTGGTGTCTTTTTAACATGAGGGGCAAAATATCCTACAATTCCTAATTATATACAGATGTAAACATGCCCAACTTTTGAGCAGAAGGTCATCAATATTGACATAATTGACAAAAAAGTACATTTTTAGTGACAAAAAATGATTTATTTTTGGATGTACAGTATGTTGCAACTTTAGCTCCACAAAGCTGATACGACATAATTGAACATTAGGTGGCAGCTAATGAGTAAACTGGAGCAAAGGTTAAAGCTTTGTATTATGTTCTGCTGACCTCACTACATTATTCAGGTTTCCAATAAATTACATAAGTGTCTGCAACCAACATTACCTCTGCACCGCACAACAAATTACTTTGTGCGAGATAATATTTAAAGCTTAACCCTCCAAATAATTCACCATCGCATAGGAATTCATCCTGTAATAAGGGATTATACCACAGCTTACTCTAAAGGATTTTGAAAGCCATAAGCTGGAATGGCAGAAAGTTCTCTGAAAAGAAGAATTACAGTGGTGTAGGATAAGCATTCGTAGATAGGTATTTAAACAGTCCACTCATCTTATTGTGATCACTGTGGCTTAGATGGGCAATGAGAGCAGTACCAGTGTTGTTTTATTTCAGCTTTTACATAACACCTCATAACGGAGTTGAGACCGCGGACAGTAAAATTGGTTCTTCAACAATGTTTTGCTTCACTTGCTGAGGATGATTCTATGTGAGTTATAACATGAGTTTTATTTCTCTATTTACCAGCATCGCCTATTAGGCCAATTAACCTGCATCCCTCTGCCTGCTCGCCCGATCATTTCTCAGCACATTGAGAAACTACTGGCATTTTTCAAGAGATACAATGTTTTGCAGACTGAATGCTGATGCTACTCTAAAATCGGTGGTCAAGGGACAAAAGAAGAAATGCATTACATTTACTGATACAGCGTGGAGTGTGTTGCATGGAGAATTACCTGCAATAAATGAAAGTACAGGCAGGAGAGGGGGAGATAAAGCGGGTGGGTAAAAATAGAGGAATGTGCCCACCGTTTGCAGATTTGTTGTGTGAAATAGCTGGCCATTATCTGGACAGCCAGGGAAGTTTAGCACAGTGTGAGGAATGGTGAGGTGTGTCCCGCTGTGTAATTAACAGATAAAACTGTTGGTTCATTAAATGCATACGCAGTGTCATGCATTCACTATGCCACTATTGATTG
The DNA here is from genome assembly GCF_033026475.1 of Channa argus. Lineage (NCBI taxonomy): Eukaryota > Metazoa > Chordata > Actinopteri > Anabantiformes > Channidae > Channa > Channa argus. The sequence continues at coordinate 3,372,257 of NC_090210.1, read as the reverse complement.
TCCAAACATCTCCACGCACCTCCCTGCTCACCAGACTTCTGACACACTGCATCCATCACGCCACCTACCTCTACCATATTTATAGAATTTTAATTAGCTATGAGCTCAAGCCAACATCATTAGCTTTTTCTCTCTCTCTCTCTCTCTCTTTTTTTTTTTTCTAACAGCCATGCACGGCAATAATTCTCAGACAGAAACTGTGGGTACTTACATCAAGGACACAGCGAGAGAGAGAGAGAGAGAGAGAGAGTGTGTGTGTGTGTGTGTGTTCGGTGCAGGACAAAAGGTTGACGGTTTAAAATGACAATGAAAAATGGAAGTAGTGGGAAAAAAGCAGCATAACATGTGGAATGCAGGCAGTAATGTCACCTTGGAATAATTTTAGTATGATTAAATGAGTAAATCTAGCAATTCTTCCACTATGACAGTATCTAAAAACAGTCAATACAACACAATCTCAAACAGGTAGGATTGACGTTTTAGTCTCTCCAACATGCAACACAAGCTTGTCACAATTAGCCTTTAAACAAGAGCAGGCCTATATACAAATTATAACGTTAAGTACAATATTTTTTGGCTTTTTCAAGGAAACTAAAAGCATCTAGTTTTTAATAATATGTATGTAAATTGAATGGTTTCTGATCACTTTTATCAGTTCTCTGGCTGGAAATGACTGGTCATACTGTACGTGAGTTTGCCAGAAAAGAAACAATATGATGAAAAGCTCTCATCTCTCTTACTCGCAATAAGATGGAAGAGTCATATCCATAGCAGTGTATTAAAATGCAGCAGCGTCTTGGCAGCCATACGGCAAATTAAAGTGGCTTTGTGCTCAGCTGTTGAGATAATATAATCAGTGGGCCTATAGAAATGACGGACTGTGGCTGTGCAGACTGGAGAATCATACATATACACATATTAAAAATATGGGATGCTCCACATTCCATCATATAAAAAATAAAATAAAAAAACAAACTCAAAATCTTAATCATAACTAGAACCGGGCATGAAAACACATTCAGTGCATAAGTATGTTTTACCAAATTTGGTCTCAGCTGGATGGAGAGTTACTTTTCAGCAGCCTACTGTATATTCACCCTGATCTCGTGACCCACCCAGTCGGGGAAAAAGTGTTCACACACGCACACATGCTGTCACGGACAACACACCAACACACACACCATCGCACAGTATTCACTTATGAGTGACCTAATTAAGCCTGGGGGTAGGTGTAATTACATGCAACCTTCATCTGCCCTGTTCTCTATTGTTCTGGCTGCTCGCTGCCTATGGACTGAGTCACCATGTGCCTATACTGCTGTCGCCCAGAGACTTTTTCAATCCATTACCTCTATAATTCCACAGAGATGCAAATATAATTTATAAAGTTCTAAAGAGATATATTTCACTGTCATGCTCCCTTAGAATTCCATTCACTATTTCATGGAATCGTATATAAGATTGTGTAACGACCTAAGTTATAAATTACATAGATCGATATTTCATGTCATCTTGTGTTTTTTAAAGATGTGAAATGTGGGATTTTGTAGAAACTGTGGTTGTGCACTTTGTGTTACCAAATGCAATGAAATATTTTAACCAGGCATAAAATACAGGCATAAAACGTATTATTTTTACAATCCACTTGTATGCTGTCGAAACAATGAAAGCAGGGAAGCTCTACAAGGCTTATCTCTTTTCTGCTGGCACGAAGGTTGGCCATTAGTCTCCAGGATTCATGGAAAAAGGTTTTACCTCATAAATATACTGCCCACAACTGCTAATACATGGATTTCTTTTCCTACCACATAAACCTTGAGCTGTATTAATGAAACAAATAATAAATTACAGTTCCCACTGTGATGTGCATGTAGAGAAAGTGCAATCTGTCTGGGAAGCTCAGATGTGATCAAGTCTTTACAAACTTATTTTAGATGCTTTAAGGCATCTAAACTGGGAGAAACTTTTACCACTTAATATGAGTTTGCGTCTGATGATTTGTTTCACTAAGGCTTGCAAATACCATATCGAGTTAGACATAATTTTCAAATCTCAAATCAGATTGAAAGTGTTTTCATGGCTAATTTAATTTCGGTTTACATACTTTGTTGGTTGCAGTATCTTTGTCGTCTTCACCTCCACTGTCCCGCCAGTGGCTCAGTAATTGTACGTCCATGTTGTGTGGACAAGCATCATTTGAAATTCTAGTAAAGCTCCACAGATACTACAAGCAAAAATGTATAATAACACAAGAATTCTATTAATATTTGAGTCTGCCCTCACAGAAAATGGAGTTTAGCACTCGTGTTTTCATTTCGTGCCAAAGTGGGAAGTAAGGTTACATTCTTGCATTGCAGAAAAAAGTAATAATTGGAGGTGGTGGTGGAGCGATATACCTTCTGTCCTACCTTAACAGCATTTAGTCATGGCCACCATGGTTTCCGAAGCTTAAACATTAAGTCACTTATCCACGTAGGGCTTACTGGACAGTCTATGAGGCATGATCCACCAAGAGGTGTGTGATGTGATGTGTTTGAAAGTAACAGAACGAAGGTAAAAGATGATGAACCAACAATGACCAATAATGACCCACATGATGTAATGTAGTCATTTTGGGGGCTGCTGCATCTCAGTTGGTAAAGGCCGTCATCCACTGACCACAGGGTCATTGGTTCGATACCCGGTCCGAAGTGCCGAAGTGTCTCTGGGCAAGACCCTGAACCCCTAACAGCCCATTCCCCTCCCCAGCTGTGCAGTGCCGGTCCAAGCCCGGTAGAAATATGGGAGGGTTGCGTCAGGAAGAGCATCCGGCCTAAAGACTGCGCCAAATCACCATGCGGACAATGATCCGCTGTGGCGACACTGAACTCACGGGATTAGGAGGAAAAAACAAAAACGCCATAATATGTACTGTAACTACTTGTAAATTATTTAAATACTTTTGCATCATTATAATTAAACCCAGATGTAATGTAATTATTTTGTGGATATAAGGGTTGTGGTGCTGTTTACCTGTCTGTGCCAATGGGACCTGCTTTCTTCTGTCTCTGTCCAAGTACCCGTCTTTAGTCAAAACAGCAGAATTTGGATAATTGGGTTGTTTTAGGATGCAACACAATAAATAACCGATTTTGCTGTTTATGTGCGAGAACATGAAAACATGGCATCTTAGGTTTAAACTTAATATTCTGCCTTAAAATAGGAGAAATGAAAATAGGGCCACTGAATTTTAGCCAACCCCAGACTCTTTTTGGTTGTTTAATGATATTGATTAATATGCTCTAAAAATGAAAGTTGCAAACATGCATTCGATCATGTAGTAACAATGGCCCCATTAATGCCTTTCATGAAAGAAAGTCTAAATCAGGCCTGTGTGATCAATGCGAGTTATGAAAGGGGTCACGAAGGTCACTGATAAGAAATGTTATTACACAAGCTGTCATCTGTAGCAGCAATTTGCTGTGGGTCCTGTGTCTAATTAATCACAGATGCCTACTAATACGTTCGTTCGATCTAAAAGGGATTCATTGTGCTGAGCAATGACCCTCAAAAGGTCAAACTCCCCAAGTGCTGGTCATTCTTAATAAACTGTATTTGCAGGATGCATGAGGGGCATCGCTAGTCAATACCATTTAATCACCGTGCACATATTAAATGAATCGCTGCAGAGATTGAATTCTGTGAATTTAATGTTTAAATGTTCAGAGATAAATGTTATCTGCTGACCGAAAATGCCTCTAAATTAATGAGACAACACAATATCAGTTGAAAAAAAATTAACATTGTTCTGATGCTGGTCATTCAGTATCCGTCTATTTATATTAAAATCGGGTGTTAAATGTGTCGATGAGGCACTGCAGTATACTCAAAATAGCAAGACGTTGTATTAGTACTAGACAACTGGAGATGCTGGGAGTGCTTCTAAAAATAGAAGTGCTGGTTTTCCTAAGCTAAAAAAAAAAAAGTGCCGCATGCAGAGCACTGTAATGTATGTTGTCAAGACGCATTCACACTGTTGACTGGAATTAAAAGAAAATACCTAACAATTCAGTTCACATTGTTGGAGTCGTTTAGACCAAGGCTTTGATTTGACCTCTTGGACGGGAGGACGTGAGGTTAGAGGGAAAAAAATGACTGCCAAATATGCTTGCATCGATTTCTTTCCCTCCGTCATTCCTTCACCTGTCACTCACAATAGATGGAGTGATTTCTGGGATGCTAGGATGGCAATCAATGGGAAAAGCAGAAGAGGGAGTTTTGGTGGGCGGAAGCAATAAGCAATAAAGGAAGCTCCCCCTTATTTAAAGGAAAGGCATACGATAGCATGGTGTTCGTCCCGGGGAGAATATACCGCAGCATACAACTGCTGAGTCTGCTTTTCAAAGCAAATCGATCAAAGTAATGTGTGTTAAACTGGACGTGTCATGGCAACACGATGATAGTGTTTAGGATCTAAGGGACAAATCTTCAACCTTTGGCCAGCTTCAGACTGTCAGGGAGCGTCCCTCAGACTGGTCTTTAAGGGGTGTCCCACACCAGTCAGACACCAGCACTGGCTTATTGGCCAATTCATCATGTTGAATCAGCTGTTGGTTGGTGTCTGCCCATCAGCGAAAGAGACAATTCTGATTGGCTGTTAAAGCTTAGTGTTGCAGTGTAACCACCAGTACAATTTGTAACTTCTTATCAGACATATCCTCAAATATTATTTAAAAAATGTCTTTGGTGAAGGCAGTGTGAAAATTCTAAGCTAAAGCTTTTCTTTGACTAGTTACACTTTGGTACTTTAAGCAAATTTTAGAACATGTACCTTTGTACTTTCATTTGAATGAAAAGTATCAAGTGGTACATGTACCTGTACTGGAGTATTTTTATATGCAGATACTTGCACATTTATTTGAGTAATGAGTTCGGTTACTTCTACTTTGCTCATAACGCACCAAAACGCTCTGCACATACAAATTAGAATAAATAAAAAGCTACAAAATGTACTAATCAAGCAGAAATAATAACTTTTTTGTGAATGGTCAGTAGGCTAAGTCCCACTTAACACAAAGATGATGGGAAGCTTTTTCCTGCTGCTGTAGAATTTCAGTGTGGACAAAAACAACCTGATCATTTCCATATTTAGATTTAGTAAACAATTCCTTGGATTGGTTTTCATCCTACTAACTGTGTAAAACGTTAACTATAAGCCAAATGAATGTTATTGGCAGATGCTGGAAAGATTTGTAAAAGGACAGTGCGCTGCTGTGATTCTTGTATATTTGGTTCTTATTTCTAATTTTTTTTTTTTTTTTATCGATCACTGAATTTACTAACTCAGTTGAATCAGGTCTCCACTGAAATCTGTCACTTGGCTGCCAATTGTCTGGGAATGGAGGCCGAGCGAACTCAACGGAGCCCAGCAGTGGGATCGTGGGATGCGTCCTTCTTTTGAGCCAGCTGCATGAAATATGGGGTCAACCACCGTGTTTTCAGCAGTGCACATCATCATTTGTTGGTCTATTTGTGCTCCGCTTACCATCCACCGGCCATGTTGTTGTGTACCGAGCCTCCTGATAGGATCACGGCTGATCCAAGCCTGACAGGAAATCAATGAATTGTATTCCCTTACCATCAGTGTTGGTGGATATAAAAATGTCTTTTGAGCTCAGTCTTAGAACATGAAAGGCAGTGACATGTAAGGGGTGTCAGGTTGGTTTAACTTCTCTAGACTTTGGTATAAATAAACAACAAAGTAGTCACAGGGCTTAGTAAGAGATTTGCTGCTGTGCAGTATTGGATTTTTTTGGTTTTATTTATTTATATATTTTTGCTACGACTATAGATGCATTTATTTAAAGATAATGAGGTTGTTATATTGTGTGTCCATTTTCCACATTTAGGACGTGCAGATGCAGGTCTTCACTTCACATGCCATGTTATTTGCATAAAATATTTAATTGCATACGTGTCCATCAATACAGCCAAAATTGTTCTCCTAAAAAAAAATCACCTTACTGTACATTTAGTGAAATATTGATTGGTTTGGATTTAGATTTTTAATAATTACTTGAAACCTTAAGACCAGACACTGAACCGCCAACAGCCCATCCCCATCCCCAGCGGTGCAGTGCCCAGTATAAATCGGGGAGCATTGCGTCAGAAAAGTAGTAAAAGGAGTAAAAACATCACATCAACATGCGGACAGAATGATCCACTGTGGCGGCCCTGACTATGCAGGATAAGGTGAAAGGAGAAAAAACACAAAAAGAAAAACTCGAAACCTTAAAACCAAGAATCTTCATCAATATGCATTTATGGCCATAGAGCTCAAAGGACTGAGGGGGCTGAGATTTGGTTGCATGCTGTGTATCTACAGCTTCAACCTTTAGCTCATCTTGTTTTGACACCTACTGTGCCAAAACATTTCCTGAAGTCAAATGTGCAGTGGGCCAATTAAACTCCACACTAAGACTATGTGGTTATCAGGGCAAAACCCCTGTGTGACTGTTTTGTAGTCTGTTGAAGTCTCTCTCTGCACCCAGCCAAGAGACAGGCAGTGGGGAAGAAGCAGCAGCCCACACAGGAGGTGGTGTGATCGGCTTTATAGATCTTCCCTGCAGGGGTTACGCACTGAGAGCCGGTGTAACAGGGCGTTCATATGGATACCAAACCCTGGGCCAGCGACGGGCGCACATTCGTTGTCACCCCCCCCCCCCCCCCCCCCCCACCAACACCACCACCACCACCGAGCGAGACAGATTGAAAAGAGGCCAAGCTACAAGGCAGAGGAAAGTTCAGCAAAGTTCAATTTTTATGCAAAATATCCTGGGACACAGTTCGGCCACAGCCGAGCAAAAGCCAATCGGGAGCCTCTTGACTTTAGCTGAGACTGAGGCAGCGAGTCAGTTTACTACCCAAGGTGAAACATTTTCAACATAACCGAGTCTTTGCACTGACTTTATGTCTAACATCAGTCCCCAAAATCAACTACACCCACGTGAAAATCTTCTCTTCTTGTCTCATGCAACTTGCACTCTGCTGATCCGTGCATGTCGGGCTGTTAAATCCTTGCACTGCAGCTGTTAAATGTCTAGCAGTGGGTGAAACATGACATGAGTAGGATTTTGCAAAAGGCTCACTTTGATTATGATAACTACAGAGAACAACACTTTGTCAGGTCTCCTTTTTTTTCCCATTTCTGTCAGATAAATATAACGGGGCCACTGTACTAATATGTGGCACTGCTGACGAGCAACGTCAAACTGAGCCACTTTGTCAGACAGCAACTCTTGTAACATACATTTGTTCTTGTCAGGAGCCTTTTTGGCACCAACTACACCCTGCGATCGCAGCTACAGTCTTTCTGTTTTTGGTCGCTGTGTGCGCGTGTGTTTTTATCCAGGTGTTGTATTTATTTGTCTGATCATGGTGCACTGCTGCGATATCAAAAGCACACCTACGCAATCAAGACAAACTGCCAGTTTCTATTAGCACCTGAATCAAAAGGGCGACCTGCAGCGTGAGCCTCGTGTGGATGAACAATAACGAGCAGGGAACGCGCTTTTCATGCAGCTGCAGCTTTTTTAACTTTTTATTGCACCTCAGCACGTGGGCTCCATGGAGAAAACATGCATCTTGACCACACACCCAAATGGCCTTTTGATGTGGTTCACAAGGTTTGTGCACTGAGATGAATGGCCTCACTAGTGGTCAACCTCAGCCATTCACTCAATGCAGTAATGAGTCTGAGGCTCCTCGGCTGTAACTGCGGTGTGGATACTTGATGTTGAGTTTGATGAATGCTGCAGCTCGGCGCTCCTGCGTTACATTCGGTGTGTGTGTGTGTGTGGGGGGGGGGGGGGGGGAAGAAGATGAAAGTGAAGCTTTCATCCTGCTGCGTTTGAAACTGCCATTAAGTGTTGGGAGGGAGAAAAAGAGGTCAGGCCTAAAGTAATTTTAGCATTGTTGTCATTTGAAAACAACTTTATTTTCTTGTTTTCCTGTGCCACCAACCTTTTTCTTTACCACGTGCATCAGTCGTGTCCTTGTGTGCACTGACATCTACAAAACAAGTCTTTTGTTTAATAATATTCACATTGACTCGTTATTTATATCCAGAGAATAATGACTCATTTATTCAGACAGTGTTTGGAAGGGTCATTACATCCTCCAGCCTTTCTGGGGACATAACGACATCTGTGATGCATGTGAAAAACTTCAGATGTCAAGTGTGGGAAACCTCAGCACTTAATATTTAGAAAGCATTCAATCAGATGGAAACTCTGCCTGCATCTCATAAAATAAATATCAGGGAAATGGGAAATAAATGACATGAATATTTACAATGTAGATATTCGACTATGGGTGAATTAATTAAGCATTTACACGCGCATGTTTTGACTCTTTACGTCTCCAAACCTTTTACTTTCCATATGTTATACTGAAGATTTTCACTCCCAGGCAGATTTATCTAATTATTGTGCAAGTTGAGTGTGAATAATGTGAACGGCGACTCAAGGAAGAAACATAATACCTCAAACAAATGGTGTAACAAGCAACTTCAGCTCCTGTAGAGATACAATAAACCATAAAGGGGCAGGCGTTATGATGACACTACTACATATTTGTGTTCAAATTAGGTTTGGGACTGTTTTTTCTTTTAATTGCGTATTGTTTTAGTGAGAGTTGATATCATTACTAGTAATCCAATAATATTATCATTTTAGCTTTGAAATTCCATTGTGCTCCTTGTTAACTGGGTTTTAGTCACTGTTACAGTTACAGTTCCATTGAAATGACATAAAGTATGACATAAACCTTCTTTGAGCTGTGAAGTTGAAGTCTTTATAGACAGTTAAGTTGTCTGATCTTTAAAAAATATGACTTTCAAATACACCGTCATTACTCTTGTCAGTTTCAGCCCCTCTGCAGGCTTCCCAGGACGGTGCTGGTCAGCTTCAGTCTGACTTTAGCCATAATGAGCACGGAGGAAGAGTGAGGAGCCTGATCTTGTTAGATAATTGACGGCAAATATCAGTGAAGGGGACGGAGAGCGTGTGATAACTGTGCAGTCTGGCATATGCCACGTCAAGGCACGATGAGGCTCCTGCCACAGCTTGTAACATCACTTCACTTTGCCTGTGCTGTCTCGGCTCACGTCTTAATTGAAGTGCTTTCAGGTGTTTGGTTCTACATGTGACAGACAGAGGAAGTGTCTTCACTAAATCCAGCCACCTTCTATAAATATTCCCTCTCGGCTTCCTCCACAGACAAGATGTAAGTGTGACATCTAGTGTCGCTGCCTGTAATAACATCAGGTATTTACAACAGCCTGCCACGCGGAAAGTGCAAATAAATCATACATAATTAGTGACACATGACTCATTTGAAACAAAACACAATCACTTTCATGAATACATCATAGCAATTTTAATAAGGCTTGTTGCATGCAGTAACACTTGCCTTAGGTTAGTAAAACAAACTAAATTCCATACATACATGACCTGGTTTGTGCTTTCCAAAGGCACATCATAAAGAAATTACTTTGTCATGTGCACGGATAGCAAGCAAAATATTTTGCACATGCCACATAAAACTATAAATCTTGAGGCCGAGTCAACGGGGGGTTAAGAAGTTTCTGTGCTCCACGTTCTTGGCAGCCGAAGGCACCACTCCATATTGAACTCAGATGGAGCCAAGTGTCCTCAGACTCTCTGGTGGAGGGTGAAAACACCCCTATCTGGAGAGATTGTTTTCACAGTATGCTGAAAACTAATTACAAGCAATAAATTAATTTCACGCTACTGCTTTAGAATTAATTGCATCTTTATAGAAGTGACTGGAAGTGATGGCTCAAGCCGCTATGATAAGGGTGGACAGCAAAGTGGTCTATTGAATTATGCGGCTTATCAGTGCCTTTGCTTTACACGAGGATGCACTTGATAATCCATTAAGAAAAAAAAAAAGAAGAAGAAGAAGAAGAAAATTTCCGTTTGCTGTATTTTTTAATTGGTGCGAAGGTATTTTTGTCATGCAGCTCCCCAGCCGCACACCATATGTTAGGACAGCTGAGGATGCTGTTTTGTACAGTGGCCCTTTAATGGAAATGTATTGTAGTGAGGCCACATAGGACATTTCATCACACCTCTCACGTCAAACTATTTCCTCCCTCGTTCCCAGTTTGAACGAACATGATACATTTCGCACTTATTAAGTGTGACGTGCCTTTAAATAAACTGTGTCAAATATTTTTTTCATCCACTCCCGTGTCACAATGCAAAGTCATGAGCAGAGCACAACCCAAACAGAGCAAAGAGCACATCTTCCTACATTACACAGAGTGTCTGTAACATGTATATAGAAATACACTTCTAGAAAAGGACATTCATTTACGTGTTGCTTAAATGTTATAAGTACTTCAAATCTTCAGTCATACACACAAGCTTTTATTCCTGCAGAGAGGAGTAATTACAAAGAAAAACATACTCTTGGTTTCTAAACTATGTGTAATGCTGTGGACCTGCTGTCTGTGTGTGGACTGCGTGCTTTAGATATTTGGGTTAACTGCTTAGTTTCTTTATTTTGAATTAAACGACTTTTCAAGATTCCTCTAATTGGCCCCTGTGGGATTTTGAGCATAAACCCTTGATGTTCACATCCTCCCATAATCGTGACAGCATTATTGTAATCTGTGCTGATAATATTGTATTTTTAACAAGTTTCCAGTGTTTGATCACAGCGAGAGACCAGTTTCCTTCCCAGATTTAATTTCCTCTGTTTCGCTCCTCTCTTGCTGTCATTTTGATACTCATCAGCATAATTGCATGACAGATGATCTTTTCTAGACCTTTTTTTTCCCCATCTTTAGATTTGTAATTCATCTCACTGATGCATGTGATCAACAAAAGTTGCTGAATTGTTTATACAAGCCGGCGCTTTTTTGTATTATCTGTAAATTCATAATCCATAATCTGCCCAAGTGTAATTAGATCAAGAACCAGAGATTTCAGTTTTAAACACGTGTTTCCCTGCAGAATGCAGCTAAGCTTGTTGTGTACAAAATAGTTTTGTAGTAGTTAATTATACATGACTTTATTGATACAGTAACTTTGTATTATGTGAAACTCTCCTCTAAAAGTCAGTATTGTATTTTATCGCTGACGAAATAAAGATCACATTTATTTTAAAGTTGACCTTTACTGCACTGTTGGCCTGAAGAATATTAGATGATTATGGTTAAGGCACAATAATAAGTCCCTCAACATAATCTGTGCAAGGCTGGAGGTAAATATTAGCTAAGAGGTGAGGAATTTATCAGTCTGTGCAACATTGTGCAAACTCAGAGCGTCACACCCAGTCAATTATTTACAAGACTACAATCAGAGACTGCACACAAAAGACCACTTTTTAATCCATGTTCTTTCTGTCAAAGTACAGATTTAAAAGCACAGAAAAGCTTATATATTTTAACAAGTTATTGCTTATCAAAAAATACCACATGCTGTAATACATAGTCCAAGGAATAAAGAAAGTCATATAGTTGTTAGTTTACTTTCAATTTTCTGTTCATTTGCAAATTTAGCTTATAAATCTTCTTTAAAATTACATTTCCATTTTATTAATCCTAACGTTCTATAAAACTACATATGATAGTTGCAGACTTAATTAAATCTTCATATCATAAACATGCATGAATGTCAGATGTCCATAAATCAGCAGGCTCAAACATATTTGTCTGAGCTGTTTAACCAGAGATTTTATTAAGACAAGTTGTTGGCAGTGCGAGGATCACGTCACTTCTCCAATTCAGAATCATGCTTTAACCTGAAGGACACACAACCAGAAGCTGTGCCACAGTGCGCTTCATAATTCGTAAAACCGTAGAAAGTTAATCTACACTATTGTTTAAAATGGATAAATAATAAACTTTTTAGTTTGAAATGTTTTTATCATGAATAAAATGAATAAAAAGCATTTGCATTATTTTGTCTTGGTGTTTATTTATTTTCTACAAAATATATAAGAACTATCCATTTTAGCAAATAATTTCAAAACAAAAGTGTAAAGTTGGATTGTCCAACAATAGCAACAATAACTAAAATACCCAGAGTGCTTTTACTAACTGAGAGAAAAGTCCCATGGCCCTTCCCTGCATTTATCAATACAACCAGTATAAACCTATAAAAACAAGACTTCAAATGCAAACAACATGTTATTACGCAATAATGCACCGCACAAAACATTTACAACTGACTGCATCTGCATACTTTTCAGTGCAAAAGACTTTTACCAAAAAACAGCAAAGACCAAAAAAAAGGAAAAAGCAATAGCAGAGCAGTAGATACACACTGACGCCACCTGCTTGTTCATTTTCTCATTCATGTTCAAGGGGAAAACCAAGCATTCAGGTTGCAGGCCTCACTACATGCTGTATAGTGAAACATTAACACCGTTGTTGTGAACATTTATTGCTCATGTCTTTTTGTCTTTTTGCAAACGTCCGCAAGAGTTTTGAACTTTGGTCCGAGCGTGTTTAGGAAGTCGAGGTTATCATTGTCACCATAGTCACTGCAACACCCCACAGAGCCAGCTGCAGAGCCCCCACCCTCAAATTTGTAGGAGTGGATGATGTCGTCTGCGTAGCGCCCATCCTCCTCAGCTCCCAGATAGCTCAGCTTCTGCAAGACACAGTGCAGGGGGAGAGGAAGACAGTTATTACTCAGAGTGGACTAAGGCTGCAAGATGGGAAGTAAGATACTACACTGTGTGATAACACATGGCTGCTCAGGATATGACTGACACAGTGAACAAACAACCACCCACCAAGTTACAAAAATATGTCTCACCAAGTTGAGGAATTAAAGTTTACAAAGGATACCATCACTGCTTAGAGAATGGGAGCCTAACTTAAAGTTAGATAACAAAAGCTATCAAACGTCAAAGAGTAAAAGGTCTAGACATCTGTATACATTTAATTTTGCCATTGTCTTTGACTTTTTATGCTAATATCCACTCTTGGACATATTTTTTGTATTATATAGTACATTTTTAAGATGATTAGACTATTACCTGGTGTAGATATAGACCATTTGTTTGCCAGGTCTGCATTAGAGCTGAGTCCTGGAAAAGGTGTCTGCTCTCCAAGCCCATGCCGTTTCCAACAAGTTGACCTCTAAAGTGACCTCCAACCTGTTTAGCACCATAGTGACCATCATACTGAGTAGAATAGATATCTTGCACGTCGACACCATTCTTATACATCCCGTTCTCTTGTGTGTTATAAGCTCCAAGTGTGCTCGTGCTCTTGACCCCCTGCCCTGAATTCAACATAACTGAGCCCTTTTCTCCATGTACAGCAGAGGGATAAGTAATTAAACTAGGATCCTGCAGATTAAAAAACAGACAAACAAACAGTTATTCATACATGAAGAAATAAATGACGAAAAAAACAAACTGTTACAATAGAAATTGTCTTTGGTTATTACAAGATTAGGAGACCAGGCGATGCTATTATCATTTTGTTCTTACCACTTCTTCCCCTCTGCCCTCAGTGTTGGACTTGAGCAGGATTCCTCCGTCTCCTCCATCTTCAATTTGTACCTTGTCACCCTTTGTCACACAGATAAAGGCGAGGAGTAAACCTGCAAGAACAAAACAGATATCTCAGAAATGGCTGCGCAAGCAGTGCAAATATTTTATTACACAGTGCTCCGTGTGTTGAAGGCATCACAAAAACAATAGCAGTGTACATAGTACATATCTCTCCTGTGTGTCAATGCTCAGTTTCCAATATACAACGCATAATTCAACAACAAATGGAGCTTCAAACTTATATGACACTTTCTGCACATTTTCACATGCATGAATACAAAATCTTGTTTTATTATCTGCACAGCGTAGCCTACACGATTCTATTGGCAAGAGTATAGCAATGGGGAACTCACCGAGCAGTAGGAGAAGTGCCAGAGGCAGCAGCATGGCCAGTAAAGCCAGTCCCCCTAATGACACAGAGCTTTGCTTGGCCAAGCAGACTCCATTCTTGCACTGGCAGATCCTTATTTTTGCCGTCTGTGTTTTACCAAAGCCCTGCAGATCTGTGATGTCGATGGGGACATTGTATATCCCATTAGGAAGCTCTTTCATCTGTGTCAGCGTAGCAGATGTGTCTGAGGAGGAAATATATAAGAACTACGATGAGACTCAAGTTTCTCCCAAGAATTAGAGACAACACTTTATCCTTGGGGCTTGGGATGTTTTCGCACAGATCAGGGTATGTGTTCATTATAGTTAAAAAGCATCAAACAAAGATGTAACTTTCATATTGCATGTATACCCTGCTGTAGAGTGTGAAAAACAAATTGCAAAACTGGCTGCCGTCACTCATAGAATAAAGAGCAAAAAAATACTAAAGCCCAACAGTCTTTGGAACTGGTTTTAATTATGAATGTGGATTTACTTACTACATACTTTGCTTTTCCCAACTAATTAAATACTCAGCCAAAAAAAGTGCTAGCATTTACTTTTTTGTCCACCAGAGAGCACCAGTTCATTTTCAAGCTCTAAAAGTATCAAGGTTACAGTTCTTAAAATTTAAACTAATTGAATGGATCCTTATCAAACACAATTATGTTTTGTAGTTATGTTGCGTTTAACATACTGGCTAGTGTACCATTGCTTTAATCTCAATTATAATATTGTTGCAGCTCTTCACATTATCAGTTGACTAATGTAAGTATCATACTTAGATCTAATTTTGAGGTCCTGTATTTGAGTGTTTGGATTTTGTGCTATGGTTACAAAGCTTAAAATGAGCTTTAACTATTATCAGGGCTACTTAGTCAACTATGACCACTTTTGTCTCTCTTAGCTGATCTAAAAATGTGTCCTGTAGATAATTATAAGCTGTACATATATTTGTAAGTAGTCAGAGCTTCTAAAGTTTCAGTGATGGTTCCCTGTGGCTAAACTAAACATTTACTTAAACCATCCAGTTAAAGATGTTCTCCATGAGACAAAGCCAGATTAAAACAAGCACCTACCATTAAATCTTTTCAAGGACCATTTGCCATCATTATCTTTTGGCAAACTAAAGCTGAATGGGTAGGAAAAAGGAGGCTGGTCTTTGTCTTCAGCCACAACAGGCACAGAGCCGAGTTCCCCCCCTTTCCCACACAGCACCAGTTCCCTAGTAGGGATCTCTGGCATATTGTCATTGATATCCTCCACCTGAATGATGACTGTTCCTGTGCCTGTTTTTGAGCCTGAAATAAAAAAAGATCTGTAAGTCAAATGTGGACATGTTGGTACTGAGTAAAAACCAGACAGACATAGCTGGTTATATTCAGACATCACTCATATCAATTATCTGAAATTTCAAATTCTGACAACCATCTGGGATACGAGCCCAATTTCTGCCATCACACCAGAGAACAGTGAGTCATAAATGACTAGTCACATTTGATCCTATCAACAGGTGTTCTCAGGTGTTCAGTCAGACGCTGGACAGGGTGGAGTTGCTGTTCTTAACAAATTCTGGCAAGTGTAACAATACCAGCACAAGGTGTGGAGTTGACAAACATGTCTTCTGTAAGCAGCAGACATATTTTAGAGACGAAACATTTCCCCAAACCACAGCTTCCTTTAGATAAACACCTTTCGACTTGTCCCTTTAAGGGTTGCCACAGCAGAACGTTTGTTTGGCATAAGTTTTTTACGCTGGATGCTCTTCCTGCTGCCACCCTC
The DNA here is from genome assembly GCF_033026475.1 of Channa argus. NCBI lineage: Eukaryota > Metazoa > Chordata > Actinopteri > Anabantiformes > Channidae > Channa > Channa argus. The sequence continues at coordinate 3,356,528 of NC_090210.1, read as the reverse complement.
TCATTTAATACAGGCTTGGGACAAAGGTGGCTCATGATGGCTGGGCGGGGCCACACCTCTTGGGGTGGGATTCGATCTTACAGCCTTCCCAACCACATGCTCTACCCCCTGAGCCACCAGGCCCCTTAATTTCCCAATATGATGATATTTTATAAACCCATCAGAGGTAGTGAGTTTATTAAAACACAGGTGTCAGCTACAGCAGAGTGTTAAAGAATTTTATGTCTATATCGGACAAGCAGAAACATGTATGGAAGCACAGAAGATACATACTTCTGTTTATTATATTTTCTGTGTGAAGCGTTTTAGGCAACTTACTAGCATCGACGGCCCTCATGATAACATTGTATGTTCCATTAGAGGCAAACGGTGACTCTCTGTCTATTGTATTGGCAACCCTCAGCTCTCCAGTATTTTTGTCTACACTGATCCAGCCGGCTGGGTCTGTGACCTTGTAATACCTGGATGAATAGTGGTAGAAAATATGTGTATTAAAGAACATGTGTATTACTATCCCATCTCTAAGTTCAGCAGTCAAAGTCTGCCCTCCAGTGTTTAAGAGAAGAAAGACAAACATGAGTTATAGGGTTTAAGGATAAGATGTCGTTAGCTATTGTCTGCCACAGGGAAGTTCATTTCTTAATGGCAAAGATAAGATTGCTTACTTGATGCCGTTGCTGCTCTTGGTCTCAGGATCTGAAGCTGTGTAGGTTCCTATCAGTGTGCCGTTTGGAGTGTTCTCTTTGACAATAAAGCGAACAGTAGGGGCTGTGAATTCTGGACCTTCATCGACATTCAAAACAGAGACGTTCACAGGGACAGTCCGCCACTTGGCGTCAGTGCTGCTCAGCTCTGCTTCATTACATGCCATCACCTCAAGGTTTACATTTCTTGTCTGCTCATAATCTAAGGGCTGGAAAACAATGAGGGAGATCAATGTAAATACAAATATGTTGTCCTTGCTTTTATGGGCGTTGACTTCCACTAAGACGTATGTCTCCATTGTGCCACATCAATTAGTTGTAGTATTACTAATTTCATTGTGATAATGAAAAGCCTCACTTACCTTTGCTACATACAAAAGCCCTTCATTTGTTTTGGGGTCCCTATCTATCCTGAAATTTCCTTTTTCGTTTCCTTTGGTGATAACGAATTTAGAATTCCAGTTTGGCGTGTTTATTAAATCCTTGTCTTCAACAGGAATTCGAAGAATAAGTATTTCCTTTTCATTTTCTTTGACACTGGCATCATACTGAAAGAAAACATACAGCGCATTCATTAAATTAGGCAACAAATCATTTAGCAAAAATAAAGACACAAAATGCGTATATTATTTCAATAAGAGCCTGTTTTTGCTGCTGACCACTTACAGAGGTTTTTGTGAAAGTGGGGGGATTGTCATTGATATCACCAAGTGTAATAGTTGCTGTTCCCGTTGTTGACAAACCATCTGGTCTACCGTTCATATCTCTGATTACCACCTTCACAAAATGCGTGTCTTGTGCCTTAGGAAGAAATGTGACATGAGAAAAAGGTAAATAAGTAACAAACAATGTACTATTGTGTTGTTGAATTTAATAAAGCACCACTAAGGTGGAGCTCACCTCTCTGTCCAAGGTATTAGTCATTGTGCTGATGACACCCGTGTCCATATGGATGTAAAACTGGTTTGTATCAGAGAGAAAATACTTGACTTTGGCATGGTCAGAGTCTGCTTTGTCTCTGTCTGTAGCGGTCACCTTCCCCACCACTGTCCCTGTGGAATAAAACATAATCATTGAGTTTTTAATACACTAAGGCTCAAATACTACCGGATTTTATGTGTATGCTTCCTGTTTCTCACCCGGCTTGCTGTTCTCAAGCACAGTATACTGCAGCGGTTCACTGAATTGCGGAGCATTGTCATTCACATCATCTATAACTATCTGAACGTCCAAAAAATCGTCTGTCTCTTGCTTTGTTTTTTCGTCAAAAACCCTGGTCCTTAACTGTGAAAAACAACAAACATCAGTTTTACAACGTTATATGCAAGAACACAAAACAGTGCAGAGACAATCATTCATTTACAACGTCATTCACCTGATTGACAATGTAACTGTAAATATTTTGAGAATCAATTCAGGCAAAAAACCCACACATGACTTTACCTAATTCCAAAAGTCACCTTGCTCTTTAGAAAACTGAGATGGTCGTTTTTCACCTCTCGATGATATATTAGATGCATGCAATAAATCAATATATTTTAATAATTTCACACTCACTGTAAAGGATGGGAATTCCTCACGATCGATTGCTCGATTCACAGACAGCATGGCAGTCTTAGTGTTAAAACTGAAAAGGTCGACTGGATGCTCATTATAACCAGGTCCACTGATGGTGTAGTAGACGGCATACTTGGCTTCGGTATCGGATACAATCTAAAATAGAAACCAAATAACGTCGTGAGTAAACGATAAACCACTTTTTACTTATTCATAAGCACAAAGTCTCTAAGCCTTTAAAACTGTGAGCTTGCAATACTCACACACATCAAGCTAAAAAAAATAGATTTTATGATGCCTTTAGGCAGATACCTAAAGAATTATTCACTGCATATGGCTGAAATTCATGTAACTAGCAGGTGTGTCAGGGTGTGTGAATCAGACAATCTGGGGGAATATTAGAAAAGAAAGGACAGAAAAGGACAGGGAGAATTTGTAGCACTGCATTTCCAATAAAGACATCATTCACTTATCATCCACTTTACAGACACATAAGGCAAAAGCGTAAAGCTTATATACATTATAAGATAATTTAAAAAAAAAAATAGTACCCTATCAATGATTTTTGGGTAGGGCCCAGGATCATTCTCCAGTATGTTGAAAGGTGGAGGACTCCACCTTCTTTTGGTGCGTTTAAGCAAACCTTGACCTGCTTGCTGTCAGACACAAATAGAACGAGGATTAAAAAAAAAACATGTCCATTACGTTCTGGCCTGTTGTGTACGCAGACGTATGCCGTTATCTCACCTTTCTCACCCGCAAACTGTGAATAAGGTGAACTTCCATTTCACTTTTCGGCCCGTTGTTGTCCTGAGCCCACACAGAAAATGTCCGCCCTGTCGACGGTACATACACAGCAGCGACTGCTTCTACTGCTCCGTTACTGCTCACTGTGAAACTCGGGTCCTCCACACTTATTTGCACGGAGTTGGCGTCGCAGTCGGCAGCTTGAACTGGAAAAGGGGAAACGGGGACAGGGAGACAGGAAGGTAGGGAAGGGGGGGGGGGGGGGGGTTACAAAACTAGAAGGGGCAGGAAATCATGGAAGGTGAAAATGAATAAAACTGTTCGTCAAACAGTCGGTGACAGTTAATGACGGACCTTTGGTGACCAGGTATCCAGCCGGAATTGTTTGCGGCACCACGACGTGGACAGACCTCGGGATAAGGCAGGACTCCACACAGGACAGGACCTGAAGGAAAGAGTTGTTCGCTCTTATCGAGTGCGCTAAATGCCTTTGAAGTTTACTGATATCAATTACTATACATCATATTAAAAGTACATCTTTACGAGCAAGTAATTACATTGTAGCTCTGTAGGTGAAAGCGAAGCCTGTCAGTCACCAAGATGTGATTCAACCCGACGCAAATTCCAGAAACAATGTAGTTCCTTCATTTAAACTAAGGATTTTATTTTTTAAAAAGCCATGAGAACATTTCAAAAACTTACCAAAAAGAAGACAATGTTGACATCGAAAATGTTCGCCATTTTTGAAAACTTCTGATGGGCTTCGTCCTCGACGTCGGGGACAAAGTCCTGAACCCAAAGAGACTCGTTCAATGTGACACAGGTGATGGATTAGCGTCGGCGTTTAAACGCTCGGAAGACGAAACTGGTCTGTGCGCTTTGGCTGCAGGTGAGTTCAGGCGGACGTTACTGTTGCTGCTGGCAGTCAGTCAAGGCACCGACACACCTTAACGGCCCCACCCAGCCTCTGTGAACCTCCCTGGGAGGAACAGCCAAACACAGCGAGTACGGGCTGTGCTCGGGGCTGTTGTGCTATTGTCCTGAACACGTCCACTCATAAAAGTTTTAACAATATCTACACGTTTGTTCCCGCCAGCAGGGGGAAACATTGCCCAAACCTTCCGCCAGCTAAAGTAGTTCTGTAATCAATTATAGAGTGTTGCGAGGCATCAAAACAAATCCAGGTTTTCCATTTCTCATGGAAGAGTTACAGTTGTAGCCCACCAACAACGTCTATAAAAGCATTAAATAAAGAAAAAAATGAAAGTCGTGAAAATGACTTTGACTTGTATTTAAACTGGGTAGATGAACTTGAAGTTGTGTGAGTTTCCTCCCTTTTTCCTCAACCCATTGGATAATAGCTTTGTATCTTCTTGTCTTCTTGTTTTGAGGACGCTGCTCAGATTGACCCCTGCATTGCTCTGTCCTCTCTCCTTTGCAGCTCCACTCAAGCGTTCTGCTAGCAGGAACAGAATTGGCCTTCTCTCTTTAACGCCACAGGAATGTGAGCTGTGAATAAAGCCTGGTTGTGGGGGAGGCTCTGCTCCCACAGCAAAGTGCTCTCTATCTCAATAAACTGCTGATAAAAAACAAGAGAGTCAGATTCAGGCACACTGGGCCTGTGTCCTGTGAAACATGTCCTGTTGGGGATCTCCTCCAAATGAGGTTAATATTGTTCAGAACTGCAGGGGGAAGTGAGCTGCAACAGGAAAGGTGAGGAAAAATGTCAGGAAGAGTACACAGCAGTAAGTCTTGGGTGTGGACATAATGAAAGGGCTCGGGACTGGGAGTCTTAACAGTACAATGCGAGATTCAGCAAAATACCCCCCTGAGTCTCTCCCATGTTAAAGTGAAAGTGGGTTACAAGCTCAGGCTTCACTAAGTACACTGTAGAAATTTGAGGACATCAACTCTATTATGCTTGAGCCTTTGTATTGGTGACCCACCACTGACCTTTTCCTCCCAAAGTGTCAGTTTGCAACACATATTTTTCTTTTATGATCGTAAAACCACGATACGTATCATTTCCCAACAAGCGAACTTGTACGTCCAAATTATTTTTATTTCACAGTATTATGACTTACACAAATTATCTAGATGTGATTGTCCTGTGGGAGGGTCTGCATTAGTCTTTCAAACACGTCAGTTTAGTATTGTTATTATCTTCCCAGGTATTTCACTAAGCGTATCTGCGATGTTGCGAAACTTAGTTTAGAGCGAGTGATAAGCATTACAACAAACCACTGTTTGTGCTGCAGGGATGCAACAAAAGCGGCAGAAGTCTGATGCCAGATTTTTTTCAGGATAAATAGGTAAAACAATGCTCAGACAAATGCTGTCATTCAGTCTGAGACAGTGACAGATAGGCAGATAGCTTTACATATTAATATCTGAGGAAAGAAAGTTCTCAGAAAGTACCTAAGCAGCTTCTGTACACGCCCTTTGGGTAAGTGCCAAAGGAGAGAAGGACCCACGTCATGTGTGAGTGGTTAGTATTTGGGTGAGACAAGTTGCTTGGTGGTGTTTTTTAGAGAACGACTGTGACTAATGGCCTTCTGGTTATTAGTGTGTAGTTTGTAATGCAGTAGCAATTACGTAATAACAATGTGGAGACTCAAGCATTGTGAAATATAAGTACAGAATGCTTTTCCCTTACAGTAGAAATACCGTATTACATCACAGACAGTCTTCTACATGTAAAGATGCACAGCAGACCCACATAGGACATGTAGACAGAGAGGGGTCTGTGTCTCTGTTGCTCTTCTTGAGGTTTCTTTCATTGTGGCTCGGTGTTAATGTTTTGTTTCATTGGTAGGGGTGCTGGACAGAGGATGTCATATGATTTGCATCCTATAAAGGCGAATTTCTGATCTGTGATATTGGGCTGCAGAAAATAAAATGTAGGTGTCAGTAATGTGTAGTATACTATCAACTTCATTCATGTAAATGCAATGGACGAAATGGTTAATGTCCTTAATATATAAATATATATGTTGGAGCATATATATTTATTGGTCAGTAAACGTAATTAAAAATCTATGAATGATACAGTGCCCACTCAATCTGTAGTTATATCACCCAGATCCTCTGAAGTATCTCGCTCTGCTACGTTTGCAAATTGTTCTTGTTCTTGCAAAACAGTAATTATGTCTATCACATCTCTCCCAAAATAATTACAGAGACTCAAGTAAAGAAAGTGGGTTTCTTTAGTGGGATTGTTTCTCTCCTGCTATCTCTTTTTCTGACCTGCAACTTACAGGAACAGTCATTTGTGTAATTGTTCCATCGAAACCACCCAACCTCCTTTGAGTCGTCCCTTCTTTCGGTGCTGCCAATAGAGTGAAGTATATGTAAAACTTTAACAATGTTCTAAAAACTTGTTGTAGAATACAGGTGAACTATCAACCAAATACACAATTAGTTTTTTTAGAAACCAATTATCAATTCAGGCACAATAAAACTGATACTGTTTCCTCCCCAACACACCTTTCACTAGTTGGAGTACAAGCTCTGGGTATCTAAGCAACGCAAGCTGACCGTTCCAAAATGCACCTTTTCCCTTATCTGCTGTTTTTCTCCCTATTAATCTGCTAAACAAACTCGGCAACACCTACACACACACTTACACAGTCCCACAGTCTCACAGTCCAGTGTGCAGCTTTATTATTTATGTGTGCAGAACCCAGCAACAGAGGTGTACTCCTTGGAAATTTCACAGGTTAAGGTGAAGTTTTACACATAAGTGAGAAAGCATGGATCCAAAAAGAGCCCAGTACATTTTAAGAAATCATAGATAAATAAATAGCAACAAACTCAAGATGCTGTATGGATGGTGTTTTATGAAAAAAAACCCAACAAAAACATTGTTCCACACAGGTGCTATTGCAGATTCATAACAAAAGCATCTGTGCATGACTGGAACATATTAAGCAGATTTCCTCTCAGTTCAGTCCAACGTTTGTTTCCTCTGTCTCACACAAAGACAATAGGCTGCACACAAATGCTGCAGCTATGCACAAAGTAGCCATAGCCTCCTCCTTCCTCCGCCTGTTATCAGCAGAGTTGCGAGCAATCAAACGGAGGGAGGAGCCGCCTTTCGCTGTAAAAAGTTCTTCCTACCCTCCAAGGGGTCAAAGTCTGGACGGAACTAACAGTAGACTGCACATAGAGTCAAGTTGACAGGATTTGGCTTCACTACGAGGATTAATACGTTTGTGAGCGTGTGTTTTAAAGCCGATGGCTCCACTGCTGAAATGCTGCGTGTTAGTCCTTTTGGCGACCGTCCTAAAGGTAAGTTAACGATGACTTGGTCCGTGTTCATTGTCTTTTGTAAAATAACGGAGCTTTTACAGGTGTGGCTTTTCGGAGGCAGTGTGTTGAGCTCGGTAGACGTGTTTGGCCGTGGAGTCAGAAGTAAAACCATCGGGCACACACAGTTAAAGACAGGAAAAGCAGGGAAAAGTTAATGCGCAGTCTCCGTGTTTCCCGTCGCGTTTTCTTTAATTCAACAGAAATTCAGCAATTCCCCCTTTTAAACACTGGAAGCTGAGATGGAAGTCAAAATAGGCTTTTTTATATAAGAGGAACATTCTAACGGAGATTGTAGATTACAATTAAGATGCAAAGTGTAACATGGCTGGTGTCAGTTTGCAGTTCAAAAAGTAAAAAAAATCAAAGAAGCCCAAGAATTTTGCATAATTAAAAATAAATAATGTGAAAACTTATAAACTAATGCTTGAACATCACGGAGGGATTACTGAACAGGTTCAGGGGCCCAAGAGGTCAGGGGGCCTGTGCACTTGAGAATCAGATGGAAGTGTTCAGATTGTTTTAAAAGAGTTCACTTAAAAAGGCACAAAATGACCAGAGACAGACGTCCATTGATATCCAAGAAGTCCTGAAAGATGGTGAATGACTTAGAACTATGAAAAGGGGGTGTGAAACAAAAAAATCTCCCAAAACCAGACACGAGATAACAGCAAACGTCCTAAAAACACACAACAAACAAACAAATGAAAAAGATGGCAGCCCCTTCCCCTGTCTTTTGCCCAGTGGTCAGTTTTCTCTTAATCCAGCCATGGTGTTAATGCCAAATGATTATTGCAGTATCAATACACATGAATAATAATCCACTTTTCCTCCCTTCATTGTTTACCTGCAGGATGTTTCTGTAGAGGCTAAAGGAGACGGACCAGCACTACAGAGACATAAAAGAGACTGGATCGCACCCCCCAGAAAGCTGAAAGAGAACCATGACTACACAGGCTTGGCGAGTATTGCTAGAGTGCGTACTTTTTGTTCTATTTCTTTATATTAATATTGGATATTCTATCTAGTAACTTGCAGTCATTTAGGAAAGTACAAGATGCTTTTGTAGTCATGCAGATAATTAATGTGTGTACAGCAACATTTCATTCGTTAAAATAATTATACTATTGCGAAGTGAATTGAGCCTATATTCCAACTGGTTTTATTTTTTGAAAGCCTACTATAGATAACATGCTTGTTAGAACAGCTCATCAGACACTGGCACACGTCCATATTCGGCGCACAACAATACATTCTTTGTTCAGATGTTTACATTTTCACACCCCTGTTTAGCCCAGCTAGATGTGAACAGTGTGAGTCACGTTGAAATGTTGCTCCTTCCAAGATCAGGTGGATTCATTTTGTGTTAATGTATTTGTGTTGCAGATTCGCTCTGATAAGGAAAACTATACGAAGATACTATATTCTTTAACGGGACCTGGTGTTGACCAGCCCCCCTATAACGTCTTTTATATTGATTCTAATACTGGTGCTGTAAGAGTCAGTAAACGTCTAGACCGTGAAGAGATCGCCTTCTATCATGTAAGAGCACTTACAGCACATATCCTGTTTGCAAACTCTACAGCATTTACAGCCATGTACTCATGTTGTTGGGTGAGGGAATGGTGAATTCATTATGGAATATTTTCTTGTAGCTAAAAGGTGAGGCGAGGTACATCGATGGGAATTACGCTGAAAATCTTATCGATCTTAACATTACTGTTGAGGATGAAAATGACAACCCCCCGGTCATTAAAACAAAACAAATCGGATATGTCAATGAATCTAGTCAATCAGGTAAAACATTTGCATTACATTTGGGATGTAGTTGCTGACCAGGACTCGACCTGCTATGCCCTTAAATTCTTTTTGGTAATTTCCAGGTACTGTTGTCATGAAAGTGATAGCTACAGATGCTGATCAAGAGGACACACTCAACTCCAAGATCTACTATAGGATTTCGGAGGAGAGTAACATTGGCAATATGTTCTACATCAACTCTGAGACTGGAGAAGTCATAGTTCGAAAGAACACTCTAGATAGGGAGGTGAGTCACCATAACCACTGATAGTTATTATGGTTGAGTACACACAGCTCCAGACACAAAGGACTTCACACAGTTAATCTGAACGTTTGATCAGCTAATTTTTGCTTTTGGCGAACAAATTACGGCAGCAGGTAGCAGGACCACAACTCACAATACTCAGTGCACTTAGGCTATATTTAACCAAATATATTCCACAGGTTTTATGAGGAACAACAAAGTAGATGCATTAATCATGTCACTGTGTTACTGACCTTTTCTCTTTTTTTTTTCTCTGTCTTTCTTTTAGACAAAAGATACATATAAGTTAATAATTGTAGCCTCTGACATGAATGGAATGGATGTGCAGCCAAAACCAAACACAGGAACTGGAGAAATCGAGATCAAAATTTTGGACATAAATGACAATATCCCAACACTGGAAAAGGAAAAAGTAAGCATGACCCTATTACTAAATATAACACTTATTTTTATTATTTTTAAATAATCTTCAAGGAAAACTTGATATTTGTTTCATTGGCAGTATGAAGGGAGTGTGGCGGAGAACACTATCAATATGGAAGTGATGAGGATCAAAGCCATTGACATGGATATGATTTACACTGACAACTGGCTGGCTTCCTATGAAATCATTTCAGGGAATGAGGCAGGTTATTTCAACATCACTACTGACTCCAAGACCAACGAGGGGATTATCACGATTCAAAAGGTGAAACACAATTTGTCTTAGTTTGCGTTGTATAATTCAGCCGACAGACCACAGATCTGATAGACCACCAAAAAAAAAAGCTAACCTGCGTATCCTCTGCACTATCCTTGAATCTTTAGGCCCTGGACTACGAGGAACTAAAGGTGTTAAACTTAGAAGTAGCTGTTTCCAACAAAGCCAAGTACAATTTTGGCAGTGGCTCTATGACAGGAGCCATGAGACCCAAACCCTACCCCATTAAAATCAATGTGATCAATCAGAAAGAAGGCCCCCGTTTCCATCCTAGTGTCAAAGTGGTGACTCTCAATGAGGGCGACAGTTCCATCTCCATCCACAAAGTCATCGCCAATTACGCTGCAATTGACAGCGACACACTACAGAAAGCTACGAATGTAAGGTAATTCAAGTTTACATTCAAAAGTAGATGCACTGACGTACACACATAAGCAACAATGCTAACAACAGCCAGTGGTTGTGATGTTGTCATGTATATGTTCGTCTAGTATATTTTACACGGGGAGCTTATTTTTGTCCTTCTTTTTTAATTCCATGCTTTCAGGTATGCAAAAATTTATGATGAGGACAACTGGCTGACTGTTGATCAAGCAACTGCAGATATCAGGCTGAATAAACTACCTGACAGAGAGTCCAAGTTTGTGGTGAATGGAACATATTATGCCAAAATTATATGTATCACCGATGGTGAGTTCTGTCAAATGGAATAGTTATCAGCAGCACCCCACTGGACAACACATTAAAGCTGATTTCGCTTTTGGCCTTCAGATATTCCCTCAAAAACGGCCACAGGGACCATAGCAATCCAGGTTAAGGACTTCAATGATCACTGTCCAACACTGACCACTACAAGTCACACCATGTGCCTTGAAGACAATGTGATCTATGCCACAGCCGTAGATGAAGACGAGTTTCCCAATTCTCTACCATTTGAGTTCACCGTCATAGAGGGGAGCAGCAAAGGCAAATGGACGGTGGAGCATTTTAATGGTAAGACCACGTAAAGAGGAAACTCACTGCTTGAACGTTTCAGGAAAGCACAGCATTGTACTTCAGGATTTATATTTTAAATGGACATTTTAAGACAAATTCGGTATTAACCGCTAGTTTTCAACCCCATTAGTTTAGATCTCGCAAGCCAATTTTAACTATCTCAGTGCTTCTCCTGAAAACTGAAAACCATTCAGATGATCACAATCTGTATAAAAAAAAAACAAAAAAAAAACTTAACCACAAATCTTTTTTTGCTCATTGATAACTGTATTGTGCAGCCATCCCACCTCTCCCGGAAATTCTGGGAATCTCCTGTGTGTCGTTAGCAACTCTCTAACTCCCGTCCAATATTTTGGATTTTTTTCTGAAGTGACACAAATACAGTAGCATGTTGAGTCCTCTTGCTTTGTGGAAAGTGGACTTTTGTGATGCCTTTATGTAGTAAGTATGACCTACAACTATAGGCTCCCGAAAATGTGCAAGTCATTACTTTTACATATTTGATACTTCACACTGCATTTTTAATTTTACGCATAAATAACATAAAAATAGACATTTCCATTTAGACCTTACAGGTTTACATAATTTCTTTACTAACATGGACTATTGGTAAACCCAAATTAACCATTAATGGTGATGATTCCAGCAGCTGTTCATTCCTGCTTTGTTTCCCTTAAAATGATCCAAGAAAAAATAGTAATGCAACAAAATCCAGGGCCTATGCAGCATATATTAAATTTTGTGTTATCATCTTTCTACAGAAAGCACAGCCATTTTGCGAGACCACGCCAACTTGTGGCCAGGCACTTACAAAGTGGCAGTGGAGGTCAAGGACCAGCAAGGGAAGGCATGTGCCGATGTTCAGACGATGGATGTAATTGTTTGTACTTGCCATGAAAACAGTAAAACCTGTCGGTCACGCAGTACAGCGACTGCTGGATTTGGAGCTTCGGGTATTCTACTTTTGCTCCTGGGACTGCTGCTGCTACTTTGTGAGTAGGATTATGGCTTTCTTTTCCACGTTTGGTGTTGTAATAAGGATCATTACCTTATAAAATTGCCTAACCTGACATGTTGTAACATGAGATTGCATGAGATTTACTTCAAATGAATGGGTGGGTCACTGACACATTTGCTCCATCGTGCATTGCGTATTTTCTTTTGTTTGTTTCCAGCTACTGTCAGCTTCTATAAACACTTTGTTCAATGAAAGTTATTCCCGCATTGATGATCAGACCTTTTTGATGTGACTAACACTTTCTTCTGAATGTAATATTTTAGTGATTCCTCTGCTGCTGCTGTTCTGCCTGTGTGGAGGCGCAGCAGCCATTGGAGACTTCAAGGCCATTCCATTTGATGCCAAACAACAACTGATCTCATATCACACTGAGGGACAGGGAGAAGACAAGGTATTTTGATCCGTTTATGTTGCACATATTCTAGTAAATGATTTTTGTTTTGTTTTGAAAATGTACCTAAATGATGAGATCTCACACTTTGGAAACAGGAAATTCCCCTACATTCCCAAGTGGAAGCTGACAGTGGCACGATGATTGTCAACACAAACAGCTATGCACAAAAGGGTCACCTAGGAATGAATGAATTTGGAGCAGCAGGTGGAGGGGGACCCTTAAGGGCTGTAAACACAGGAACTTTGACAGCTGAGAACATGCACATGTACAACCAATACGGACAGTACGCTGGGCAAGAGGAGATGGATTTTATGGGCACAGGGATGATGACAGGACAAGAACATCTGTTTTCTCAAAACAGAGGTGGAGTCTTTGATGGGATGGCTATATCTGATGAGTTCCTGGAGGAGTACTATTCAAGTGTGAGTATCTATAAATTTTTGGGGTTGAATTTAAAACTAGTATAACCATAAATACATTGTTTGATGCCATTGTTATTAAGATACAGTCTTAAATTCTGCTTCTCCTTGGTTGCAGAAATTGAACCATGCTGCCCAACAATCCCATCTGAAGGATAGTCTGCTGGTCTTTGACTATGAGGGCCAGGAGTCCCTGGCAGGCTCTGTGGGTTGTTGCAGCCTTCTTGGGAATGATGATGATCTTGCATTCCTCAATGACCTTGGGCCTAAATTCAAAACCTTGGCTGAGATATGTCGGGGATCAACCTTGGTGACTGAGTCTGTGGACACAAAAGTGTCTATTTCCCCTGTCAGACCGGTTTCTCCTGTCAGACCCTCCACCTCCACACACACACATGTCCATACTCACACGGAAACAGTCAGGGACAGGGACCGTTTAAATGTAGCACCAGGATCCTCCACCTTCATTCAGGAAGAGCGAATTACTGAAAGAGCCCAAGGTGCAGCAACTGTTCCCAAAGGTCAAGTCCAGGACAAGATAATGATTCCCAGTCAAACACTGCTTTTACAGCAGCCCACCATGTACTACGCTGCTACTCCCATGTATGTGGTTGAGCCTAATCCTCAAGTAGTGCTTGTGGCAGGGGGCACCCAACAGTCAGTGGGTCAAGTAGGGCACGTTGGTGTAAGTCAGGGACTGGTACAGGTTGGGGGCCTCCAAGGTTCTCAGGGCATGCTACTTGTAGATAGCCAGTTAGGAATGGGTGGAGTAACAGGGCATGTAGCACAAGGTGTTTCACAAGGAACCGTTTCCAGATCCAGACAAGTGTTGGTAATGGAAAATGGGTCCTCAGGTGGACAACAAGGTGAACACTTGGCACAGGGCTTTGTTCAAACTGGCCAGAGAACTATAGAGCAGGGGTTGGAGATCAGAGGCCACGGTTTGCAGGTAAAACCTCAGACTTTTTCACTTGGTTCACATGGTTCCGCAGGATCAAATGACGACTTTGTCTTGACAGCCACACCCAAAGTGTCAGGGAGCCAGCGAGTGGTTGTGCAACATAAGAAAGTCTCAGTCACTGAAAGAAATGTTGAATCTAGTACAAGAGCATGAAACAACCCTTTTATGTAGCTTATCCTCAAATGTCACAAGTGTTTTGATACTATTCAATATACCACAGTATATAAATATATCTGAATGCAGAGAGATAATTTGTTAAATTGTGGTCAAACTGGAAAAATGACTCTGAAATTACACTGCTTGACTTTAAGTGCAATAGTGTGTATTTTTGTCAAGTTATAACACTACTGCTCATAGTATTTAATATGTGGTACTGCCTACATGACATGACCGCGGCTTATGGAAAAGTACATTTGTTACCTAAAAGTGCCTTCATTTAACAGCATTAACCTTAGATAACACTACATTAGTGTGAACACTTTACATGCTCTTTAAAATTCACAAGGGTTTTATTCAAATCAATGCAGGAATGCAGAGTAGCAAATAAGGTCCTGAGAAATTTGAAGTGCAAAGTGCCTGTTATTAAGGTGGATTAGGATTAATCCCATTAACATTCTTACAGTTATAGGAAGATCACCGTGATCTGGGTGTTTGTCCTTTTTGTTTAGAACTGCAAGGATACATTTTAGAACTAGTTTATTCACGAAAGGATTGGATGTAAGGAGAGACTAAGGGAACGGTCGAATTATGTTTCAGGAGCTAATATTGTATTGCATTTTTTAGTGTGGAGTTGTTCTAAAAGTACCTTGGATTCTGTAACACTTTAGCTACAGCAGTGCCATTAGCTATTCGGTTGACATTTGGTTTGTTGAGCTTAGTTATAGTGTAACAAATAAGTAATCGATTCATTGGTGGCTTCCTTGGAAACTGTGCAGGAGAGGACTGCACTTTGTATTGTAGTGCTTGCTGGGGAACCGTAGTGTTTGAATGATTTGTTCCACCAAGAAATATGAGTTTAGAGCTTAGCCATTATAGACTATATCAACCAAAGATGAGAACACGACACAAACTCCTCTTTGTATTGTTGCACTCTTTATTATTTCTGTAAAATATGTTTAGGTTTTTCTACTTTGTACTTCCATGTTTTACGTTTATGCCAAGTATTAACTCCAAAAGTGTAAGTGCTAAAGCTATCAAACAATAACAATAACATACTATTTTTAAAAAAAAATTTTTTTAGAATTGAAAATGTTATTACCAAATAGACTTTTATTTCCGTGTGTGTTTGCGTGTGTGTCTGTGTAAAGCCGAAATCATTTGGGTGTGTGGATGGCAAGAGTAATCAAGAACGGGCTTGTCAAGCACTGAGAATATTTAGTGAAATGAAATGGATCTGTTGTTTTTAAAGTGCTTGTTTTTTAAGTTTTCCTATCAATACAATTAAAAAAAAAACAAAAAAAAAACTTTTGCACCTGTTTGGTTTGTGTTTTCTCTTTTCATACTACAACATACAGTATAGTGTAGTAACATGTCAAAACAGATTATGTTGAGAACTGCGCATCAGAAATCAAATACTTGCATATCATTACCTGCTCATTTTAATTAATATTCATCAAATGAAATGCGTGGGAAGTACATTTGTTGCCCATAAAGTTGGAATAACATTGTTTTTACCTCTTCTCATGAAATGACTGTAACAATGTGCTTCATTCTTGGATAGATAAAGTGCATATCTACTCAAAACTTTATTTATCAAAAATATTCCAAAAATATCACAGTTTAAAGGCAACAGCAATTAACCTTTGCAAAAAAAAAAAAAAAAAAGGAATGTGTCTGAAAACAAAATTATTCCAACCTTATAGGCACCGTTGTATTAAGTCAATAGTGTCTCTACAATTTTAAGACCCAATTTGTACTGACTTGTTTCTGCTGTTTTGCTTTCAACAGGAAGAACATTCAAATAAACCGCATTTGCTTGCGCAGCAAATCACATGCAAAGATGCAACATCCCTCCCTGGCCTCCAAACCTGCAGTATTGGGTTAAAACACATTTCACTTATTGAGTTAAAAACTGCAAAGCACTTTTGCTTTAAGCTAATTGAGGTGTGCCTATATATTAGAAGAAGCTCCTACTTCCGGTTAAGAAAAGAAAGTGGAAAATCAGGTTTCCTTTGTAGAGAAGAACAAAACATTATCAAGACCCGTGATACCATCAGACAACTCTGACATTTCACTAGGATGGTTGAACAAATATGCACGTTATCTCCTAAAGAATGTAGGAATTTGTCTCATGTCTCTTAAACTCTGAATTATTTTTGCACAGTACAGATGGAGGGGTTCACATTTTGTTTGAGTGTACAAACAATAATTTAAACAATAATTAGCTGCACAATCAGTGCTAAAACCATAATTAAAAGCCCAGGCAGTTTACTTGGCTTGAATTAGACAAATTGGTAGATATCTTAAAAAGTTTCATGCTTTTTTTTAAACCAATTTCCCTGTTTTTATCATTATCCTACAACTGTAGAAACACAGCGTAGAGACAGTGTCCTGGGCAACACCAAGAAATATTTTGTTCTAAAAATAATGGTTTATTAAACGAATGGTTTGATTAACTCATGATGCCGAAGCATCATATCACGTACAAATTAGCTTTTGAACTATGGATTAAATAAAATTTGCATACGGGGCATCTGACTATTGTATATTGTTCTATTGTTTTTTTTTTGTGCATCCTTTGGAGTCATGTTCTTTAGTTGCAATGTTGGGTCATGATGGTACTGGAGGTGACAGTGAGCTGATGTTTATCTAAACTATGCTTGGTGTCCACATATTGTCCACATTCCAGAGTCAGTGTTCAGGGTAAGTCACTGTGCAGAGGATGAGGTCAGCTTAGGTTGAGTTGATGTGTGCTATGTAAAATGCATGGGAACTTGTACGTCTGCCTCAGTTTTTAGTGCAGCGTGTAATTAATGTATACATATCTTTCTAATAAAAGTAAATATTGAAGAGAGCATCATTGATAGAGCGGCTGCACAGTAGAATTGTACTTTATCAAAGCAGTAGAAAGAGAAAAAGAGTTTTCCCAATGACACCAGGATCTTTACAGAATAAATACATAAATAAGTCTGAGTGATAGACAGAATGAGCCGTCTACTGAGGTGGAAAAATAATTTCACGTTCACGTTTGACATTTAGGACAAAAGTGGGTTCATCCTGACATCCTGACCTATTACTCTATTATACTTAGTAAAGACTTCTTTTGTTGTCTCTAGGATGATTAATTTAAAATTCATATTTACCTTTTTACTTATGGCAATAATGTTTAATGCCATGATTTAACACAAATCTCTGTTGACATACCGAAAAGCCAAGCAAAGACACTACTACTCTCTGTTTTGTGTTCAAGAATTTAGTCTTTTGGCCATAGGTCGTGTCAAAGCAGATGTTTTTTATCAACTGTCAGAAAATTCTTTAACAGCCATTTCTAGGGTGTGACAAGACGTATTTCGACATGAACAGCATAATTCAAGCCTATGAGTATGTGTCAGTGTCTTGTCAGGAAGCCCAGGCAACACATCAGCAAGTTTCCTCATGGCACTGCCATGGTATGTATCACATTCTTACACTCTCAGTGATTAATGATCCTTTTCAAAGTCTCCTATTACTTTCGCTGCGTGTTTCCAGGCTCCACCCTGTTGCCTTGAAGTCCGGGGAGTGTCCTGGGAGTCTGTCGGTCTTATTCCGATCTTCGTACTGACGCAGTACATCAACACATCACAATGGCTTTCAACATATTTCTATTACAACAAAATTTTAAACAA
The DNA here is from genome assembly GCF_033026475.1 of Channa argus. Classification (NCBI taxonomy): domain Eukaryota; kingdom Metazoa; phylum Chordata; class Actinopteri; order Anabantiformes; family Channidae; genus Channa; species Channa argus. The sequence goes on along the minus strand of NC_090210.1, from coordinate 3,338,835 downwards.
ACATGATTTATCAAAGACTTATTCTCCATTTTACATATATTTATTTTTAAAAAGTATATATAGTTAGTATTCTGACCAAAAACAAGTTTCTTTTTGTCAGTCACTGAGTACTTTCTGGTTCTTTTACCTTGTCAGTGGTTCTCAGGCTCAACAACACTAATTCCCATTGAAAACTTCATACGTTTGTATTTACTGTACCGGGTTTGTGGGATTAACTTGAAATAAATTTCAATGTCTGTGTAATGAAGGGACACACATGTGCAGAGGGTCAGACGTGTGGTTCAGTGACTGTGTTTAATAGCTTTCGGAGAAAACAGGAGCAGGATTTAAACCATAGTATACTTTGGTTACACAGACTGTACTTTTAGGATCTTTTTGCTCATTCGTTGTGGTCATTTCTCAGGCATTTCTACACAGAAGCAACTCTGTAGACCTCATTGTGGACAGGTCACATTTGCAGCCAGCTGTGATGCTATGCGTTGTGTGTCACCTTCCGTATGAATCAGGGCACACTGACCTCTCGCCAACCCAGCATTAGAACCACCGGTTGGATCCTTTAACCATGGTTTATTGGTGTAGACTGTGTAATAAAAACACGGCAACGACTACTGACAGGAATGGACATTTTATTTGAGCGTTAACACAGTGATTGCATGTTGCAATAAATGTTACAAAAGTGTATTTAGGACAAGACAGTACTCCTGGCAAAGCGTGACTTGGTAAACCAAATACTATTACACTTGCATGTGTTCAAATTCTAAAAACACTCATGATCTTTGTTAGTATAAGCCATATCTATATGCGGCATAGTTTTGCAAAACAGCTATATTTCATCACGACCTGCACACTGCCCTATGTAGTTGAACATCTGGATCTCTAGTATACCTCTTATATATATGCAGTTTCCAACAACAATTATTTGGCTAATTCATAAGAATGTCAGGTCAACGTTTTTCTAATCAGTGGCGACCGTCATGGCGGGCTTCCTCCTCGTCCTCTATTTCATCTTCTTCATATTCACCCATCTCATCAGCAGTGGCATCCTGGTACTGCTGATACTCGGAGACCAGGTCATTCATGTTGCTCTCGGCCTCAGTGAACTCCATCTCATCCATTCCCTCTCCAGTGTACCAGTGGAGGAAGGCCTTGCGGCGAAACATGGCCGTAAACTGCTCTGAGATCCTCCTGAACAGCTCCTGGATGGCCGTGCTGTTGCCAATGAAGGTGGCGGACATCTTGAGACCCCGGGGAGGGATGTCACAAACAGCGGTCTTGACATTGTTTGGAATCCACTCAACAAAGTAGCTGCTGTTCTTGTTCTGCACACTTAACATCTGCTCATCCACTTCCTTCATGGACATGCGGCCACGGAAGATGGCTGCTACCGTGAGGTAGCGTCCGTGACGAGGGTCACAGGCTGCCATCATGTTTTTGGCATCAAACATTTGCTGCGTGAGCTCTGGCACAGAGAGGGCACGATACTGTTGGCTGCCCCGACTTGTGAGAGGAGCAAAGCCCGGCATGAAGAAATGCAAGCGGGGGAAGGGCACCATGTTGACCGCCAGCTTCCGGAGATCAGCGTTGAGTTGGCCAGGGAAGCGAAGACAGGTGGTCACCCCGCTCATGGTGGCTGATACCAGGTGGTTGAGGTCCCCATAGGTGGGTGTAGTCAGCTTCAGGGTGCGGAAGCAGATGTCGTATAGGGCTTCATTGTCAATGCTGAAGGTCTCATCTGTGTTTTCCACTAGCTGGTGGACAGAAAGAGTAGCATTGTAGGGCTCCACCACAGTGTCAGACACCTTCGGGGAAGGCATGACACTGAAGGTGTTCATGATCCGGTCGGGGTACTCCTCGCGAATCTTGCTGATAAGCAATGTGCCCATTCCTGATCCTGTACCTCCACCCAATGAGTGGGTGAGCTGAAAGCCCTGGAGACAGTCGCAGTTCTCAGATTCCTTCCTCACCACATCCAGCACTGAGTCCACCAGCTCAGCTCCCTCAGTGTAGTGACCCTTGGCCCAGTTGTTTCCTGCTCCACTTTGACCTGCATGATGTAAAGACTAATCATGTTGGGATAATGATACAGTTTTCTGTCTATAAATATAATATTGCCTTCAGAAAAGGTTCGCCATTATATTAGCATATACACACAGGGTCCCCAGAAGATGGATCCTAGACTATGGTCATCTTGTAATGTATCAGAAACCAATATGAGGTTGATAGTTTAAATATTCATTGAGTAAATGTTGAACTATAAAATGCTCCGCCATAAGATTGTGTACGGACATTAATGCCACTCTGTTTTATAATAAGATAATAAGATAATACCATCATTTGGTCAAATTTTCAATTTCTCTTACGTCTCATACTTTGGTTTATGAGCAAGCATCTATAATATTGACTGAAGTAAACGATAATAACGCAGTCCTAGTACATGCAGTTTGTGTTTGTGTCGTTTGCAACCAGGCAGCGCAAACATTGTTCTATTTCATGTCTTATGACATGATGGCCAGATCCATAAAGAATGAATTAAGTATTTCTTACTGTAACCATCAACTTGCATTTGAAAGCATTAATAAGGTTTGTATATGAATTAGTAAACATACAGTAGGCCTTAAGCTTTTTTTTCGAGACATTCTAAATTACATTCGTGGGTAAATGCTTCTTTGGTTCGGGGTAATTACTTTTCTCTATTACAAAGCGTAAACACGGTTCTTCTGTGTGTGTGTTTTCTGGTAATTAGAAGTTGACTGATTAAGACATGCGGTGATGCAGCTTGTTGGTCCTGATATTTTTATTTGTGATCAGCACTGCAGCAGCTTCTTCTAGGAGTTTCCTTTTTTTTTTTTTTTCTGCTGAGTCACCACCAGAGCTGCCTCAGTCTGACACTGGCTGTACATGGACAATGCATCACACTAGTGCCACACTGCTGAGAGGCTGCAGAAGCTTCGTGTGAGGAATTTGCAACACTCCCGAGCGAAACAAAGCGCAGCTTTACTGGATACGACAGCAACTGCTAACATACACGCTCGCTGTCCTGTATGTGCAGCTGGTTCGGGTGTTGTCCACTCACCAAAGACAAAGTTATCAGGCCTAAATAGTTGTCCAAATGGGCCAGAGCGAACTGAATCCATAGTTCCTGGCTCCAGGTCCACTAGAATGGCACGGGGCACGTATTTGCTGCCTTTGGACAAAAAAAGAGCAGAGGACAGCAGGACAGAGGGAAGTGATGGATGGAAAGATGGAGTAAGCTATCAACAGTCTCAGTGTGCATGATATCAGAACATTTCAAGAAAGCCATGAACCTTGAAACCTGACTTCTGTTGAAAACTGTTCCTTTTTCCATATTAATACTGTTCCGATGTAAAAGTGAAACTATGCAGCAACACAAGTAATCGTTTCTGCAAACTATGCGGATAACTATCCGGGTAGATAGTTGAAAACTTCTGTATTGTTTGCTTCCTGCGCTTTGCTTTGCTCCACCCACTCTGTTTTTGACCCCTCTTGCAAGAATTTTGCTGCAGCATGCTGCACTGCTTATTTTGGAGCAGCATCGCTTTTAAAGTGCTGATCTCTGCAGGGTCCTTTCAAACAAAGATGTGATCGTCCTCTACCCATGGCTCTAGTTAATTTTTGTATTTTTAATTTTTTTTATGAGACGGGATAATGGGATAGTTTATCAGTCTACATGCAGTCAGTGACCCAGTGCATGACACTGACGCAAGCATGCAACATGGAAACAAAGGTTCAAGAACGACTGCTACTAAGAAATGTGATAGTGCTAGTTAGACAGTAATGAGTTTGCAGTGTTGGCCTATGTGAGCTTCCTGTGCAAAGCTTTCATTTAGCCAAAGTGGATGACTCACTTAATTTTGGCTACACATGGATTGAGGTCTGCACTAACTTGTCCTTTTTTAAAAAGCACCAGTCCAAAGGCTGAGCCACAGGAGTTTATTGACTACTCATTCAGTCGCTCATTCACTGCCTGCCCGCTTTCTGCAGCGGCCGTCAGCACAGACACAGGATGCATTTGGAAGGATTTGAAACATGCCACGCCGATAAAATCAGATACTGAAATGAAACCAAGGCACAGTGAGCTCAGAGTCAGATATACGGAGACTGCAGATACCTGTACTCCCTACAGAGAGTGACAGAGAGAGGAGAGAGACAGAGGGAGACAGAAAGAGAGAGAAATTTTAGCAGGTTGACTGTCCTCATTTTTCCTGCACTCATGGTGGGACCTACTTTCCCCTGAATTAGAGACATGATCATACTGAGGTAGGATTGTGCAGCATGCGGTCAGGCACATATAATGAACAGTGGATGCAAAGTTATTCAAATGCAAACATAATTTAAACAAAGTTGGGCAATTATTATTGTTCTTTTTTTTTTTTACCTGATGCCTCATTGTAGTAGACGTTTATCCTTTCCAGCTGCAGGTCACTGTCACCTTGGTAACTGCCGGTGGGGTCGATGCCATGTTCATCACTTATCACCTCCCAAAACTAAAATAGGATAAAGCAATTATTTTTTTTATCATTAACAACAAACAATGGTGTGAAAATAAGTTAAAGCAGGTGCATTGGATATCATTTTAGTTTTCAGGGTCTGCTTGGCGACAAAATGACACGCAGCTGTGGGGGCGACATAACCGCAGTCGCTGCCTCCCAGCAAAGCCCAGCCAGACCGAACCGCACCCTACAAAAACACAATTAACCATCTGCCTTTAACTTTTTGAAATATATATTTATTCGTGTCGTTCTCCAGGAAGCTCTAAACCAATCCCTTTAATGATTCAACACGAAATCCGAGAAAAACACGACGTGTGACGCTCTACATTAAAATTACAACTACGCCGTTAAGAATTCTCCCTTTTAAATTAAATGATCATATTAATACCTTCGCCCCAATCTGATTTCCACACTGCCCAGCTTGGATGTGAACGATTTCCCTCATGGTGCGCTATCGATGCGGGCCGAAAGCGTCCTGTGTCGAGTTTATCAGCGTCCAGTCTTCAGTCTCTAGCCTCGGTGTTTCTCAAAAACTGAACTTAACTCATTTCTAAGCGAGTGTGGCGATAGATAAACGTGCTGTCGGTCGGATGACGCAGCACACAGCGCAGCATCCCAGTATCCCCGTCAGCCAATAGGAGCGCTCCGGTTTGATGCAGTGGAGCAGAGGATCAATGCCGCATCATGCTCGTGACATCACCATGTCCCATGCAGGTGAAATGTTGCCCTATAGAGGCACTCGATAGAGTCTGAGCAATTGTTTTCCCTGCCAGAAAACGTCGAACTGGTTTCGAGGCTGAATATGTGCTGAATCAGTCAGGATCAAGAATAATACCGTGACTAAGATGTTCAGGAGAAGCTAAAACGAGCTGTAGGAAAGGGTCAGATGTTTCAAACACTGGGCTGAAAAAGTTATAAATAACAATGAATAAAACTCAGTGATTTCCATCTTAGATGCAAATGCAGAGTAAATTCGATGGCCAGGCCCTAACTGGCCAGGGGGGTAAAAATGAGTTGTGGGCCTCTATTGAGCCCCTGTCTCATTACTGTATTTCGGCTCGTACCTTCAGGGGTCACCACAGCCGAACGTGTTTTTACGCCAGATGCCCTTCCTGCTGCAACCCTCCCATTTTCATCCGGGCTTGGGACCAAGGCATCAAGGTTGCCCTCGGTGGCTGGGTGAGGCCATGTGTGGTGGGGTGGGATTCAAACCTGCTGGCTTCTGCATACCAAGCCAATGCTCTACCACTGTGCCACCAGTTGTTGAATTACTGCATCCCCAACCGGAAGCATGGGTTGAGGCCTATTTATAAGTTTACCTTTCGCAGGTATGCCATTAAGTTAAATTTGTTAAAACATGAATTCCTCCTGTTCATTATCTTAACCGCTTATCCTGTTCAGGGTTATTGGAGCCCCTCACAGCTCTCATTAGGGGAGACAGCTTGTCAGCCAAGGCCACGTAGAAACAACCAGCTATTCAAACCTGCTGGACAGTTTGGTTTGAGTTCTTTGAAAGACACATTCTTTGATGCTTTCCTCCATCTAAGAGTGAAAATACCCAGAGTGGAAAGTTACCTTGCTTCAAGTAACTTCAATAAATTCCACAAAGTTGGTAAAAATGTAATAACTCACTCACATCTGTAGTTCATCAATAAATAGTGGTTTATTTTAACAACAGGTATGGCTTATGTACAAGTGCATCATTATTTCTGTTAAAAGAAAATGAAACCAACAACGGTAAATTATAAATGGTACAATCCATGGTTTTTACATTCATTCAAGTCTCCTGTCACAAATTTGAGAGAAGCAAAACCTGAAATGTGTACACTGGGGACTTTTTTCTTTTTTTCTTTTCTTCTTTTTTCTTTTTTTTTTTTTTTTTAAAACCAAGCTCAACAAAACTATTCACCTGTCCACAATATTATCTATGCTCCTTCATGTCATCCAAACTGCGTGTTCACACACCTTTACACATTTATTTACAGAGGCATAACCCATATTTTTTGGTTTGCCAATCTACCCTATCATTGCTGCTAACATTGCTTAGGATTGCTTTCACAGATTTGTACTTCAATTTTGCTCCAAATAAGTCAAACTCAAACCTTTCTAAGAATAATGTAATAAGTCCTATCAGTGCAGACTGCAAGGGAATTCTGGGAGTGGAAGCAACAAATCTCAGAGAAGACTGAGGTTGTGTTGTGCTGCGACGCTGTCTTTACACTGGCGGTGCATTGGGGTTTTGGCCATGAGGTTTTTGATACAATTTGATTTCTGCCATACACACACACTGAGACAGAGAGCAACAGTCAAAGACGGCAATAAGTCAATGAAGCAACGTGAAGCTACTGGCCGCTGCTGTCAACCCACTTTTTACTGCAGATGCCAAGAATTCCACATTCAATCCAGTGTCAACACCCTTTGCCACAAAGTAGATTATATGTTGGTCTATTGCAAAAGTCGACATGTAATTAGTTATTTATGTTTTTGGACGTAAAATCCCAGTTCATTTTTACTTTTATTCAACTGTCAAAATGCCAAGCTCCACCAAATCTGACGTCACATGATTTCAGGGCATTGTGCTTTGAAGCTTAGCAGCATGGTTTACATATGTTTGACATTAAATGTTCAGTCAAATCTTTCAATAGATGGAAGCCTGCTGAGGTTGGGATCCATCCTAGATCCGGCAAAAAAATAGAGCTTTTTTTTTTTATTTGTATTCATGCTGCATCTGAGGATGCCCACACCCACAGGCAAGTTTGATTATTTATCCAGTCACCGAAACATACGCAGCCTTTGTCAAGGCATAATATGAGACTTCAGTCAATATATTGTTGACTGTGACTGCATCCTAATGGATCACCAGTAATCCCTGGATATCTTTACTTAGTACATGTTGTGTGAGAGTTATCACATTTGAAATGACAAGACATCATTAAATTGGCTCTACAGATTTACAGTACAGTGTGATTATTATTATTATTATTTATCATTACCATGAGGATTGTTGTAAACAGAGGTCTACCCATCGCACACCTTATCTAGACAAATATTACAACTGCTAATGCATGATTACAACTGTCAGGTTACACACAGATCTTAGTCAAGTATAACGCTGTCCAAAGGGACATGGGCTTTGGAAGAAAAGGTGTCTGTTCAAAATTGAGGATATTAATCTCCTAGTCTGTCCGTAAATACCAATTTGACCTGCACTTTAAAATGTCATCACGACAAATACATCTAATATTGCAGTCTGAGGTTAAACTTAGTTGTGCAGGTGAATTTGTACATTCACTATGACAAGGTCAAAATACAACATTTGTAAAACACACTGAAGGTTAGCAAGGTTAGCAATGTAGCAGTTGGACATCATACTAAACATTTTGCCATCCATGGATTTTAAAAAAAAAGTAACTTGTAAGTCTTTTTTTGTAAAGGTTTGCTCCTTTGTTTTGCTGACACGTTGACAATTCGTTTCATGCTTTGTCCCCACTGCAAAAAAATAAGATGCCACCACACCGAGGTGCCACAAATACTGTAAGTATAGCTTTGTACAATAAGGGCACACCATGGGACATTATTCAAAATAATACTTGGAATTTTTTTTTAAAAAATGAGTCAAGCTCAACAACCAATTATGCATTTACTTACAATATCACATTTACAAATAAAAGCGTTGGCATACCATAAATGTCATTGGCTGAAACAACTAAAAAACAAAATACGTTCCTTCAGCCCAAGTTAATAAGAGTCATCCATTCGGCAATTTTACTGTTCATACAATGAACCTTATGTTGACGCTCAATTTTAACTCCCAATTCAAATTCACCAAATGGTGACTTAACTTTTGGTTTGGTATTAATTTGAGTTTGTTTCCCAAGTTTGAAAAAGAGCTGATCCACCAAGAGTCTATGGCAGGGGGGACGCATGAAACAGTATTTGCCCAAAAAGGCAAATACTGTTCCAGTATTAAGGTTTTGGCACTATATCTACATTTAATTTTGGTCAAAATAGTTTTTGGCATTGTATTAAAAAAAAAAAGGGAAAAAAAAATAACAATTCACTCTAATTTGGATGGTTTACCTCTGTAATGGCAAAATATACTTTGTACCATTCAGATTTTCTTGTCCACGCAAATAAGGCCATATTTCCATACAAATATGTTTAACAGACATTTCATTTGAGCAAAAGTACCAGTTGTTTATTTTCTTGTATTTAAGCATCGTTGCAATTTGCACCAGTCCTGATGACACATCTCAGTGATTGTGGGTATTTGGGTCTCTTTGAAAGATGACCGACACAGAATTTTCCATTCATTTACATCAAAGTAGTTTATAGGCTGGTGATTTCCAGTGACATTCGAAAAAAAAAAGTAGAAGACACTGTCACACTGTCACAAACCAGCCTCTGTCCCGCTCTCGCTTGCATGCTCTCATTTACTGGCTAAATACAGGAAGAAGGGTGGGATAATGAGAAATGTAGAGCAGCTCTGTAGGACGTGTCTTGTCGACTCCAGGTGGGGACAGTCTTTATTAAGTGCCTACTGTAAGTCTGAGCAGGACAGGAAGTATTTATGTGGCATGGACTGCCTCCTGGTGCATTGGTAAAGCTTCTTTTTCTGGCGGAAACGTTGAATCAAGATGACGCTACACCATTGACAGTGTTGTTTTCTGTGCTGGCACTGTCCCTGATGTACAGGGCCCCAGAGTCTATTGGGGAAGAGACAGTGCAGTCCATTATAGGGGGCTGAGTTGCTTCTGTAGAGCCTAAATCTGTGATGGAAGTTGGTACTGAATCTAAGACAAGGGAAGCAGCTGTATCTGGTACAGTGCCTGTGACAGTCAGAGAGGTTGATTCTGGAGCGGAGCTGCACACAATGTCTGTGACTGGGAGAATAGTAGAACACGGTGCAGTGGCGTCGACATTAGCTGTGACGGGAGAAACAGAAGAGTCCTCTGAAGGTAAATGGTCTGCGTCAATGGGTGTAGGGGGAGGAGCTACATCATTAACACAGGGAGATGCAGGTTCTAACTGTTGTGGTTGGACGTTTATGACAGGAGGTACAAGAAAGTCTCTAGTTGAAGGAGGAGATGTTGGTCCACCTATTATTCCTAAATGGATGGGAATGTCAGATTTTGTGCTCATGGAGGTTGGAAGGTCAATGGACACGTTACATTCTGTCATAGGAGCAGGAGCGGGGAATGGAGGGAGACTAGATGGAATAGAGGAATCTGCTAAAGTGCCGTGAGTGTCCTCTGGTGAAGATGGGTCAAATTTCAGGCTGATATTGTCAATGTCATTACTTAAAGGTCTTGGGGATTCTAATGTGGTGCTAGGTGGGGGTTCGATGACAGGTGTGGTGCAGATCAGTAAGGAGGCAGGCACACTTTGAGGGACTTGTGGAGTCGAAGTGTCCAGTGAAGGGGTAACAGCTGACTCTTTTGTTGGAGAAAGACCAGTGTAAGGTATTTCAGAAAAGGGCTCTACAAAATCCAGGCTTATTGCTGGAGGTACTTCGGCATTGGCTAAAAGTGGGTCCGTGATGGATGGGCCTTTGTGCAAAGGAGTAGAAGACAGCAGGTGCTCTTGGCTGGCATGTATCACAGCGTCTTTACCCTGTGCAGTGATGGGGATCATGGATAAAGAGGACACTGAGTGACCGTTGGGGTCTTTAGGCTCAGTCTTGCTGGAGTGCACTTCCATGTACGTGGGTGCTGACGTATCGCCAACTGAAGGAGCAGTCAAATCAACAGCTGAAGAGGCGGTGGAGTCCATTGTGGACACCGCAGTGGCAGCCGCCTCATGGAGCGGCGTGCCCTGCAGCCTGGTGTGGTCCTTGCTGCTCTCAGATCGGGTCAGCAAGAAGCCCTGCTCAGGCTTCCTTTGGGAAAGGAGAGGCGGACGACTGTAGATCTCCGCGTCGGCCAGGGTCTCAGGGAGGGGCTGGTCGCGTGTCTCGGGCAGCAGGAGAATGCAGATGATGCAGATAAGAGTGCAACAGGCAAAGATAATGTGGTGAAGGAAATAGCCCTTCTGATTGTGGAGCTCCATGATGGGTGCAGTCAGCATGCCGAAGCCTGCGCTGGCTAGGACCAAGCCCAGACCACCACCCCTGTTGGTGAGAGGACAGAAAACGTAGTCACCAGGTACAGTCAGATCAGACATATGTTATAACACATAAACATCCCATGAACCACTCAAAAGTGAGTTTGAGTAGAATTCCAGCGACTCATGATGAAGCCCCGCCAGTCAGATCATATATAGGCAGCGCAGCTCTACTTTTGTTGTAGGCCTCTGTTGCTGCATCGCTGCCATTTTAACAAACAGCAGCAGTGTGCTGCAGTACTCCCAGTCTCCTTTTAGTCCGGGGCCTGCTATTGCTCAAGTTCACCACCAGATGGCGACCGGCAAGCAGTTTCAGCAGAACAACACCCCTTACATAACCCCAGATAATGAAGTTCCAGTGCAGAACAGCTAATTTCTACAGGAGGTAGATGACGTCTGACACTGAACAGTCTGTTGTTCCTAACATGGTAACGATATCATATCCTCCTTCCACAGGTGGCGAAGCAGCTAATCCATCTACAGAAATGGCTTGTGATGAAAACCAGCTACAGCACTGACTGAATACTGGGCTAGTTAGGGCAAAGCATAACAACCTTTATTAGTCCATAATACAAGTGAGCAAACCTGGACATATTGTGGACCTGCCTCATCCTGCATTAAATAACAGATCATTTATCTGTCAGAGTAAAAGCACATTTTACATATGTTGCCCCATTTCTGTTTTATGCACCTACCTGATCACAGTGGGAGTGATCTCAGCACAGAAGAAGATGCTCAGGTTGCTGACTGCATGAGAGGAGAACATCCCAATGATGGAGAAGGCGATGGAGAAGTTCTTATTCAGCGTACCTGAGCTATCTGCAGACAAAGGAGGACACACGCATGCACGGCACTTTGCATCAGTCCACTCGGAATTCAGTCAAAGAACGTATCACACTATTTCTGTTTTGTTGATCACCACACAGGGGGATTAGGTGAAAAATTAGGGATGTGCACAAGCAAAGAAAGGCACGATAATTTGTGTCATTTATACACAATAATACACCTCATTGTGAAATGTAATCACTACTCATTATCAATGTCAGTTTACCTTTATGGGTGTTTGAAGTTTTTTCAAGTGGTGACAAATAAAATCAAGTGAAGGAAATTCCAGTCTCACGGGGTCTCAGTCACTCTCAGTCACTTTTCTTACACAGACCATGTGAGTGATGTGATATGAGAGAGTTCCTTTCAGTTTTAAATTAGGACTAGACTTTAAGATTTAGCAATAGTAACAAGTAATTTGAAACAATATATACGTGATCTGGTTTTGCAGATAAACACAGAGTAAACATGTGCGTTTATAAGTACTAAAGCAGAAGCGATTTTAATGCATGATCACAATTACTAATCCTACCTACCTTTGAGCAGATCTTTCAGCACCAATAAACTTTGGTGACATAAAAAGTTACACCATCCCAGCACCAAGTTTATCTTGATGAGCCTCTAGGAATAGGCATGAGCACAAAGGGCCCATTTAGGCCAAAGTTGGCTTAAACACAACCCACATCCATTTTTTATGAATAAAAAATGCTGAGAGAGGATCAGACAAGACGGCTCTGTGATCAGCTTGTTTCCCACACGTGATGGGATTAGTGTGGCGAGAATAAAGACATTGCTAAGCAAAGGAAGACGCCTTGTGATGAGATTTGCAGCTCTGTAACAAAGAGGCTCTTCAACATAAATGGGGATAAATAAGTGAGAAACAAGTCATAATTACATCTTCTACTTCATTATGTATCTCTGCAGGGCTTGTATAGTCCTAATGAAATCCTGCAGGATATCTGCACACAGCACGTTTTCTAAAAGCTCATCAACCTACACTAAGTGACATGGTGTGTCCGGGTTTTGGACCAATGGCACTGACAGGTGTGATTGTTAGATTTAAGCAAACAAACAAACAAACAGCAAATGAACATGAAACAAAACTAATAAACAGATGATCATACCTATATTCAGATGCCCGCTGTACTTCCCCAGCACTAGTAGAGAAAGAAAGATATGTAAATCAATAACAAACGCAAAACTGCATCAACACATAACAAGGTTCACAAACTTTAAAGGGGAACATGAAACGCGAGCATAACCTTGATGTGTTGACACAGGTTAAACATTAAGTCTCGGTCATTTGTAACTGAATAAACTGAGTTGGGTACAAGTAGGAGTTTGTAATTATCCTCAACTACTCCATTAGCAACAATATGAGGTAACAGAGCTCTGACATTTATTGTACAGGCTGTTGTGTAGAAACACTGGACTTCAACAGTATGAAATTAGTAAGGATATGTTTGAAATATAAAAATTGTCAAAATGTGTATGTATGTAAAACAAAAAGGACATAGTGTGTTCTTAGTCACGGATTCAATCATTTACACGGCCAGAACTTTGTAAAATGTATTTGATGTCATGTATTTGTTGCCAACAGCAGCGAACGAATAAAGAAAAAATAAGCAGTGCTGGAAGCTGGAAGGAAGCAACTCTGACATATTAGTTGTCATTCAAAGCCATAAACATGAGGGGTAGAAACCAAAATGTAATAACTAACTAACTTTGCAAAAAACTTCAATCAACAAAACACCTCTTAACACAACTGTAGAGTCAGAAATCAGTAGACTGTGAGTGAAGAGGAGAGATTTCTTGGTTTGTAGATTACGAAGCCTTTTGTCAGAAGGCAGAAGGGGAAACCGTCCGTGGCGAGGGTTGGTGGTCTTTTGGACAATACTGCTGCATTTGGTTTTATGCAGTGTTTCAGGAATATATGCTAAATGGTCGGGAAAGAAGTGACCTGATCACCCTGCTGCATTAAAGGATTGTTTTAAATGGCCTGAATGAAGATGATGAAAGATTCGGTTTTTTCACAGTGGCAGTAGTTGTAATGCTGTATTCCGGCCTCCTAATACATTCATGAAGCAACTAGCCTGGCCTCTGTCCAAAGTTTCAAAACCACCTACTACTTACTTGCAAATTGTACTGATTAACATGTTTTATCTTGTTTGTATAATCCTCAGAAACAAGTTGTAAGTGTAGCACTGATTATCTCATCTAACTCTGCAAACATCTGTAAACCACGAAAAGTCCAACTATTCTCTTCCGCTTCCCAAAAAGCAACTAGAACTTTTAAAATTAGTGTGTGCATGAAGGACTCACAGTTGAGCAGGCCGAGCTGCAATAGTGACGCTAGAGCGGTGACGATCATGAACATGAGGAGGCCACCCCGACGGCCCATCAGACACACGGCTGGACACAGCGCCATGCAGGACGCAACTGCAATGCCTGCCATTGTGTAATAGTCTGCATAGAAGTTATGGAACATGGTGGTTTCCTCTGCTTCAGGGTCCCTCATGCTGCGGGCAAAGCAGTGATGGATCCCATAGCCTGTCAGCCTGAGCAAAGAGCATAGTAAGGAAAACATAGTGAGGTGAAAACAAATATCAGAAAACACCAGGAGAATTAAGTGATTGGTGACAGAAATAAAAAAAATAATAATTCATTGATGTACATAACACGGGGAGACAAATAATACACACAAGCGAATCTAACAGATGAAGAGGTTGAACAGAGAAGGACCAATGACAATTCAGTTATATCATGGTTGCTCTCATCTGAAAGAACAGTATCTCTAGCAAATGGGCACAGATGTAAACATGGACTTATTGCACACCATGCACACACCCCACAAGCAAACACGCACACTCTCTCTGGTGGCTGTCTAATGTTTCATAAGGACACAGCTCATGTAAAATTTATGTTGACTCCGGGAGTCAGGGACACCGTGCGCTGAAGCAGAGCAAAAGCTGGGTCTGTCTAGCTAGAGAGGAGGTCGGAAGATGCAAAAAAATAAAAATAAAACAGACGCCGGATCCCAACGTGTATGAAAGAGAAAGCAGCACAAATAGTGCAGGACAAACAGCATTTAGGACCACTGATCAATGCTGTATTGCGCCTCCAGGTTCAGAGTGAGTCGTGACTGTACAAAATGGCGTATCTCCCTGGCACTGCCTCGCCCTAAGCATACACATACACATGCATGTGCATTTTCCTTTTATCATCTGTCTGTTGTCATATCCTCCCACACCTATTAGCAACACACCACATAAAAATTCTGTTTTCAAAGTACTAATCCATAAGATAAATACTTACGAGTTGACGCACAGCACAACAATATTCTTCCACAGACTTCTTGTCCCAACCATTTTCACAATGCATGTCTTTTTGGGTTTCTTCTGAAGAGCTCTTTGCAGTTCTGGAAACAAGCAAATACAGGAGAGCTCATGTATAAACGTTTTATTAGAATAAAAGTTATACAATCATGTCTATACATATTTGTAAGTGTATGTCCTCCTCAAGAAACCGTAAAAACTATGTGAAAGAAACATTATTAATAAATAGTCAAAAACATATTAGCACAAAAATATCCCACATTTAAAAGTACTAAAAAAGAAACATACTGAAGTTTCTATTTACATATGTTACAACAGATACACTGTTTGTGACAATTCAGTGATAAATAAATACAGTATTTCTTTTTTTAAATAGAGCTATAGAGAAAAGAATAGAGGGAAATATGTGGGTCAAATATCTCTATAAAAACCAGCCTATGAACTACTTCACTATGTTTCTTTGTCTGCCAACACACAATGATTCCAGTGTATCTGCATTAAGCCTATAATGGTTGATATCAACCTGCTCTTAGAGCACCGGTCACGGTAAGATCCCCACGTCAAATCTCAGTTTTCAGGTCAAAGGAAAGTCTTGATAGCAGCCCGGGTTCTAAAAGACTCAAACCGGATTCTACGCATTTCCACATGTATTTTTAATGAGCACATTTCATCCTACCCGACTAGTTTCCCACTGGCTTTGTGAGACAGGTATGGAAGGAAAAAAAGAAAAAAAAAAAGCTCAGAGAAGAACAGGAATAGTTACTGGTGCGGCAACACCCCTTAGCACTGTGTATGTTTTGGTATTGGAATACAGATTTCCACAGAAACACACGTGTGACGCCATTCCACAAAACTGCCTCAAGGTTATGTCTGGCTGTATCACTCAGGCTTTCCAGTGGTCTCTTGGTTAAGTCACTAACACCTGAGTAAGACTAACCCTGCTAGTCACTTTCTGAACAGTAGTTACACATGCGTTTGTCATGTCTGAGTGCTTGAAAACATTCCTCAGCTCTTCTTCTAGAGCAGCAGTAAGTGTACGGATGCCAATCACTGCAGTGGAAAATACAGATCTTAGTGAAGGGGTTTGGGACTAAGAATAAAACTGACTGTGCTTTACTGGGGCTTTTACCAGGAATTATGCCGTTTTTTTTCTTTCCAAAAATGTATTGATAAGAACAACGCAGACTTCTACACCTATTGACAACAAAACCCTCCTGTCTGTCCCTCTGGCAGCTCGTCTGAGCGCAGACAGTTATCCCAGGGTCACACCGCCTGACCCGCGGCCATCTGGCGTCAGCTCACCGTCATGTCAGCTCTTATCCAGCCACCCAGGATATAATGAAATTAATCATGGTTCCTGAGCGTCAAAACGTACTGTTCATTACCCACTGCTAGCTCTACAAGGGAACGTTACCATGGTAACAAGACAGCAAACGCATATAACCTTGTCATTCTGGTTTATTTAGAAAGGCACAGCTGAGGATATCACTATGCACCCTACCTTTCAAAACAACAACCGAAGAATAAAAGCTTGGAAGAGGAGACTGCTGCACACGTATAGGCAGCAATCGATTAACATTTTTTTTAAAAATGTACCAAACAAAATTCAAAATGTAAAATGCAGCTGATGGGTTTAGAAATTTGTCTGAGTATATTTATTACCTGTGAGGATGTTGTCTGCGTCAAGCTCCACGTTCACCTGGTTCTTTGTGACTATATGACCGATGATCCACTTGGAGCGGCAGTACTGCTGAGTGGCCAGCAGCCAACGCAGTGACTCCGGGAAGATCCTGTCAAAAAAAGCCAGAGGGAACGTCCTCATTATTAGGACAGGAGCAATGGTTCAAAGCAAAAGTTGCGCTCATTTGGCGCAGTACTAATCTTGTTTTTGTTACCCGCATTGCCAATTCAAGCATTGTTCCAGAAAGCTAGAAATATACATTTAACACTAAACTGGAAGACACACGCTGCCGAGTCACAAACAAACACGCACACACCATTTCCAGGTTGTACTCTCTCGAATCAGGGCGGTAAAAACATGTGACTGCCAACACTGTTAGCACTGTCTTTTTGTTCAGCTCTGTTGTCTAGCATTTTTGCATCATGTCATGTTGCACACATTCCTTGTGAGCAGTGGATTTGATAGTTAGAAAAATAAAAAAAATTCCAAAGTTAGCTTATCTTCATTGAAACAGATGTGTATGCAAGTAAATATGCAGGAGCCATCATCTTGCACTGGTGTGGTTTAAACTTTACAATTAGATCACACAGGAATTGAACAACTGCATTTTCACTTTCTATTTGTCCAAGTCTATGTATTTGAATGTAACAGTAGTGTGTGTGTGTGTGTGTGTGTGTGTGTGTGCTGTTCTGACAGCACTATTATAGCATTGCAATAAAAGACAACCTGAACCTTGGACATCGCTTGTTACTTGATATTGATATTTGATCTTCTAACAGCAATCTGTTGGAACCATGAATTTCGGCTATGCTTCTTAGCCAGAAAGTCAATGATCAGATTAAAGCAGACATACCAGCTTAACATCAACAATGTTGGAGCCGGTAGAATAAATGAAAGAGAATGCGCAAGTATTTTTTTCCTGAGTTTTTCCAAAACAAACTGCGGTCACTACATCTGAGTGAACAAACAACACTACATTTCATTCTACTGGAAATTTACTGAGAGGAAAATGCCTTTGAGGCAAACTCTGCAATTCTTTCTTGAAATTAATTTTAAATCTGACTGCAACAATGTGGATTCTATAAATGCTGAATACTAACACTTGTTTGATTGTTATTGCAGCTGGCACCACATATTTTATTAGTGTCTTTTGTAGAATTTGGCCTGTGGCGGCAGATGCTCGGCTCTTTTCCTTACCAGATGTAGGACATCATCAGCAGCAGAGGGCAGATGATGACAGCTTGGAGTACCTGCCAGTCACGACTGAGGTATGCCACGGCGGGCATCAGCAGCTGACCACCCAACATCACAAAACTGGCCACCATGGTCATGGAAAAACGCCATCCTGGCAAGCACAGCTCAATCCCTGCAGAAGAGAATCAACACAAGTGTCTGTTAGTAGGTTTTCCGAAAAGGACAGAGACACAAAATGAGAATTTATGACTTGGCAAATGCCACGTTTGCCATGTGTCTTTATCAATGTGATCCCACGAGTATTTATTCAAGTGGAAAACTGAGCTGAGGCATAATTTGATTTGTTCTTCTGCTGACAGAAATGGGGGAAAGTCAATGAATCAACCATCAAAACATAACACACCACCTTTGCCTACGTGAGGCAGACAGGCCAGAACATGGTCCTTGACAGTAGTGTGATTTACACAGTTGTAATGCATCATGACAACCACAGATTTCTTTAAGAAAAAAAATCTGTCTCAGATTTAGAGACAGAGAGAAAAATCAATTATGAGTTTACATGTGATTAACTAACCAGCATTTGCCACACTGCAGCCAACTATTTCCAAAGGAAATGTGAGACCAACAGTCTGCAAAATGCTTTATCAAGGCAAGAAAATACAGGATGGAAATATTATTCATTTTGTGAACAAAACCATCAACAGTTGGTCTCAGCTTTAAAAACAGGAGAATTTGCTTCTTTTATTAGTTCTTTGAATGCTTCTTTTTGCTTTGGACTGTTAGTTGGACAGAACAAGCATGTCACCTTGTTAGCAAATTACTTTTTTTTTTATATAAAAAAAAAAATAAATCAAAAACTAACAAAGGTTCCTTTACAGCTACAAAGCATCTAAAGACATTTAATAAAAGGTGATAAATCGGAGTGTTCAGTTGTTGTTCTGAGACAGCAGACACCCCAAGACAGAAGGCTGCTGTAAGGGTGAACTAACCAGAAAGCGGTTCCTTGTGCTCATTTCTCTGCCGTGCGAATGGCACCGATTCATTCACCCAATCATTAGCATGCACACCACACTGGAAGTCAGCAACAACAAACAGTCTAGCCCTTCAGTTCCTGCAGTAGAGGCCATGGCCTAAAACCATAGTAAGTGAACACTACGGTAACGCTGCTTCATTCATTCATTCATTCATTCATTCATTCATTTTTTAAAAACATCACTTTCTTTTAAATACGTCTTTTCTGCTTCCTAGGAATGTTAACAGGCTCTAGATGAGCCTTTCAAGGTGACAGGGCCTGTATAATAGTGGGTGTCAGAGGCCCCGCTTCATTCCATTGGAAAAGACTGGAATTTCAATTAGGACTTGCCCCCTTCTGAGGACATGAATAATGCTCTCTGTTCACAGACACTATCACAGCTGGAATGACAAAGCCAATGAGTGGAGAGCAGGGCGATGGGTGCAAGACCTGCTGAGTATGAACCAACTAACCTCAAGGCTCCTTTTCTGTGTGCTGCCGGGAGAAAAGTGACGGTTCACCGATTATGAACTGAATGGGATTTGAATTCCTTAGTTATGTATGAGGCGTCATGTGCGTTGAAAAGGTCACTGCATTGGGACCTCAAAAGTACATCCTATGGTGAGCTACAGTATAGAAAAATGATCACACACACACACACTGAGATCCCAACATACAGTATAGCAGCACGAATTATAGTACGTTACCCAGTTGACAGTTCTAATAATTTTACAATCTGAGCCAACCAGCACTCATGCAGTTGCACTCAATAATTATTCAACCTCCACTGAAAATTAGGTGTAATGACAAAATGCATACATTTCCAGAAGTATTTAAACAGCCCAACACAACTAATCTTACAGGTAGTTCCTGGGCAAAGTCGACACAAAAAGCAAATTTAAATGATTACAGCTTTCTCAAAATGATTCAGCAACTTCATAACGAGTGTCTTCACTACTTAGTGCAGCACCCTTTTGCAGTCGTGACCTGCTGCAAACATGATGCATTGCCAGACACAAGCTTCTGGCAGCAACCCTGAAGAATCTTAGTCCATCCCTCATGGGCTATGGCCCCGGTAATAGTGCACTTATGTGCTTAAGCTTGCGTGTTGCAACATCTTTCTTCAACCAGATTTTCTATAGGGTTCGAGTCAAATGACTTCCAGGATTTTTTCAGTAACCAAAACTCGGTGGACATTGTCCTGTTGGAAGGTCCAGTGATGTCCATGCTTTTACTCCCTCACAGACACAGACTGCTTTCTTCTAAGATGTCCTGATACTTGAATGAATCCATATTGCATTCTAACACGCGTTCGGTGCCAGAAGAAGCAAAACAGCCCATGAGCCCTTCGTTACTGAAGGCCTTCATTAGTTGCATCAGTATTACTGTGAGGTTATGTACTGTATAAAGTTCCAGTTCCGGTTCTTATAAATGTAATCCCAGTTCTGGTAGGTCATCTTAGTTGGTTAGCTCTTCTGTTTAAGTTTGCAGAAATTTTGGTGGGACACCAGATGGGTTACAAAAACCGGGAATGACATCATTCTTTCTCTGCTGCAAAATGAGAATTTTAAAAAATGCATGCAGTCATATTTGTATACATCCTGTAATATTACTAACATGTCAGTCAACATCACTGTAAGGACTCTTTTTGAGCTTTTCTAAAATTTGGTGGGGTAACGAGACAAAAGTGTCGGATGAATACTATTATTTCTAGCAGTAAAAGTAGGACCCAACGTTATTTCTGAGTGTTGCCTACACTGAGGTGAAGTACGGGCCATGAGCTCCTTACTCCAACTGACCTTAATCCCCCATAACCCACTAGATCAGCATTCCCATAATGCCCCGCCGTTGCCTGTGTCCTACCGATGTAAATAAGTATATCTAACGTAACACAGTATCAAATTAGCAAAGATGTTAATCGGCATGACTAAACCAGCAGAAAGGTCACAGCAACATGGCAGCTATTAAAACCCAACTACTGTATTTACTCCACACGGACTTACAGTGGACTTAGAAATAACTTCATCAATGATCAAGCTAATAATAATATAGATGATGATAATCCTCAAAGAAGCTTTGGCTGGTTGGCTGAGTTTGGATAAATATCTTTGGCGCACATTATAGTAGGTCCTAAGTCTTCTGTCAGGTACAGAGTGCAGTCAGGGAGGCCTATTGTTTCACACTTGATCACTAAAGGCACCCGGTGCAGCCACTCTGTACTCAGGGGCTAGTGTCATGACTTTTTTACTGGTCACATGAAATCCAAATGGCTCCTTGCCACAATTTCACTGCCAAATCCACCTACCTTTAAAAGATAAAAATACTGTGGGGTCTTACTATTCTGAAAGTCAATGTATAAATGTTTGCTTGTGTATATGACATAATTCTAGCTTATTTTTAGTAGTGTTGATGTGGCTTTGCAGTACAAGTCATTGTACTAATATATTGCTAAGCTCCACACCTTTGAAACTGTAGACATCAATGGAAATGCTGAGTGATTTTATTTTGTGCAAAGCACATGATAAGATTTTGGACTGCTTCCTCTAAGTGACAGGCCAGTATAGCATTGTCAGCAAGCCAAATTTCCCTGAGTAGGACCTAGAAAAAAGAGAAGCACGTACAAGACTCACAAATACAGTGGATGACAATGAGCACAAGAACTTAAAAAGGTTTCCATCATCTGTGTTTGGTTCTACATTACCAGCCAGCAGGATTTACACTCGGACGATAAATACTCAATCTTTCAGGCTCTGAGAAAGTTTTACAGATATCAAACCTCCATGAATTAAAAGCAATAATAATAAAAACAAAAAAGAGACTTTGTTTCCCATTGAGGGTTTCCTGTCAGCTTATTTGCTTTTATTATACCCTAAGAAGATGGTTTAGGGAAGCAGTACATTTTTTTTTTTGTTGCAATATCATGAGCAGTCACTGGAAAATAAAATAGCTGAAGGGCTGAGGGGCTGAAGGCGGTGCCCTGTTTATACATCCATGAGTCTAACCGACAGTTAAAAGCTGCTGAGAATTGGGCACATTTCTGTTACGGTGCACTGTTTGCATTTCAACAACACAGGATATTGCAATGACATTAGATAAAAGGGAGATTCCACAGGTTTTTTGGCTCTGTGTTTTGAGGACAGGAATAATCATTGGTACTCACACGTCCTTCTCTGATAAGGGCTTATTGCCAAGAATAAAATCAAACTCATTGATTGTTCCCATGTCTGGAGCTGCAAAAAAGCTGACCAACTTCCACTAGCCACTGGCCCTTTGACCTATGGGTGCTGAAACTCTTATGAATCAAACAATAGATAAACCACCACCAAGAGGGTATTTTCACTGATGCTGTGTGTGTAACTGTATGTCAGAAACATTCCAGTAATTCCACCACTTCCACCCAACGCGCACAGATCAGCACAAAACCAAGCTATCAGGTATCTGGGAAATGGGACGGACAGTTCATCTGATAAATATATATGCCTGAGTCTGAACAGATACATGGAGATTCATGAGCTTGAACAAAGGAAAACTGAAACAGCATTCTGTCTTTTTATACTCTCGTTATTTAAAAAAAAAAAGAGTTCAAAGGTCAATGGTGTTGAAATGGTTTGGCGTGTGAGTTCACTCATGGACTTGTGTTGAGTTATGACATGAGATTAAGTCATGCAAAGTCTCTGACAAATATCATGAGTCAAAACTGGGAACTTAATCATTTGGTCAGTCAATTTCAAAAGACAAAGAAAATGAGGTTAAACGTACACCCTACATCTGCTAATGTGCAGGGGGAGGAATTCTGTTGAGCAACCAAAACTGCCAACTCTGCACAGAAGGGAACTTTAACTCTGCTCAGGGGTTAGAAAAAAAAGCTCCGTCTGCACCTTAACCCATTTATCAGGAGACAGCTAGAACACATTAAAGAGAAGGATGACAACAGTCCAACGTGTGTGCCACAGAATATACCATTTCTTGGCTGTTAAACGTGCACTCTGCGCTCTGTGCACAGTAGCTCACAGCCTACCCCATCACGTTTATAGTTTAAAATCCTTTTCAGACAACTTAAAAACAGGCAGAATAAAAAAAAAATTGGCCTCAGAAAGGCTCAGCGCAGTATCTCTGCCGTCATCAGGGAGGCATGGTCATATGCTGGGGTAACACAAAATCCATCAAACAAAGAGGAATAGGACATTGACACCGGGGAAGCCATTTACACATATAAATACATAAAGAGCTTCCATCTTTATGTGTTTCCCTTTCCGTCTCATCAGTGTGCAGAGAGATTCACATTTGTGGTTACAGGCGGGAACCACAGAGAGAAAGCACATCTTTTAAAGGCAACATGGGAACGGTGACAAGGACAACACTGGCCATGGCCTGAAAAGCCTGACAAAAAAAAAAAAAAAAAGCTGCAACAGAGCATCCTGTCTGAATAAAATAGTGTTACTCAACCTTCTAAAGAATGGAAGCATGCATGTAAATACCTGAGGAGCACACATGACCGTACACATAATGTTTTCATCATCTCATGAGGACAGATCAGGTGAGAGTACATAAATAAGTGTTGTCACATGATCAAACTGTTCGCGTCTTAAGCGCAGGGACAATCTGCACGTTTAAGCCTGATTGGATTTGGCCTAAAATTTCACAGGAGAAGTGTGAAATGGCCCAACTGAAATGTGTATTATTAAAACCTTGAAGCCGGCATCCTTGCTTAAGTGAGGTATTACCTTAAGGGCAGTCAAATGATAACCAACACTTCCACCCAATATGGAAAAGTTCAACAGCATGTTTTTACTTTGTTATCATGGTGCAAAAAAAAAAAAAAAAAAAGTCAGGGTTATCATCCATTCATCCATTATCGTAAACACTTGAGGGGAGGCTGGATCTCAGCTTGCGTTGGTCGTGGGTTTAAAATTAAAGAAACTGAAAAGGACTCCTGACTCCTTTGTGACACTGTATCCTCACATCATCCTGTAGGTTGTAGGCTGCCCTTCCCTGTTATTGACTACTACGCATACAAGTCCAGTGCATGTACAAAAGGAGTGACAGCAAACACTAGCCACTCAATCAAGAGCCTGGGTGTGTCCACACCAATACACACTGACACTGGTTTTTTTTGTTTCCCATGAGAACACACTGTACACCTGCTAACAGGAGCTCGTGTTACGTTCATGGATTAGACATAAATGCAATACTATGAAGAGGCTTTTTGGCACCTTAGTCTCCCTCCATCTTGCATCTTCTCTACCAATCAGGAAACTTTCCCAAAGCTAATTATTAACTAAATCAAATTCAGGCCTCATATGAATAATGTATGCTGTGTGCATTTTAGCCAGGGCTCAATAGAAAAACCACAGAACTAAATCAGCCTGGAAAATAAAATCACTGCAGCACAGGATGTGGTTTAATTATTGCCATTTTGTGGCGCACACTAACAGGTGAGGTTTTACAAATGAACTTTAATTAGGCACTGCTGCTTTTTTTTGAGAAACGATTAAATTAACGAGACGATTACTCAATGCCAGCCGCTAACTGTGTTTGCTTTTGTGCGATCTGTTGCGATCAGTAGCCATGACATGGCATCAGGACAAACAAGCAAGTGAAACCACCGTAGTGTCTGAAAATCGCTTTTGATTTCGTCATTATTTCTCCACATGCCTTATGGGCACTGATAAAGCTGAACAAGTGCTTTGCTTCAGTTGGGAAAGTATTTTATGACAAGACCAGAAACAGCTACGGTCTAGTTAAAGAGGGATTGAAAAAAGAAAAATTCGTCGACCATCGCACATTGCGCAATTGGGAGCATGTGTGTCAAAGGTCACTGACAGCAAAGTCACGCAGCTCTTTATGATCCAATCACGAGGTCTGTGTGTGTTGCCTTTCTGCATCTCTGTGTCTCAATGTCTGTGTCTCCCTGCAAGGCTTTCTTTGCACACACCCACCACATGTACAGGCTCGCTGCCGCTCAATTCGGACGTGGAAGGTGAGCACTTAGACGACTTTAGAGACATTTGGTCTTTACTGTAAGCCGCTCACTTCTACAGAGTAAACATCCTGCCTCTTAAAAAAACATCTAACCGTTGCAATCGGAAAATAATAAGGGGTACAATGAAAAACATTAAGGCAGCGTGTAAATACAGATGCACAGAGCAGGCAATCATTTTTTTTATACAGAAAACTACTTAAGCTACTTACTAGAAAAACAGAAAATACTGTTCGACTCTGTTGGAAAACAACTGATTACGGCAAGTGCTCGATAAAACATGCGTAAGCAAAAAGTGAGCTTGGCCTACTGCCCTAGTACACAGTCACCGCATCTCAAGCTGATCACAAAACTCACACAAAACAAGCGCTGCAGCCAGCTAGCATGACTCAGCAGATGTGGGCCCATGTTTTAATGTGAAAGGGTAGATGACGAGGGTCTGGGCTGTAGGCGTGGGGGGAAAATCACACGACTGAGAAGCACCGTGACTTTGAGCTGCTCGCTGCTGTGATGCTGAAAATAAAATGTATTTTACATACTATGTTATATATACACATATATATCCACCTGCTTACCCTGTGCAGGTTCCCATGGCTCTGGAGCCCACCCCAGTTGTCACTGGGGAGAGGTGAGGTGCACCCTGGATGATGTACTAATGAAACACTGGGGTATAAATAGCAGCAAGTCCTTCCCATTATTTTCTATAACCATCTGCTTTCCTATTCTGCTGTTGCACTTTGAAACCAACACCACTGTAGGTCAGTGCTACAGAGAGATGCATTAATGCTTAAAGTTAACGTAGAGAAACACTTGTTTTTCACGCAAGGTTTTGGTGTATTTGTATCCCGCTGCGTCTTAAGAATAGCATTCGTCAGAGGTGAAAAATGTGGCCTTCTCTAGGCAGCTTCCACATAACTCAGTCTATATGTTCTAATGTTTTCTTCCTCAGTCTAGCTGCTGCTGGTCCCCGTTTCCTCACTTAGTCTGAAACCACCACACCCTTAATTCTTGTTTCTGTCTCTCTGTGTGGTAGTTCAATGTACAGATTTATCACTGTATTCTCAGAATACACACATTTTCACAACTCTTTATTCTAGACTAAAATTCTAGAATAAGATCGCAGCCAGGCTTCAAGACTCAAAACTAAGACTGAATCACTCATGGACTGATGAATAGGGGGGGGGGGGGATTAGTGTAAAGGTTTCCAGTGTAAACACAGCTGAAGTCAGGATTTGGTTCCGACTTTCCTTTGTAAGCAGAGTCAAACAAAGCACGCCACAAAAGTGCTTTAGAATGACACATGCTGCAGTGTCATATGACTGACACAGTGCGATGTCTACGGTGAATCTTAGCATTTAAATGGGTGAATGCATCCAAACCGCACCCTAGACAGACGGTTTTGAACTGCAGTGGCTGAATCACTCCAGTAACATGAACACTTTTCTTATTCTTGTTCCAGAGCTAGTTTTGTCAATAGAAAGATTGGCTGCTGGGTAATTATGTGACAGAGGCCACACACACATGATCGCAAATGAGTGTGGAAGTAGAGCAACACAAAACCTACACAAATATGCAAAGCTCAAACAAACAAGTCCCCAGTTAGGCCAAGCTTACAGTGGAGCTTTCTATTTAGCATTGCAGTTGCAAGTTTTTTGGTAAACAGAACTATCATTTCCAGTCACAAAGAATTAGAGATTAGTAAAAACAATGAAGCATCTTAGATGAGATAATTGGTTTGAGAATGATTTAATGAGTAATTGGAATGGAACAGTGCAATAATAACAAGGAGGAAACTGATTAGCTGAGGTCATTGCCTGGCTGCTTGTTTTATGCCTGTTAAGTTACTTTTATACTGAATTACAACCACTGGCTGCGTTAAATGTATCAGCAGACTCCACAATGTGCATCCTAGACTTAAAACAGAAACCTTTCTACGAAGCAGAAATACAGTACATATCCTATTGGTCTCCGAGTCAACCAGACAGGCACTTGAATGGATCATAGAGGGTAAAGTGGTGACTCTGGCACAGTGAGGTACAGTGGTCATTGTGCCAATCCTGTGGTTGTTGGTTCGATCCCCGGCTCCTCCAGTCACATGCCGGACTGCCCTTGAGTGAGACACTAAACCACAACTTAGTTTCTCCTTCCAGTGAGAGTTGCTCCCTCATCGGTGTGTGAGTGTGTGTGTGTGATTGAGAGTGTGAATGGGTGAATAAGAAGCAGTGTAAAGCGCTTTGAGCGCCAATAGGTAGAAAAGCTCTATATAAGTGCAGACCATTTACCAATAAGGTGCAGCTTTCATAAGGATCGGATTATAGAAAACCTGTAATATAAAATCACCTGTAAGTAAAATTAGCACTTGCAGTTCTTTTACACTGCAGAATGCTTGGCAGAATAGGAAATTCGGTAAAACTCCAGTAAGATTTTACCTTTAGCACAAATTAAACAGACATATGATGATAGGTAATGTACAACATATTAAATTATTAAAGTGTGTTAAGTTTTATCGCCCATAGTCTACATTAGACAGATAAAAACGGCTTATACAAAAAATGTTAGTAGAAACGTAGTTTAATACCGAACGTGCAGAATTTTTAAACCGTTCCACCTCCAACTGACAACTACTGATTCATTGAACCATCCATTGAAGGCTAATGTGAAATGAATGGTTGCTGATGTCACATGTTTTCAAATTTGATAAGACACCTTACTTTATGATATAATTCCACTTGTTTCCTTCCTGCTGTCCCACCCCCTTTTCCTTCGTCCTGGGTGCAGACTAAACGCCCCTTCTATTTTAGGAGCAAGGCAAGGCTTTTCACAGTTTACAGTGTGGAGTAAATTAAAAAGACAAGAACAGCGAAGGTCCATTCCTTCATCCCTGAAGTCATGCAGCCTTCTTCCTTCCCTTCCTCGCTTTTCTAGCTTCCCTCTACACTGGTCGATTACTGCAGTCAAAGAGGCTTTTAAAAATCCATCACCGAGACCAGAATGTGCATCAACTGCAAGGCCAATTAGCAGGACACTATCAGAAAGTCTCTTCCCTTCCATTGTTTGGCGCTAGCACAACATGGAACTAATTATTTAAACCTTTAGTTTGCTGAGAAGGTCACAGAAAGAGACCCGATTCCTCACCACATACATTACAGTCTTTCTGCAGTGATGCATGAAACTATAGCAGAGACAAGTTACCAAACCACCCGACCCCCGTCTGTCAGTATCAGATTATTGATTAGCAGCAACAAGGATTAAAATCTCAGGAAGAGACGTGTGCTTGTGCACCTAATATAATTTTAAAGAGTTCACTTCAAGGATAAAGAGACTAACAGCTTCACAGTAATGAGAATTTACCCATAAACAGCATTCAGTTTAATAAATGTCAGTCACTGCAATCTGAGGTCCCAGTTAGTCTTGTTGTACTGGAGTCCTACCTTTAGTTAGAGACAAGTGACGAGAATTATAGTGTAATGATTTGTTCGTGTTGTTAGTGAGAGCAGTAAGTGGGAAGAATCTAAGTATTTTATTTTTCTTTAATATAAATCAACAATTGTCACAGAATTATGTTAAGAATATTTTTTTTAAGTAACTAAGTCGTAGTTCTTTGACTTTCTTTTGACATAATTCTTTGACTCCCTGCAAAAATAAATTCAAATAAGTGGGAATAATATATAATATATCATTATAATATATCAAGTTTTTACTTAGCTTCAACAGGGAGAGCTGCATGTTTAAATCTTGAAACTGAATTTACAATGCAACAAGCGCTGCCTTTACTTACTAGACAAGGAGCCACCTCCCAAACAAACCAGTTTGACTAACCACTAAACAGCACAGGCCTCCATTATCGTTTCTGCATTTGTGGTGTGGCCATTGTCTGTCAGTTCCTCGTTTAAGCACCAATTAAAAAAACAGATACTCAAGACCAAAAAAAAATTCATAGTTTCTTTTCCTTTTACAATTGAACATGTGAATTCCCTAAACTGCTCCCCTATACAGGAACTAACTGAAATAGCAGGTCAATATTTTGATTTCACAACAAGTTAAAGCAGTGTGTAACACACCTTGTATTAAGTTGGAGTTTGGAAGGTTGTGTCTTTTTATCTAATCCCTCCAAAACCAAATCTAACGAGCTTCTGCTGGACCCAACAGAGTCTCTGTTTGTTGTAGTGTCAATTAATGATTGCTACTAACTACACTTGTAACTACAGTTACTTCCAACGCAAAGTCATGACCTGCATTTACCTCAATTATTTTGTGTACTTACAGGTGAAAAAAGAAAAAGTGTGTGGGAGCAAATAAGTTGGCATTGGAATATTAGGGTGAGGTGACTTTATCCTGCTCTTTAACGGATTTGGGGAAACACCAAAAACAAAACGTTATCCTTGCTATATTGATTTAATATTCTAGGATCTGTTAGTTTTAGCCTTATTCTATTAGCATTATTCAAACCACAACATGTACCCATCATGTGCAGGCTTTGTAGGGTTCTTTTCCATGTGAGGGGTAAAAGTAGGAGTCAAACTTCTGTTTGATCTGGATCATATCAGAGTCTGGTATTAAACTGAACTGAGAAGCCGTCTCTAAGTTTTCCAACCCGATTTAACATTTGAGGAAAATATTGAGCTGGAAACATTCGAGACTTACTGAGGACGTAGAGAGAGAGGGTGATCCCTGCCAGACAAAAGCCTTCAAAGAAACGCAAGGTGATGAACATGGGGACATTGACAGAGAAGGCCACAGTCAGACCAAAAACCAGCATGAACAGCACCGATATAATCAGGACTGGGTGTCGGCCAAACCTGCAAAGGTAAAAAAAAAGAAAGAAAACGTAACATATTAAACGTGGAATAAGATACATCAGTCGATTATTTTGCTCAGAAATAACTTCTTTAAAATTTCTTACCAGTCCGCAAGGATTCCAAACACTAGGTATCCAAAGATGGATCCCACCAACAGAGAGAACTTTGCGATATGGACTCTCCATGCTGAGTTACATACCAGACTCCACTGTTGAGACAAATGAAAATGGACATTAGTTCGGAGAAATGCACGCTGGACTAAACAAAAAAAGGAAACTGAAAGATAAATATAATTTTAATTTGGAGCTCTGTGACGCCCCACCAACAGATGGGCTGACTGTTCACAGTTATTAGCTAATTTGCTAGTTTTTCCACAAAAATATGTGGATAGCTAAAAAGTATTTCTGCCAGTATCAAAATACGGTATCAAGTGCAATTGACACTGGTCTCTAAAAGCCTACATCACGTATTTGATGCATCAAAAATTCAGCCCACTGTTTATGCCCGTACTTTCCCCAGCTCGAGACAGTGGGTCAGCATAAACAAACATTTTTATATTTCATTATCTATTTCTGCCTTCTCTACAGTGCTTCTTTGCTGACGGCACTCGCCACCTCAGGGGGATTCCTAGAGTGCACAGTGTATGGTGGCTTGGCATGACTCAAACACGCCCTGTTTTTTCCCCCTAACTGTAGTGACAGGTTGTGACAACGTGTACGAGGTGTCCCTAAAGAAATCCCCCCCCTCCCCGAGCCCACGTTTTCGTTTACCACTTACATTATTACCCAAATATCCTGCTTCTTACTTTTAATAAGGATGAGAACGTGAATTTCGAAGAGGTGGAGGAGTTACTTTTTTGGCAAAGTATTGACTGGCAGGAACCAGGAGCACACAAGGGAGCATAGTGTACGGGAGGCAAACAAAACACGAATGATGTCATGATAAAATCCCATTTATTTTTCTACCTCGGATTGAAATAATGTAGTTTCTCTAACCTCCTCTAACCTCGACTATGGTGACCTGTTCCAAATGGAACGCTCCAGGATTACCCAGTCACCCAGCCGTCACGTGATCCAAGCATGCCACTCATTCATCGTGTCAGTATCAATGTCAGCAGAAAAAAAAAAAAGACCGGGAGGCAAACACGAGCCTGTTGCACAACCACTGCAAACCATCAGTTTGTTTTTAAAACAAAAAACTGAAACTGCCCTTCTCCAGGAGGACTGTGACAAACCGTGTGCAGTCAAACGAAACTATGAGCTTTGCTGTGGTGGCATGAAGAAAATCCAGCAAACTGTGATTCAACGTAAACAGGAGTCGAATCCATGCAGCTTGACTGCTTGACTATGCCCCTATTATTTCTGTCAGTTGCTCCTATGCTATTCTCCTGCTCATTTGGGAGTAATGTATAGAAGCTAGTGTGTGGAGTTCAGTTGGACGTATATAAATCTATTAGCCGACAGAAAATGCTGGACAATGAAGAGCGACAAGCGAATCAGTTAAAATCCCCAGGGTGTCCGTATGACTGGCCACCAATGAAACAGTGAGTCTCATTAGATCAGCTGAAGACGCTCCCAACTACAGCTGCACATTTCTGCACTCGATGAACTAGAGATGTGGGTGGGTTGGGGGGGGGGGGGGGGGGGGGGAGCTGTGGAATAAGGAGGTAGGGAGATGGAGGAAAGGGTTGGAGCAGTGAAGAATAAACACTATACAATGCACACGCAGAACATAGAAAGAGATGAAGAGAAATATAAAATAACAGGCAAGAGAGGGAGGGACAGAGATGCCTAATAGCAGTTGTGAGAAGCGACTGCTGCATTGTTACTGCCTGGCAACAGACCATCACTGTGATTATCAGACTATTTCTGCTGCCAAGTGCAAGTTTTAGCATCACAGCCTCACTGAGGGGCTGAAATTCTAACATAGGTGTGGGTGAAGGAGAATAGAAAGGTCAGGTAAGCAGCGACCAAAAAAAAAAAAAAGGAAAGAAGTCAAGAAGGAAACAAAAACCCTCTCAGGGACCTACTGTCTAATGGCAAATATGTATTATATCTAGTAGGTATGACAAGCAACTGCAAGTAATCTGGACTCTGGATTTCAGATGAGAAATCCTGACTTTTGTGCAGATGGATGTTGGAAGTCCTGCAATCATCAGGGGCACTGATGCAAACAACAAGAAATATTTGCCTATCAAACTAATATTCAATTCAGTGCAATTTAACAGTCCCCTCACGCTGAAAGTCCAGAGCCAACTACAGGTCTGACCCCAAGGAGACCTTAGGAGATTCCTATAGCTTGAATTTCTTCACATAAACAAACTAAGACCACTGTCAAGGGTCGGACTCCCCACAATGTTCGCCCCTCCCTGTTACAAAAACAGCACTTATCAGAAATGAGCCTGCAGTATACACTCTTGTCATACACACATATAGAGCCTCAACCGAGTTATCTTTTAGTCACACAAGCGTCCTTTCCTTCCAGCTGACGCTGTGAGTGGCTGTCATTGTGTGCTGACTGGGTATCTGCAGGGGGGTCATTGCGTCCCACACTGATCCTGGGTCTGTGAAAAGGACCGACCAGCTGGGTAAACAGTATGAAGGGACACAGATCAGAGAGGCCTATATGGGTGTTCAACTGCAGTATCATCTTTCAGATCTATGGGTGTGCAACCTCCAGCACACACAGATAGACAGGGTGTACACTTAAAAAAAAAAACTTTACCCTACATTCTGAGTAAAACAATACAAAAATGACACGGACTTATTGGATAGTTGTACCAAGAAAAACAGAGGAGCCACAACTTTAAATCCACCTTTTGGGTTTATTGTTGATTTGAACAATGTTCAGTATGGACACTCTGACCGGCTTTTTTGATGCAGTGTGTTGTGACACCTGTAGATCACATCCAGCATAAGATTCCAGTCCACCACAACACGAAACCCACTTGGCACCTGTCACTTGGTGGGTTTCCAGTGTACTATCTGTATATATATCTATATAATGAAGGAACAATGACTCAATTAGCCACTCAACTTCGAAAGAAACTAATTATTTTCATTGTCAATATGTTAAAAAAAAAAATGTACATCTAAACTCCCCAAAGCCCAAGTTTGCTCATTAAATGTCTCATCATATCTCTGAGGTGTATGTGTTTAATACACAACCACCAAGCTTTTATAGTGAATAAGCAGAGGGGTTAATCTTTGCTATGATGAGATTCTCTGGCCACTATTTTGGGCAGCATGTGCAGCTGCTACTCGTCTGAATGGGAGCTGAGTAGGTTACATTGCAGAGAGAGTGTCTCTGAGCAATGATATATACTCATTTCTGAGGCTCAGTCCAATTAAGATGGACCCTGAGGAGAGCTTTGACTCAATTAGAATGGGTCTCCACATTAGCCACTCTCGATCCTTCACCACCTTCTCAACCTCAGCTGCTTACATCAGGAACTTCTTTCTGTGACACCCTGAGAAAAAGACTGAGTTGAAACATATTCCTACGCTGACGATTCTGCAGACGCGCGGTAAAAGCGTCTACTTATAAATACATGTTACATGCATGTGATATGAAGCGTTCATACAGTGGTTCGTGAGTTCGAATGTTTTGGTACATTCTGACACTACACCGTTTCGTCAGTGTTGGCCCTCTGCTTTGGTTTTCAGGGATCAAGTGTCACTGATAGCTGAGCATGTGCAGTTATGGCCATGCAATCCAAACACGGGGAGAAGTGCCAAGTCATCACATCCTGCTGCAGTGTCAAATCCTAGTCTCGGTGCTGTGGGGACAGAATTGGGCCTTAGAAGAGGGAAGAGCAGCTTGCCAAAGGGTACAAGGCCAACGACGAGTCTGAGCCACTTCTGCCTAATTTCTGGATACATTGTGAGATTTGTCTGCATGCCATCAGACTCAGTCTCCCGGCAGTGACCTTGTGACAATGTAGACTTGCATGGGGTCACGGACGATGAGTGCTGCCAACTTCTCCGCTCTTTTACTGATCAGCAGTGGTGGCAGTGTCAACATAACGTGCTAGGCTTGTTATGCGTATGCACAGGCAACACAAATGTTAACTTCTGCAGGTTATGGCCAACATAACCAAAGAGGTCACAGTGCTTATGAGCCTGGCCTCAATTTCATGCAGCCCCAGTCTCAAAACGAGCCTTAACTGATTAGGAAATCGAGACGTAAACCCCCCTCCCTCAGTTCATAGATCATTTAAAGTGCCACAGCCACATTTTCATTTGCCTTATTTAAATGCGGACACTATCAGTGATAAGCTAATGGGCATTTGGCATCACACAGTGGATCCAAGCTTAAGCTTCACAGCGCAGCTCCAGATCAGACACTTACTGGAAATGCTTGCATGCCAAACTTTCCAAAACTACAGGTGGCGCATATTGCATCTCTCTTTTTTAGTCTATTCCACTGTAGAAATTTACCATGCTGAACACCAGGGCGATCCTCTTATCTAGAGACTCATCAGAGCTAAATTTCATATGTGTACATATATGTGTGTGTGTGTGTGTGTGTGTGTAGGCTGTTAAAATATACAAACATACTCACTTAGAGGTGTAAGCAGCAACCAGTATAAAGGAGAAGAAGGAAAACTGAAAAAAGAAACTGGAGCTGAACACCTTTGCCCTACAAGTCCACGTTAAGGGAAAAATCGAGGTTGTGGGTTAGAAAGTTCCTGCAGCCAACAACAAACAACTAGATGTGTCACAGTATTTTCTCTGCAGATTTAATCCACTGATCCCGCCAACACTAATGTCAGCTTTACTCAGACGACCCTGTGGATTCAAGTTCCAGGATTTCGCTGCCCGTACTAAAAGAAGACGTGATATCTTGAGATGCAGCATTCACAGCAGGACAAGAGCTGATAGGTGTAATAATATATAAAGCTCTCACTCTTCCAGCTAGCAGACCAAGTATGATGAAGGCAGGCTGAGACTCCTCAGCCTGGCCTGTACAGACAGGAATATTGCTAGTGAATAGTGATGCGACAGGAAGCACCGAAGGTGCCTAATAACAAAAGCTGTAAGAATATCTCACATGTATTTGATTAGTAAAGTGCTGAGCGGGTGGGGTTTTCAAGGGATGGGATTAAATTCGGGATACTGTTTCTAGAGAGTGCATTAAAGACCTTCGCTCCAAATGAAAGACTTCACAAAAACAGCAAAATTCCACCAGCCCTGATAGTCTATTGCCCAATGTGTGTTGGCGTGAGCATCTCTGAGCACACTTGTGTGTCATATGTTGCAGTGACTCAGTAGTGTCAGCAACATGCATTGTCTCACCTACAGTATAACATCCTAGTGTCCTGCTCTGTGAATCCCCACACTGTGAAATGACTTAAGTGCTTGATGGGCTACAGTGGATGATGCCTTGGATATAACAATGGAGGCATAATGAACACAATCACTATGTCTAAGAGCTATTTCATTCTTTTTTTTTTTTTTTTTTAACATGTCTGTGTTGCTGCATGTAGGGGCCATAGTGCCAGAATGTCCTCTTAACGTGGATCGAGCCTAACAGGATTAACGCGACAATGCTGTCACAGTATTCAGAGCACAATGTGATGGGAAGGTTGCCCCTCCTCAAGATGGGCCGCTTACCTTGGTAACAACATTCTGCACGAGTCCCGTGTGGAGCTGAAATGTCCACTCGCTGCACCGACACTGCGTGTCCGTCGTGTCATTGTGGGAGCCGTAACTTCCACTGTCATAAATATTAGATGACCGCGCACTGGTGTTTTGGGGATTGTCTACCAAGAACGGATGGCTCGTAGTCTGGTTAGTCGGGTTCGCCAACGGCTGGATACATGTGCTGTTTGGCTGTGCAAGAAGGAAATTATCAGAGTACTGGCTGAATCCAATAAATAAAGCCGGAATCCATGTCAGCACGATCAGCTGTTTCTGGTATTTCCCAAACCCCCCGAGAGCTGGCAGGACGGAATCGTCTATCTGTGCCAGCAGCCCCGGCGACGTGGTTTCTGGGGACACGAAGCCGTTCTCCGGTTGATGGTCGTCCCTGTCGAGCTGCACCACGGCCATCGCGATCTCGCCGATAGATGCCTGCGTTGTGTGGCGAAGCCGGGGCTGCAGTGCTTACCCCCCTGTCGACTCCACAATGCGTCAACGCCCCCAGGTCCGGCGGTAAAAGCTGTGCGCACTCAATCACAGGAATGGAAATAAGACGCACCTCTTTATTATTATTATCAGGAAGCACTTCCCTCCTCCGTGTGCCACGAAAACCTGCGCGCACAGGCTCCCAATCAAAGGTGCTTTGAAGCAATTAAACAGCGATATGTGGCAGATAGTGCGCGTTTTTATTTCCCATCGTCTGATTCATTGGTTCTGTGTGGGTCAGCTAAGGCAGCGGAAAACCTAAGAAGTGCTTCCTGCGGGAGCCACAGGTAACACACCTGCTCATAAAAGCAGTGTGTTGTTGACTCTATCCAACATGGCCACCTGAAGCCATCACTTTAGCCCTACGCAGTTTGGGCGCTTTGATACGATCCCGCAAGAGTTAGAAACGACCCTGAACAAGTAAAGGTGTAAAGACAACAATTGGTTAGTTTCATCTGTTCCTAGTTATAATTAAATCAACGTGAGGATGAATGTTTGCAGTCACGTTTGTGCTGAATCAAAGCAGATGTTTTGTCCTGTTATTGGTGTTAATAGTAATATAGTACTAGTGTTTTTTTAATATGGGGCATATGTCTAAGAAAATGATAAAACAAAACAAGTAATAAATGTGGACAGAGTGTAAATAAGAACACTGTCTCTGTTACTGCTTATTTATGCAGCAACAATAGTATTCATACTTTTTCATAACATTTCCAATCGGCACAAATTCAGAGATAAATATGTGTGTGAGTGTGTGTTTTGTGACACTGGTGTGGCACAGTGTGGAAGAAGCATCGGTCTTGACAGTATGTAACGAGTGTAGAGACATTTATCGACCTTTATACACTTAGGGAGAATAAAGTGTCATTAGGATGGAAAAGATGCCAATTTCCAAGACAGACAGTCATTTCTAGTCAAACACTGTGGGCTTTATTGTTGATTATCCATTTTTTTGGGAAAGCAAATAGGCTACTAAGTATCAGTGTCAGTATATTTCTACACCTGCTATTTCACTGAGGTTTTTAAAATATAATTAATTAGATACTAAATACTTATACAGTGTAAATGATTTGTAACTAACAGTGTAACGTAGTTCAGGTTACTGGATCTTTCAGAAATTCTTTTAAAGATCATTAATACGTTTAAGGTTTTTGACAAATACAGTACATTTGTGTACCTTTATAATAATCCAAACAGATCTGTACATTTTAAGTCTTTAGTAAAAAACGTCATCAAGTCTGGATTAGTAAAACCCATTAAGCTGATAAACAGATTTTGTTGCAGATCCTCTTCACCTCCTTTGGGCAGATGAATGAATGAACTTAAGATCTGTTGTGCTGAAAGAGGATTAAAAAAACAGTCAGATTTGTTTCTGGCAACTCAGAACTCCTCTTCATGGTGTTGGACAGATTATAAGTTTCAGAAACAGATTCCTAACACACTGAAATAGTAGTTACAACTTATAAACCCTTGGCCTTCTTAATAATATTTATAGCAAAAACACTATCACGTGCCGTGTTACACAATTTATTCACTAAACGTTTCGCCCATCTCAGAAAAGATTGTTTTAATTTCTCCCACTTTTTTTTTTAAATTCCCACTGTTTTATAACACATGTTATTATACTTGATGTAGTATTGTTATAACAAAGTCCATATGGCTGCAAAACTAAACTTTACACTTCAATATACTTCAATGTTCATTTTATTTCCTATGATCACAGATCTTAAAACTTAAATCCACCAGTTGGATTTGACGTTGCGACTGTAACATGTCTCTGATCACGTGACTCCCCCTTCTGTTTAGTAATGCCTCCCCCTGCAGGCCAACATGTGCTAATACACACTGTTTACAGACTCCATTAGGCGAATCGTGATGAATTAAATGTTATTAGTTTTATTAGTTGGGTCAAATGTAATTATTTATTTTTATTCCTGTTACAGACTTACATCTCTTCTTTAAAAAAATATAATTATGAGGCAAATATAGCATAGAGTTGTGGTAGACAACACGATGTAACAGGCTAGATTTTATTGCATATTTTAAATAAACATATATATATTTTAAGGATTATTGCAGATGACACTGCATGCAAATCAGGTAGGGATGATCGAGAACAGCCCCAGGAGGGTCGGCTGAGGGCTCAGGACTCTCCTGCACTGTCTTGTTTTATATAGTTACACTCTGACGACCCCTGCAGACAGACTGGAGAAGAAGCCTTGCTTTCTTGCTATTGCATTCATATAC
Source organism: Channa argus (assembly GCF_033026475.1). Lineage (NCBI taxonomy): Eukaryota > Metazoa > Chordata > Actinopteri > Anabantiformes > Channidae > Channa > Channa argus. The sequence goes on along the minus strand of NC_090210.1, from coordinate 3,301,021 downwards.
AGTCTATAATTTTATTGGCTGAATAAAGCCACATAAATATACATGTATTGGGGAATTTGACATTTGCGAGCCCATTTGCAATTCTCACATAATGACAGAAAATGTGTCGGAAATAAAGCTGTTAATAAAGCACCATTAATAGTCTTTTAGTGTGCTGCACAAGTGTTAATGAATCAGTTATAAATATGTTTGTAACAGGAAAAGTCTGAATTCTCTGTGGTCTGATAAGAAATAATAAACCGTACATTAATGTCCAGGACTATTTGATTTGCATCCTTTCGAATCCATTATTCAGACAAAGGTTTTTACTGTAGTGTTTGCAGAAAATGTCACATGGCTGTACGCCAACAGAAACCAATTTGCTGTCGTACTATCTCACTGTTCTGTTTGTTATCATACAAACCTGCTTGTTATCCTCCCTAGCAACTAATTCAGGTGTGTCTTGGATCCGCCCCTATGCAGTGCTATGAGTCAGCTTAATATATATGTGTGTGTGTGTGTGTGTGTGTGTGCATGAGCAGCTGTGTTGTTCTGTCTGTGTCTGCGTCCTAAACCGGCTGGTTACACATGAGGTGTAAAACACATAAATCCAGAGGTGTGTGAACTTTCACTCTGCAGTGACTAATTCAGAACCTTGTCTGCTGTGCAAAGACTTACAGAGTTTGTATCTGTGGATGTGGGTTTGAATATCGATTGTCCCATTATATATTATGATAATAAAAAGCACGTTTTCCACAGGAGAACATATGCAAACAGATACTGTATATAGTTTTATTGGATTTCAAAGTCCAACAGATAACATAGTGCATCGTTGTCTTTCTTATTACTTTGGGGCTAATGTCAACTTGCAGCATATTTTCATGGACAGTGGTCTGCACACGAACGCACACAGTGCAAAATGCACTGCCTTCACATAATCTTCCTGCAATTAAGAAAACTACTATAGAGGGTGCAATCATTGTGGTGCAGCCTTTGATGCTGCAAATCTTTAGCCAGTAGTTGAGATTAGCTGTCGGGCAGATGGCTTCACATTTGCCTGTAGAATGCTGTGGCATATAGGGAGGAATTCATGGCCGACTCAATGGCGACAAGGTGTCCAGTGGCTGCAAAACAAGCCCAAAGCATCACCCTCCACCAACATACTCGTCAGTGGGTCTGAGGAGTTTCTGCGGAAATGTGTGGTCTTCTGAGAAAACGAAGCCAAACAACTCCACTTTGGTCTCATCTGTCCTTAGGACATTGTTTTGGAAGTCTTTTGGCTTTTCCAGAAGCAGTTTTGCAAACCTCAGTCGTGCTTTAATGCTCTTTTGAGACAGAAAGTGCTTTGTCCTGGCAACCCTTCCAAACAAGTTGTACTTGTTCAGTCTTCTTCTAAGTGCGCTCTCATGCACTTTAACATTTAGCATGATCAGTGAGGCCTGTTCGGGCTGAGATGCAGCTCTTGGGTTCTTTTGTATTCTCTGACCATTGAACGTTTTGCCCTTGGGGTGAACACGCTGGAATGTCCACTCCTGGGAAGATTGACAACTGTCTTAATGGACTTTCCTCTGGTGAATATTCCTTCTCGGTGTAGAATGTGGAACTCCGAAATGTTTACAAATGGTTTTATGACTTTTTCCAGATTGATGTGAATCAACAATTGCAATCTAAGTCTATTACTTGTGTCTTTCTCTCTTGGACTTGTGTTACCATACACCTGAATTCCCCAGAGCAAGGAACTGCCAAAACTTCTGCTTTGTAGAGGTATGAACACCTGCTGATGATCAGCTGATCAAGGGCTGAAGAATTAGCAGCACCGGGCTGCAACTTCCTCTCCTAAATCCCATGAAAGCATCAAGGGGGTGATTAGTTTTGCTCGCAGGTTTTTGTTTTTTTTCTGTTAAATAAATAATGGCATGGTGAAAGAAAGTTATATGTTGTTGTTCTTCTGAGGATACAAAGACCCACAATAAAATCACTTGATTTTTATTGTTTGTTTGTTTTTTATTGATATTGTATAGCAACACTAACATTTCTCCTTTTCAGTATTGCTCAATAAATGTTGAACCAACGGAGAGTCAGGGGAAAAATATGTACGCTATCAAGCTGGACACTCAGACCAGGACAGGACATTAATAAGTGAGACTGTGTCAACTGTCAACTTATAAACCAGGTGTCAGACCTTTTTTTCATTTTTTACACAATGAATGATGTCAGTGCAAATGTCTGGAAATGTTATCATATGTGTGTGTCAGCAGGTCTTATAGTCACTGTGAATCATTAGACATGACATATTTAGCGGCCTGGTGTTGCACTTTCCTTGTTTGTGATTCATCTTGGTCCTCGCCCTACATGTCCATTTGTTTTATAGAAGGTATTATATTTCAGTTTTAATCTCCCATGTAGTGCAGAAAGCAAACGAGTTAAATATTTACCCCAAGCCGTGGAGATAGTGAGCAAAGCTTTACATTTCTCCCCAAAATGCTCCTGCATCTGAATGGAAAATGCATGCACAGAAGTGTGTAGGTAAAAAGTAGACATGAAGGATAAAGGAGGATAAGGTAAAGGGTGGAACCACACAGTCTATGAAGACAGACAAGTATTACTAAATATGATACAGTCAACTATCCCTGCAGTATCTGCCACACCTTTTTGTGGCTTCTATCTTACTGACATTTCTAAGTAACGCCCTTAGCTTGAAGAAGTAAAAATGTAAATGTAAATGCATCTCAAAACATTGTTTTCATTGCTTATGTCAGAGTTTCATATAACAAAGTGCCTTCTGTTAAAAAGTTCTGCTCTTAACAAACTGAAAGGTTTGCTGCCCTGCATTTCAGTCTATGTCTTTTTTTTTTTGCACGAGAGCTGTTTTTAAGGCTGTAGTTTGGAAAAATGTACATGTTCAGTCATGCAGTGACATTTGTTTGGAGAACGTGCATTCGTATCAAAGACAGAAGACAAACCCACCTGAGCTTAGTGGGAAAGAAAAAAAACTGTAGGGCCTGTTTTTTTAGTGGGTGTGTTCTGGGTTCAAAGATATTGACATTATTGTGGATGACAGTGTCACTTCTACCGTTGGAAGTGATAATAATTAGTGTATACTCGCAAATGTTGAAGGCAGGCAAGTTGGACCAAGTTTGTTACGCATTCCAAAATATTTGAATGTGAATTAGAAAGAGAGAGTCATTTTAAAATGCTTAAAAAAAAAAAAAAATCCTGTTTAGGGCGTTGGCTCCTTAAAGCCTCCAGTTCTTACAGACCCATGCCTCCCTCTCCTCTCTCATACATTCTCTGTATTCTCACGCTCCTGTGCGATGTCCTAGTTTATCTGTGTGCACAATTGCAATAGGTCAGGGCTAAAAAAAGCAGAGGGCACAGTATCTCAGTCAGCAGAGTCAAAATTGTTCCCTGCTTCAGTCAAGAAAGGTGTAAACACCTCACTATGTCGTCATTTCTAAAAACCAAAGCATTAAAACCACTACAGTATAAGGTGTTTTTTTTATTTATTTTTTTTGATGCTTTGTCTCTTTCTATCCCTGGGATCTTCTGTTTTTTCTGATTCTTTTGCAACACATCTGCACAGACAGAAACCCAAATCACACCTGTGCTGTTAACTCTTCACGCATTTCACCTTTCCATTTTTTCCTCATACTGACATGCAGCACGCCTGACCCACCCTTCTCTGTCTTCTAGTTCTATCACTCCGTTTCACTTTTTAAAGTTCAGACACACCCACCCGTGATGTGATTTATCTGCAGACAAATGAAGGGAAAATAACCACCATTTACTGAAAAGGGGAAAAAACTTTAAAGTATAAAAACTAGCATTTTCGTTTTTCCAAACTGTGGTGTCACTTGTGTGTGAAATTTAAACAACTATGCAAAACGCTCTTTCAAATGAACTCCCTTTGACTTCAATGAACTCACGTCAACTCCATTGTGCAACCACCATCTCTGTTCACTACACTGGGATTCATTTGTTGGCTGCTGTTTCATCTAATTGTTGTGTTGATAGAGTGTTAATAAATCCGAAGCAAATGCTTCAGTGCCAATTCCCTCAAATCCCTGATACGTATTAAGATAGAATAATCAATCAGGGGACATCTATTTGGTTCAGGGAGTACATGAAAATTAGTTTTGATTATTTAGATGACAGAGCGTGCACTTGTAAAACTTCTTTTGATATCCTGAAATATGTAATTTGAAAGGATACCAGGCACCTGCAGTTGTGTCTTGATTTACCGCTTTGTTCTACAACAACAAAACATGTTCAGAAGCCCAGATATGGTTTATAATGGAGTACAATAGATAGCATATCACAAAAGCAGGATATGGCTTATCTAGATTTCTGGGATACAAGTAACTACATTTACAGTGGATTCATTCAATTTAGAAATTACAGGGGAATGAAATGTGATCTGTAAATGTGTCAAAAGGTTGATTTTGCTGAATGACATAAGTTTTTGTAATAATTGCAAAAAACACAAACAACATGTAGCAAAAGTAAGAATATTTTTTTGTTACTATTTTAAGTTAAAGAGATGCTGTTTTAAATGTGTGTAAATTCTACAAAAAGCTGCAAACAATGGACGTTTCCTAAAGGTTCTCTTAAAGGCCTGAACCTCCAGGGAACGTTCCCTGGAGGTTGACTGATTGCTTATGTATCTTAAGCAATACAATAACTCAAAAAGTAGACCAATATTTTGAAAACAACCAAGTTTATTTGCTCTAAAAACAGGAGCTGCGCACTGTCAAAGCAGCCAGAATCTCTGCATCCGAGCTGGCGTCCGTCCCATAAACTGTATAACTGTATGCATCATGAGCCAACTGAGCAATCACAGTTAGTTATGATTGCAACATAACGTTTGGTGAATTTTGCAGTGCAGCACGGTTCTTCCCACACGGGCTGGCGTTTCGTAAACACAGCAAAGGTGTGGTTACTAGCGTTCCTCTCCAAAAACGCGCTTCCGTCTATTCACAGCGAACCATTATCTGCGCAACAGGAGACGGGGAGGGGAGAGGCGCAAACTCTGTCCCGCTGACCGGACGGCAGAACAGACCTGCGGAAGAACGCTGAACAAAAGACAGAACGCAGCTCAGCAAACATGAGTCTCTACGGCTCCACTTCTAAACTGGCCACTATGGGCCAGAGAAGTAATTCCCGGCCGGATTTGGCGAGTGCCGGGTACAGGGGCGACGTATTCGTCGGTGGAAACGGCTTCCAGGGGGACTATCAAGTAGGCGACGGTGGATACAACTACACCTATTCCAGGAGCTCCATGCACGGTGGAGGTGTCGGGGGACAGAAAATTCTCGTTGGCGGGGGAGGGGGCGGAGGGGGCGGAGGGACCTTAAGGTAAGACCTTTGGAACACCTGTTCTTTTAAACGAGAGCGAATAACAGACGGTGGGTGAGCGTTGAAAAAGTTTCAAAAAAGGTTAACAAGTGCCTTTGTTCAAAAAGGAACAAAGTTTTCACCAAACATGGTGGATTTACACATATAATTTTATTAGACGTTATGCTTCAAACGTCACCTTAAAGCGGGCGAGGGGCTGTTGAAGCTTCCTGTGACCCACTGACAGACTGTGTGTCGCATTCTTTGAACCAGGCTGAGAATCGAAATGGTTTCTACTTGTTTTGGAGCAGCGTCACTGTCATACGTGGAAGGTCTTGACATCATTTTTTATTTTATTTTTTTCTATGGCGCTATTTTGTAATTTATGCAATACATGTATCCAAGCAATCTTAGTTGTATCACTGCTGAGCTGTTGCCTAATATTCTGAGGCACTAACGACACACCCTCCTGGAAATGTCCTTCCACTACCATTATTCATTGGTTATGATGTTACCGACTGAAGTAATAACAGTGATGTTTTCACACATTTCAAAACATTTGTTTAGATGCATAACGCACAGTGGACAAAGGTCAGCGTGCAATGCAGGATAATATTTTAAGTGGCTTTAGGGAGTAAGAAGCTCTTTAAAGAGAGAAAGTCCACACTTGGTTAGTATTTAGTGCATGTGACCTTTCGGTGACTTATTTCATGCCCCATGAACCACAGGATCATTGTTTGCTTAGAGTTCCACACATTAATGTTGTTAAATATGTTTTTAATTTCCATGTTAATGAAGAACAATGATAATACACATTTATAACTATTCAGTGACCTGTTGCCTACACCGATCAGCCATTACATTAAAACCACCTGTACAATTAAATGCCACGAATTCTACTTTTACCAGGTTATAATTTCTCAGTGTTTAGCTTGAGGTGGTGAGTTCTGACAGTTCCATTCATTTTAAATAGGGAGGCCTCAACATTAGAACCAGCTCTTTTTATAATGCACTTCAGTACGACTCCACTTCCCACTTTAACCTTAACAATAAACACATAGTAGAATTATCACCTTCCTGACAGTTTCAACATAAAAACGGAGAAGTTTTAAAATTGTAAAATAATTCATGGGAGAGACGCTGTATTGGATTGCATTCAATTGCACAGGTGGTCATAAGGTTATGAATGCATATTAACATTTATTTTCCATCTTTGGAAATGTTAGACTTTTAAAAAATGTTGGTGGTAAAATGTGCTGTATTTCAAAATATGTATTTGAAATTTGAAAATACGCACATTTTAATAATATCTTTTATATGTTCGTATTAGTCCACAGGCTATGCAACAAAAAGCTACATACCTAAGTGGCCAGTGTAACGAATTCCTGCAGAGAGCAAAGATGATTGTTCAGAGTGTAAGTATGATACATAGTTTATACTTAAAAGACCTGATCTTACTTTTCATTTTAGCCTCAAGTGGCATGAAAACACTAAAAAAGTAGTTTCGCTGAGATGTGGGTTTATCAATATAAGTTCTGTCTAAGGGCTGTTGACTATAAGCTTGACTGTTTACATTTCAGTACAGTGGCATGAAAAGCAAGTCATCACACCAATTGCATCTAAAGTGAAATATAATTTGTAAGTAGTTGTAGAGTTCAGTCTCTATTCTGTGTGTTTACATAGGGGGGTCCACCTGGGGAAGTAGACAAGATGTTGCACTTTGCTGTAGAAGCCATTGAGCAGCTGAAGGCCTGTGGCAGAGATATGCAGCAAATGCGTATACCCAATGATGTCTTCAGAAGGTAAGAAAAAATGCACTGAGTTTGTTTGTGCTCATTCATGTGTTTGCGTGTTTAAATAAAGTTGCTTGCAGGTTGACATGGGTAGGTGCTGCTAAATGGGAATAATAGAAATCAGTGCCTACTGCACTTGTTTCGCACTCACGCGGGTTTGACCAGCAGAGCTTTTTAAACTGGAGAGATCACTGTGTCCCTGAAAGATTCACAAACTATTATCTTTTTTTTTTTTTTTTTGCACAACTATACAGTGTGGAACAGTTCCAGCTGATGTATAATGGTCTCCAACAGCAACTCGTCAGTGGTGTGACCATAAGACGGAACAGGGGCAGTGTGGGCTCCATGGAGGGGGGCAGGCTTTTTAATGATGCCATGGCCTGGATTGCCCAACATAAGGTGAGAGCTTCACTTCAGAAAGACAAAAACAATAAAAACACAATAAAAAATGCGGAAATGGTTGAAAACTGTGTCACAATAATATTCAGTTTTAATTAGAAAACCATCACATTGATGTCAGACATTAAAAGTAACACAAAATGTTATTAATTTAAAAAGACGTAATTCAGTAAAATAATGCATCCACCAACTGTGTGATGCAGAATGCGTATTTGCACCTTCATGTATGTTGTTGCCTGTGCGTGTGGATTAGTGTGGGCACCTTTTTATGCAAAGGGAGGAGAAGTGGGAGGTGCAGTCATCCTATCACTTTTTCTGACCTGCTGTAACTGAAACCATCTGGACACGCTGAAAATCTGACCCCTCGACTGGAAGAGGCCCAGAGACATTGCAGGCTAAACGAAACAAAGATGAGAAAAGAGCTCTGCCACAGTCAAGCGAGAGAAAGGAAGGTAGAAACAGATACCGCGGGGAAGCGGGAGGAACATAAAGACACAGTGGAGGCAAAAAGAAAAGTAGAAGTGTGAAACCTGACACTCGCCACTGAGTCAGTTGTTATGGGGAAAGCAGTTCAGTCCAACTCTCTCATGCTCCTGAGAAAATGCCTCGTTAAAAAACACACCCTGTCATTTTGTCACCACTCACTGCCTCACCCCCATTTAACCCCCCCCACTACCCTGGCCAGTTGATATATATAAACTGTTGTAGCTCAGTTGGTAAAGGCAGTCGTGCACGGACCACAGGGTCAGTGGTTTGATCCCCCGCGGACAATGATCCGCGGTGGCAAGCCTGAACTCCCATGAGCCGAAAGGACAAAAAAAAACAACAACTGTTCCTCGTACATGCATTTCTCTTTCCATATTGGCATCTGTACTGCTACTTGTCATGTTTTTAGATATTATTCTTCATCAAACGTTAGTTTTTCTACAGAGGCAGGTTCTACTAAAAGCCTCAGCAAAGTATTCGTAAAGGAAAAGGGAGTGGTGACAAAACAAAAGTCTTGAGAAAGGAGAGAGAGAGAAAAAAAACAAGTGAAGTGCAGGAACTGGTTGTGGTTGGTTTGTAGGCAGAGATCTTATCAAAGCTTAGAGCTGCAAACAAGGGGGGGATAGTTGGAATTCTTTCCTCCTAACAACGCTCTTAATGATTATCTGCTGACACCCAGAGGACAAATACAGGAAGTACATTTGATAGTTTTTTTGCTTTGCTTTGAAAGCCTGGTTTAACATATTTCTCTGTGCCATAGATTTACGTTGTTGTCCAAACGTTTCGTCTTTACAATGGACATCAAAACCATTAACCGGTGGACATGGGCACATTCCAATCTCTGTTTAATAAATCTTCACTAGGGCACCAATGCTTTCTTAATACACAGCTACAAATCTAAAGACAAATTCTGTTTCCCTAAACATTTCAGTGCCATTTATGTAGGAAGGTCTTTTCCTGTCTTCAGTGGGAACAAATGGGGTCAAGAGGGTCAAGAGTGTTTCAGGAAGTCAGACTCAGCTTGGCTAGTCTTTCCTAAAACTTTGTTGACAGTAGAAAAGAAGAAATAATGCCATTTTCTTCGAAATGATTTTAGTTCATAAATATCATTTTGTAATTTTGTGTTTTAGTTCTTGTATTTTAAAAGGTAATAAACTGTGGTTCTGTATCTTGTAGCGCATGATTGAGACAGCTCCATTCGGAGAGGACTCTGATGCCATAGACAAGCAAATCATCAACCACAGCATGCTCCACAGCTCTATCCAGAGGAGCCCAGAAGTAGATCGTGCCCGAGAGGATCTCGTAAGTGGTCATTCTCCACCCTGTGGTCCCAGACTGTGTAGCCTAATGTTTCCATATACGACTAAATCTGTTGTTTTCTCTAGATATGCGTTTAGGAGGATGGTCATGCATCCTGTGTACAATAACTTGTACTCTTATAATCCTACGATTGCAAAATTGTAAAAAAATAATAATAATAATAATAATTCTCCTTTTTAGAACATGAGGGGTGACAAATACAATCTCAACATATTGGAACAAGAATGGGAGAGCATGCAGGTAGAAACAATTTCACAGCAATGATACATTTATAATCATTGGTATTCTGTATTAGATTCATACATTAAGCTTGTGTCTCTCTCAGAAAATGTCCCACGGCCGTGTGAATCAGCTGCAAGATCTTCGGACCATCGTTGACCAGATATCCAAAGCCATCATGTGGGTGAATGAGAGAGAGGAGGAGGAACTTGTGTTTGACTGGGGAGACTCAGACATTGATCATTATATCCCCAAGAAGCAAGAGAGCTACTCGGTAAGCATCTCTGGTTGAGCTCGTCTTTTCTGTCATAAAATGAATGTTGTTTATGTACCTTAACATTTGAGGGGTGTTGTGGCGGATTCCTTAATTTCAGTTTTTTTTTTTTTTTTTGTGCAGAGGCTGATGAGGGACCTGGAGGAGAAAGAGAAGGAGCTAAACAAGCTGAAGGTGAAAGCAGACGGGCTCCTGAACAACAACCACCCAGCATCAGATAAGATTCAGGTATTTCGTTGTTTATTTTCTGCGTTTTTTTAAATCCCAGTGAGTTAACTATGAACTGGGTTTCTACTGATGACTGTTTGCATGTCCACAGGCCTACATGGATACCTTACAAACCCAGTGGAGCTGGCTTCTCCAGATCACAAAGTGTATCCATGTTCATTTGAAGGAGAATGCTGCCTATAGCCAAGTATGTGCTCTGTTCTACTCTTGCTTCTGTGAGGCTTCGTGCCTCTGTGTTTTCCGATAAACATTAATCCAAGCTTTTTTTTTCTTTTGCCGTCCTTAGTTTTTCAAGGACTCCACTGAGCTTAATGTGAAGCTGCGAACGGCGCACGATACTATCCGAAACAAATACAAATGTGACAAGAACACCCCACTGGATAACCTCTCTGAACTCCTAAAGAACCTTGAGGTATTTTCTCTTTTAAATAACATACAAATTTGTACTTGTGCTCCACAAAACATGTTGGAGCAGTTCACTTGTTTGAGTTACCTTGCTGACAAAAAAAAAAAAAATCAAGATGTTTGGTTACTTGTTAGGCCAGTTATTTAGTTTTTTGCCCATGACAAAATGGAGGCTCTATTTATTTTGAAATGTGTGGGACTTACTTCTTACTCCTGGCACTTTCCATCTACAGTGGCACTGGCAATAACATATACTTTTTGTTTGTTCACAGAAAGAGAGGGAGCGAATACTAGAGAATAAGAGACAAGTCCAAAGTCTGCTCAATAAGTCAAAGTCCATTGTTAGGCTGAAGCCTCGCAACCCCGAGGAGAAGAGCAGCAGTCCTGTCATAGTGCAGGCCTTATGTGACTTTAAACAAGACCAGGTGGGCTACATGCACTCTGTCATGCAGACAGACACAACCCGGCACCGAGTATGAAGTATAATGCAGTGTGTTTAATGTTTGTATATTCCATCATGTGCTTCAGAAAAGTATTCTGAAAGGGAATGAGGGCATCCTGAAGGACAACTCGCAGCGCAGCAAATGGCTTGTGACAGGACCTGGAGGTCTGGGCATGTCGATTCCCTCAGTGTGTCTGCTCATCCCCCCACCAAACCCACTTTGCCTTGGCGTCGCCACAAAGTGAGAATCATACAGTGGTCTGAAAAAGAATCTTTTACAGATGTTGGTTAGGGCATATTTGACTCTCCCCCTGCATATTCTGAAAAAAACTACGTAAATGTTCCTAACTCTGCAAAGCTGTATATATATTACTGTACAAAATCAGCTTTTTATAATGAAAGTATTCTTACATATATACTTGCATATTAGCCAGTTCTGCTTTATATTGCTTTAGTTATTATATGCTTGTAGTTTCTGTTAAACAAGTGATTGATAGCTTTGTCTGTTTCCTAGGAATGAGGAGTATTTTGAAGCCATCATGACCGTTTGGAATCAGGCCTTTATCAACATCAAGAGTCTCATCTCGTGGCAGTATTGCCTCAAAGACATCAATTACATCAACTCTCTCACTCTCAGCATGGTAAAATGTCACACATACAGTACTGCAAATAGCAAAAGAGTTTTGCTTTATAAATAACTTATCTTTTCTTACCCGCACATCTGCAACATTGTTTGCAGGGCTTTGCTCATGTTCTATGTTTGACCTTAATCTAACTCCTCACCATTTTTTGCCAGCTGTCTAAAATGCGCCCTGAAGAGTACCGAAATATCATCAAGAGAATGGAGACTCACTACCAAGAGTTCTTACGAACCAGCCAAGGGAGTGAGCTCTTTGGAGAAGAGGAAAAGAAAACTATGCAGGGCCACTTTGATAAAGCCCAGAGCTACTATGATACACTAATTATTCAGATGCCTACTTATGGTGAGTGTTAAATGTCTTCAACTTATTGAATTGTCATTAAAGGGTTTTTTTTTTTGTTTTGTTACTATTAACTGCTATTATTTACCATTTCCCACTAGCCAATAAAGGGGATGAAGGGGTAAAGACTGACACTTCACAATCAGAAAGCAAGTCAAGTCAGACGATCACCAAAACAACTGTCACCAAGGTCCATACCCAGCAACCCTCACACGGTTCTTCCCTCAGCCTTAATCTGCTCAGTAGTCTACAAGAAATTCGAAGCAGGCTGGAGCTGGCTGAGTCCGGCCTTACCAGTCATCTCCATGTTCCACTGGGGGAAAACAGTGTGCACGAGTGCTCAGTGCACATCCAGAGGCTGCAGGTATGTAACAATTGATTTTTCTCCTTTTAATTAAAAGTTGGGCTTCTCTTACACACAACATCCATATCAACATTTGCGAGATATGGGTAAAATATAACTGTAATTATTTAAAAAATTCTTACGTTACCACAAGAAAACTTAATTTCGTGAAGCTAATTTAACTTTTAAAGCAAATTATATTGAATTACAGGCTGTGCATCAAGATTTGGACTCTATTTATGATGACTATCTGCGTATAAGAGAAAACATTACAAAGCAGCTGGAAGGGATACCTGCTGACTCAGAGCAAGCCAAGTTCCTCCGATCTGAAATGGAGATCATCAACCAAAAACTTGGCGACCTGCAGGGTCTCTACTCGGCGTATCTTCAAAGGTACATTACTTTATTCGAGTCACCCGACCTTTTACTTATTTGGCCATATTTAGGTAAACAATGTAGAAACTAAAGCAACATACAGCATTAATCACAAAGGAAATCATTTTTATAATTGTTTTATCTATTAACCGTTGTATTTAATGTAAGGATTGCATGTCCTTAACAGACTGTCAGCCCTTAAGGTCTTGCTACAGAGTGTTGTCCAGGCTGAAGATATCATTAAAGTCCATGAGGCCCGGTTGGCGGAAAAGGACACCACTTCTTTGGACCTTTGGGAGGTGGAAAATTATCGGACCATACTAAAGGTTTGACACAATATCCGCATTGAACTTGGATTGCACACGTTAGCTTTCTAGATTCATGCTGTGTGCAGCAATAAAACTAGTGATTATTGAAATGTATCTGTGTTTTTTGTGATTCTCTCTTAAAGCAAATGAAAAGTGAGATGGAGCAAAAGAGGGACCTGCTGACAGCTATGGAGTCTGACCTGGCTAAAGCAGTGCACTGGAATGGTCAAATCTCTGACTCCTTCCACAAGTGTGATGTGGACTTATCCAAGTACTCAGACCTGGTGAATCAGATGTCTGAACGCTGGCGCCGCATCCAAACTCAGATTGATAGCAGGTATGGAAGCTTATCTGTATGTGTACACACATTTCTTTTGTGTCTGCAAATAAATCACCACATCCTCTGTTCATCATTGCTGGTAACAACACTAAATATATCACTTTAATCCTTCCTCTGCCTCCTACTCTTTCCATATTCAGAGTGTGGGACTTGGAGAAGCACGAGACACAGCTGAAACATTATCAGCAGAGCAGCACTTCCCTGGCGCAGTGGATAGACAATGCCAGGAAGCGCCAGGACACCCTTCAGATGGTTAAGCTCAACGACATCCAAACCCTAATGGAGCACCTCAACCAGCAGAAGGCACGTCAACACATTGTTATCGATAATAATATTCAAACTGAGCTGAGATGGTTTTAATTTAGTAGCGGTTATAAATGTTTCGAAATATTGAGTGACAATTTAATAAAAGTATACTTATGTAGTAAAGTACTAGATGACTGAACAGTCTGATGTAATCAGTTAATTTAATGACCTCCACAGGGACTTCACACTGAAATTAAAGGAAAGAAAGAAAAAGTGGACGATGTGCAGAAAAATGCAGACACGTGTGCTGCCTCCATTCAGGTTGGTAGTTAGTTAATTTGCATTCAACTCAAAACATTTCATGTGTACTCAAAGCTGCTAAGCCGCCACAAACCTGTATAATAAGGTTAATTGTGTCATATGTTTCCAGGACTATGAGCTACAGCTGGCTTCCTACAGTGCAGGCCTGGAAACTCTGCATAATATTCCAGTTAAGAGAACAATGCTGCAGTCCCCCGCATCTGTGGTCAGGCATGAGGTATGACCAATGACTTTCCATTAAGACGCACTAACCCATTTTAAATTTGTGTATGATTATCACATGTGCTAAACAAATTAAAATTCAACTAGTTATGTTTAAGTGATCTATTTAATACGTTTAAGTTAAGCCATCATTTGATTTGATTTATCAGCGCATTTTTTTTATGCCAGTTTAAAGGTTAAACTTTTACTGCGTGGGTCATTTTAAGGCAATTCTACAATATAATTAACACCTGTATATTTGACATCATAAATCAACGACTACTTTTAACTCCACCAGGCGTCTGACCTCCAGTCTCGCTACATAGAACTACTTACCCGCTCTGGTGACTACTACAAGTTCCTAGGGGAGCTGCTGAAGACCATGGAAGAGCTGAAGGTAAATATTAGATTTGTATGATCATTGTTGTGTTTATAAAATAATGTGTATGATAAAAGCAAGACACATAAAATAGGTTTGCCCACTCGTGTCAGTGTATGTAACTTCCTGTTTTGCTCCACTCAGATGAGGAACACCAAGATTGAGATGCAGGAGGAGGAATTGAGGCGTCTGAAGGAGAACCTTGAGCAGCGTAATCAGAAAAACAAGTCACTGGAAGATGCTCTGGACCGCTACAAACTGGAGCTCTCTCAGTCAAAAGAAAAACTGATTTCTATGGAGGAAGTGAAGAGAACCTCAGCAATTCAAGTTAATGTAGTCAAGGAGAGCTTGGACAGCAAACAAAGCCAGCTTCAAGATCTTAATGAGCAGTTGAGCCGTGTTAAATATGAGCTGGAAGAAGAGAAAAGGAAAAGACGTCTAGCAGAGGAGCGCTACACTAGCCAGCAAGAAGAATATGAAGCGACTGTTCGCCGTAGACAGAAAGAGCTGGACGAGCTCAACTGGATCAAAATTGACTTAGAAAAGTCTGTGAAGGACAAGGAACGTGACCTGGAAAGGATGAAGATACAACTTGACGATGAGGCAGCACGTCGGCGAAATGCTGAAACAGATGTCTCAAAGGTAAGAACACAGTGCACCAAGGAGATTAATGAACTTAAGCAGACATATGAGACAAACATCCAAGTTACCAAGACCACAATCCTGAAAACGTCACAACAGAAAGATGAAGAGTCAGCAGAGCTGAGACTTCAAGTTGACAGACTCACAGCTGAGAAGAGCAATCTAGAGGAGGAGATAAGGAGACTGAAACAGTCAATTGCTCACACTGAAGAGCAAAAAAGCAGAGCAGAGCAGGAAGCCAGCCAGCAGAGGTCCTCAGTGACAAAAGAAACGAGGGCACGCACAGAGCTGGAGGTGCAGCTGAGAACACTTGTGCAGCAGAGAGGGGAGGATGAGCTCAAATTAAAGGAGGCCACCAAAAACAACCAGGAAAAGTCCCGTCAGATCAGTGTGCTAACATTTAACTTGGATGAAGAGGGAAAGAAGAGGAGAGCTCTGGAACTGGAAGTCAATCACCTAAAACAGGCGGAAGCAGAGCTTAAGGCAAAAAATGTCTCCTACTTGGAGGCAATAAACAAGTTAAAAGTATCTGAGCAGGAGATCCGCATCACCCGTGTGGAGCTGCAGAAACAAACCAATGAGAAAGCCATGGCTGAGCAGAGTTCTGCCAGGATGCAGAGCCGTATCCGTGAACTTCAGTGCTCTCTAGATGGAATGGAGGCTGAGCTGGAAAAGCAAAAGAAGGCAACCCAAGAGGAGTTCACACGTAGAAAGAGAATGGACGCTGAGTTGGAGAGGATGACACAAACCTGCAGAGAGCACACCACCACAATCAACACCTTAAAATCTGTTCAGATTGAGGCCTCTAACTCTGGAAGGAAGTATGAGCAGGACCTCAGGGCTATCCGAGAGGAACTGGAGAAGAGCCTGAGGGAGCATAAAGTCACCAAGGAGGAACTGGCAGCTGTAACAGCTGAGCTGAAGATATTGAAACAAAAGCTCCAGCAAGAACAGTCCCGGATACACGAGCTTACCCTACGTAATGAAAGCCTGTATAAGACCATTGAAGAGAAGAGCAGGCAGCTTAATGAATACATTGCAGAGATTGAAAAGCTGAAGACTCTGACACAGAACCTTACAAAGGAGAGACTGAGGTTGGAGGAGGAGCTAAGAGCAGTTAGACAGGAGAGAGATGAGCTCAAGCTTAGCAAAGACACTATTGATGGAGAAAGTGCTACTCAGATCTCAGCCTTGCATGTCCAGCTTCAGAGTAGCACCAAGAGGACAGTGGAGCTCCAAACTCTCATCAATGACCTGACCAAGGAGCGAGAAAAGATTAAATTGGAGCTAGACAAATTCCAAAAGCAATCGATTGAGGTATTTTTGATTGCACAGAAGGATCATGTGATCAATGACATAATGACCTTTTTTCGCTGCTTCTGCATGAATGTGTATTGGTGCATTAAGGCTGAAATTGCTTTGAAAGTAGCCCTGCTCTATTTGTGAAAACAATCCACATTACTTCTATCACAAGTTGTGCACAAAATTCACTTGCTTGCAAGTTGCTTCTGCCTTATATGCACATTATACCTCTTTCTTTGCACATTCTATCAAATAAATATACTCTGTACTCACTATAATAAATTAATTATACTAACATAGTGTGAATATATGCACCAGCTCTGTACAGCTCTGGATGGAATCAATTAATTCCAGCGAAACTGACAACAGAAGGACATGGAGTTGGATTGTGAGATTGTGACTTTATGACTTTAAATTCTGACAGGCTCCTTTCGTACTGCGTGCTGGTACAAATATACATGCATATTTTACATGCATAAACTAATTATTGTTGTGACTTTTTGCACATGTTAAAATGGGATTTTTGTAGAGACATAACAGTTGTTTATTTATCTGTTCACAGACATCCGTCATGGTGCACGAGTCCCAAAGCAAGTTCACTTCGCTGCTACTGGAGAAGGACAGTTTGCTTTCTAAGCTTAAACTCCTGGAGCAAGACAAGAATCGTCGGCAGGGCCTAGAAGACGAACTCACTCGCATCAAACTAAATCTAGAGAATGAGCTCCGCAACAAACAACGACTACAGGATGAAAAGAATTCCATCTTAAAGGATTTCAACTATATGAAGAGTCAGTATGAGCTGAGAGACAGCCAGCTCAAGCAGTTTGATTCAGAAAGAGACAAGGGTGAACGTGAAAGGCTCTCTCTGAAAAACGAGATTGAGAGGCTCACGAGGGAGCTAAGGAGTCTCGAAGAGAGGTACAAGAGCCGACTATTGATCACTGAAAAGGAAGCGTCAGAGTTGAGCGTCAAGCGCGATGCCCTGGAGAGAGAGATACAGAGGCTGCAGCAGAGACCCAGCAGTCTGAGTAGGCAGACCCAGACAGATGAGAAAATTCCAACAATTGATCCATCCAAGCTTGTGTTTGATGCTGTGCGCCGCAAAGTCACGGCCCACCAGCTTTGTGACTGTGGCATCATCACTAAAGCCACTCTAGACCAGCTCATAAAGGGACAGAAGACAGTGGATGAGGTAGCTGTGGATATCCAGCTTAGTCTGAAGGGCACTGGCATTATTGCTGGCATGACCACAGGTTCTCAAGGGAAAATTCCATTTACCGAGGCCAAAAACAGGAAGCTTCTCAGCCCAGAGAGTGCTCTCATGCTCCTGGAAGCTCAAGCAGCAACAGGCTACATAGTTGACCCCGCATTTAATGAGAAGATGCATGTAGATACTGCCTGTTCCAGAGGAATTGTAGACACGGAAGACAGAGATATGTTGGTGACAGCTGAAGCAGCTAGCACAGGCTTCAAAGATCCGTACACTGGTAAATTGTTATCCGTGGGACAAACCTGGAAACAGGGCCGCATAGACAAAGAGAAAGCCATCCGATTGCTGCAGGCTCAGGAGTCTGTTGGAGGCATATTGGATCCTGTTCTGGGCGTGTTCCTTCCAAAAGATCTGGCCTTGGATCGCAATCTCATTGATGAAGAGCTCTACAGGGCTTTGAACAAAAAACCCGCATGTTATATTGATCCAGCAACAGGAGACAAGATAAGCTACAATGACCTCAAAAAGAAATGTAAAGTGGAACCTGTTTCTGGCTTGCTTCTGCTCCATGGTCCAGAAAAGGCCATAACTATAAAGGGTCTCCGTGGTGAAGTCTCTCTCACTGAGCTCGTAAATTCGGAACTTCTGGATGAAAGTGACTTGCAGAAACTTAACCAGGGCAAACTCACCAGTAAAGACATTGAGGACAAGTTGAAGTCCTATCTGTATGGCTCTACGTGCATTGCAGGTATTTATGATGAGGCCAATGACCGAATCCTGCCTTTCTATCAAGCAATGAAGGAAGGTTTACTCATGAGAGGAACCACTCTGGAGCTCCTTGAAGCCCAAGCTGCTTCTGGTTTTATTGTCGATCCTGTCAACAACGTCTTCTTGACAGTAGAGGAAGCCACAAAGAGAGCCCTCATAGGCAAGGAGTTCAAGAATAAGCTGTTGTCTGCAGAGAAGGCAGTAACCGGATACAAAGACCCAGCCACCGGAAAGACAATCTCCCTTTTCCAGGCTATTGAGAAAGATCTAATTGAGAAGGGTCATGGGATCCGTCTTCTTGAGGCCCAAATTGCTAGTGGTGGGATTATTGACCCTAAAGAGAGCCACCGTATTGATGTTGCTGTTGCTTATAAAAGGGGATATTTTGACGAGAAGATGAATGACATCCTAACCTATGAAGGCGATGACACAAAAGGCTTCTTTGACCCTAATACCAAAGACAACCTAACATATCTTCAGCTGAAGGAGAGATGCATCAAAGATGCCAAAACAGGCCTATTGCTCCTGCCACTATTTGATAAGAAGAAACAACAAAAGAAGCCACAGGACAGCCGTACCAATGTGCTCCGCAAGAGGCGGGTTGTGATTGTTGACCCAGACACTGGTCTGGAGATGTCAGTGAGAGAGGCCTATCACCGGGAGCTAATTGACTATGATACCTTCCTGGACTTGTCGGAGCAGGAGTGTGAGTGGGAGGAAATAACTATCAAGGGGTCAGACGGCTCCTCACATTTGGTGATTGTGGACAGGAAAACAGGAACCCAGTATGACATCCAGGACTGTCTGCAGCGTGGCGTCATTGACCAGAAGTCTTTAGATCAGTATCGTAATGGAAAGCTAACTTTGACCCAGTTTGCAGATCAAATTACCAGCAGAACCAGCAGCACTGACATGACCATTGCAGCCAGCAATGTTGATGACATTTTCACCTGCAGCAGCCCCACTCAGGCCACGCCGTCCTCTCCGACTGTCCGTAAACGTCTCAGCCAAATTTCTATTACTGTCTCCCCCCCTGAGATGTTTGATGACCACAGCCCTGTGGCAGCCATATTTGACACAGAGACCTTGGAGAAAATAACTATATCTGAAGGACTCCGAAGAGGTATAGTTGATACTATAACAGCACAGAGGTTGCTGGAGGCCCAGGCATCCACAGGTGGTATTATCAACCCTGCTACTGGTGAGAGACTGTCACTACAGGATGCTGTCCATCAGGGCATCATTGATGAAAACATGGCTTCTAAGCTGAAACCGGCCCAGAAAGCCTATGCTGGTTTTGAGGATGTGAAGACTAAAAGAAGGATGTCTGCAGTAGAGGCAGTAAAGGAGGCGTGGTTGCCTCATGAGGCAGGCCAGAGATTTTTGGAGTTTCAGTACTTGACAGGAGGCCTGATTGAGCCTAGCACTGGACGCCGCTTTGGCATTGAAGAGGCTATCCGCAAGGGGTGGCTAGATGGTCAAGGCGCCCAGAAGCTTCAGGACACACGAAACCATCAAAAGAACCTGACCTGCCCCAAAACAAAACTGAAGATCTCCTACAAGGAAGCCATGGACGGCTGCATGGTGGAGGAAAGCAACGGAATGAAGATGCTCCAGGCTTCGTCAGTGTCCAGTAAGGGAATCAGCAGTCCTTACAATGTCTCTAACCCCGGGTCTCGGTCTGGGTCCAGAGCTGGTTCCCGTACCGGCTCAAGAAGTGGATCTCGTAGAGGCAGTGTGGATTACTCGTCTAATTACAGTTTCACCTTCTCTTCCAACAGTACTACATACAGCTCCAACTCTCTCTCTTAGTGCACAACAGAGATAAATAATGACACTAGAATAGTTATGAGCATGCTATGCAATTTTTTTAATAGGTGGCTTTAGTTTAACATTTGTCTGCTACCTGTAATTTTGGAAAGTTTCCCTTTTTTAAATTCTGAATCTGATTTTGAATTCTTTTAAGTGATTTACTGCTGTTTTTGGTGTCTTGGTGTTTCACTATTAAACACAACGCTGAGTGTTAACCATTGTTTGGATGCATACATTTTTATTGAGTATGTTTGTCATTTTATCATAAGACATATTGTAGAATTTAGCTGTAGAATTTTTTTTTTTTTACATTAAAATGTGGTTACTGACCTCAGATTCTGCATGCACTCAATTTTAATTTCGCTCTTTTTTTAACTCTTGAAATATTGTGTTCACCTATTTTTTTCTTTCATGGCAAATTAACTGACAATATAATACCTTGACAAAGCAATGAACATTCTTTTTCACCAATGTTATTCGGGTGATTCAAAATAAAATCGTTATTAAAAAAAAGTTTCATTTCATGCATTTTTTAAACTTGTTTTTCACAGCCTGATATGTGATCAGTGCATATTAGAAGAGGCTAATGTAGATATTCAGATGAAAGATAGTGTCCATTGTTACCTGTGGATGGCGCTAACTGGCATGTTAAAACCAATTACAAGTCCACAAGCTCTACGGCACATACGTTTTACCTGAGGTATGAAATGGAAGCTGCAGACTTTACCTGTGGTACAACATAATGCTGAGTTTAGTTATAAAAGTATCAAATCAGTTTGGTTTGAATTATTAACCAAATGCAGATTTTGACCAGCAATTTATGACCTGTTTAATTTTTTAAATTAACTGTGTTCCCAATGTGACATTGGAGTTAATAACTAGGCATTAAAAATTAATTGTTGTGCCCTAGACTGTGTAACTACTTGATAATCCACCACTGGAGATTGGAGCATGTTGTTACAATACCGAATACTGAATATAATAATTGTAATAAATGTGCACTCAATTTATAAACCCAACCTCACTAAATGTATCCCTTAGCCTGCAAACCAATTTTGTCTAAGACGTGGGGCAGGTGCTAAAAGTTAAAAGTATAAGTTGCTGATTTATTGTAAACTATATTCAGACAAAGTCACAAAAAACATCGTATGTCATTATTATACACGATAATATACATTATTATACAGGACAGACTGACAACAAAAAGCACCTTGGGAATTTTCCATTTTGACGTCACACGTTTAACGTTCCTATCATGTTAGTATCCAGGCCTTTTTGTTGACTGTATGTCTTTATAATATTTCAACACTTTCCACATGTGAATGAGTTTTGGGGGGTTTATTCACAGGGTCGGTGGCTGGAGGAAGTCTCACGCAGTCTGCGTGCGGCAAAGGGTGGAGGCCACAGACAAGGGAAGGCTAGGTGAAAGGGGGAGGGAGCAAGCGAGGCAGACCCAGCAGCGCAGTGGGAGGACTATCCCCCTGCCAGGACTTGTGGCGGCTGCAGCGGCTGGAGGAAGTGTGTGTGTGTTTGTGCGTGTGTGTGTGCGGGGGGCTGAGCAGCGACAGCGGGAGCAGCAGCGCTTCACGAAGCGAGCACAGGGTTTGATTTTGCTGCAGAAAAGGAGGAGAGCTCCGGGTCCGGCTGGGACACGGTGGGCTAGGAGAAGACTCGCAGCGCATTCCAGCAGAGGACAAATGAGCCTCTCAGTATGACGGACTGAGGACTCGGACTCGGGACTTTACCCCACTCAGACTCACAAAAGGGAGAAGTGGGGAAAAAAGAAAGAGGGGGAAGAAGGACCAAAGTCAGTTTACAAAGGTGAGACCCAGAATCGGGAACTTTTCCTCAGTCAGTCATGGCAGGAAGGATCGGTACTTAAAAGCGGGACTATGCTTCCACACAGTGGAGCACAATCCCACATTTTCCCCTTCTGCTTAGTTCATTGCTTGGTCACATTTTGTGGGTTTGTGCATTTATTCAGAGACCAAAACAGGGGAATTGCTATTTGAATTTACTTTGGCTTTCAGTCCTATTAAAACCAGGTGTGTGTGTGTGTGTGTGAAAGAAAGAGACACAGAGAAGAGTCATTCAAACTGTGCTGCCACTAATCTTATGATGCTTTTTTATTTTTAAAGTGAGCATATTTTGGCCTTTTTTTTGTTACTTTTAAATGTTTTCCTCAATGAACTGTGTTTTGCAATGGCTGTAATTTGGGGTTCCCTACTATTGTGGCTTATAGTGTTTTAGAGACCTTTTTATAATGTGAAACATATGGGGCCATTCCTGTGGAAGACTTGCACCCAGCGGAGCCCTAAAAGAAACCGGCCTACTTTGTCCTTTGTTGACTGTTCAAACTCTTGCTGATGGATAAATGATGTAGGCAAATAGGATGAGAGAGTATGACTTTTTGTTCTCTGAGGTTCAGCTGCTGCGTGGTATTTTTGGCCTTGGGGCTATGCTTCTCGGGCAGCCATTGTTGATGACATGTACAAGCATCCTTACATCATAGACGCTACAGCCCTTTTTACCTGAATATCAGTTCCTCCCCCTGTCTACTTGGACATCACACACACACACACCTGCATTTACACATTCCTGTGCACCTTTTCCTTAAAGCTACATAAACCTTGCAGGTTGTTCTGATTTCTGTTTTGCAGGTTAAACTCTTTCAAGATTAGCTTTAATTACAGGCCACGTAAAACAGGAGAAACATTTTTGAACTGCCAATTATAGTTTTTGTTTCAGAGGTCAGAGTCACACGAACAATATCTGCCCCTCTGGCTAAAACAAACGCGTGTCATAAATCTGAAGTTTCCGTTTTTCTTCTCGCTGATAACAGACGGCAATTACAAAGGGCTGGCAGATGAATGGGGGATCTTGATAGTGTAGTTTGGACAGGTGGGTTTGGCAGAGGGCTGGGGTTGTGTACTGTAAGCAGAACACTGTGATCTATCCCTCGGAGGAACAGCATGGGACGGAGCGCTGAGGCATTTCGCATTGTCACAGCAGTGCCACGGCCACTTGGCTGACATATGCAAGCCATTAAAAAGAAAGAAGTAGACCTGAAGAAGGAGGGAGAATGAAAGCAATTAAGGGACAAGAATGGCAAAAAAGTGGGGAAAGAGAGCGCTAGAGTGGGAACTTAATCCTTTTTGGAACGCATTCCACTATGACCTTGGGATAGAAAACGGTAATTAGGGAGTACTTTAGGAGCTTAAGGGGGCACAGATTTGCTCAGAGCCAAGGCTGTCATTTTTATTCCCTTCAAAATATCTTATGAAAATGTGGCTCAAATACATGTTAGAGTTCCAGGGATAGGAAATAAACACGCTCAAAATACCTTGCAAACCCATTCCGTGGACCTTTTTCCAAAAGCTCTCAGGGTTTTGTTTATTTCAGCTCTTCAGAAAGTAAATGGGTGTCAAAGCCACGGCATAGACATAAAGCCCCGGACAGGAAAAGGCCATAAAACACCGCGGCCTGTAAACCAACCTGTCTTGTCACTGTGGACGTGTTATCTCACAGTATGAGGTGTGTGCTTGGGCCAAGTATGAATACAAGGTGCTTTGGTACAGTGAAGCTGATAGTATCAAGAGTATTAGATGGCTATTAGGTGTGAATGCTAAATATCAACTGGGGGAAACTGCCAGCAGCCAAGGGCACGGCACAAGTCTGCTCAGTTTGAACAAGTCCTGTCATCTGATGGAGTGGTAAACAGATATATAGAGTTCTTTCCTTGTGCTGGCAAAACAAACCGAAGGGTCACAAAAAGATTTTATATTTTGTAAAAATGCTTAAAGTCAAAAACCAGCCCCCCAAAAAAACAACAACTTTTCATTCCAGCAGCCTTCCCATCCCTAGGCAGCCCCAATTCCTGAAGCATTTATGGCACTTTGGGTGTTAAGTCAGGTTTCCAGAAAACAGCTAGGAGATCATTAATCTGTCCAGAGTCCCCAAAGAGCCATTAGTCCACTGTATGTTTCCTTTTATATAAAACACGTTCTACATGCTGGGGTGAATGAGCTTTATCACCTCACATATTGAGCAACAGGAGGCTTGGTGCTATTTGGAAAAGTTTTTTTTTTCTTTTTTTTTCTATTAGTGATAAATGTTAGTGCGCCCATCTTTGTATTTCAGATACATAATTTCACTTTAATGGACCCATAAAAATGTTCAAGTTGTCACAAAATGGTGGCTCTTGCCATAACACATTAATCACAGAGCAGACGTTAAAGCCAACACAAGTAATTTAGTTTGATTTTAAAGTATGAAAGGGGGAAGAGCGAGCCTTGATTGCTTTCATATGTGTGCAGGCTTAGTGTTTGTGGATATTGTAGTTTTCTTTAATTGATTTTAAAATGCTTTGGGCCATTTAATTATGGAATAATTGTTCGGTTAGATGCAAGTCTCTCATTTGGTAAATGTAGACTAAAGTTTGATGGTTGCAACTTCTCCAGTGTTAGGATTTGGAACATTTCTGATGCATTATTACTTTGTAAAAGTTGACACTTTTTGGCTTTGGCGGCATTTGCCGTAAGAAACCTTTCACTTTGAGCTCTGATGCTACGTTGTAATGTGAATTTGTCATTACTTTTACATTTTACAAAACCAGAATTCTATAATAATTACAAATTGGCATTGAAAAATGAACCAATGAATGAACCTTCCCTCGTCCTATGATGGTTATTTCTTCCACCACGTATTTGTACAAATATGTAAAAGCAGTCAACATGATGATGAGCACACAGAGATAGCTAATGAAAAACATAGTTGGAGAGCCGGTGGACATGTAGCAACCAGTCTTATCACACACAAATAAACTTCCCAGTAAATGGATTTGGTTGCTGTGGTTTATTGCGGGGCCTGTGAGACTTATTATTGGTGACAGACAAGTATGCAAAGTATTTGCCCACTTTTGTCACCACGACGGACTGCAAAGCGAAAACAACTATGAGGTCACTTTTAACATAACTTGGCCGTGAATCAGCGTTTAAAGCCTATCTAACTGACGAGCGGATTTTTAGATTCTTCTTCATTTCATGTTTTGGTAGATGATGCCAGCGTCTTTCATCTCATGGTTCACCTGCTTATACAAAATGGAAGATTCAAAACAGTGTGGGCCAGGTGATGGGTGTGGCTCCAGGGATAGAAAGAGGCTTTATACAAGCACTTGAATGAGGCCTCCTGCCCCTGTCTTCTCTGTATTTTTGTATTCGTAAATGCAATGCTTGATTAATTTATTTTTAGCATTCCTCTGGGGAGGTACAGGAAAGGCATTTGAAGGTGAAGTGATGGTCATGCATGTGTGAACGTGGCTGACAGGACCCACGCAGCCTAGTCAAGCTCTTACCTGTAGGGGCTGGCGCTGGGGAAACTAGACACACCCTAATCCCCCAACATCCTGACCCTAGTAAACCTGTTGGAGCTTGTTCCCAGTAGACCTGGCAGCCCGTCTCCTCAAATCTCTGCTGCTTACCCCACTCCTCTACCAGCCTTGCTCTCTCACAGTGCCATGGGTGGGCTTGGGATTTGAGTTCCTTGGCACTGCTTATTCTGCCTTAGTAAGCTAATGTTGTGCCTCAAACCAGGAACAAAAGCAGTCAGTGCAAATTAAAGAGCAATTACCTTTAGTGCATGCTGGGGCAAGTCGCTCATGTTGGCTTGAGTGATGACTGGGAGAAGTGAGAGGTCTTAGCAGGAAAAGGATGTTTGCTGCAGCGCTGCTCATGAATGATTCATGTGAAATTAATAAGCCTTAAGTTTGCATTTAGAAGTTTTGATTTATTTAACAGGGTCCTATGGAGACATCTTGCAGATCTTTCATATGGCTTATTCTTTACGTGGCTACATTGAAAGAAGTTATTCCCCCTTTTTCAAATTAATACCTCAACGGTGATTTGCTTTCTTGTCCGAAGGTAGACAAGAAGACTGATGCCAGGCTGGTTAGCTTAGCTTAGCATGAAAAAAATGGAAACTGAAACAGTGAGCCAAGCTCTGTCTAAACTAAACAAACAGAAATGTGAAAACAACACGTGGAAAACAGTGGGTGTGCCAAACTCTTTCTTGGCCCAAACATAAGTAGGTGCTGCCTCTGGCTAGGAAATAGTCCCTCACATAACCCCCTATAAAACCACAATAGGTTGTTTTTAGTTTTTGTTTGGATTAAGTACACGCAGCCTGTTTCCAGTCCTTATGTTAAGCTTTATTTTTTTTTTCTTTATGGTCTTATTTTTGTCTTTTCACTTAACTCTTCATAAGAAATTTCCAAAAAGGTCAAACAAAAACTTAAATTAATAATTGTTTCACATTTGTGGTTCATAAAGAATTTAAGGATTGATCAGAAACCATCAAAGCGCGGTTACTTTCACACTTCCACAACATTTACAAAAATTATCCAATTAGAGGAGAACTTGAGAATGACTTTTTTTTGAACTTCAGTTAACAGTATGCACTATACTAAATTTAGAGATACGTTGCCTTTTTGTGTATATTATTTGAAATCTTTGTTATTCAAACGTGTTAAGAAGAACTGTTAATCTAAACAAAACTGAGGACGTACTGTATTATTAAGCAAATATATTCGAACCCCAGAGGTCTTTCCGTGCTCAGTGGGGATTTGGTATTTTGCCCTTGGCCTTGGAAACCGGATGTTTTCATTCAGCTCCAGCAGAGGAGCGATGAGAGCACTGTATGTTTAAATTATTTTGTGGATAGCTTGTATTCTGACTGTAGCAGGTATATAGGACAATGTCTGGGGATTTCTCTCATTTTTCCTTAATAGAATAGTAATAGAACCTGTGTCTTGTAAATCAATGGCTGCCGGACACCTGTGGGTGTATGAGATGTAAATAAATGTATATTTATTCACTCATTCATACTAGGTCTTCATGCCCTGGAGATACACAGAGGTTAGGACTAGTCGACCTCTTCATTAATTTCCCATTTATCAGCAGTTCTTCCTTAGAGTCTCAGGGGAAATAAACTAACCCCCTGCCATTAGATCCAGCAATCCCACAGGACCTCTTCCCCCTGCTCCCACCACTTCCACCAGCACACACTCTCAAAACACCCAACCCCATTCCCCGAGTGATGACCTCTTCACACACATGGCCTCTTTCATTACGCTCTGGCGGTTGGTTTAAGCTGTGGTTACTCTGTCTCTATTTTATGGCTCCCGGGTCCCCTTCACAGTGTTGGGCTGTAGCCTCCAGTCATTGCCTTCACCTAATTGACAGACATTCTTGACAGAAACGGTAGATGTCAATCGAGATGGTGATGTCCCTGGCAACTTTAGGAATGCTTTTGCTTAAGAGTGTAAGTGTTTGTTTTAAATCTGATTGATTAATTAACCAGAAGTAATGTTTTACGATGGCAAAGATATATACTTTTTCTGTGTCAGTATTTTAGTCATAGAATACACGATTTTGTCAGGAATACAATATGAACGGAAACGGAATATTAACTGATTAGGTGATTTACAAAAAAAATAGATGCCATGAAATGAAACTTTGAAGATAACTTTTTTTTTTCAGGAAGTCAACACAGTGAAAAGTTTGATTGACAACAGCATAATCAAATCTTAAAAGGCATAAGACACAAATGTAAATACATTAAAAATTATTAAGGTATGCACATCCTAACAGCCATTGTGTAGCCATATATAGAGTACTACCTATTTCCTGCCTACAGAAAGGAGTCCTTAGCCCAACTTGTACTTTATTTGATTAAGTTTTAACCTATATATAACTAGTCTCTGTTGTTGTTACTATGACCCCCCCCCACCCATTCTTAAAATTATTAGAAAAAGGAGACAAACTGCTTTTTCATTTGTTTGTTTGAGGCCTATAACCTTTATTTATCAAGGAAACTTAATTAGTATAGTCTTCAATTTGACTTACAGGAAAATTCAATTCAACTTTATTTATACAGCACCAATTCACAACAAAGGCATCTCAAGGCACACACAAAGTCAGGACTACACACAACACACAAAATAGTTTACAAATTAGAATTTAACCAGAAAGGTATTATGAATAACTGACCCTCAAGTATAATATTTCATTGTTGCAATCAGCATAGGCACCTTAAAACAAGCCAAGAGTTGTTAAAAACCACAAAAAATGTTTTAGCCTTATGCCAAACTTGATGAAACCAATACATCCATCATTTCTCTAATTAAATTTAGGTCTTAAATAAATAAATTGTAAGGATATTGTTTAAAAAAAAAATCACTCAGTATCCAAAATCCTAAGATTACAGTTTCCAGCTTGTTTTGTTAGATCAACAGTCAACCTAACACATCACTTTTACAATCCTATGAAAACAGGGAGAAACAGCGGTTAATAAGATGGAAACAGGGAGTAGTTTGACATGTTAACTTGATAAAAGCAGCACAAAATATACAGGAGATAAGACTAGATAAGAAACTAAGGGATGTGTCTGTGGGTGTGGGTGAGAGACGGGCTCCCTGCAGACCACCACTGCAGGAAGTTCATGGCCATGAGGTCACAGGAACACACCATCGCTCAGGGATTTACAGCAACTGGTTTCAACCGGAATTCTTTGAAAGTTCTTTTTTTTTTTCTTTTGTCAATGTAGCTCTGACTGAGTGGCTGTGGTAGCAAGATTGCTAGGATTCAGTCTTTTGATACCACTGTACTGTATTGCAGAGCCGATAACTTTCTCACATGTTCATACGTATTGTTTCCTTTCAACCAAGGCGGTTTTTGTGACGCACACTACTGACTGCCGCAGAGCAAACAAGACACTCTGTCATGCAATCTGTGATTGAGGTCGTTCTTTAAAGCTTTTTGCACAGGAACCTAGACACAGTGACTATAGTTGAGGACTTTGACCATCAAATATTGACCTGAGTAAAGTTGCTTAAAGTATGGTATGAGATATTTGAAAAATCTTGCCTACATTTCTCTGCTTTGTTGTTTTTAATAGAAGATCTCAAGATTCAGGATGGAGGAGGGATATGAACTCGACCTCACGTATATTACAGAACGCATCATCGCTGTGTCCTTCCCCCGGGGTTGCTCAGAGGAGATCTACACTTATAACCTGAAGGATGTTATACGAATGCTACGATCCAAGCATGCAGATAACTACCTGGTCAGTGCTGGTCATCATGTCACCATGTGTCAAAGTCCAAACATTACTGATGTCAGAGCTGATGGGGTTTCACAATATTTTGACTTTAAAGTATTGATCTAAGAGGGATTAGCTTATCTGTTGATCATGATAGTTTAAGAATGTGCTACAAAGCAGAAGTGTCTTTTAGAAATTGTTGGTTACAGGGATTTGTTGTGTTTTTTCTTCAGATTATCAACCTGTCAGAGAGAAGACATGAGCTCTCTAAAATGAACCCAAAGGTAGGTTTACGTGACTAGCACAAGTTTATAAAGCTCCATCAGGATAATGTGTGTTAGTATAAATCAATCTGGATATCCACCAAACACAATTCATTGCCCAAATAGATCTTTGGTCATCCCCTTTGGCCAACTGTGTCTTACCAGTTACAAAACTGCGTGTTATTGATTGCTAATAGATGGGCGTAGAGAATAAGCTCTGTAATGATAACGTTATTTGTTCACTGCGTATAATGTGTTTTTTAGACCCTGGACACAGGCTGGCCTGATCTGCATGCTCCACCTCTGGATAAAATCTGCACTATCTGTAAGGCCATGGAGAGCTGGCTCAATGCCGACCCTCTGCATGTGGCAGTGATACACTGCAAGGTGAAAATCTCTTGTTAAGGTTCTGTCTTGAATTTGTCAAATATTTTTTTAAAGATTTTGTGAAGATGGTCTTACACTTGTAGTCAGGCGCCTATATGGACACAGATATGCATCGTATAAAAATGGAAGAACAGCAAGTGCTGCATGTGTACTAAATAATCTCCTGTCGTCTCTTGTTCCTTTTAGGGTGGCAAAGGTCGAATTGGTGTTGTCATTTCATCATTTGTGCATTTTACTGATGTATCAGCCAGGTAACCGCTGCTGTGTGTCTACACTGTTGATGTTAAGTTACCATAACTGTTTGCACTGACATCAGAATTGATCATAATACACGTGTGCCCACTCACAGTTGGCAGTAAACAATAACAACAAGCCACAACAGTCCATCAAGACTCATTTTGTAGACCACAAGCAATGTCGTTGCCTAACCACAGGTGATTAATTTACTCCCTTTGATTCGAGGGTCAAGGTGATTCAGAATGTGACTCAAAGGAAAGGGATCTCTTTTCAAATTCAAAGGAAAACCACACAGTTTAAGCTGTGAATCATGCCATATTGAATTGCATGAATCAACCTGGAAACACATTAGTTACTGTAATAACTTGTGACCACAGTCTCAGTTACATGAAATCTATTCATCATGGTTTTCGAACTATTGTCAGAGAAATTGAGGAGCTTTACTGAGCAGCAGCGTGATCATGGGATACCAAACCTCTCACATTGTTTACCTCTATACAAACCGGCAGTTTTGGAAAGACTGCCTGGTGTGATGCCAGTATTGTAGAATGTGTCTGCACGCAGCAGTCACAGTGACATGAGCACACATCAGCCTTCATATGGCCATCATCTTAGTATTTATGGATTAATAAGGTGAATGCGAAAGACAGAGGGCAAAAGAGAAGTGGAGGAGGAGATAGGAAAACAATGAGGCACATTTACAATGGAATAGAAACAGACAGAGGGACATCGAGAGGAAAATAGAGCTGTGGTGAAAAGGCGCCTGAGCCTGTTGGTTTTACGCCTTTCTGAATAGCAGTGCTGTGCACACACACTGTCCCCTCGCTGTCCTCCTCTCCCCCTCCGTGTTTACCTAAGGCTGGCATTCTCTTCCTCTCTGTCTCTCTGGTTACTTTCACTCGTCCCCATTATGTGTCCGTGTCCGTGTGTGTGTGTGTGTGTGTGTGTGTGTGTGTGTGTGTGTGTGCGTTGTCCTAATTGAAGTCAGGGTTAACACCATTCAATTATAGTGCAGCAGAGTGCAATCTCTCTTCAGTCATAATTACCTAAAGCATTTAATGTGTCTCTCTCTGTCTCCCTGAAAAGTGCTGATCAGGCATTGGACCGCTTTGCCATGAGGAAATACTACGATGATAAGGTCTCAGCTCTGATGACACCCTCGCAGAAACGGTAACACCCAAAACATAAGCACACCCTTCTGTATAGCAACATACATCTAACCGTGTGTTGTTTGGCCGCCTCCATCCAAACACATTTGAGTCTCCCAAACACACCTGATTCAAGACAAAAACTTTTGAGTGTGTTAATGTTTCACTGAAAAGCCTTGTTATTGTTGTTCATGAAATGAGAGTGGGAAAGGCCTGGTACTGGCTTCTGTTTAGGGCGAAGCTCTCCTATTAACTCGTTTCATCTTGTGTCTTAGAGGTAGGCAGGCAGCCACTGGATAGTCCAGGATGTCACAGGAAACAGTTATATACTGTAGTACTGCACATACATTTCTGTAAAATCACAAATCATTGTTATCAATCATGATATCAAGTGTTGTTACTGGGGGTTATGTGAAAATGATTACAAGTTTGCATCATGGGAAGTGTAGGATTCATCGTAAAGATTAAAAGACAGGATATCTTGACCTCTGTTGACTACTTCTACTCCTATGCTTTCATTTCAGGTATGTATGGATCCTCAGTAGTCTTTTAAGTGGATCCATGAAGATCAATGCCTCCCCCTTGTTCCTGCACTGCGTCATCATTCATGGGATACCAAACTTCGACGCCACTGGAGGTGAAACTCATTTTGTTTACCACTATACACAGCTGCAGTTCCCAATGAAAATAAGGTTGCTGCTGCCACAATGGTATAAAAGAATCCAGACACAACCACATCAGAGTTGGAGCAGTAAACATGTGGGAGAATTATCTGTACTTTACATCTTTCTCTTTTTCCAATACACACATGCATGCACAGACAGATAGAGGAGCTTCTATAAGCTGAAGAGACGGACATCTTTATGGGTGTCCAGTAAAACCCATGGGAATTCACACACACTTACATTTAAATAGCTGTTTTCACTAATTTCCCCGAAACAACAGCGGTTTTCGTCACATCGTGGAGCAGAAATCCTGTTCTCACAACAGCAGCTTATCACACTATACCTGTGAGCAAAACAGAGGGGGGTACTCATGAATATCTTTTCTGATGGACTGTTTTAGGCCATTTTATATTGAATTTAGAATTGTTCTTTTTTTTTTTTCCCCAGTATGTCGACCGTACATCAAGGTTTACCAGGGTATGCAAGCAGTGTATTCATCTGGAGTCTAGTGAGTAACTTACACATGTGGTACAGTAATTTAGAATTATTGTTTACTTCAAAGAATGCTGGAATACTTCAAAGCAATTTACTGTTTAACTTAGTTTAATGCTGATTTTAACTTTGACTTACTGCCTTCGGTAAATATCTGTGATTGCTTCCAAACTCTGGCTCTGTTGTTTTTGTTACAGTCATATTGGTCCAGGCCACAGAGACCGTGTATGCATCACCCTGGAGCCTGCCCAGCTTCTAAAAGGGGACATCATGGTAGGAAAACAGAAAGATTGACTTGTGAAACATCCTGGCATCAGTACTGGTTTTAGTAATTGCAATGTTTTTGTATATTCCGTTCTGTAGATTAAATGCTATCACAAAAGTGACCTAACTTCAGAGCGTGAAGTAATTTTCCGGCTGCAGTTCCACACGGGAGCAGTGCAGGGCTACAACCTGATGTTTGAAAAAGAGGACATGGAGAATGCCAACAAAGGTAGATGTGAAAAAAATCCTGAGTGCAGGCCTCAACCTGCCACCAGTTTATGGCAACTGATCTGCTCCATGCAGCATCTGCAAGGTTCAGTCTGGACGTAATTTAGGCTTGGCACTCTGAGACCAATAATCGTGTTTTCACAAACATGTTACGTGACTGAGAATTCCATTTACAAACAGCACCATTCATCTTTCCAATTAAAATGGCCCATTTCTCTGTGTGTTTACATTCCAGATTCCAGATTTCCAGATTATGGTAAAGTGGAGCTGGTGTTTTCAGACGGGCCAGAGAGAATTTCAGGTAGCTTCTTCAATGTAGTTGTTTTTTTGTTTTTTTTTAAGAATTTGCAACACAGAGAGGTAGTTGGAAAAACAGGCAAAGTGCTTTCTGTATTTCCCCCTGTGGTGGCGTCTTGTGTCGTTTTCCTCCCCCTCTGCACCCTGGTGAGCACTGATGTGGAATGCTGCAGAGGGGAAATGTAGTGTGAAGTGCGTGCTGACAGAGACGTAAAGACACACAGCATGTGCTGCCCAGATCCCCACAGTAGTGAAACTGTGGGACTGTAGTGTGTTGTAGTGTAGTGTGTGTGTGTGTGTGTGTGTGTGTGTGTGTGTATGCAGGGTCAGTATTTAATGCCTAAATATGATATGTAACTTTAAGTTACAGTAATATGACTTAGTTCTCCTAGAGTCAGATTTCTTGGTTTGGCAGTCTGTGAGGAATGTGATGTTATTTTTGATCAAAGATGGGATGTCACTATTTTTCCTCGTCCCAATGTAAATATGATTTTAACAGTGTGGTTGTAACAGTTAACACATTATGTCTACTTTGTTTATTGCTCACGCAGTAAAAAGCAAAATGTTAAATGAATAATAATTTTCTTTTATCTTGTTCTGTTTTAAGCTAAGATACCTACCTGCATGCTATAGCTTCTTAATTAACACCTTTTGATAAATTTACACTTAATCATTGTGAGGCTTTCAAACCTGAAAATGTGTAAACTATTTTTATCTCGCAAAATATGAGGAAATACTTATGCAAAAACATCCTGCTTGGTTCCAATCCTACTTTTTGCTGCCTCCAGCAATGACAAATCACAGTGATTGGTGCCACTCCCTGTGAAAAAACTCATAGATACTGTATATACTGTATACTGTATATAATTGTTGTTTTGGGGGTCCAGGTGCCAACAGGTGGCAAAATGGAGCAGACGTTATTGTGGACTACAACACAGCAGATCCTCTAACACGTTGGGACTCCTACCAGAACATCTTTGATGGGGAAGGTACTGTTACTGCTACCCAACATCAGTCACTACATGACACAATACTTTGTTACAACACTTCCATGGTCTGCCTAATGCATCAGATGCTATCGGAGTTAAAATATCACAGGCTGTTTTACAAATGGAAGAAGTATTAAATGTGTTGTCTTTGCTTCTCACTTACACAAACACACATGCAAACTCTTTCTTTAAAGAAGCTAACACGGCGTGACAGGTCATGTTTTTCTGAGCCTGCAGTGGGATTGCATTAACATGCACACATGACCACCACCAGCTTGGTTTATGTTGCAATAGTTGGTAGCAGGACTTATTACTCATAATTGGGATTTAAAATGCAGACAGACAGGCAGGCCTTGTGGAAACAAGACTTTTATAATGGTGAGGGAAGGAAATGGAAGCTAAAATTTACCTCGGTGTAAGAAATCATACGGTTGCAGTATGATGGGTTTGACAAGCAGTGTTGTTTCTTTGTGAAGGATTGGGAGGAGTGTTGTTGTATGTAGGGAATGCTAGGTTCAGAGCAAACGTCGTTCTCAGGAGATTTCTTTTTTGTTGTTTCCTTAAATAAAAAGGCATAGTTCAACCAACACACACACACACACGCACTACCGCCTACACTCACATGCACGCAGACTCACGCAGAGAGCCATCGTGTCGGGGCGTCCCATCGTAACTGTGGTTGTTGCTCTCCACTCAACCACAGAATTCACAACAGCCTCCCAGAATAGAGCGACGTGGTGGTGGCATTAAAACACAGACCCACCCTTTCCCAGTATTCATTGAGCACTTTTATAACCAGCTTGACAAAATAAGCTGGCTTTTAAAATTTCATTTTAAATACCCCAAAATGGCCATGTAAATGTTTAGGCACACTTCTGGCAAAGCAGTGAAAGACCAACCACTCCTATTTAGAACAGCATCAAAGTGAAACGAAGGCATCAACAAAGGAGACATTTTATCTCTTGCTTTTATTCCAGTGCATTCATGTGGGATATTTACTGCCTTGTTTTCTCATGTAAACATTACATCTTAGAGGGAGAAGTAAGAGCTTTGCTGGAATTCAGCATCTACTTACAACCAGTTGTCTGGCTGGTCCAGTTTCTCTCAAAGTCTAAGTCACTCAGAAGTGGGTGTCTAGGAGGAAGCCTAAACAATCATTGGCACCATAGTGCTAAGGTTGTGAAAAGAGAACCTCATTTATTAAGTGGCATTTCTTCAATCGCAAGTGTGAGTTTCTCCCCATTTGTGAATTAAAAGGGACATATTAAGTTCATTTTCAGGGTCATATTTTTCCCCAGTACGTCAAGAAGGTTTTTCTTTTCTTTTCTTTTCTTTTCTTTTCTTGCTGTGACGCCTCTTTTCTGCCTGTCTAAAATGGTCCATTTCAGAGACTTTGTCTTTTAGGCCGCTTACTTGAAAACCCTTATTTGCTCTGATTTATCATATTTTAGTAGGTACCAACTATAGATTATTTAATAGATGATGATTACAACATTGTCACTCAGCCTTTCAGCTTTCCTGATGGCAACTTGCAGTATTGGAATAAAAAACATCTCTATAGCCCACAAAGCTGGAAAAGTATGTTTTACGTCTGTGACATCATCCATCATCAGTATGAATGTGTGGGCAGGACTGGTGAGAGAAACACTAATGCAGTGGGCCTCGCAACGACAAAGCAAACCCAGAAGCTTGAAAAGTGACCGGGGGTAGTTTTTGAGTCTGGTAACCAATTCCAATTGTACACTGATGCTCAACATACACAGAGGGCCATGTTTCAAGACCGGGATCCGTGTAGCCAGGAAAACACGTTAACTGAGAGTAGCAGAGTTTCTAACATGAATATGACCTCAATTATTGCATCGAAACTAAAAAACTCACATGTTCAGTCCAAAATCAAAAGGGAATCTGATCATTATATTGGTCTAATATGTCTTCACATGCAAATGACTTAAATATTGTGACTTACATATTGTAGGCCAGTAAACTAGAAAACGTTTGTTGTCAGGATATAACGAGATGGCTTGTTAGCAGCAATGTTAGCATTGTGTATTAATTTAAATCATTATTATCATAGTTAAGACATTTGCAGAAGTCATCGTATTCTCGTGTTTTAACTCGACTCGGCACAGTAGTTACATTGAACAAGTACCATTATAATAAAGTAACAACTTGCATGGACCTATATTCTGCAGCATGTTAAGAGAATTAAAGGCGTAATGTTGCTTTAAACATGTAGTTTCTCTAGCTGTGCCAACTTGTCCATGTTTCACAGAGTTGTTTTTCATTTCCTCAGACAATTATTGACATAAACCTGGTCGATGTATTGTTTGTATATTACCCTTTAATATACTAAGGTAATACTGTGTATTACCTGGTGATCTTTGGACTCTAATAAAGTTTGACTGTCACATAGAAAAATGTCTTGTGTTTGCAGAGTCCATATCGACTGATTTGTGATGGAAATGTAATATAAATATATTACTTTAATCCCACAAGTCCTTTAATACAATATTTACGCCACAATTTTAAATTGACAAAAACACTGTATTTAAAAAATAAAAAAGTGTATTTTTAGCAAATAAAATAGATCTGAAAATACTGGTTAAAGTAGCAAAAGCATAACACTTTACACAGTCGACATCATGTTCTCCACCAAAGTAAAGGCTTTCTTTCAAACTGGTGCTGTGCTGCTGCTTGTCACTTGGTTCCCATCACTTGACCCAATGCACACAATCAAGGGAACAGACCTTTTCTGTAACTTAAAAGCAAAGCCCTTTGGTTGCATCTTAGTCTATGAATGGACCTCCACAGTGTTCATACATGAACATGTCACAGCAGTTTCTCACAGTTTTGGAACTTAATGACACTACAGTATATAAATATGAGCAACAGCATAATATGTCCCCCTTAAGAGTTAAATTTTAAAGGTTTGTTATCCTCTAAGGGTCTTTACTAAAGTTTGCTTTTGAAGCAGTTCATTGTCTGAGTGGCTTGGCTAACGCCTGGTTTCAGAAATGAACAGCTGAAATGTAACAAGATAAGTCTGGGGTACTTTATTTTCAGGCAATATGTGAGATTAACACACATCCAATAAAGTAAAGATGAAAACAAAGCCATTTGATTATTTCGATGGTTATTTGGGCTTAAACTTCTAACTTTAACCTATCCATATTGACAGGAAGTCCTAAGAAATGATGTGGGTTTTGTTAAGAGGTAGTTTAATGTGTTTTTTTTTTCCCTTTTTTTTTTCCCTTTTTTTTTTTCCCAACCGAATTCACCTCTTTTCTTTCTTTTTTTTTAGAAGCGTGGTTGTAAGAGGGGCAGAATGGTGATCATCATTATTGTTTTGACTCAGGGTCTTGGCATTTTAAAGGTGCAGCATGGTAGTAAGTGAGAAGGAATGGATAGGGTTGTGTCACTGCATGATTATGCACAGCCAGAATTCCTCCTGTGATAGAGCAAGAAAGAACAGCTAGAGGAACAGTGGTGGTCTCATCACTCTCTGCTTTGTAATTGGTGGCTTCTTCAGGGACTGACCATACCATAACAACCAACACGATGAATGCTTGATATGGCTTGTGCTGATTTTCACGAGTTCAGTAGCTAAGAACATAGTTGGTTAACCATTTATTTGCTTGTTAGCGTGAAATAGTGAAAGAGTTCTGAAAACAATTGTTCGACCCCCCATAAGATCAGGGCACATCTGTTTCATGGTGATATTCTACATAGAGGAGTAGAGACATGTCCTTTCATGACACGAGTAAACAAGCTTAGTTGCTGC
The DNA here is from genome assembly GCF_033026475.1 of Channa argus. Lineage (NCBI taxonomy): Eukaryota > Metazoa > Chordata > Actinopteri > Anabantiformes > Channidae > Channa > Channa argus. The sequence goes on along the minus strand of NC_090210.1, from coordinate 3,263,068 downwards.
GTTTCGTGAAAATTGCCCAGAGCACAAGTACAAGGCAAGGATTCCTTTAATTAAAATGTGTCTTTTTACAGGGCGAAAAAAGTCTGGAGCCGCTGGAATGTTGTTTTCATTCTCCAATCTTCGTTAGACCGCCCCCCCTCTTTCTTTTTTCCCCCTCTTCTTCCCCCTTTTCTCTAACCCAGTGGGGTAGTCCCTTAACGCAGGGCAAGAGGTCGGGTTACTGCTTTCCTCCAGCCCGCCTTTAAACCTAAATCCCGCCTTTTGTGTTTACATTCCTCTGCCCTTATTTGGAGATCTCAAGCCCCCCCCCCCCCCCCCCCCTTTATGGGGAGTGCAAACACTCTCACCTTCTCAGCAGAGGAAGAAAGCAGGGCCAACTTGTTCGACCCTGAGCATATCTACTATTTAGAAGCCATGCCCACTTTCATCTGTCTGCATGGCTTCTTTTACTCTTCTAATGTTGTTGTACTGGACAGAACGATTGTCTTGTGTGCTTACCTGGCAGAGGCTTACAAGGTAAGACGCTTTTTTTTTTTTTTTTTTTTTTGTGAGGGGGAGGAAAAAGAAAAGAGTTAGGACGATGACGGGACGACAAAAAAAGAGAAAGGTAGCCAGTGTTGAGGCAAAGGGGAAACATCTGTTTCAAATCCCGCTCGCACCTTGCCAAGAGGAATTTTACAAGAGGGATTTGATGGAAATCCCCCAGCGGAACTGACCTGCACGGAGGCTTGACCCAAGGCTGTTCAAGGCTGGATGCAGGTTATACTGGTGTGTTTGTGCAAGCAGGAGAAAAGCCATGCATATAGCAGCTTTCTTCAGAGGAGGAGGGGAAGCTTTTATCATGCAAGTCTGGTATTCAGATCCTTCAGTCATGGTTTTACTTAAAGGCAAGCACTTTAGGCAGTAGGTTGAGAGAGAAGCTTTCTTTTGTTTAGGCATTGGGCAGAGTGACATTGAAACACTAGTTTAACTTACTTAGCAACGCTGATCACATGCACTTGGAATTTTCCTCCAGCTCTTAATTTACGTGAGTCTAACAAGGCTGTGTTTGATTTTTTATTTTTTTTTAACTGTTTATGCTGTGATGGATTTGACCCTGCCTCACATAAAACCTGGCCACTGTTGTTTTTTTTTTTCTTCTGCTGAGGATTAAGTAGATTGTTTGGACATATGCTGGGGGTCAAGGGGCAGCCGAGATGGAGTAGGGTGGCTTAATCACAGTATGGTGAGGAATGCAGGGGTCAGCTGTCTGCCTGTTGTAGTGGCATAGAGATGACTTAACACCCTTTTGAATGGCCTTAGCACGAGGGACCTTTGTCTGCTGGAAACACCTTAGCAGTTCACCTGGAGGCCTGATGGGAGAGAGAACTTGTTAGGATGACTGAAATACCTCTGTTTGAAATCAGAACAGTTTTTTTTTTCTCACATCTTAATTAACTGACATGATTGACATTTCTCTCTGAAAGTTTGATAATGTTTTTACCTGCCAAGACTACTTGTGAGATGCTCTGTGTTGTCTGAAATGTGCAATAGATTGTTGTCCAGTGTGAACTTGAGTGTGTTTGAGTTTTGTCAATAAGAGTCTAAATGAAGGAGTCTGTGGGATGACATGACTGTGTAGCATGTTGGCAGGTTATGTGTTGTTTTGTGCCTCTTTGTGTTTGTCTGTGTGCTTTTTGTGTGCATCTCTTTGTATGTGTGCCCATACCAGCTGACTGTATGAAGCGCTGCATCTCTTCTATTTTCCAGCCCCACGCTCTCAAGGCCTAACCCAGGACAAAGCGGCTAACAAGAGGAGCCCCAGTGGAGGGGAGGCCACATTGGGCAGAGGAGCCCGCACAACCACCTCCAGCCCTGACCACAGCGATCACGCCCTCTCTGTCAGCAGTGACTCTGGTCTGTCTAGCACTTCCCTGTGGGCAGACCGACCCACACCTGTTACCACTGTCCCCACTCCCACCATCAAGGCTAACCAGGGCCCCAACCAGCAGGAGAAGGTCCAGCTGAAGCGCCTCCTAAGTGGCTTTGGTCTTGAGGACCCCTCACTGGTGGAAATGGATGATCAAGGCCCTAGAGTGGGCATTCAGCAGAGAGTGCCAGCTCAGGTGCACATCAATGGAAACCCCCGTCCCAGAGAGAGGGAAACCGACATCCTGGATGATGAGGTAATTACAGGTCATGATCTGCGCAGTGTTGACAGTTTAGGGACCTTGTCATCCTCCTGTCACAAGAGCAGCCAAAACTCCTTGCTATCCGATGGCTTTGTTAGTCCAGGAGGGGAGGAGCAGGCAAGCCACCACCATCTTCACAATCCTGCCCCCCCACCATTGGAGGAGTATGAAAGAGCCTATCCAGACACTAGAAATGTCTGTCTCAGCTCCAGGAGCAACTCTGTGGCCTCGTGTAATCCCAGTAGTGCTCCCATGCCCAAGCATCATGTCTACAGACAGGGAAGCTATTCCACACAGTCTTGGGTTCGCCAGCAGCAGATGGTTACCGCACAACAGTTTACCTACATGCCAGATGATGGAAACGATGCAGAAAGGTACCCAGGAAACAAACAGGGGGGCTTTTCACCCAAAGCAGGCTTGCCTGTTGAACGACAGGGCCCTACCAGGGACACAACAGTAGATGCTCTGACAAACACCGCACCCCACAAGGAACAGGCTGCAATGAACAATAACAACAACAGCAAACGGGACGAGGAGTTCAAATCTTTGACGAAAGACATTGACAACTCCATCGACCAGCTGAATCAACTGATCATGGACCTGGATCCTACATTTATGCCGGTATCGAACCACAACAGCTCCATGAAGGGGAACGGCAGCACGCGTGTAAACGGCTCAGTCGGCAAATGCTCAAATGGCATAAATCTCAGATTCGACGATAATAATTCAGCCACTCTGACAAACCCACAGCAGACAGGTAAGATGGCCCGACAGTCTGGGTGTGGTGGTGGTTGTGATGAATGATGATATGGTGTGGTCTGGAAGCGTGGTCATGAAAAGAAATGTGTGAGATTACTAAACCAGAGAAGCTGTTTACATTGGCACGTCTTAGGAAACGTAGCAAACTGAAAGTTGTGTACTTAGAATAGTTAGGAACAGCATTGGGGTTTACTTTTGCTCACAACGCAGTTCATTAAATAACGAGGCACCTTCTCTGCATCTCCTGCTTGGGATGTTTTAGTGACAGAAATATCAGGGTTGCTGCCAGGTTTTCAGATGTTTTCATGTTTCTGGGGAACGAGCTCTGTTAAGACTTGTCTGCAGAGCTATCTGACTACGGGATCTGTATGGTACATGAAGAGAGGGCGAGCAGCTGTCATCAACCTTTCTGAACATTGCCATCTCTCACTGCTTGAGTATAGTGCACACTGAGGAATATAAATATATATTTACAAAATCAAAGTTCTTAAATTGCACTTCCTGCAGAACATCCTATTTACTGACAGCTTATTGTTGTATGCAGGAGCTTACATATTATACATTACATATATACAGTTTAATAAATTGAATTAAATCTTTCTGTTCCATCTGTCCATCTTGTCTTTAAAGCTCTTACCAACATATTATTATAACAGTAACATTAACATTGTCTTCTTTTTTTGTTCTTGTTGCATTTGTCATGCTTGCAATTGTTTTACAATGTAATGAATCGTGTATCTAGAGTAGATATCACTATAACTATTTCCACTTAATTTATGTTGAAACTGGACCCAGGGAAAATGAATTCACAGATTTCCATTCAGCAACTGTATGTTTTATTATGAGGATGTAAAATGTAATAGGAGACTATTTTAACAATTTCTATCTGTTTTAAGCTTTTTTCACATACACAGTGGTGATAAACATGCATAGTTGATCATAGTTGAACTATCTTTGCCTAGTGTTACAAATGTTAGACTTTTTTTTTTTTTATCAGATTTGGCAACCAACCCTCACAGGCTATAAAATTCAGTACTGTTCACTATAGAATAGTGAGGGGGGGGGGCGGGACAAAACAAGATAGGGAGCCCTGAGGAATTTTCAAAAGAGCAACAAGTGAGCCCAGAGGCGAAGCCTTTTTCATTACATTCAAAAGGTGTACTTGTCCGTACATATCGGCAACACGGCATTGCCAGTCCAAGAAACAAATGCTGAAGGCCAAAACTGTACGATTTCATGAGTGAACTGTACGAAGCAAAGAATAGTTTTGTTAAAGTGGGCGTTTAACTAACTCTAATGCTGGCTCCCACACTAATGCTGCTATTTCATGTATCCATGTTACTAAACCGGGCATGCTCCTCATTATGCCATTGCAGCTAGCTTTCATTTGATTACAATTGTCACACATTATCATGAATTCACCTGCTACTTCGTTTGCTTTAGCATGCATAGCTGTATTGAGGAGGTGAAGAAAAGGGCAAGAGGATGATGGGGGGCGAGTATTTAAAATATGTATGTTATGTCAAGAAAAGTTGGGCTGATAAATAGCAACTAATGAGGTGACGAGCACTAACGTGATGGGTGAGCACCACCAGAGAATTTAATATAGGCTGCGTTTTTAGATCGATACCTATTGCTGTATGTGAAACCTTTTATAGCTCTGTAGCTTAATGCTTGTGGCCTTTCAGTCCTGCCTAGCCCTAGATTGTGTATGCGTTGATAATAAGTAACAGAAAAGAGGGTGTTAAAAGTGAGTCATTGGAGAGAGTCATTGTATCTGTTCCATGTTCGTATCTGAACCACAAAAATTCATGCTTGTTTCTTCCTGCGATTGCTTCTGACACCTCCAATCTAATGCACTGAGAAATTACAATGCATACACTTTCTGGATCTATGATACACACAAATACACGATCCTGAACGTGTATTGTGAATATAGAAAAATCTTCCATTGCAACAGTACATGCATGAAGACACCAACTATGCGTGACACGCTCTGTGGCATCTAGACAAAGTGAGTAATGATCCCAGGCATTAGCACTTATGCACCATTAGCATTCTTCAAGGCTGAGAGGCTGGCGCTCATAGCGGAGGGCTCAAATTAACACCCTGGTGCTGAGTGGAAGCACATTTCAGAGTTGTCACAACACTGACCCCCCACACACACGCAAACATACACACTATAGCATCCAGCTCAGCAGTCAAGTCAAATCGCTGGGATTCCTCAGCTACTCGTCTCATCTCTGTAGGCCGTATCCTGGCTTTAGCAGTGCGGTCGCTTCAATTTGTGGTTTTACCCGGGTTCAAATTTCAGTCCCAAACTTTCTTCAGTAAGAACCCATTAAAGTAGCCGCCCCAATTCAAATTTGAGGGATTGCAAACACATAACTGTAAAACACTAACAATAGCACATTAGAGCACTGTTAAACATATTTACAGTTGGATACAAAAGTTTGCATCCTTTTATTGTTAAAATACGAGGATTGTGAAATCCTCTTATTTTTCTTAATTTATGAAGGGGGATGCAAACCTTTGCACTAATATATTTTTATTAATTAATTATATCTTCATTTTTATTCATTCCTTGACCATTGTTTTGCTGACTTCTGATGAAAAAAGAAGATTTAAACTTGCTAAGTGTGGATTGTTGTTTTGTGTCATTGTAGGGATAAGTTTGCAATTTCAATGCAAGGCGTTATACTTTTTAAAATGCGATGCCTTTTTTGAAAAGTAGCGAAGGTCAAAACACGGTTTACTTCCTTGACATTATAACATTTAATGATTGGCCTGCCTCTGTGTGTGCCCAGCTGTCCAGTCGGGCGAGGTGCGTGTGGGGGTCACACAAAGTCCGAGTCGCCAGGGATGTGATGTTGTGGATCACCCAGGCTTTTGCAGCTCAGGCTGGGGTGGGATAGAAGAGTACAGAGGCCAGCGGACGTACCCTCCCTGCGTGCCACAGTCCCAGGTGAGGACAGCATAGTGTATAGTGCTTGTAATCTTTATATGCTGTTGTCCCACTAAATGATATTTCGTAGGGATGCTTACTGCGTGTGTATGCGTTGTCCGCTCTAGCATTCCATGTTGTACAGGAGTGACAGGGCTGACTACAGGGCTCAGGGCCCAGAAATGGACGGCGGAGTTGAGGCCAGGAGTGACATAACTCCACCCACTCCAGCCTTCCCTGTCTCTCCACCTACGCCTTATGGTAAGTACAATACGTTTCCTGTCACTGTGAATAACTTCATTCAGGCAGCTCAATTGATTTTTTTATTTATTTGATTTTTTTTTTTATTTGTGTGACCAGCCTTTTCTGGAAAGTCAAATTAAATGTGCCTGTCTTTGTTTGCTTTTATGTTTTTAGTAAAAAATATGTCAGAGGTGACTCCTTTCAGGCAATCTTCTAACATGCATTCATATGGAGACTACAGAACAAACCATGGTATGTTCAGAACAAACTCTTTATTAGCATCACATGCTAATTAGCTATTAAGTCATCTTTCAGTCTGAGACTCAATAAGAATAGACACTGGAAAAGAGAACAGCAGTTTAGAAAAACAATTTTCCATATAAGTTTACATTTACTATATGTAAAGTACAGAAATGTCCTTCGATTGTCTGATAAACCAGATCATTTGAGCCTTCAGTAAACCGGTCGGTGGAAAGTACCACATTATAGGAAGCTAAACAACAGACAAAACAATTTTCTTCTTGTGAAGAAGAAAAAAATATTTGTCTGTTTTTTTTTTGCATTTCCCATATTTTTCTTTTCATTTATGTATGTGATTCCCCTCAACCAATTAAACATATTGAGTGAAAAAAAAAAGACACAGTGACTGAGAGGTAATTGCAGGAGTCCTCTTTCATGTCTCTTCTGTGAATATACCTGTTTGGGTCCACTTTCTCATTAGAACGGAGCTATTTCAGATCCCCCTTGCATCTACCTAATAATGGTGACATTGTTGCTTGTGGAATCTTAGCGGCTTTCAGACAGAGGCCCAAGACAAAGATGTCTCATAAATGCAAAAAGCAGGGAGATTCCTAACCAGTCTCTGCACTTCTTGTTTGGTTTTGGAGAATGTCTGTGTGGTCATGGCCTGAAGAGAACTTTTTTAGCCATAACAATGTTGTTCTTAAGATTAAAACTGAGCCCTTTTTGTTTCTTTTTGTGTGGATGTTTTTTGTGGTGTTTATCTGAGGTGGAACACACCCAGGCTGTAAGACTGTCATAGGAAATTGGAAAAGTTGTGCATTTATAGCACTTTATAGGAGCTGCATATGTGGACTTTGAAGTAAACTCTAAAATAAGTAATTTTTTATGTTGCCTTTAATCTTTATCCACTGTGTAAATAGATTAACATTTTATTAAAGCCTAACTACTGATGTATTGCATCATATATGGCTCAGAATACGTTTGTGTACCTGTGTTTATTTGGCATATTTTTAATCAGCGTTGTTACGCAAAGCAAGTACATACAACAAACTTCCTGAAACCAGACGATCATTTCTGTGAGGCTCCATAGACATCTACAGTATGTGTAAAGGTTGCAGGGCCTGTGAGCAGATATGTGCTCCTGCTCTGCCCTGTACTACCTCAGACATGCAGGCAAGAATCACTGCATTCATCCGTCCTGCCACATCTCCATGGTTACTGTGGGTCAGGAGGCACGACACAAAAAAACTTTTCTTCCCCTATGAAAGTGTCTCTGTGTACACAGAGGGGAAATGGGGACAAGAAGAGGCCAGCGACTCTTTGAGCTTTCTACCTCTCTTTCCTATAAAAGTAACCCAGAGAAAAGCTCACTGTAAAGTCCAAGTTGGAACATGAGCTTTTAGATTTTCGAGCTGTCAGTCGCTGCAGAATATAACTCATTATAATAGAGCTTTTAGATAATTAATTTCTAGCTGGATTCTACCCTGATTTATTGACTCTATGGGTTCAAGGCCAAGTGGACAGTTTAAATTGATTTCAAATCCATTGTAGCTCTTTTCCAAAGATTTTCTTCGATTTCCATGGCTTCTTTTTTTTTTGTTTGTTTTTTAAGTACTACAAACCTACTTAATACAAGTTTATTGCCACTTTTCTTTCTGAATTTTATTCAAAATATGTTTTTTAATCTGTGTATTTGTTTTGGTTGCAACATTTAAAGCCAGAACAACTTTATCCTGTCTGAGAATTTGTACACATGTGCTTAAACTCATCTTTTATTTCAAACTCAGAACCTCAGGGATATTCGGACATGACCAATCACAGTGTTGATGGTTTGTCAAACTCCTCCTTCAGCTGTCACAGGACCCTAAATGCTGCACACTCTATCCCCATGGTTGGAACCCTTCAGCGGGCAGACAGGTAGAGATCTGACTTATTCACAATCAGCCCCTTTTATTTTAATTAAAAGTTGTTTTTAGTGTTGGTACCAGAGATGATAAATAAAATATTTACTTTTTTCTCTTAATAAGCTCCATGAAACCGTCCTGGCCGGAGCATCCCGTCCTGAGCCACCACTCCTCGCTGAGTAGCTACCCCTCAGTCAGGCAACCCCCAGGTCACGCCATGTCACTGGACTACGGCCACCATTCGCCTCCCCTTCACCATGGCCACATCCACCCTGCCCCTAATGCCCACAGCTCGCCACGAAGTAGCCAGCGAGGTCATATGGCTTGCTACGCTCTCAACCGCAGTGAAAGTTTTGAAGAGCAGGATGACTCTCCCCTTGGCTATGGCAGAGATTGTCCAAACTCCTCCTCTTCTGTGCTAGGAAATGTAGGAATGGACAGGGATCTCCTGACCTCCATGGACGGTCAAAATCCGTCCCAGGTGCAGCCCCCATTACTGCCCGAGAAGAAGCGTGCATCAGATGGGGAGCATTCGCTGGGAACAGCCTCCCCTGCCCTGAGTGGCTTCTCAAGCCCCCACAGTGGCAGCTCCCTGAGTATTCCCTTTCCCAATATCTTGCCTGACTTATCGGCTCAAACACCAGGCCCAGGGTCTCCTCTGCCAGGTAAGTCAAGGTCTCCTAGAGAAGCTAATTCCATCATCGGTGTCACTTGAGCTTATTAGTGCAAATTGTGTGTTTTCCAGATGTACTTGCCAACAAGCAGGTTACTGTAAAATTTGTGCAGGACACCTCAAAATTCTGGTACAAGCCAGATATCTCCAGGGATCAAGGTAGGCTTCTAGTGTCTCCGTTTGTTCCAGACTAAGGGGAATTTTTGCACAGTTATGCAGTGGCCTCACAATTATGTCACCTCTCCACTCAGCCATATTGGTCCTGAAGGACAAGGAGCCTGGCTGCTTCATCGTGAGGGACAGCCACTCTTTCAGAGGGGCTTATGGACTGGCAATGAAGGTGGCTACACCCCCACCTTCTGTTCTTCAGCAGACCAAGAAAGGTACGATACATGTGGATGATTAGAAAGAATGCATTTCAACCTTTTAGGTTAAATATTTATTAACTTGCTCGAAACAAAATTGTACTTAATTAAAATTATTGCAATAGAGGATGGACTATGCTTAGCCGTTTCTCTTTGTGAGTGTATATTATTTAAAGGAACAGATCAGCATTTTGAAAAAGAACTTGGTTATGCAACTGAGGTTGAGATTTATAATTTATGATGGAAACACGTCTTTTTACACTTTCAATCTTCATGCTAATTTAATCTCATCCTTCAACTCGATGTATAGTATGTAGAGTGATAGCAGTCCTCTGTTTGTTTCCCAAAAGATTTCAGAAATATTATTTGAATTGTTACAATAATGATATCAGGGACTGGTCAACCAATACGTCACGTAATCCCCCACAAGCCATCTACAGTTACAACCACTGTACTTGTCTCTGTTTTTCTCCTGGGCAACATCAAGCTGAAGCCAATCAGACCCCTGTTGCAATAGACGTGCAGCTAATGTTTCACCCCTTAACAAAGGATGTGCTTGGTCCATAAACCTACTTTGGTCCCAGGGCCTTCTCCTGGGAAGCTCCCTGCCCCACATAACGTCCCCTGGCTATGTTTCAACATGAAAACAAAGGCTCATTGAATGATGATGAGATTCACACATCACTGTTTTTCTTATCCAAAAGGGCCAAAGGACAGTACACCTAACACAAATAATATCAAAAACATTTTTGGACAATTTTTTACTTATGTTTTCTTACAAAACAACTCCGAGTGACAAAGAATGTCCTCATGTTCTTCATCTATGGGCCTACCACAGCGTTCAACCTTTTCCATTTATCTCCCACTCACACCTGTCCTTTTGTTTGCATCCAGTCATCTGCAGTCTAGCGGCACCTATGGTGACATCATGACACGGCCCCTCTCCACACTTTTAAACTTGGGGCATTGTGGCTTTTTAAAAGTGTGAAACCCAACCCACCTTAAGGAGCGGGCCTTTCTCCAGCCTTTGTGTTGAGACATTCCTGACATTGACTCCTCCTGCCCCCTCCGTGGCGCTTCTGTTGAATCATAATCCCATTAATCTCTGAAGACATTGAATGTAGCAATTTAATATGTTTTATGTAACTCTTCAAGGCTGGGAAATGACACGTTTTACTGAGGTAAATGCTTGTAGCTATTATTTAGGTCAGAGTAAATCTAGGGTGTCAAATAGAGGACAGTTTTTGCTAAAACCGACCACAGGTTATGGTGAGGATTCACTTCATCTTCATCTTTTGCCATCTTTTGCCTCTCTTGCTGTATCCTCTCCCAGGAGGTGATCTGTCCAATGAATTAGTACGCCACTTCCTGATTGAGTGTACACAGAAAGGAGTTCGGTTGAAGGGTTGCCCCAATGAGCCGTATTTTGGTGAGTCCCTGCTCGTTGAAGAGGTCTCTTGTGTTTACAACAGAGGCAGCTCCTGACTGTTTGACAACATGGATCAGGACTTTATGCACGACGCTGCCCTCTATTGGTGTGTGCCACAGTGTACCAGTGGCTATGACGGATTAAAAACGTCTGGCGCCGTTTCATAGGTTGCTGATTCGTGTTGTTGATATTTTTTCTGTTGCAGATTCATGTGATAAGTGATAAATCTAATCAACAAGTTTGGCATTTGGCACTTATTGTATTTAATTAACTATTTTTATTTAATTATTTATTTATTTTAAGTTGTAATAAAGACATGATTGTGGTTGGAATTGTCTCGTGTTTTACAGGAAGCCTGACAGCATTGGTCTGCCAGCATTCAATCACTCCTTTGGCCCTGCCCTGTAAACTTATTATACCTGATAAAGGTAAACACTAACACATATGCAGTCAGCTCAGCTGTTTTTTTGTTTTGTTTTTTTTTTAGACAAACTTATGGTCAGAGTAGGAAAAAAACATCATTTAGGTAATGTTGCCAGCGTGTGTATTTATCTGTCTGGACATTTCGTAATTGTATTTGTTTCTGTTTCTGTAATGTTTTCACTGGATAAACCCCGCTGCTATTTTTACTTTCACTGTCCTAGATCCTCTTGAAGATGTTGTGGAGAATACCTCACAATCAGTCACCAACTCAGCTGCTGAGCTGCTTAAACAGGGTGCAGGTAATCAAGCGTCACTTGCTATGAATAGACATTACCACAACGCACTGATGGAACTGTACACAAGCCTTATATGCAATTCAGTGTTACGAAACACACTTGCTCTGAAGTTGTTTTCACCTAGCAGGTGTGATGCAAGTCTAATTTGCATCTGTTTTCCTGTAGCCTGTAATGTGTGGTACTTGGGCTCAGTGGAGATGGAGTCCCTGACGGGCAGCCAGGCCATACAGAAAGCCACCACTATGACCCTGAGCTCCAACTCTCCATCAGTCTCAACCGTGGTCCACTTCAAAGTGTCTTCCCAGGGAATAACCCTCACTGATAATCAGAGGAAGTGAGTACTACACCACTTCCATGATACATGTATGTACATTTACTGCACATGCTCAGACCTTGTTCTCACAATAACCACCACCCTGTTTCCCTTTTAGACTCTTCTTTAGGAGGCATTACAATGTCAATACAGTAATATTTTGTGCATTGGACCCTCAAGATAGAAGGTGAGTACTGCTAATTTAAAGTTTGAACACATACCATTGAGGGGTTGTTAGAGTGCTGACTATTGTTAGGTAAACCTGTTATTACTCCAAGAGGGTGTGGTATGACAAAATGTTTCCTAGATAATTACAATTTGAGCAGGAAACTACATAAGCATTGGAATATCAACAAATATAACCCTAAAAATAACTTTTTTGGTTTCAATACTAATGTAAAATGTGTAGGTGGCGGAGTGCTAATAACACAATAATCATTTTTCTCATTTCTCTTGGCACAGGTGGAAAAGAGATGGCTGCCCTTCAGCAAAGTTAGTGTGTTTTTCGTTTTGTTTTGTAGCTACAACCACAACAGCTGTTCTTATTAAAGGGGCTCAGTAAATGCTGCTATTAAATTCTTTGCTCCACCTCTGCAGGATCTTCGGCTTTGTGGCACGGAAAACTGGCACTTCTATGGACAATATATGTCACCTGTTTGCCGAACATGACCCCGAGCAGCCAGCGAGTGCCATTGTCAACTTTGTTTCCAAGGTGATGATTGGCTCACAGAAGAGTAAGTAAGGACACAGCTCAACTAGACAGTTTGCTATCAAGAGTGCAAACAAGAAGTAAAGACTGCAAGGCTACACAGAGGACAACATTTGAGGACATAAGACGGTGATGATATGGACATTTAACCTGGATGTTAACTGGATGTTACATATAGTTTAACAATCACTTAGCAGTGCTGGCTAAGTGACATCTTTTAAGAGAAAAATATAAATACTTTTCTGTAAAATGAAATGTATATTAGCCAAGTAAGAAAATATCAAAATAACAAGGATTGTCCTTTTTTTTTCTACAGATTTATCTAACATCATATACAATTATAGTAGATGTATTCAATCTAAGTATATTTTAAGTGCAAACCTCAAAGGCTGCTCTTCCTATTAATGCATAGCATTTTTATGAACAAGTCAATAAAGCCCTACCTTGTTGCATGTAACATTTTATACTAGTATTTAAACAAAAAAGCTTTATTCAAACATTCTGTAAAGGTGTAACTAATTTAGAGGCAACTCTGTGTTGCACACTGTCCAGCAGGCAGTATTTCCTTTTAAAATGTGCCAACAGAGTGCAGCAAATTGTATAACGTAGGCTCTGCCACTGGCTACATTGAATACAGGATTATCTTATCTATGCAATGTAAATTTTAAATGTAAACTCTGGCCCTCTGTACATTTGCAGCATGTATGTGGCTGCTCTGAACTTGTTAAATAATTTTTCTGAAGACGTGCGTGTGTATATGACCACTTACAAAGCTGTCAGCAACATTTTTGTGTGTGTGTGTGTTTAGGTGTGTGTGTGTGTGTGCGTATGTGTGGTGAAATGAAAGAAACCATAGAAAAATATTTTAATTAAACCCTAATATATATTGACTCGACATGATTCGGTTAAAAACATATCTATACTTTGTGTAGAAAATAATTGCGTTCCATTCACAGCTGCCAAATTTTAGTTTGCTTTGCCCTCTTTATAGGGGCTTTTTCAGTATGAAAAATAAATGAGCATACATTCCTTTGTACATTGAATTTGAATTTCAAACACCCAGGCTGCTATATTGACAATTCAAATGTCATTGTGTTTTAGAGGAAAGCGAACTCAAAACTAAAATAAAAAATGCTCAGTGTTGGAATTGCACAAATGAATTTAGTATCTGACAAACTCAGCTAGTCATTTGTCAATGACATATGCAATTTACTTGCTCTGGGGGGAAAAATTATAGCTGTCAATTTCCCAATTCAGTGCTTTTTGACTTTGTGTATGAGATAATGACCAAAATATAATTCCTTTGAACTTTTGTGTTTTTGAGAGCCATTATATTCATAGAGGGACCCACCATCATCATAAACCTCTGTGATATTCTTCCATTGATTATGTACACTTTTGTTATGTTATCATTTTCACGACCTATTATCTGTACCTCATACTCATTCAGTACTGTGTTGATAACATGCTACATGTGAGCAGGTTTTTTTTGTATATTAATATTGCATTGTTCAATGTGTTCTGTAAATAAACATAAAGAAATATTTATGCAGTCTTGATGATCTATCAACCCCTCTGAGACAAAGTGCAATCCAGTCTAGACCAGTTGCCAGGCAACCAGCAGATGCACTTATAAGTTTATGTCTGTACATGAAGACATACATGTCTGGGTGTAGATGACTTCTGCATCTTTATTTTCATATATCCCTAAAAACGTTCCTATTGTTGGATTATTAGCCTTGTGGGTCTCCGGTACAATTTCCAAAAAAGTTAAATAGGTTTAGATATTGCTTGGCTACACAACATGATATTGCAATGACTGAAATATTGGCAGGCTATAGCTTAAGGGTTATGTTTTTTTAACAAATTAACAGCATAACAGCTGAAATATTTGACACAGCAAGGTTTCCAGCTTCACTGTCTTCCAATATTAGCTATAGTCTCAGAATGGGGTCAAGGGGTCAGATATGAACAAACCCCTATTTACAGCAACTGTACAGAATGAAAATGTCTTCAGTTCAAGCTTCAGCCAGCAGAGGACAGTAGCAACACAAAACATTCAAATCTGCACAGTAGCCAAGAAAGGTTTCGTGGCTTATTTCCCAGTCAAGTTTAACTTAAGGGGGGACAGACTAAAGTGTGGCACACACTGCCTTTAAAAAGGTGACACACAAGTACTTAGTGCAATTGTTGTTGTTTTTTTTGCCCTGTACACATGCACATATCCAACATGTCCATCGTCTCGTGTGTAATGCAGTAAAAGAGGATTTTACCTCTTCGCAAGCCTGAACAGGTTATTCCAATGGTGCTGAGAGGAAATAAAATTGCAGAGCTTCGCTAAGGAAGAAGAAGAGAAGAAATGGGTGAGACACTCCCTCCTATACCTCTCTGCTGTACGTCCGCAGGTGGTGAAAGTGAAGAATTCCCAGGCAGGGCAGGAAGTGGGCCAGGTGTGGTGACTGCAGAGAGCTCGGAGTCCATCTTCCTCTGTTTACTTTGAAGTGGCCTCAAAATTAAACCAAAAAAAAAAAAGCTCTGGCAGGTTCAGAGAGTCTAAAAGGGCTTGTCAGGAGATCCAGTATAATATATATGAAAATAAGAAAAAGACAATAAACTGCCGAAGAGCGTTGGGCTTATTTCCCTAAACGTGGTGGGTGCTGAGTGTCTGTAATCTAATCACTGCTATTGTGTCTCCTACCTGAGCAAGGAACCATAGCAGACACTGATTAAGCCTGTCACACACACTGTGGACGTCTTTGCCAGCTTTTCATTAAACTTCACAGATTTAAACCAGCCCATTCCAGCAGACTGAAGCTAATCAATTCTCATTTTGGAGATAATGTGGAGGGGCGAGGCCTTGTTTTTCAGGT
The DNA here is from genome assembly GCF_033026475.1 of Channa argus. Lineage (NCBI taxonomy): Eukaryota > Metazoa > Chordata > Actinopteri > Anabantiformes > Channidae > Channa > Channa argus. Next base: position 3,247,726 of record NC_090210.1, on the reverse strand, counting down.
TACCGGAATTCGTTCTCATTCCGGAAGCAGGCCAGCTCTGCAGTATTCCTAATTAGAGGGACAGGGCTCATCTCTTTGCTCTGCAGCAGAACAAAGGTTTGGGAAACAAAAATAGAAAGTTCGTTTTAGGATTGCAGAGCAATTTAAATCCCCTGTGCTAAAAAAAACAAAAAACAAATTGGGTGTTCTTACCGAGCAAGGCCATAGTTCATGTCAGGTCACCATGAGTGGGAAGCAACGGATAAATTACTAATTAGTAGTACGTTTATGTAAATAATATTTTACACCCGAATCATTTAAAAACTCATGCAAAGTGCAAAAATCTGCACATTTTAAGCCATATAAACAGAGAGAAACAAAAGGTATTTCTAATGTTTTGCTGTCATCACTGCAATAAAAAGTGACTCAGTGTTTCCTTCGATGGGCCACGGTCATGGTGACCTGCAAACAAAAAGCATACTGATGTTGTAGAAAGTGGGTTTGCAGTTGCATGAACCCGTCAGAGACAGTAATAGCTTTGTACATAGACAGTGACAATTCCATCTTTTTGGGTCCCCATCAGCATTTTCCACTGACTGTCATAAATACTAAATTAATAACACAATAACATTAATGAAGCATTAAAACCATACTTCTTAGTTTTAATTTTTTTTCCCGTTTTCATAATGTGCACAATTGTGAGTAAATACATGTTAAATAGTGTAATGAGTGTACAGTACATGAGCGAGACAAAAAGAGAAGTTAGTGTCTGGGGTATTCGGGGGCCCAGAGTGAGCTCCTCCACTCTGCCCAATGCTGAGCCCTCTGCAATCTGTCAAGCTGAGTGCTGAGTGCTGCTCTCTCTCCATTCTCCACTTTGCTCAGGCCAATTACACCCTTGGACGGCCTCAGAGGCCAAAGCCTCCAGACATTGGGACCATAACAGCTCCATGGACAGACCACTCCAAAAAATAATTAATCAACCATGGAATTGGATGAAAGGTGGCCCTTTGCCCTTTTGGATAGTTTTTGTTCAAACCACTCAAACCACATCTCTATTAATCGCATAATTGTCACAGCTCTGCATGTGCAGGCCAGAATGACAGGGAAGAAACAATCGTGTTAATCATAATAGAGACCTTTGTGTCCAATTCTTGTGTGAAGAAATTCTGCACGAAAAGCTCTCAGACAGGGGCAATTAAACAAGAGACGGTCATGAGACAATGGGGTAAAACTGTGACCGTACCAGACTTGTCATGTGATCTGCGGCGGTCTCATTCCTGCACAGTTCCACCCGTCCTCTTTTCCTCCAGCACACTTCCACGCAGTCTCTGCACATAAACCCCCAACCGTGGTTGGTGTTTGAGTGTGAGGGGCACGCACACACACACACACACACACACACAAACACACACACATATATACACCGATCAAGCATAACATTATGACCATCTGTGCAATTTAATGCAAGCTAATAGTGTCTCTGCCATGGATTCTACTTTTACAATGTTATAATTTCTCAGTTTATAGGTTGAAACTGTCAGAAAGGTGATAATTCCACTTTGTTTTATTATTAAGGTCAAAGTGGGTAGTGGAGTCGTACTGGAGTGAGCTATAAAAAGAGTTGGTTCTAATGTTTTGGCCATATATACGTGGATTTAAATCTTTCTCCTAGGTGAACCCAGACATGTTCTACAGATCTCCGGCCGATTAAACTATGCGCTTTTCAATCTGTGAGCTTTGGCCTTCGCTGCAGATTCTTGTGTTTTTCCCTGTCGCTACAGTAACATCACCCACTGGATGAAGTTGCCAAAAGAAACATTATTTATTACTTACTACTAATGCAACCAACTTAGAGTATCTTTATTGATAATAATGCCAATAAAGCATGTTTGTTGCAACAAACCCCGTCATCCTCTTTTTGTCCTCCGGCCCTGGATTACTTTTTTCATACATTTTTCATCTCTTTACATCAAATTGGGTCAATTAACTCAACATACAGTGCATCAAAGTATTCACATCAAACTATTCCACATTTTGTTATGTTACAGCCTTATTCCAAAATTGATCAAATTTATTATTTTCCTCAAAATTCCACAAACAATACCCCATAATTACAACGTGACCGAAGTTTGTTTAGAATCTTTAAAGCGCTCTGGCGCATCCTGTTTCCACTGATCATCCTTGAGATGTTTCTACAACTTGGTGGATTCCACCTGTGGGAAATCAGTTGATTGGACATGATTTGGAAAAGCATACATCTGTATATATAAGGTCCCACAGTTAACAGTGCATGTCCGAGCATAACCCAAGCGATGAAGTCCAAGACCTCTGACACTCCTCAGAAAGCCCTGCCGAAGACTCTCAGACCACGAGAAACTAAATTCTCTGGTCTGATGAAACAAAGATTGAACTCTTTGGCCTGAATGCCAAGTGTTATGTCTGGAAGAGACCAGGCACCACACACCACCTGGCCAGTACCATCCCTACAGTACAGCATGGTGGGGACGTTTTTCAGCAGCAGGAACTTGGAGACTAGTCAGGATCGAGGGAGAGATTAATGCAGCAATGTACAAAGACATCCTTGATGAAAACCTGTTTCAAAGCCCTCTAGTCCTCAGAGTGTGGTGACAGTTAATCTTTCAACAGGACAGCTACCCTAAGCACCCAGCCAAGATAACAAAGGAGGGACTCTGTGAATGTGCCTGACTGGCCCAGCTAGAACCCAGACTTAAACCCAAATGAACGTGTCTGGAGAGACCTGAAAATGGCTGTGCACTGACGCTCCCCGTCCAACCTCTAAAAGCTAAAGGCGACTGAAATATAATAGCAAAGGCATCATTAGGAAAATAAATGGCAACATCTAATTAGAACTACCTATAAGTTTATCACCTATGCAGGCCACTCTTTCAATTTCACCTGAGGCTTCTAACCTGTCCAACCTTAAAGCAGTGGACCCAGATTACAGTTTAAGCACTTGTATAGCTTTTAATGGCAGATTATGTTTTACACATGTACAGTCATATCCTGGAGGTGCAAAAGGAAATTCTTCACACTCTCTCTATATTGAGTGGTCGCTCTGTGGGACGACATTCCTTCAGTACATTACTCCCCGTGCCTGACGCTCTACTCTGCTATGCTGAATATGCACAGGTGGCTTGGGAGAGCCCCCCCCCCCCCCTTCACCAAAGAGCTGTGTGAGCAGAGAGAGGGAGGAAAACCGGCAGACTTTTTTCCGCATATTAAACAAATGTTTAGCATTCCACGGAGCACGGCTTTGCTGTAGAGCTGTCTGTTAACAGGCAAAGTCAGTATTTTGTTTACAGCCTTCTGAAGTCACATTTCCGCAGAACGACTTGCAAATGCGTCGAGGTAAATAAAAGGACAAACGATGCTACTGCATTATACAATATGCATGCAGGCACAAGTTAAAGATACTAATGTGAGCACACCTATGAACAACAGCAGGGGACACACAAAACAAAGACGAAACCTGCGGACACACAGCAGATGAGGCCATTTTAGCCTCCAAGTGTCACTGAGTTATTCAATTACACACCCCCAAACGCACCAGGGCGCCTCTTTGGCGCCCCCTATTAGCGCAACCGCGTATAGCAGATGCTCTACTCTTTAAAAGCAGACCTAATACACATTTACATTTTTCTATTGAGTACCACGAATATTTACTGAATCATTTGTATGTACTGCTTTATAGGTGACACATGCATGCAGAATATCAAGAGTTCTGATTCCTATGTTAAAGTCAAATACTCCCGTTTGTTGAAATTATTCAAGGGGAAATCATAAATGTTACTCCACTGGTCTGCATAAACCTCAGCATATTGCTCTGATGGTTTTCAAAAAATAACGAAGTCGAGGCAATTCATGTAGACCACAAGTTATTCGGGGGTGTGACTACAGTCAACTGGGGTCTATATATTGAGATGTTTTGTCCGGTGGCTTTATGTGAATGAGTGAAAAACTGCCCGACGCGCGCCTTCTCACTTCGACGCCGCACGCACTCACACGCCACGATGGGTTCACGTCTTCGCGCACTTTGCATGACTTTTGTCCTGGCCTCGTTCGGCCGGAGGTCAGGTGCGGTCGGACCGGTGATCAGATGCGAGCCATGTGATGTTGGAGCGCGGCTTCTGTGTAAACCTTTACCCAAAGATTGCGCCGAGAAAGTCCGCGAGCCGGGCTGCGGCTGCTGCATGACCTGCGCGCTGAGCTTTGGCCAACCGTGCGGCGTGTACACCGGGAGATGTGGCTCCGGACTGAGTTGTCAGCATCAACCTGGTGAGACGAAACCTCTGCAGGCTCTGCTGGAGGGACGCGGGATATGTGCAAACGCGACTAACAAGAGACTAACCGTCAGACCAACTCCTCCAGTCAATGAACTACCAGGTTTGTCTTGCGGCTGCGTTTTAAATCCATTTGCACTTTAGAAAAATCATCACTGAATCTTCTCCGAGGCGCTGGATAAACATCAATGAGCAAATGTATTTTTGTCCTAGTTCAGTCTGTAAAGTTTTAATCACAGAAGAAACGTGCGGGAAAAAAAAAGCTGAGGCGTCAATCTGGGAAGAAATCTCCACTGTGATGCACTTGCATCATCAGTGTATCGGTTAAGATTTGATGGTACATTATAGAAAATCCAAATGAAAGCTACTGTCATTAAATTATGTGATTTGTTAAAATGTTCTTCGTTTAGGGGAAACAAGAGGTGGATGGTTGAGACAGGTTGAAACTAATTCAACAAAGCTTGTTAGGCCCTAGTTAGAAGAAGAGGAAGATGTACCTTTCCTAAGTCAGTCAGAACACCCGAACCTCCCTGAATCCAGAGGAGAGACAATGTGTTAATCTTCATGTTTTTGATTCGTACTATACCATGAGACATGGAATATAAAATGTCTAAATCAGCATAAACTACCACTAGTGTTTATGAATCAACACGTGTTGCTCTTCAGCAGAGGGTGTTGACACTCAGGACGAGGAGCGGAATTCCACTGGCTCAGGTCTTCAGACCTTGTACAGTACCCACAGACCCTTGGGACCCCTTAGACCTCCACTTCACCCCTTGTTCCCCTCTGCCAAGTCAGACATCCTGAAACGTGAGCAGCAGAAGAAAAGCCAGAGCTTTAAAATGGAGGAGCACTTGGGACCACTCATCACGGACCAACAGAACTTCTCTCTGGAGACCAAACAGGAGAGAGAATATGTAAGTACCACAGCCAACACGTATCTGTCTTCAGTGCGCGCTGGAGGAATGTTTTCCTCCGCTTCCACTGTGTTTTGGTGTTTTTCTCCCCCCCCTGCGGGTGATGAAATGTTTTGGGTAGCACACTGACGGTTGGCAGGCAGCGTGAGCAGTAGAAGGGCATGGCACCGAGCGGGTACGAGGGACCTGCGGCTGACCTAGGTCAGGCGGCCGTTTGGCCACAAGGCGTCCGCGTGCCGGGTGCACCGAGGAGCCAGTGAATGATGGATTGGCCTGAGTGAGTGCCTGTTGGGAAGCCCGTCTGCTATTTTGATCTTCACTTTGGACAGAGAAGTGAGCGCACAGTAGTAATGGGCTTTGACTGGCTGCTTTGATTAGTGACTGGAGAACTTGGATTCGGGGCGAAGCCGTTTGGCTTCGCGTTGGAGCCCTTTGAATTCACTTTATCCCCCCCCCCCCCTCCTTTGTGTAACGTGTAAGAATTATAAGGAGCTTTGGCAAACTGTTAAGCCCCTTCGAGTCGGCCGGATGAATTCATTTCTCATCCATCACCTCTTTCATATTGCAGCCACCATTGTTTAGGTATTACAGCGGGGCAAGTGTGTGATCCAGCACGAGCCAGCTTTGTTCATGTCTCTCGTTGCAGAACTATTACATACATGCCTTGTGCTGCGTTTACGGGCTTGGAGATAAATCTACAAGTATTGGAGAGAGTGCAGTAACATTTTGTGTGTTCCCTCATCCGCAGGGTCCCTGTCGGAGAGAAATTGAGAGCATTCTCGGCAGCCTCAAGATTACTCACATTCTCAACCCCGGAGGTTTCCGCATACCAAATTGTGACAAGAAGGGCTTCTATAAGAAAAAGCAGGTAACACAGCACATTCAGACGGGCAGCATTTGATACTGTGCTAATTCAACATTTATGCATCAGTTTAGTTTGAGACTGCGCGTAAATTAAAGACGAACTTCATAAAAACTTGTTTACAGAATTGAAAGGCTTCCTTTTTTTTTTTTTTTTTTAGCAGGCTACAATAATAAAGATTCAGTGTTGACGTCTAGTGAGTGACTCAAACTTTAGGTCTTGCGCAGCCCAATTACAGATTTGTAGCTGTCCTCCTGCAGTCATCGGTAGTTATTAGAGCCTCATCATTGCACTACCACACAAGTGAGGTAGACCCGATCCACTGGGTCTGGAGACAGGAACCACGGGGGCCAAGCCCCAGTGGGGTTGACAACTGGGACGACGGCCATTTAATGGGAACCCTCCCAGGGAGACAGACGTCAAGGTGGCCACCAGCACCCGATGCGCTCGCCCCATAATTGCTGGACTTTTGAGAAGCGTGCACAGAAATAGAGCTGCAGCCATCCCCACACTCACATGGTTCAGCCACGATCGGGTTGTAATAAACGAGTGGTTCTGACGCATTCATGTGCAGGCACTTACGGCTCCCGCACCACGGCATCACAGAGGCAGCTCTTCTTATTACATAGCAGTCCCTCCTGCTTAATGGAAGCGTTCTCTTCGACCTGCAATCATCTCATAACCGGCCTCACAACGCCAGGCTCATTGTCTTTGTTTATGTAAAATGGACCTAGTGTGCCGCACGGAGCCCTCGGGCGCTGAAGGAGTGGCAGAGATTTTATGTTGGTCAGTTTAATTTGGACCTTTGCGTGATTTTAAGCAAAGACATCTCTTATTAAAGCTAATAATAACAGCAAATGTCTCTTTAGAGGAATAAAAACACCCAGCGTGCTGGAAGCACATACAATTTGTGATATTTACGGTTGACATTTTTTTTTTTTATTTATGATATTTTTGTCCATACAAAAATGCAGTGAAAGCAGGTACATGCGTTTTCCAAATTGAACCGTAAGCATCTTCCCTTGCACGGCCTGAGTGCGAGAGAGTCAAAATCAGCTGAAATCCTAAAAACAATGAAGATGTCTTGCCCCCCCAACCCCCCCCCCGGTCAGCTGAGACTCCGCCGTGGAACAGCAGCACAGTTGCTTTAGCCCTTGAAATAAACGGCTCCATGTTTTACTAGAGTGGAGGTTGACCTTTAGTAAAATTGGCAGTAAAATAACAGCCCTTGGGTAGCTCCACAGACTCTGTAAGTCATTTGTAGTAGGCTACCCATAATTTGGAGCTGCGGGGTATAATCAGCAACAGATGATTCGTACCGGCCACCAGCTTCTGAAAATAGATCCTGCTTCTCAGTTGTTCACAAATGGGACTAAGCAAATATTTTACCAGGTTTCTGTTTACCTTTAAGGTCTCTATATGTGTGTGTGGGACAGGAGGTAGACCATAAAAGCAGCTCAAAATACCAGAGTGTGTTGGACAAGGCTGCGTTGACTCAGCGCAATCTGACCATTACTACCTCTCAGCTATTGCTGTTCTGCTTCATTGAGTAAAGTGTAATGCTGCACATTCAACTTGCTTCGCACATTTTTCTCCTCCCTCCTTTCGCCCTCGTCCCCTTCCTTGCCTTTCAGTGCCGTCCATCCAAGGGCAACAAGCGAGGCTTCTGTTGGTGCGTGGACAAATACGGGCATCCTTTACCAGCCTTTAATGAAAAGGAGCGGGGAGACTCCCAGCACTACGTCTCCGGGAGCCAATAGGAGCAGAGCAGGATGGAGGGAGGGAGGGAGGGTGGGAGTGAGAGAAGACGTTTTGTAAACAAATGGTGACACTGAGGATATTGGGAGAGAGGTCAAGAGATGGCTCAGCTGATATATGGATGTTTGCTATTTCTATCTGTTGCCTGTGGGACCTTTTTCAGAGGCAGAGCAAGGGGAACAGAGGAAGACCCAGACAAAAAAAGTCTCTGTATTGCAGATACAGTCAGTAGTTTCATGCAATGGATGAATTCTTTATAAGCTGTTTGTCTCAGACCAAACCTGGATGGCTCTAGGGAAGAGGATTCACCTAAAGAACTGATCCCTGAGGCCTTGTTCTGAGACATTGTGCTCTTAATTTACGCACAATTAAGCGGCATTGCACATAAATATGCATAATGTATGAAGTGTAATCATATTTTGTATGCTATGATTTGTTATAATGACGTGTCGTCACGACAACCATAAAAGTATGTATGTTTGAATACAGCCTGTCTCTCAGAGTAAGCACGCAGTGCCTTACGATGAATTTTAATTTTATAAAAAATAAAAAAAAAAATCCTTTTTTTTATTTCCGGGTTGCATCCTGCTCCTCAAGCACAGGACAGTGCAGCTCAAACAAACACTACAGTACATATCAGATTTTTATGCTGGATCACAAGCCACACAAAGAAAGAGGTCAATTTTGTGTTATATGTACTGTTGTTTTTACTGTTCTGTTGTAACAATGTATAAGCTGATTTTTTTTTTTTTAGATAAATTGTATTAAATGCAACCTTCAGAGGTCTATTTTTACTTAATAAAGGCAACATAAGTTTATGCAGGTATTTAGTTCCTTCATTCTTTGGAACATGAATGAAACACATTAAAACTTGACACCCTGCAATTTAAATGTTACAATTTTAATTGGATGCACATGCACATAATTAAAAGACTATATACATACAACAAAACCAATAATTGAATAGCAGCATTCCTTTTAAAAACGATACACAAACAAGAATAAACACACAAGTTAATCATAATAAATACTAGTTTAGATGATAAAATAGGTCAAAAAAAAAAAAAAGACCACAGTGAAACTAGACAAATAAAAGGTGAGAGGGGCTTCGCAGAGTAGAGCCTTTGGCAACACTCTGTTAAACCTGTAGACCTGCAGAGACTAGTAGAGGTAGACAAATACAGAACAACCCATCCCAAACCTCATGGTGGTTTGGATGAGCCCTGATATGTTTGTGCTTGGCTGCTGTGCACATACTTGTGGTGCTTTAAGTATTTCCCTCAATACCCATTGAGGAAACGCCAATGGAGATACATTCAGACAATGTCAACATGTTGAATGAATGAGCGGCTGTGTTGTTTTGTACTGTGCACAGCTCCAATTTTGAATGAATTTAAAAAAGAACTGATCCTGAAGACTCTGGAATGGGCCTGGCATAGCTGCGGACTTGTGGTTGTGAGGAACGGAGTTATTCAGTCATAAACACAAATGTATACAGTGTTGTCCTATTTACAATTGGAAAATAGGCAAACATACAAAAAAAATAAAATAAATCTAAAAATGACATATGGTTAATGGTAAGAATATACAAGCTGCGAATAAATAAGCTTTGATACATACATCATGTAAATACGAGGAAATTTCCCCCTTTGAAATAGGATTTTACATTTGGTATGAGTTTGTTTTTGTATGCGATTTTAAGAATTATGCATGTTTGTCTGTGTGTGTGTTTACATGTGTTCATGAAAAAAAAAAAAAACCTCAGAGTGTGACTTCTTGATGACACTCTGAATCATTGAGCAGGTCCTGGGATCCTGGAATTTTTTTCCCATTCCAGGAAGAGACACACCAGCAGCGGGCAGGCGGTCCAACCAGCGATGACTCACACTGGACAAGAAACAGAGAGTGAAAAGCCACATGAATAAATCACCCAGTGGCTGAGAATAAACTTCTTCTAACAAACAGGATGAATTTTATTCATTAATTATTATTTTTTTTTTTATTTAATCCCGAGGTTCTCACCTGCTTGGCCTTGTAGAAGCCGTGCTTGTCGCAGTTGGGGAGGTAGAAAGTTGTGAACTTCTCACCTAGTTTCTGCTGAGAGCTGGCTATCATGTCCAGTGCAGCATGCAGTTCGATGTGACAGGGACCCTGTGCAAACGCACACAAGTTAACACTTTGAGAACTACACCAACATAAAAACATGAAAAAAAAAAAAAAACACAGTTCCTCAAAACCAAGTGCTCCCTCTTCTGGAAGGATGGTGGATTTGTTTGATTCATAAGCTTCGTGAGCCGGTGTCTCTGTCCTCACCTGCTGCACCAGTTTGTTAAGGATAGCGTTGACCTTGGCCTTGATGCTCTCCTGGCCCTCAGCTGTGTCTTGGTGATCAAAGGGATGGTTAAGGCCCAACAAGTGGTGCAGGGAGCCATGGTCAGGGACTCCATCCGTTTCCTCTGCACATGTAAAATATATATATTTTTTGTTTTGTTTTTGATTAGAAATGTAAAAAAAAAAGTTTGCTTCATAAGGTTTTCTTTGTTTCTTTGAGATTGAATAACCACCAAAGTAGGTCATATTAACGATGCAGGCAAATTACAAAACCGTGAATAACTTCATTACCTTGGTCCAGGTCTTCATTGCAGACCCCCTGTCCTCTGGTCAGAGCGTGGAGAGGTCTGGGCTCCCCTGGCCTGGGAATGCAGCGGAGACCCTCAGCACAGTGGGCTGTGTGAACCCCACAGGATGCCCCTTTCTCCAGAGCGCAGGCCATGCAGCAGCCGCAGCCAGGCTCCCTCAGCACCTGCTTGCAGTCTGCTGGGATGGTGGGACACGCTGTCAGTTTCTCCTGCGTACAGGGGACGCAGCGGATAGGCTCCGGTCCCACTACCGGTGACGACCGCACCACGGCTAAGACAGCCAGACCCACTGCTGCCACAAATGTCAGCTTCTCATGTAATCTTGGCATCTCCAGTATTCAGGTAAATCTTCTTTTTGGACGCTCAAACTGCGCTGTAGTGACTTTGGTTTTCCTTCTAAAGTGATTTCTCCGAACCAGCAATATTTATATGGACATCTGCCCTCCAGGGAAGTTAATGATTGACATGGAGACCGCAGACATAAAATATTTTTGACAAAGCTGCTGTAAACAGTGGATGACCCCAGTGAGGATGACGTCGGTAGATCCAGGTTCACAAGGTCTGTGGTCAATATTGACTTTGAGATCACATAAAGTGATCATCAAAACAACCCTGTTTTTGGGTCACAAAATTACTGACCTTTGTCACATGACTACTGCTTTTTAAAGAAATGTATAAATATAGTAGTGACTAATGAATGACACCAATAGTATGAGATGTAAGTAATCCACAGTTACTTTATGGGATGATAATTAGCGATTAGAAAAAACCTTGTAAAATAATGCTCCGATTGTATTTTGACGCTAAAACCTTTAGCCTTCTTGTTGAAGGTTCCCGTTAGTAGAGAGATAAGCTCATTCCCCCTTTAGCGTTGCATAACCAACATTAGGGAATGTGCTGCTCAAAACACAACATGTTTGTATGAAGTAGTAGTGATTGGCTGTTTCCTTGGTGTAGTATTTGTCATAACCATCTACGATAAATGCCAGAGACCTCAGCCTAATGTGACATACACGCCAATGCTGTGCACTACTAAAACTGGTTTAGCGAGATTAACATTTTTTTAAAAAACACTGCGCTCACATTCAAAATATAATTCAAACATGGTATATTTAAATCTAATCAATATAAAATACTTTCCATGAGCCACAGTAAGAATCTGCCAATACCAAATACTAAAGCTCTTGGCAAAGATAACCTTTTCCCTATAGCTCTGTCGAAGTTAAATACACCAACTGGAACAATTTACAGCATGTGTGAGGGAGCTTGGAGCCAAATCAAACATCACAAGGGGAAAAAAACAAAACAAAACGGTAAATGGGTTCAGGCTCAAACTGACAAAAGCAACCCCAGGCCTCTTTTGGTTTACATTTCTAATCATACCAGCTACAAAAAGGGGATATAGACTTCTTTACAGTTAGGTGTTCCCCACGCAGGGGACTAGAGACAGGGTGTGCATTTAAAAAAAAGAAAAAAGATTTACAGAGAAATCCCATTTTTATATTACGTATAGAACCAGTAACTAAATAAACGGACAAAAGGGGAGCAGATGTTTTCCTCATGCAGGGACTGTACCGACCTCATTGTACTATCCCAGTGTTTATTTAGTGACAAAAAGCAAAGTCACTGGCAGTACTAACCTTTAATGTGACAGGTTTATTCTACATTCACTGTTCACCAACAAGGTCATTGCTTTATGTGCCCACGATGTTGTTTCAGGTTCACCTCATGATACCTGTGGTGAAGCGTGTTACTCAACCACCAGCTGGTGTGTTGTTGCCTCGTCAATGTTGAACATCAAGTCCACCAGCCACCTGGGAAACATCTCCTGCTTGGAAATTTGAGGAACTTTAAAAATCCATGTTTTAGTCCAAAAAAAAAAAAAAAAAAAAAAAAAAATAAGATATAAAATAGCATTTTGCCTAAAATGAACACTCACAGCCAATGACTCCTTCTTGTGCCTTTCCCTCTTTATCTTCTTCTGCACCGATTGTCTTTGGGATTTTTGTCCTTGTTGCCTGACCTAAAACAGTTAGCAGCTCATTTTCTCTGTTTACTGCGTGTTGTCAAAGCTTTCATTTTAACAACAATTATGCAGAAAACCTACCTTTACTGCTGGTTTCCCACTACTAGGCCACGTTAGTTTTACTAACCTTGGTGACCCAGGTGCGGTGGCTTCCTTACTCACAGCCACTGAATTTGTGGTTGAATCTGACACAGTGAAATTCTCCGTTTCCTCCTGGTAAATGAAGGAAGACTGCGTTTCAAGCAAATTCTTTCGGCTAAGGGAACGAGGCAGCCGCCTGGATCTCAGCGCACTACCATCTTCTTCTTCACGCTCATCTTCCGCCATTAGCTCTTGTGTCTCCACACCTATTTGAAATGGAAGACTCTCCTGGTATCCATCTCCCGTTTCGCTTCCACTGATTTCATCATCCTGCTCTGACTCTTCCTGAATGGGCTCTAGGTAGGGTCTCAGTTCCATCATTTAAATGTTATTTTTAAATGCTGAATTTGTGGCTGAAATTGCATTTACTTAAAACCACAGACTGCGAAACTTGTATTCTGTTGCTAAAGCACAGCAGCTAAGCTTTTCCTGCTCGTAAAGGTCCTGCAGGTTTTATTGGGTGATTATTCAAATCAGGTGTGTAAAATTAAGAACAGACAAATGACAGGTGGAGGGGGATGATACTTGACACATTAAGTGAACAATAAATCAATGTGACCTGAGCCACAACGTCCATAAAATGAAATCATTGTGCTGCAATACATTTCTGTTTAAAAGCAGTATTTAAAATTTTAACACTTTTTTTAATGGAGACTTTAAGTGTAAAGTCACAAAGCACTTAGCAGCAGCACTTGTAAAATCAGTTGTATAATGTCGTTTGTTGCTCTGGATAGAGAGGTAAGAAAACCAAAACAAATAAAACCGACGTTATTCTGAGTTTTTGGAACTTAATCCATTTTAGAGACAATACATTAGAGATAATCAGCTCTCTGTGGCCTTAATTTCAACTGGATTTAGCCTGTTTTCCTCACAAGTCTTTACTTTAACGAGTTATAAATTCATTTACCTAACTATAACTTTAAAAGAATTATGTATTTTGGTGCTAATTCTAACAAAAATACAGAAAGTGTTCAGTTGGTTTCCTCGAAATACTGGTAAATTAAGCACAAGCATTACAAGTATATACTTAGTGGTATATAAAGTAGTAAATAAGTGTATATTTCTGAATAATTAATAAATATAGGTTTGGTTCCTCAATAGGAAGCATAGTTGTTTATGAGAGCAATACAATTAACAAAACAGTCCTATATTGTAGTTTGTTCCTATGCACTTACTTTCTGGACAATTAACATATAATTATATCTGTAACATAAATCATTTTAGAAACTTTTTAGTTTTCTTGGTTGTTGAAACCCTGAAGTAAACGTACAAATCAGTAAAAGCCACAACATAATTCTCTCATCTTGACCTTGTTTAGCCCCGATGACACCAGGGGGAGTGTTGTTTGTGAACCACCGCTAACGTTCGATTCTGCTGTTGCTTAATGTCAATTTTTGCTTTGCATTGGGAAACTTGACTAGGTCGGTGACAACACCATTTTTCTTCTGTAATGTAATTACTCACTTTGAGTGCATCCACTGTGCGGTGCATAACAAATTAGGAGCAGAATGAAACGAGCTGAATTTGTTTTTATTCTGTTGAGAAAGTAAAGCATTTGTTGCCCTAAGTGTTCCAGAGTGAACCCCAGACCAACTTTACATCAGTGCTGGGAAAACAACTTTGGACTTCACAAACGAGATGCTTGTGGCTATATGCTCTGGCACAATAAGCTGTCATTTTCTTCTGTACTTTGCTGTGAGCTGTTAAGTCACAAACATCTGTGAAACAGAAATGTATACATTGGAACTAGAAGCTGTATTTGTTGCCCACTGAGCAGTTGTTGTGGATTCGAATGTTTCAGGTTGGAAATGCTTATATTGGTCCTTGATCCTCATTCACACTCCCAGCATCTACTTTGATGTTTTGGTATTTAATAATCTCACACACTTTCAGACATTCATAGCCAAGTGATATTTTATACACGAATAATGTCTTTATTACAAAAAATTCAATAACTCAACTTTACACTGTACAAGATACAACATAGTTTACAGCTTTTGGCTATTTACAAAAGTTATGATCTGCATATCCAAGTGAATATATCTAAAAAGGCAAGTTGCAATCACTGTAAGCTTATTGGATAAGGCAAAAAACTTGAAATATAATGCATTTACACTTTTGCAGGTCAAGAAAAAGTTGAATACGCTGATAAAGATATAGGCTAAAAAGTGCCTCGCGCTTCGAGACGAGACTCTGAGAGACGAGCTAAAGCTTATAATTTCAGTGGAAAACTCAAAATGGACCTTAAATATAGCAAAAAGCTGCGGCAGAGTAATGTATATGCATGAAAGATGACAGCGGCCCAACACTGCACTAGAAAAATACATATGGAGCATTTGCAGAGGCTTTTATTAAATGACTACGTTGTGCATTTGTAGAGGTTGTGTGCTTATTGCATGTGCTTAAATATAATGGATGTGCTTTCCTCTGTGTGAAGAGGCGTCTCTGATGACTCATTTGGATACATACATAGCTGTGTAATCAATACTGACTCATCCAGTTTTGGCATTGATTAGTATCTATAGAAGCTCACATCTCTTAAAGTCTACACACCTTTCTCCAGTGAGTACTCAGATCCTTTACTCAAGTGAAAGTATTGGTTCCATAATGTAGACAAACTCGGTCTACATTCAGTCTGGAAATAAAACGGTACTGTATCCCAAAATATTAATACTTACGTCGAAGTAAAAAAGTATTAGCTTAAAAAAGTATCAAAAGTAAAAGCACTCATTCTGCAGAATGGCTCATTTCACATCAATGAATATAATATTATTAAATTATGATTTTAGATGCATTCATGTGTTTAGTGGTTTATTGTTGCAGCTGGTAATAATGGAACTTATGTTAACAACAATTTAGGCTTTTTTGTGGATCATATCTTATGAATGTGATAGTTAGAATTGGAATTATTCATGCACTGTTGGGTAACTTGTGAATTTCATACAGGGAGCAATAATGTAAGAGGAAAATATTTGCCTCTAAAATATAGGGAAGCCAAAGTATAACAAACAGAAAATGGAAAAATTCAAGTAAAGTAGAAACACAGTACAGTACTTAACTAAGTAAATGCACTTGGTTCTTTATACCACTACCTTTTTCTGTTTCCTTTGTGGAATTTTGTGTGTGAAACTCACGCATACCACATTACCATAAATCATCAAGTGGGAACTAATCAAGTATTCAGCAACTATTACTTTGTCTCTCCAGGATGGAAAAAAAAGCTATTTTTTAACCAAATATTAACGTTGCACGTGTCAAATATGTTCAACCCCACTGCAATAATTTCTCTCCTCTTTCATGTGGTGAAGCGTTATACCGTGAGCAGTAAAACTGAAGATCTGTGGAAAGCTCAATACTTTGGTTTTCTTTCAACAGGAGTACTGTTACTATGGCTGTTAACTCTTAAAAAGTCATGCAATATTAACGTTAAATATGTCTCTGAAAAAGTGTATTTCATCCAGTGAGATCAGAGTATAAAAATTACAATTAACAATTGAACACACATGCACACCCACACACATACACACAATCACACACCCAGACCCACACACACACACACACACACACACACACACACACACACACACACACAAATGCATGCTTACACCAAAAAGGACCACCACCATTTTACACTGTTAATAATGCAATGTATCCTTGGCATAATCAGAAAGACAGTGCAAAAGCAATAGCATGATCAGTCTTAGTCTCGATATCAAAGCACATATTCCTTGTACATGGAAAATGCACTAAAATGAAGACGCATGTTATACCTGGATCTGAGGGAACCCAGGAACACCACAAATGGAATCAACTGCTGTAAAGATGTAAAAGAGGATTTAAGATTTAAGTATTTTTCTGCTTCATTCCATATTTGTCTTCCAAGAGTAGCAAGCCATTAAAAAAAACCAAAAAACCAAACATGATTGTCTGTATCACCACATCATTTTTCTGGAAGTTCGTATCCTGAATGTCTGTAGTGTATTGTGGGGTTTCCAAGTAGCTCAGCATTTATAGAAAATAACTGGACAGCCCTGTCTTTTCTAGGCTTCAACCAGATTTTAGGTCATTTTGGTTATTTAGGTTCATAATGTTGTCTTCGTTCCTACACTGCTGCATTTGCACCAGCTGCCACAGCCCCAATCTCAATCCCCGTCACCTCTATGTCCTCCTCGTCCTCTTCACCCACGGCGGTCACACAAGATGAGGGCAGGCATGCGGCTTGGCTATTGCTGCTGTTGGCGGCGTTCGTCTGTAAGTTGCTGGCGTGAGCGGTCAGGCTGGTGGAAGAGGAGACGCTGCCTAGATTGGTCGGGACGCTCGTCTTACCGCAGGAGTGGATCCGACGGGCCAGGCTGGCGGAACGCATCACGGAAGATGTGGTTACGGTGCCCACGCCCTGAACCTTCCCTTCCAGGAAGTAGGTCAGCATCTCACCTTTACCTTTAACGCTGACTTTCCCACGACACACCAAGTCATAGGTGGTATTTAATAGACGATAGACCTCTTCAGTCACCTGTGTTATACAGACAGGGATATATATATATATATATATATATATATATATATATATATATATATATATATATAGTTGTATTTGTATTGTAACACTCCTGACACCTCAATCAATAGAGCATGTTGTGGACAAATCATAAAACTTTCAGCAGAGCCGTGCCATGTTTCTCCCACTTCCATTTTTTATCACAACCTAACTATCTCCTGACATAAGCTAAAATGGATATTGGTTTTTCACCTCTCACCTATTTCCTTAACTTTGATATCCTTGTTGCATTTGCTACACAAATGCTATTTTCAAACGTACATAGTCTGCTCTTGCCATATTAATTGTATTCAATTCTTTTAAACAGGGGAGTACGGTAGATAGTTTGAAATGGAGGTAAGTTATGCAGATATTATGCTTCAGAACCCTTTCTTAGCATGGATGAAATTGATTGTATGAATATGGAAACAGTAAATAATCAGCAGCAGTTGCTACCGTTGGAAAAGCAAAGATGATCTTGCCATGGGGCATCTTGATTATTGAAGCCGATTGAAGTCCGTTTCTGGCCGTGTTCAAACTTTCTGGTCCTTTTAAAATACAACCCCAATTCCAGAAAAAGTTGGGACAATGTGTAAAATGTAAATAAATGTAAAAAGTTGGAACAGGACAATGTTTACCATCATGTAGCATCATCTTTACTTTTAACAAATGTCTGTAAACATCTGCAAGAGACGTTGTCCTGATGGAGCATATGTGGCTCTAAAACCTATATGTACTTTTCAGCATTGATGGACCTTTCCAGATGTGTAAGATGCCCACACCATAGGCACTAATGCACCTCCATACTATCAGAGATGCAGGATTTTGAAAAGTCAGCTAATAACAAGCTGGATGGTCCCTCTCCTCTTTAGTCCACAGGACACAGCCTCCATGGTTTCCAAAAAGAATTTCAAATTCTGATTCATCTGACGACAGAACAGTTTTCCATTTTGCCTCAGACCATTTTAAATGAGCTTTACCCCAGAGAATATGGTGGCGTTTCTGGATCACGTTCATATTGTTTCTTCTTTACATGAGGTGGCTTTCAAGGGCGAAGGTCACAAGCATCCAGTTTTGACCTTCAGTACAGAGATTGCTCCTGATTCTCTGAATCTTTTGATGATATTAAAAACTCTAGATGGTGGGGTCTTCAAAGTCTTCGCACTTTTACGTTGAGGAACATTTTTTCTGAAATTGTTCCACAATTTTTAGATGCAGTTTGTCGCAGATTGGTGAACCTCTGCCCATCTTTACAATCAACAGGCTCCGCCTCTCTGAAATGCTCCTTTTATAACCTGTCATGTTACTGACCTGTTGCCAATTAACCTAATTAGTTGTCAAATGCTCCTTCATTTGTTTTTGATCAAATGCACAAATCATTGCATACTGTTTTATTTACGTGTTCAAGTCTTCCCAACCTTTTTGGAATTGGGGTTGTAGTCGTTTTCTGAGGCACCCAATGTGAAACCCAATCGTAATCACCCAAACTGTGTATTTTACATTACAAATATGCATCATTCTCTGGTCATTTTTTGCACTTGTTGTGTGAATCTAAAAAAGGGGAAATGGGAAAGTTGTGCCATATTTTATCTTTGAAGAGAGACTTTAAATTTCAGCACCATTACTGTCAATTATTTTATCTTGATTT
This sequence comes from Channa argus, assembly GCF_033026475.1. Taxonomy (NCBI): domain Eukaryota; kingdom Metazoa; phylum Chordata; class Actinopteri; order Anabantiformes; family Channidae; genus Channa; species Channa argus. Next base: position 3,228,915 of record NC_090210.1, on the reverse strand, counting down.
CTTATGTGATCGTTTTTCATAATGGTCTACTTAGACATATAGCAAGCTAAGTTATTGATTTTTTTTATGATACAGGAATTTCAGTAGTTGGTGGTTTAATGTTTATTGTTTCATTCCCCCTACAGGTATTATCCTCTGTCAACCACATTTCCTTTGCAATAAAGTGACTAGATATTCTAATTCACATTGCTTTCGGTACCTGTATCTTTCCGGCTACTCCAGTGCTGTCCATCCGACTGGCCACATTCACTGTGTTGCCCCAGATGTCATACTGAGGCCGCCGCGCCCCAATCACCCCTGCGACCACTGGACCAATGTTGATACCTGCAGTGATACACAAAAATTCAGAAAAGTGCAAAAATATGTCGGATTGCATTTTCTCATAATCCCAGTTTGATTTACTTTGCCATTGTGCTCGTGGTTTAATATAAGGTTAGACGTACCCACTCTCAGGACAAACTCGTTGTATGACTGATAGTTGATTTCATCCAAAACATCAAACATCTCAATGGCGTAGTCTGCTATTGTGCTCAGATGGTCATAAACTGATTTCTTGGCCTAAGGAGGGAAAGTCAATCCAGTAATTAGCGTCTCTTCTGAACATTATCCTTCATGTTACCTTCAGTAGAATTTACTGGCTCCAATCAAATGCACACAGAAACACAAAATGGCATGTTACCTTGGTTCCAATGGTGGGGACAAGGCCCACAGCTGCCATGTATGTACTGCCGATGGTTTTTATTTTCTCTATGTCCTTGTAACACTCCTTATCCATAAGCTGCAAAACACAAATCAACACGCGGAGTTAAGACACAAACCTAGTTAAATGTCCCTGAAGGACACATTCAGAGTCAAGGTAAAGGAAAACCAGAGTTGTACCTCATCAAAGTCAGCAATGATCTCATTCAGCAGTCTCAGGCACTCCACTCCCATGTTGTTCCCATCCAGCTCGATGTAGAAATCGTTGAAGTTTGGAATGGATGCAAACAGGACACCTACTTGTGCGTAGGACTGATAGTACAGATCCTAATGGATAATATAAAGCATGCGGTATAACAGTATGAAATGTGTCTTCTGTTGTCCTCCATTTTTATTTTCTGCCCTTTTATCTACCTGTTTGTCTTTTTGTCTGCCTGCCTGTCTATTAGCGAGGCTCACCATGTTTCTAGGGTTTGACATTAGGAAGTGTTGAGCGACATGTGCTGGCAGGAGATTGAAGAGGATCCTCCTGTTGTCCAGCTTGACTTTCTCCATGCCGTCCCTTTCCTCCTCCGCCTGAAAGCAGATGTAGAACACACATATTCAAACGGCAACAGCCATGAGAACTGTAGCTTCTTGCACATTCTCACCACACGAGGTCAGTAGAAAACCTCCCAAACCCTTATGACATTAACTACTAAAGGTGTCATGGTTGGATGTTGAATAGACTCGGGTTTATTGCACAAACGATGCTGCTAATTAACCTTCCTCTTGTGTTAGCTTTCTGTTACCATCCCTTGTGTTAACGGGTCAGTTTTGACCCGTGTCCTAAATCAGCTCTAAAATACACAAAAAAACAATTATTTCTCATCTAATTTGTTTCTCATTTGTTGGTTACCTTGTTAGGCTTCTTTTTCAATGAAAATATTAGTTTTAATGTTTTAGGTGTGGGCCTTTTGGGGTTTTTTTTGTCAGCATACCCCTCAATCTTAATATAACAACATTGTAAAATGAACCTCAATAGAAAAATATAAATAAATACAAGATTGTTTTGTTACCTTACCATTATTAAGGGTTGTTAGAACACATCACTTTAATAATTTTGTTCAGTTTTTTTTTTTTTTTTATATTTTTAACTATAGTAACATCTATGGTGTTACGGGTCAGTTTTGACCCGTATACATTTACTTCAAGGAAAAGCCAAAAAATAAAATTATTTCACTAAAACTTCACTAAAAGTTTCCTCCTGAGAAGCTCTTGTCCAAGGTCATAGCTGGTACAAAAAATTGTCACAAGTGATATTGTGACTCTGCAGTCCAGTAGTCATATCGAGGACCACACGTTTGCCTTGATTTTTCTCTGGGATGCCACCAGCAACTTTGCCTGTGTAAATCTGTAAATTCCAGGCATAGCTTGTTTTTGAATCACAGGCTGCCCAGATTTATAAGATAAGTGACATTGTTGCCCGAAAAATATTTCTGTCTGTTGATGCGTCCCAGAGACTATCAGTGGCCTCATTGCAGGATCTGTACCCTCCAGCAAGAAGAAGAACACCAAGGTAAGCATCTAGGTGTTCCTCATCAATGTCTTTCCACGTGTCACCATGGACTTTTTTTTCCTTCAAGGTTTGTCAAAGCAAGAATGACTCTTTTTAGTGACAATGGCATAAAAAGCTCAAAACATGTATTGATGTCACTGACTCTCGTCACAGCAAACCTTGTGATTTCAGGGGTCATTTTGATGAGATTTGCAGCAGCTGCCCTACCATGTGCATCATGAGGTACTGACCTCCAAAAGATCTTACCATCTTTGGACTTTCAGCAAATTCTTCAATGGTGACCTCCTTATCAGACTCATCAGATGTGTCTGTCTCTTCTGGATGAAAGTCCACATTGTCTTCCTCCTCAGAAACCTGCTCATCCATGTCGCTTTGTTCCCCTGTGTTTATTTCCTCATTTTCACCAAAAATACTATCCAGAACTTCGTTCATTTAAAATCTCTCATTTTTGAAGCTGTAAATTGGAGATGTGAACTCTGCAAGTCACCAATTCAATACTGAATTCACACGTCTGGACGCGTCCATGTTTGTTTGTTTGTTCTGTATTTTTGCAGCTATACAGAAAAAAAAGAGTCACCTAAAGCTCACATGATTGGGAGAAGAGCTGGCTGTCAGTGTTTAGGCTGACAGTGCACTTATTATTTCAGTTTTTGCTCTAAATATTGCTTTATAACCTTATTTTTAGAAGTGGGTCGAAACCGACCCTAACATCACAAATGTCATAATTTCAATAAGAGCATTTCATAATTTAGTTAGAAGTTTTAAATGTTTTTTATTTTGTTGAAATAGAGGTTACTGACAAAGTCAAAAAGCCTTGATCTAACAAAAAATGTATATGGTTTTTTTATGCATTTAAAACTGAAAATGGGTCGGTGCCGACCCTAACACAAGAGGAAGGTTAAAGAGGTCAGTTGCTTAAAACTTAGCTTCAGTGCTCCGATCTCAATATGCAAACCAAGCCCAAACAATACAAAAGCCAAATGTTTACACATATATAGTATCGAGACTAAAATGGCTACATTTACAGTACAAATACGCAGTACAAGTACAAATCTATTAACAATGGTGTTATAATAATGTGATTTATTCCTCTTAGCCTCCACAGTACATAGAAACACACACTCTCTGACCTGCACAGCCCATAGGAAATCCAAGCGTAGTTTGAGGTCAAGTTGCCTGGAGTGGAGGGCCAGGGCACTGACAAAGAGCAACAGAGACAGGATGGGCTCATAGCCCCGGATGTGGAAAGACCCCCCACTGTGGAAGAGACCAACACACAAGTCAGCACCGGACTGGACCACACAGAAAACTACACAAGAGGGTTGAATGGACCTCCCACAGATTTGCAATCATGAGTTAAATTTTGCTTTTTTTTTTTTTCAATGAAAACAAGAATTTTTTGAAGGGCCAACACAAAAACAAAACACTAAGTTAAGTTAAATATATGAATGAAAGAGCTGAAACATTACATTACTTGCTGATATGTAACTGTATGTTATGAAAAGATCTTTATCGTAACCTTAACGGGTCCAATGTAATCATTTTTCTGGGGCATATTTATAATCTGGACTCCAATAAAATTGGCCAGGTCCCTCAGTACTGGGTTGAAGCAGCTAACTTGCTCCCATCATCCAACCCACATTGTCCTTTCAGGCTTCTGATTTGGAACTAATGAGCACATGTGTTGCATCAAAGGATGGAAAATGAGAGAGTGTGGGCTGAAGACAAGCAAAGACTCCTCCACACACACACACACACACACACATCTCAGCATGTGTAGTGTAAATGCCCTTCTACACTCATAGTTATCTCTTCCTTTCATGAATCAAACACAAAACTGCTGCTTGACATTCCCAGCTGCCTCTGATATTTGAGTGATGATGTTGATATGTGTGTGTTGTTGTCATTGAACTTCAGGAGATGACAGAAAGAAAATGTGCAAACACATTGACGTGTTTTTCACAGCTGTGTGCGGTTGGCGTTTGCGGCCATGTGGTGCTGTGATCCTCACCCCACGGTCTTGCGAAAGCCACTGAGCTCCAACACGGTGACATATAGCACCCCTAGAAGAAGCATTAGCGTCATTTTTGGCAGCCAGGAGACCCGCAGGAAAAGGGCCAGGGTGAGTGTGCCCACCACGCAGGACAGGAAGGCGTAGCGGGCACCATCACAAGGCAGCTTTGCCATGGTAAGGTTGGCGCCACTGTCCACATCAAGGACAACATTGGAGCTGTTGGTTTTAGCAGTACCCCACAACCAGGGCATACAGCCCACCTGTTGAAGACAAAAAGAAAGACACATGGGTGTAAAGATTAGCAGCCGCTGCAGAATGTCCTGTATAAGCTATATTAATATATGTTCATCAATACATTAGGAGATGGACTACGTGGCTTTGTTTGTTTTCAGATAACATATCACTTCCTTGATCTTGAAAAAATCTTTTGTGCTGCTCAAGTAGTACATACTGTAGTACTACATAGTACACGTACAAAAAGACAGTAGTCAAACTGTTTGAACAAAATAAGGAAGTCGATACTGCTCGAGTGTTATGGAGCAGTGTCCTCCACTCTGACAACTCGACTAGAGTCCTGTTGCACATCCAGAATACTGGTGCATTTAATGAGTTTGCCTAGCCCGCTGGCATTAGTTCTTCTGGGCCCACTGCCCCAATAAACCACTACATAAAACTGGGCACTGGCCACCACAGAATAGTTAAACATCTGCAGCACAGTGCTGCGGATGCTGAATGATCACAGCCTCCTAAGAGGCCGTCTTGTACAGAGTTGTTGTTGATGTGGACTCCTAAAGGCACAGAGTCCTCAACCACCTCCGAGCTAGTCCCCTTGACAGTGAGAAGGGATAGGGAGGTTTTCTCCCCCGAAATACACCAACAACTGGTCTTAGTAGTGTAGAACTGGAGGTGGTTCAGACAAAACTGTCCACTCACTTTCCTGTTCTCTACTGATGCAGCCCACAATGGCAGGATCATCAGAGAATCAGGACTCGGCGTGTGCCAGACATCCGAGGCGCAGAGGGTGAACGAGAACGAGGATAGGCCTGTCCCTGTTTATCTAGAGCACAACTGACAATATTTTTATAAAATGGTGGGACAATATTGGTGGATGAGGTTGTTGCTCTTGCTGTTTCCACTTACCACACAAGCCTGGGCCACAGCATAGATTAAGAGCACTATGAAAATAGAGAGAGCAGTACGAATCTGAATGGTCAGGCACCCTGGGAAACACTGCAAGACAAAAACAAGGAAGGTATAGACAAAGGTGGCCGACAGCATGAGGAAAGTTACTTATGTGTACAAAAACAGGCATAATGTATTTATTTCTAAATATGATCCTACACAGCAAGATTATAATAGTGTTAAGTGCAGATTGGAGTAGCATGAGGTAAGTAAAGACCAGAGACAAAGAGAGTTAGAACATGAATCTAGAGTATAAATGCTCCAAAATGCATCGTGGTCAGAAACCTTAAAGATGAAGATCATCTTCTGCAAACAATAAAATTAACCCGGAATACACAAAATAAGGGGCTTACAAATGAATCTTGATAAAAAAATGAATAATTAAGGCTGTATTTAATCAATTTGCACCTTTTGTCAGCAAAAAAGTTAAACGTGCAGGTCTGTTGAAACACATTTCAGGGAAGACAATGATCCATCAGTAATGAATGTTTATGCAGGGGATGGAAAATGGATGGAAAAAAACCTTTACGGACGTAATATAAAGATATGAAGGCATCTGTATTTACCTGTACTCTTGTGATATGCAGGTACATGATACAAGCTACTAGGAAACAGATGCAGAAGACTAGAAGGACTAGTACAACTGTGCCCCTGAGTGGTAAAAAAGGAGAGAGGAAAAATGGGGGGGTTAGTTAGAAAGACAAAGACCTTATTAACTGAATGAGTCCATTAGAGAGAACAGACGAGAGAGGTGAAGGGGGAACAGTGGAATGTGTTGTACATACTGTGGTATGATGAGAAGATATACAAGGCCAAACAAGGCGGACAGGATCAGAGAGAGGACCACTGCACTGGTGAAGTACTCATCGGGAACCTGGTGATACTATGTGATGCCAGAGACCAAATTCGGAGTGAATAGCCTAATACAACAACATTTATTCAAAGGCTTCTTCCAAATCTCCTAACTGTTCCTCACCCTCTGCTCACGTTCAGGGCACTTATACATGAGTGTGAGAAAGTTGAGGTCTGCCGTGTCGGACTCGGTCTGGCGGGCCTCTATCAGCCGGCTGATGTAGCGGTTGACTCTGGTCCTGGGGCTGCTCTGGATCACGGTAGCCTGGTTAGCGTTGGATCGATTCCTCAGCTTCTGTGGAGCCGTTCGCATTGCCCTCCGCTGGTGGCACGAGAAAGAATAAAAAAAAAAAAAAACTTCACTGAGAAGGTAAAACTTGGACAATGTGCAAAACAGGCTGCAATGCAGCTGCAATGCAGCTGCCCTGCAATCTCTGCACTACTGCGGCAGTAATATTAGGAGCATGGGTGAAAATGGCAGAAAAAGGCAGCTGATTATACTTTGACATGAGTACAGTGTGTTTGCCTTTAACTTCATTCTAATCACTCCATACACATTATTCCTTACTCCATCCACTGCATCGATACATTCTTCCATTATTCCTTGGGTCAGTGTGTTCTTGCTTCCTTTCTTCAGGATACTCCATGTCTTTTTTCCACATTGCTTTACTACTGTACCTTCCTCGCTTCTGTATATTTACTTCCTTCTGTATTTTGACATAGAGCATGTAGATTTTTTTTCTTCCTTCCATGTTTAAAAAAAAAAAAAACATCTTCATTACTACGTCCCCTGCTTCTGAATATTCATTCATACTTTGTCAGTACTGCATCTTTGCCCTTACTCTTCCTTCCTTTCTTCTTTCATTTCACGTTTACTCTTTTTCCCTGTTGCTTTATTCCCCCGTTTCTGTTTCCTACTTTCAACGTTCTATTTACTTCCTTCTTTTTGCCTTTCTATTTCCTAATTAATTTGTTCTTTTTTTAGATAACAACTTTCTCAATGTCCCATGTCAGAGCACAGTACACATACACGTCATGCAGCCATCTGTATTTCACCAAAAAAACCTATTCATCCATCCTGTGTCGCTCATACTATTCTTCACACTTGTGCCCTGAATACATATGTAATTTCACACGGTTGAAGAGTGTGTGTGGTCTGAATGTAAAATTACCATTCAGTGCACGGTGTGTGTATGACTTAACATGTTCCCCCTTTTCCTTTTTCTATTTATCTGTTATATATTAGTGTGTTGTCCGTCTATGCTGTGAGATATTATCATTACTGGTAATGTAGACACAAAGGGAGACATCATGTAGTGTGAAGGATGGGTCTGCTGGATACAGCTACTGAGGGCAGCCATACTGTATAACATTGTAGATGTTATACACACACACACACACACACACACACACACACACACACAGATATCAGTACACTTATCAGGCCATTGTTTTGACAAAAATACATTTCCCAGATACTTGTTCCAGCCTTAACCACAAAGTCACGTGCCTTGCCAACACATATCTTAGTTTTAACCCGTGTATGATTAATTAACCTTGTGGGGAACCTTTTTCTGTTACTCACCCAAAAAGCTGCGTACCTGTTTTGTGTTCCTATAGTAAAATAAATGCACGGCATGTACACATACACACCTGCAAATCCGGATTAAAACAGCTGGTGTACGCATTGTACAGCTGCCAGGCCACAGATTTTTTTTCCAGGCCCACAAGGTCAAATAAGCTCTTTGACATTTAGCCAGATTGCAGTGTCACTAACAGCATATGCAATGGAAATGTTATGTTGGTCTCTGGCAGGAGCAACATGCTGAGGTTATTATAGCTGATAGGATTGTGCACTCGGAACACATCTCACCATCACTACCTGTCTTATGATAAAGTATAAGTGAGTTTTATTTACTGGTAAGGTCACAAGTTTCTGAGGCATTTTGAATTACCCGAAAACCTTAATTATTTTCATTAAAGGGCAACTTCAACAATTTTCAACTTGCTCCCCATGGCTTTAGTTCTGGGATATACAAATATACAATAATGCTTTTAAACATCTTCCCGACTTCCCTATATTGAAATATCTCTCTTCTTCTGGTTGAAAAATGCCTCCAGATGACATCAGTTGGAGGAAACTTCAGTTCAGATTGTGTCATCTTGTTCCTCACACTATGGAGGTTGTGAACGTGGTCAACCTGCTTTTCCAGAGCTCCCCCAGGATGATGTTATCTGAACTCCTAATGATGTAAAACTCCTCCGAATGATGTCGTCTGTTTCCAGCCACAAGAAGAGAAATATTGTAAAGTAGGGAAGTCCGAGAGAAGTTTAAAAGCCTTAATGTACTGTATATTTACACTCAACTGAAGCATGGGAAGCAAGTTGAAAACTGGTGAAGTTGTGCTTTGAGTGTGGCTGGCTGAATTAATACAAACATATTCTTAAGGTCACTGTACAGCAAGAGTTACTGCAATCAACATCACACTAATATAGCATCCATCAATAGTGGAACATTTCTTGCAGATGTTATGAAAGTCACTGTGCAGGGGAGATAGTGAGAAAAACATTAGCTTATCAAGTGTTTGTTCGAACAATGGTCTGTGGAGATTAATATAGCGTCTTAAATATGCATGTAGAATGGCCAGATTAACTAACTGCTCCGTAGTTTTGGGTTGTGGTTTAATAAAAAGTTAAGTGTGTTCAAAAAATCCATATACTGTAACAAACAGAGGGAAGTCTAGACATTCAGACTGTGTATCTTTGAGTAATCTTTTTATGTAAATCACAGTACAAACAGACACAAAAACGTCAAGACAGACACTGAGAGTGTATACCTTATCACCGTCCTCGCAGTTCATGACATTGGAGAAGGGAATCTCAGCCTTGAACATCTTCCTGCAGTGCATAAGCTGCACTAGTAAGTAGCACACAGTTTTAAACTTCATCTTTTTGGCAGGCTTTATATCCGAAAGAATCAATCCTGGGAATATCTGTCACCAGATAAGAAATGGGAACAAGGATTAACTTATGATACCTAACACAGTAAAATGTATTATGTAAGGGTCTGTAAGTCATGCACAGGCACTGGAAACCATGCACGTGCAAACACATGCATTTAATCATTATTATGAGGCTCATGAATTTAACTAGAAAGTGGTTGAAGTCAATCCCTTAAGTGATTTTTTTTTATAGTTCTAGTACTCTGATGGCCTTATTATTTTTTTTTTATGATGCTATTTTAAAAACGTTCATAAAGATTAAGCAAAGGTTAAAGGCTCTGAGGAAATGTTGCGTGTTATTTAAAGCAATAAATGAATATTTTGTTTGATGTGCAAAGTTGTGTGTCCCTAAGCAGCGGCCATTAAAGACACTATAGCAGACAGAGTGTCAGCCTATTCTGTACAGCTAAGTTAGGACACATCTTTCTCTGAGCCGCGTCTTTGATAAAGTCTAATCATCAGCTCTATTAAGAGGATTAGCAAAGTCTCCATATCTAGGAAAAATACATGCAACTGCGATGTTACAGGTTCATGCTAGGGAGCTGTGTAACCTATGAGCAAGCTGTATCTTGTGTAATAAGAACTCTGCTGCAAGAAAGAATGGCATGAGGAGTGAAAAAAAGGAAGGAGTGGAAAAGAGAGGAGAGGAGAGGAGAGGAGAGGAGAAGACCTGAGGGATACAAGACTGAAATTCCCTCTCCAGCTGTTGGAGATGTGCATGTGTATATTTGATACACACACAAACATATTTCTGTAAATTCGATGGACTGTGCAGATTTATGATGATAGATGCCATGGGCTTTTTTTTTTTTTGTCTCTTTGTAGCTCCAGTCCAATTCATTACAGGCTGGAAGTGGGATCAGCTTAACAATAAATATGGGAGAGCTCAACCATTTGATGCTACAGTAGATATACACTATATTTGTATTTAAAGAGAGTACTTTCGTAGCTGCTAGCAAAGAGCTAAAGCCTGGTCGTAAGAAGTCTGCTTTGTTACCATACTCAACCCTAACTTAGTATGTAGAGCATTAATATGGATTAGCACAAGACCAGCAGAAGCTTTTTGAAATGTGCTCTGAATACTTTCAAAGTATGGAAAGGTTCAGATAAGGTCAAGACTAATGTGGTATTTTTTAAGTTACACATCATTCAGAAATAGTCATTTTATCTTAATGAATGTACATATTGAAATACTTGCATAATTCAGAACAAATGTTCCTGTAAAATAAAAAAACAATACAATACCTTCCGTCGGTGAGATGGCACTATAAAGAAGGTTTCAATTTCATGTTTTAGGAGGAAGGCATTCCTTTCATGGCCGTTTCCAGGCTCCACCTCATAGTCTCCATTTAGGCACTCCAGCGTAGATCTAGTGATGTGGACTTTTCTGTGGCAGAGGTAAAACACACAACACAAACTGTCACGTAACCACAGCAGCCGCGGCAATTAGATGCATTTAGTACAAGCCGTTCTGAGCAGGTCATCTGCTGAAGAATAGAGTGGTACAAGAGACTGCCAAAAACAGGTTGGAAACCCCTAAATATTTTTGGAAACATGTAAAAGACAAAGACATCTAAAAAATAAAAAAATTACTTTTCAATTCAATTAAATGCTGTAAATTGGCTAGAGGAGGATTTGTGATGATTCATTTATATATATACAATTTTTCTTAATGGTTGAGGGCAGCGCAAATGTAATAACTACATGTGGAGACAATGCTTTATCTCATAATTTGATTATGTGTGATTTCAGATAGCTGATGTCATAACTTGATTTACATGCCAGGAAGACTGGCAATGACTTTCTGGATTAATTGATATGCGTTTATTAAAAGAGGACCACTGTAAAACAGACAACGAAAAAAAGCTGTGCATTCATGTAAAGTGTCCAGCACTGACCCGGGTAGTCCTCCTGCCTCCATCACATTGGCCAGCGTTACGTCATTGGACCAAACATCATACTGCCATTTCCTGAGGCCCAGTACTCCACACAGCACCCGACCCGTGTGCAAGCCCACACGCATGTTTAAGTTGACTTCTGTGGCCTCTGCTACTGACCTGCAGGGACAGAACACATGAAGGGTTGTAATAAAGTTGCAAGGTCATATCTCTATCTACAGCTAGGAAAAGCACACAATACCCCTTTGACGGACTGATTTATGAACGACTAATTGCAGTCAAACAAGAATCCAAAACCCACGTGAGACAGTACTGTCGTTGAAAAACTAAACTTACATAGTACAACAGACATGGCACAAACAAAACATACAGTATAAACACTTGTTTTCAGAGGAAATCGGCTCTACAAAAAGCTTTTTTTCCCATCAGAGCATTTTCTCTCAGCCAGCTCTCTCAAATGTTCCCTGTTAGATTTCACTCGCAGCACACATGGCTAATCAGGCTGCAGTTTGGTCTACTTGAAATCTCTCACTGCAGACTCAGTCAAACACTGGGCTTTGAATATAATAAAGATGACACTTTCTTTCAGCCTCTAGAGTGCTGGAGTATTATTCTGTTGATGGACAAAGATTGATTTCATTCATTAACACTAGTGTAGCATGTAAATGTAGTAGATTCTCATATTGTGAAATATAAAGTCATTCAAGTACCACTGCTTAAATAAAAGAGAGCAAACGACCACCCACGTTATTGTGTCAATCATGTCCAGACCCATCTCTACACAGCAGTGTGCGTGGTCCGTCTTAGGTTGGGTCAGTCCAGACACACAGTAGTAACAGTCCCCCAGGATCTTTATCCTGCGACAGTGGTTCTCCTGTCGATCAAAAACATAAAGGGACAAAATTTGATTATGTGTCTTCTTTCAACAAGGATGAGTCAACATGTGCCATATCAATGACTAAATCCATCTCAACCTAAAAAATTTCCTCAAATGCTATGGGAGAATATTTAACATGTGAACATTTGCATTTTTGTCATTATGGTGACTAATTGCACAGAGACCATTCCTCCAATTAGGTCAAAGTCATACAGTACATGGAGTGAGCGGGACCAGTGGTGTTCAACATAAAAATTGAACCATTTAATTGTGCCTTGATTCATATCCATCTGTGTAATTTCTAATTAAGACAAGTTACAACAGCAGCGTCTGAGATTTAAGGTTGATCGTTTTCATTACTTGAATGGGTTAATATTTGGCTAAAACATAAAAGCAATACGTTTGCTTGAATCCAAAATGAATCCAATGAAAACTCCAGCACCTTTTGCATCAGGATGAGGGATTTACTGCTCGCTTAACTGGCCTAATAGTGACAAACAAATTAGCGATTTATGCCAATGTGGATGTTTGACAGCATAAACAAAAACACTACGACAAAGCCAATTACACTGCTTGGTGTGTGGCCATAGAGTCCAAATTAGATGAAGGCAACAAAGAGTTGGCTTTTACTACTGTTCACCATGAAAGTACCCAACCACATCTTAAAAGGTGTTTACCCATATGTGGGTAAAGGAAAATTGGAAAATGGGTCCACATGTAAGAGTCACCTTTGTCAGATCAATAAATATATAAATCAACATAAAATAAGTCAGATAAAACACTCATTGTTATACACATAGGCTTTTGCTAAGAATTTTAATGTTATCCTCAGCAAACTTTTAAGACTGAAATGGTTCCTGGCGTGCAGTGCTAAATCAATGGGTCCGTCCCCCTTTGGGGAATAAGGTGAGTCAGTCTCTCACTCTTTAAGGACAATAAGCAATGGCATGAAAAGGCGCCTTACAAACATATCCCATTATTAGAGGATATGAGCAGCCGACGTTCATTTTACCAGGGAGACCCGGTTACCGTGGACGCCGTTATTGTTTCCACGGAGGTAATGGGATCGCTGGTCATGCATGTGGACAGCAAAAAGCCTCTTAATTATGCACATCAGTGGGTGCAAGACAAGATGGATGCTGTACATTTAACATGCATGGACATGTGCATTTCAGAGAGGAGACAACGCTACGGCTTGTTGGTGACAACTACTTGTCTCCTGTAAGTTTACATACTATTGTCACCCGAGTGCTTACTGGCATGGAGGTACATCACCTGTTCATGTAAAATATATTCAGTGAAACAAAAGGATCTGAGATACTACATTGTGTGTAACATACAGCAGTGCACATTGATATGATAGTTATTTTATATACATTTAATGATTTCACTTACTGTTTACCTTTTAATATTTAAAGAATATGTTTATTGCACACACATTTACTCAGTCACTTCACCCTGAAATGTAAGTAAAGTGCACGTTTGGACAGTAACCCTGGGTATCTCCAGGAATAGCATGTGCATTTCTAAATTTGGTATATTGCTGTTTTATTTTTTTATTGGTCTTTGTATATTGTCAACTACCTCTGTGCTGATGTGACACTGTACATACTTAATACAAAAAAAACAAAATGAAATCTAAGGATAGTGGGATGAGATTCCTACTGCAATAGATACATTAACAAAGTCCAATAGGTTTATAGTTGAGGTTTAACCTTTAATGAAGCTAGATTGTTTTTTCTTGGCTCCATTTGAAATAGACACCAAGGGGTTAATCAGATTGATTTCAAAAGACATGGTGCACATAAAATGTTACAGTTGGTTTGCTGCTAGCCTGAAGTTAATGTGTTCACTTGTACAGTGGTGACATTTAAATGTCCCCTTCATGAGTCTTACCTTTTTCCATTTGACCATAAAAGCTTTTTATTGTAACAGAGCCAATCAGATAACTCAGGTCTTGGCGGAGCAGTGACAGATGGCACTATAGTAAGGCAGGACTGAAGCTACAGTATGGGAAACAGGGGAAGTCTTAGTACTTACAGAGTCTCATACTCTGTGTTTTTCCTCGGCTAATCTGCACTGTGAAGGCTTAGGAGCTGATTCAGACCCAAGTAGGATTACCACCATATCATGTGACTAAAGCATTGTGGGCAATCTGGGTGGTCATCAGCATAGAAGATGGTCACGGTGAATTAGACACAGGTAGCATTTAACACCTTCGAAAGTAAAAACAGTAGTTTAAAGATAACTGTTTTGGTCTTATTATATTGAGAACATCACATTCAAAAGTGCGGCGTAGTCGTATTAGCAGGCATTTTACCTACTGTGTATATTCATGTGCTTGCAGGGATGCAAATTAGCAAACACTTCAGTGCACACGGACAAAAAGATGGAGACAAAAAGGGAAGAGACAAAGACACAAATACAGGCAAGGGGAACATTCAGAAAATGATTATGAAAGCAAAGATGATGAGCCACCTGAGAGTAGCATCAGTTAATTTCCTACAAGTCCACAAAGTAGACCGCAGTACACAGTGTGCTTCGTCTTTGATGCAAGAGAAAGATTAGTGCTGTGTACACACTATTGATGGGGCTAAAAGATTAAGGCTCCCACTCCTGTATCTTTGGGAAGCTAGAAGGGCATGAAGCAGAGGGTGTGTTTGTTGTCTGTCTCTGAATGTGCCCTTTGTCATTTCGAACATTGTAGAGTAACACGATCCCTTTGAAAAAGCTCTTTTTTTTTCCACATCATGTTACACGTTCCCACTATTTCGTGCATTTTGTTACATGAGGTGGTTACCTGGACTCAGAAAAACACATTTTCAGAAACACATTTCCAATCTATCTTGGTTTCTTGAATGTTTTTACATCAACATTTCATCAATGTAGGTAGACCACGATTCATTAGAGGGGCTCTGTGTTAGGCACAGAGTTTCTCTCAGCCCCCGCTATACTGAATTCCCTCCATCTCTCAGTGACAGGGTTTTTCTCTTTTTGACACCCGCTTTTTGATGGATTTGAATATATGTACAATACTTTATGTGCAACAACAAATTAATTATATATCAACACTTCCTCCACCCACCTCAGGCTGGTGGTTTGAAGCAAGCTGGTGTTGGAAATCTGAGAAATAACACGATTAATGTAGATATATTTAACACATATGACAAATAACAAATGTTCTGTGTGTTATCTGTAAAGATGACACTGTGTGTGTGTGTGTGAGAGAGATAGTGTGTGTGTGTGTGTGTGTGTGTGTGTGTGTGTGTAAAGCTGCAGCTGCAAACACACAATCTGATTCACTTCACCTCACATAGTTATTTCGTTTTGTTATGAACAAAACCAAAGACAAATGTCAAAGGCAATGAAATACACAAACAATAGACTTTAGAGATGCATTATGGGAAGTGAACAAAAGTCTTGGCCCCTGCTATTTCTTTTTCGACCATCCTTGTTTAGCCCAGCTTTTTGAAAGTCCAAGTTAATTTAAGGCATCCTTCAACCCACGTTCATGTCAACAGCAACCATCGTCATAACTTTTAAAACATTTTTTGAAAACGAAAAAAAAATCTTTTCCCTCTTACTCCTCCACAAGAAGCCCTGCAGGCTTGTTTGGTTTAGGTCTTGCTTGAGTCCACAGTTTTTGGGGGGAACTGCAGGACTTGACAGTGATCCTTGCACCTGCTCCTGAGACAAACCCAAACAGGGTTATTTGAGTTGTGTTTACACCCAGATTTTAGTTTCTGGCATGCAGCTGCCACAGTGTGGGTAGTGAACAGTCCTTGTGCCTAATTTAAAAATAATACAATATTTTGTTAGCATCCTAACAAGTCTTACTCATTTCGTGTTATTTTTTTCTTGGCGTAAACTTTTGTGTTATATAAACCTGCAGATGTACCAATAGTTAACATCTAGACAGACATTTAAACCGTTTTTAAATAGGTTTTTCTTAGGAATATAGCTGTTTGTTCCATTTTGTTTTTACCATTTTGGAAATTTTTTGCAAAAGGTTTCCCCACGAACAGATGATACCTCTGAAACTACATCTCAAGTGAATTGTAAATGTGTCTTTTTTGTTGTAAGTTCTTTTAGTTTAGAGCATATTTAAAAACATGCTCCTTGGGCGAATAACTCTGGGGACTATTCTCCTAAAGTGGGAGAAAGGTGCAATGACTCAAGGTTTCAGATATGGCAATGAATTATGAAAACGTCAGCATGCATTCATGCACTATACATGGCATGCAGGCTGTTTTGTAAGCTTTTACAGTCATATATGTGTGAATGAAAAGGGAACGCTGACTTGTCGAGGAAGTAAGAGACGGCAGATAGATGCATCATTGAGACATCCTAAAAATGGAAACATGAGAGAGGGAGAGAGTACAGAGAACCATAGGGCATAAAAGACACAGTTGAGGGAAGTAGGCTGCTGCATGTCAATCAAAAAGCTGAGAAACAAGCAGCGGAGGAGTCTGAAAGCTGTGATGCAGGGAGGTGTTGTGAGAGGAGAGAAAAAAGAGACAAGAATGAAAAGCTTTGTGAAAGTCTGCCATGGAAACAGCAATGACACACACACACTCATACATACATGCATGTCGAACCAAAAGCACATCCAGTCCAGGGCTATTAATGTTATAGAGCATCACCGCAACCATAAATTAATCACGGAGTCCCTCTCTCTTTACAGAGATGTTGTGTTGTGATGGAACTGATTTAAACTCGGCCGAGGACAGGACGGGTTTAAAGAGCGAGGGGCTCTAAAGATGACCAGTTGGCCAATTTACAATTCCATTCATTTATAAACCAACATTGTCACTGTTACTGTGAATGTAACCTGTATTTAACCCCAAACCCTAAGTCCCATCCAAAAATATTGTACTTACAGAGAATTCACATGTAGGAAATACTTATTGTGTCAGTCTGGTGTAACATCTTTACTGTTTCAACAATGACAGAGTTTCGGTAGTGAAACTGTTTTAAAGCTTTGCTGAAATGTTTGCGCCCCTTGTCTCTTATCTCAGCGGTAGTCTGCAAATTCTCAGCCTGGTGGTGAAGAGTTATAATTACTCTCAGCTTGCGTTCTTGTGGGTGATGAGAATCAAATAGCAAATGCTGATCAGTGTGAGGTGGCTTCCTGTAGACGTTGATTTGGTTTTTTTTTTTCCATATGTCCCAATCTAAATTTGAGAATGCTGTCCACTGAGTTGGTACCTAAAACCGTAACTGGCTACAATGAAACACTCCGAATTTCTTCTTTCCATTTACACCTTCATATAGATGATGGCAACAATGACTTGATTTAGTATATACACACATATATATGTATTTTACTTTATATTTACCCCTTCACACACTAACACACACACACACACACACACACACACACACACACCAATGACTACAGCTGCCAACAGCTAAGATGCTCCCTGTCACGATCTGACCCTCAGTTACACTTCCTGCCTTTGGACTTTTATTTTGTAGCCCCTTTTCCCCACTTCCTGTTCCTAGTCCTGTCCTTTAACTTTACCTTTCGTTATCCCTCTTTATTGTGTGCACCTGTTCCCCTCACTATTTAGGTCCAGCTTTCCCCATAGTTCCCTGCCAGATCCTCATCATCTCACTCCCAGCCTAAGTTCTGAACTCATGGTTTACCTGATCCTCGCAATCCTGACTCCTGTGTATTGGACTCTGTTGTCCAGGCTTTCTGTTCCCCTTAGTTTTAGGGTTAGTTGGGTTTCCTGGTGGGTTTAGTGGATTGCATTTTGGTTACTTATAATTTGTGTTTTCATTTGGGTTTGTGTTCTAAGTTATTTCCCTGAAATCCTTGTTGTTCAGTTTATTTCTGTTTCCGGTCCTGTTTTCCTTCGTACCCTCCTGTTAGGAGCGATTTCTGTTTATTACCGATTTTTACCAATAAACGTGTTTGTTAGTTCAGTCCCTCTCTCATTGTGCACCAGACTTCATAGTTGTGGTACCAATAATAAATAAATACAGACAATGCTTGGTTTCGGCAGAAACTCAACTTGGTTTGGTTTATATACATACACGCAAAGTTAAGTCATTAAACTATCCATAAAAATAGTAAATAAATAACTCTCCATTTGAAAGCCCTGACAGTTTTCTTGGCTTTACTTTTAGTTTAGCCTCACCGCTCTTATCAGCCCTGTATCCACAAAAAGCATAAACCAGAGTAAGCCAGCTTTTCCAAATAGACAATACATAGCGGAGTATTTGGCATCTGTCATGCCAGATTCTTCCATAATGAATTGCACCAAAACCGGTAAATATTGATCTTACATTTGTCATGGTTCCAATATCCTGCCTATACACCAACACATATGAACTGAAGGTTCTCAGATGCTCATTGCTGAGAATACAAGAGGAGAAAGAGATGAGTGAATAGACACAAATAGTGATTTTCTTTTTGTCAGCATTAGTCCAAATCCGGTAAAAATTGGGGAGGGTTGCGTCAGGAAGAGCCTGAAAACTGTGCCAAATCAACATCCGGACAAAGGAGCCGCTGTGGTCTTGATTGATGCAAACATAAGGTTGAAGTGTATCAAACTATTAAACCTAGATGCCTT
The DNA here is from genome assembly GCF_033026475.1 of Channa argus. Lineage (NCBI taxonomy): Eukaryota > Metazoa > Chordata > Actinopteri > Anabantiformes > Channidae > Channa > Channa argus. Next base: position 3,210,252 of record NC_090210.1, on the reverse strand, counting down.
ATTACCTTTAGTTACTTTACATATAGTGCATGTGAAATTTAGAAGTGTTGTGGCAGAGGAGAAGACAGGAGAGGAGCGGAAAGGAGATTGAGACTTGGTCTACTACATCAACAGCACTTTAGGAGAACACTGTGTTCCTGGCCATCTTCCAATGCAGCTTGACAAGTCCAAAGAGTGGACAGGTGGTGTGGGGATGGTGCTGGAATGGTATTATGAGACGGTGCCAGTGGCCATGTGGCTTCGCCCGCTCTTCGTATGGAATGAGAAGAGTCTGTGTGCCCACAGTGACCACAGCTATGAGTCACTGGCATTGCCACTTCCTGCCCAAGTGTTTCCGAATGAGTGGGGCTTTAGGTCAGGCCAAAGCTTGAACGTTTTATGACAACTTCAATAGCTGGGGACACACTTTTGGGTCTCACGTTGCAGCCAAGAAGCGATAGGTCCAATCTAATCATCAGTAACTAAAAGAATGAAACGGGGTGTTTTTTCCTGCCGACCTACGATGGGAGATGTAAGTGAAAAAGTATCATTTGAAGATAAATTAAATGTAGAGCTGAAGCGGAGCAGGCTTAAAGTGCACCGACTTGTTGACATGATTTAGCTTATACACACATCAGTCACTTTATTTGGTACACTTGCACAATCTAATCCCGTCCAATACATCACTTCCCCCGTGAATTCTATTTCTACAAGGTTATAATTTCTCAGATTTTAAAGTGAAACTGAAACGTGAAAGGCTGGCAGCTCTATTTACAATGAATTAGGGGGCCAAAACATTAGAACCACCTCTCAATACAATGCACTCCTGCATCACTGGACCACCCACTGGGACCTCGATAATAAACGCGTAGTGAATTATCACCTTTCTGACAGGTTCAACATAAAAAGTGAGAGATTATGGCCAGTCAAGGCACAGCCGCTGTAGTGCATCGCATTAGATTGAGCATCTACCTCTAATGTTGTAGCTGATTGGTGTAAATGAGTTCATGTACGTGTATCTAAGTGTGGAATGTCACTTTCCATAGGGTGAATACTGATTACACTTGACATACTACACAGTGAGAGACAGGTAAAGCAACTGATTCGAGATTAGGGGGAAAAACAACGGCAGTTATTAGACAATGACAAGTCCAATGAGATTCACTCCCTTTTTTTGCCAGTTCTAATTTCGCATGTACAAACAAACAAGTTAAAAATGGAAGCTCTCAACAGAGCCAAGCAAAACCTTCTATGAAAGCAAAAAAAGGGTTAGCTGTTATCCCGTGGATTAATGGATTTGACAAGGGCATGTGCCTGGTGTAAGTAATAGAGGCCAGATTACATGTAGATAAGGCTGTAGCAGTGTGATCTGCAAAGGCTCAGCCTCCTCACCAAACAAAACTAAATGTCAGCTAAACTCACACCACACAGAATAAGCAACAAACAGCCTTTTCTGACATGTGTTTCTATTCTGACTAACATGACTTGATGTAAAAGCGTGTCACTGTGTTGTATGTAGTGCTTTCATTAAAAGATGTTGTAGCACCAACACGGACAGAGCCACTCAGAAAGGGACTTGATTACCACAGCGACCAAACTCTCAGCACAAAGTTGAGTGGATTTTCATCATTGAAATCAAATGTTGCCAGATGGGAGGGCTGAACTCTTTCCCACATGCAAACCAAGTGATATTGGGACAAGTGCAACTCAGCAGCCCTTTCATTCAGTTTCATTCGCACAACCAGAGTGGCCTTGGGTATATCTCGCTGAGATTAAAGAAGTCTGTCAACTCTTCCTCAGCTGAGGCACTGGATAATCATATTAGACATCATGTGGGCTTCCAGTATTCAGTGTGACATCATGCTAAGCTAGCAAACTTGTGGCAAGCAACATCAGCCTCTGGCCAAGAAATACCCTCAAACACATCATGGCTGTTTCAGGGTTTGGGCAAAGTACACACACAGAGAAAACGAGCAGCTTTTTATGCCAACAGAGACTGTAATTGGGATGTGTTCAAGAAAGGGAAACAGGCTCACCGTGGCAAGCTCATCAAACTTTCCAAACAGCTCATTTAGTAGTTTAACCAGTTCCTGGGCTGTGCACTGGGAGGCCAGGCTGGTGAAACCGACTATATCTGCAAACAGGATGCTGCAACAGAGAGAGAAAAGAAGCATTTGAATCAATGTGGGAAACCAGATTATTAAGTGCCTAAGCAGATGACCTCACAGGACTTTGGGTAAAATGACCTCTAGGAAGCCTAAGCCAGGGTCAGAGCAACCTAATCAAACATTCAAATTCATGACCTGCAGCAGAAAAAAGAGGAGAGTGGGAAAGAACCCGTTCTGTTCTCTTACTGGTGCTCGCCAAGCAGAGCAAGTTAAAATAGAAACGAGAGCATTCTCCTGGGGATCAAAGCGGAGACATGTCCTGTTAGGACCTGGAGAGGATCTGTTCCAGAGTATTAGCATGTATGTACTCTGCTTTTTCTTAATATCTAATACTAATATTGAATAGAGACAAAGGTCTAAGACTGTTCTGTTCAGAGATCTATTTCACATTTTAGATTTATAATGTGTGCAACATCTCCCCTGCTACATGTTTAAAGCATCAACGTTGTGGTAGCTTAGCACTTACAAATAACCGCAAGTGTACAGTTTCACCAGTGTGTATTTGAGCTATTTTGGTACCAAATTCTGTTTCATTTATAAGAGTCTTCCATAGAGCTTTGCTGCATTTTTTTAATGCTATATGAATATGACATTTTCCAGCAGGTAGTATCCCACAATGTCTGCCTTCAGATGTCACTAAAATGGGTTGTTTTGAAAAATAATAATATGAAAATACTAATTTTCCATTACATTTGCTTACACAAAGAGTGTGAAGATATTAAACTTTACTTCTATGTTAAATTTTTGCATTAAAGGTTTTGGCACGTACAATTCCTTTTGTAAGAGATTTCTGTGGCGCAGTGATTTCAACTGATTTCTTTTCATTCCTGATCGTTCATCATAGCTTTGTGAGGCAAACCGGAGAGGAGGCCACTTCTTCCACAAAAAATATGGTGTCTTAATATGATGTCCAGGAGATACAAGTCCTTACTTTTTCAATCTGCATTGAAGCAGAACACGAATCTCTTGTGAAGGATTCGCCCTGAGTGCTGTTTGGCAATGAAAGGTGTGAAGGGGATTAGTAAAACTCTGACTGTCCTCAACAACTTGCAAGTCTGCAGCTCTTGTACTGATGGCAGACTGCTATCTTCATGTGGGCTGGAGTTTTCACAACATGGCCGAGTGCTGGATCTCTAACAGGGACCTGCTAAATGTCAGTTCGCTGTCTCACAGATGTCACCGTAATGAGGGGCAATGGATTTGATTTGTGTGAATGTTTTTGGCACCCGTCTTTTGGCATCCCATCTGTGGCCGGCAAATATTTGGAATATTTCTGATTATTAATACCGTGTCAGTGTAAATATTTAAAGTTGATTTCACGAGAACTTTGAAAAAGACTAAACTTGAGGTGTTAAGGCATTTTAGATCGGAGGGGCAAAATAAAACAGCCATGGATCCATCCGTGTTTAATGTGAGTGCTATGATACTTACAGTAACAACAGAGAACAGAGCTGGATAAAAACCACGTTGAATTTTGCCCATCAGCCTACACAACACATGCCCAGTTATTTAATCTCTCAAACTAACACAACAAATTTAGCTTCATGTCTGCTCTGAACTCCAAGCCAAAGAATTTACATTTTCCTGTAAAGTAGTTTGAATAATTCATCTTTGATGTCTCTGGACTTTTATCAATCTCTTCAACTGACTGGAATGTGGAATCAAACGAGGTGATTCATCTTCACAATTTCAAAGTTAATTATTACATTGGTCAGAATGTCAGTCTTTTATCAAACAACGTACAACTCTCAACATATAAAGCATATAGTACAGACCATCTGTCCATGGTTTGATAATATTAAACCAGTAAGATAATAGTAGCTGCCTTGCACACACGTTTTTGGATGAACCCAAAGTGACACATGTCCCAATTCCCATTTGGTTCCTGTTATCTGTGTGGTTACACACATGGACAGAGCAGAATGTGATGTTTCTGCAGTTGTAACATGAACTGTACATCTTACATCCATGTGCTCTTTGGCAAGGAATTATTATTTGGAGTATCTAAAATATCACATACTACACCCCCACCACCAAGGGCCATCACCAAAAAAGGCGAAATGCGGTCTCCATTCGCTCAGCCAGTACTCACCTGGCAGCTGATAAATGTGTGACATGGAAATAATAAAACCTAATTTGTTGCAGCAAAACAGGCTGCAGACATTTTGGAAAGACAAAAAAAATGTGGAGTTTTAAGGGGAACAAAGTTATGTGGGGTTGTACATGACGTATAAACCAGCCAGATACAGCTACAGACAGGATCCCACTGAGTGCAGTGATCCTCCAAATGTTTTTATGAACAATTAAAAAACACAGAGGTTGCAGATGCGAGATTCCATCTGGGAAATTCTGTATCTGACTTTGAATGTCCTCCAACCAACAAGCATTCCTGGCAACAGCAATGAGTTATTCTTCCTAACCCAGTATTTACAGACAGAACCGACTGGACTGTACCACGGTGACTGCTTGAGGTCAAAACCACATCGCATCTCAAGCTTTTGACTCACTAAACTCTACCATCGACTGCAGACAAAAAGCTACAATTAAAAGAAATAAAGGACATAATACAAACATTTTTATTCTAGATGTGGTATATTATCTCATCCTGTCTAATTACACCTCCCTCGACACTTCCTCCCCAGTAGAGCATGTTAAAGGAAAGTTATTCCCCTATAGTCTCCTATTCCCCTCTGTGGGAGGCTTTACTGCAGCTATTTCGGCGGACGTGATTTAAATTTAATCACATAGCAGAAGGCACAAGCCAAGTGCCAACTCAAGGGTTAACTCTGGATGGGCCCCTCTCGAGCTACAGTACGTGGGCAGCGGATTGGCTGACATCACGCCAATAAAGGGGGTAACGCAGAAGATGTTTACCGAAGGAAACTGACAACTGTCATTTCTTTAGTGTGGGGGAGCATCTGTGACAAGAAGCACTTCCTATTTCTTAGGTCTAACATCTTTTTTTAAAGAATGATAAAAAATATATTTGTCTTTACTTTATGAGCAACATTGTATCTCTAGTAAATTCTGCCTATATTGATGGCATTTTGTCTGTATTCACTGTATATGTGTGTATAAGAAAATTGTACAAGTAGACAATTATAATAATTTAAAGAAGTAAAAATACAGAGATGTAATATTAAACAGTGCGTGCTCATAATTTATCACTGTTCTCAAACTATATTTTATTTAAAAAATGAAAATACAATTCATTGAACACGATAAATTAGGAAACAATACAATTACTAGGGTCCTGTCATTACAAGGATCGCCGTTGTTTACGGAGCATTTTTGGTTTAATCCCGTCAGTTACAGCCACTCGTGCAATTAATTAAGATTGTGTTGGTATGTAGTTATACATTCCTACATATTTTGTGAAGTACACACCAGGTTTGTTACTTTTTTGGACTGATAACAACACTATCACCTCAGGCTGGATTTTAATCAGATCAAACATTGCCCACGCTGTCAGAATGAAATGAAGAAAACTGTGCTGCACACTGATGAGTTTCTAATTACAATCCACATAATCACATAAATCATGTCTGCATCCAGCCTAGCTCTTGCTCAAAAGGCGGCGCTGTTTGAAGGAGTTTTAAGGCACAAAAGCTGTCAGCAGAGGTCAACTGAGATGTGTCCATGTTTAAACACTGCATAAACACACACGCACACACACGCACACACACAGTGTTATGCAATAAGAATTTAGTCTCAATTGCATTTAATCCCCTGTAGCAACTTAATCCTGAGGCTAAGCAAACTCTCCTCTTCAAGCCTCCCTGCTGCTCCGAGAACACAGAGGGGAAAAAAAGGAAACGAGGAAATGAAGGAGCACGATAAGGAAGGCCGAACAACAGTAAGACACAGACGAATAGAAAAAGAATAAAAGACTGCACAGAGCAGTCAGTGTCATGTTTTTGAACCTGAGGTTTCCATTTTCTGACATAGAGTCAAAGGGAAGTCACAGCTAACCACAGCTGCAGGAGCAAAATAAGAACAGGGGTCACATAAAGACATGCACTGGGGGATTGTAACTAAGCACTGTACTTGAGAAAAATCGTAAAATTGTTGTTCTTTCCAATTCACATGTGTGCATCTTCTACTCTACTACATTTATCAGCTGTTAGGATTTGACTTTACTGTACATAATTTAAAAATCATGGTTTGTTGCTTTTAGTTAAACTACTAAATAGCAGAATATCAGTAGTAGTGTCTGTAGTGTAGAGCACTAAAGTATTAGTAATATTAAGACAGCAACATAGTAAATAATAAAAGAAAACTGACAGGTTATCATATTATTATTCTGCTGCATGATGAGTACTTGCACGACACAGTACGTTCTGAGTTTTGTATTTTCACTCTATTATTTATCATTATTATTTTTTCAATTGTTGTAGTGCTACTTTTCTTACACGAAGGACTTAAATACATCTTCCATCACTGCAGATATGTAAAAGCAGGCCAGTGAAGACCAAAGTTACCTTTAATGACATAAAACAGCAATGAAGCAGTCCATCGTTGACGAAGTTCAGGCAACACAGATCAGGAATGGAACTCCAACAATTAAGGAGCAGCATCCTGAGTTTGAAGTCCACCTGGGGACCTTTGCTGCATGTCATATGCCAAACTACCGCCGTCATGTTTCCTGTATACTCTAAAATGCCTAAAATACCTATGCCTCAATACTTTGAGATGGCTTGTACATAGCATGTATGTAACTGTGAGATCATTTGCTCTGTACTTTTTAAAGACCTATTCAACACAAATTGCATTTAACCGGAGATTCAACAACCTGTAGCAAAAATGAATGATCTTAAGAAAAAACACATCGTTTGCAAACAGCTGGGGACTTGGCAGTGGTAGAGGATATTGTATAGTAGCAGAGGAAACCCTACCAGAACAAAGCATCTCTTAATCTGTTTTTTGGCAGAAGGGAACTGTTGCCTCTGCTGTCATTAAGTTATGATGGCCCAGAAACCTGTTTATGCACCTATTGCATTTTACTCATAGTGCAGGAAAAATATGTCCAGAATTAGATTATTTCTTCCATATTCTATCTTCAAAAAGAAAAAAAAACACATTTGCTTAAATGAAAACAAACTGAGAGAGTAACCTAATGTCTTTTGATGTAGCTGTTAACTGGACTGGTTACAAAGAAGTAAGTCAGTTGCTAATGCTTGATATTCAGTATGAAGAATTAAATATTTCAGTTTTAGCAGACTGGGGTAATGTTTTAGGACACTGTTGGCTCAGATCACACCAGAATGTGTAGTCTTCTATTTGTTTCCTGAGGAAATGTTTGGTCAAAGTTGCTCAGCTGCTTTTAAGCACACACTGTAATGCACTGAGACAGGATTTATTTCCCTATTGCGGCTGAATATATACATTGCATCCACACATAACCGTGTTAAATGTGGAATTAATAAAGTCAATTCACGGCTGAGGGGAGTTTACTCATACTAATGTTATTCCAAGGCTTCCTGACAATATTCTAGTTGACTCAGTTGAACTGAAGACAAAGCTGCTGTTGTTAATCGGTTTAATAAACACTGCATTAGTGCAGGATCTGATAGCTTGTATATAAATACCTCTGACAAGATATTTAAGCCTCCACGGAAAACTGAGTTTATGTTTTTTTTTTCCAAAAGCTTCCTTGTAAAATTCTAATAATCTAGGAATTTCTACAGCTGGTGGTACACTGATTGAAAGGAAGTCTTCCTACATGTACTTTGGAATATGGATTGATGAAAAGCTTTCATTTAATATACAGCACATATTTCAGACTTGGTTAAGAAACTCAAAAGGAAGGTTGGCTTTTATTTTGAAAATAAATCGTGTTTCACATTCTCTGCAAAGAAAAAACTTGTGGAAGCCACTTATTTGTCTATGATCCATTATGGGGATATACTGTACTCTCCTCCACTTTAAGGAGCCTTGATTCAGCGTATAATGCTTCTTTACGTTTTATTTAAAATGCAAATTCTCTAACTCAGCACTGTATTCTCTATGATTTAGTTGGCTGGACATCACTAAGTATTCATAAATGGTAAATGGTCTGCACTTATATAGCGCTTTTCTACCTACTGGCACTCAAAGCACTTTACACTGCTTCTTATTCACCCATTCACACTCACAATCACACTCACAATCACACACAGATGGGGGAGCTGCTATGCAGCTGGCCAACACTCACCGGGAGCAACTTAGTTGGGGTTCAGTGTCTTGCTCAAGGACACTTTGACATGAGACCGTAGAAGCCGGGGATCGATCCAACAACTGTGTACCACCGCTCTACCTCCTGCACCACAGTCGCCCCAGTCGTAGACAACAACACTGGTTTATATATTCATCTATAAAGCTTTGCAGGGTAAACTTCCAAAATACCCTAGTAACCTCGTTTCTGTCTGTTGTAGTTGTTATAACCTGACTGCCCATAAGTGGTTGCTCTCACATGTTCCTCAAGCTTGGACAGACCTTTATGTATTTTGTAAGTGCTGATTATGTATGGCTGCTATCTTAGCCAGGTCTCCCTTGCAAAAGAGGTTCCCCATCGCACTGGGATTCCCTGGTTAAATGGAGGTGAAATAAAAAAATTAAATAAAATACAAATATTTTTGATTGCTTCACGGTTATGACAGGTTTACGTGAGGATCCTACCTGACATTGTCATGGCGCTGGATGTATATTTTGTGAAAGATCCTTTCTGGGGGCTTCAGGAAATCCTCTTTCATCTCCATAGCTACGTTCCTGGGCAACAGACTCATTAGCAAGCGCTCCTGGGTGTGTGTGTTAAAGAGCGAGCGCAAGCAAGCGAGAGAGTAAGTGAGCAAGAGAGCGAGAGAGAGAGAAAAGACAGAGTGAATTTAAATATGTATTTATACAGACAAGCAACACAAAATGCTCATAGAATTCAGTGTTCGTAGCAAAACGCATGGAATCTAAACAACCAACAATGTGTGGAAATGACTTGTTGGTGCAGAGAGATTGGTGACGGGTTCAGCAGTGCACAGGTGCCGGTACCTGTTTCTCATTCTCATCCTCCATGCGGAGTCTCTCTTCAATGCAGTTGCGAGCCTGCAGGAAGGCCTTCCTCTGGGCTCGTTCTGTCAGGATGCGCACAAACAGCCCTGACAGGTTGACACTGGTGAACAGCACTGTGTTGGCAACCAACTACAAGCAGAATTAAAAAAACGATACACTGATTAAATTCTTTAGTAAAAAAAAAAAAAAAAAGAAACATGCAGTATTTGGAAATCATTACGACTTGCTATGATTATCCTCAGTGGTGTCAGCTTGTGTGTGTGTGTGTGTTTTCGTATCTATTGTTTGTGTATCTGCTGTTTGTGTGTCTGCTGCTGCATACAATTTCATGAAAACTGCCTAAAAGCACCTTCAGGATAAATGAAATTGTACTGAACTGAAGAAAAAAATAATCACTGTTACTTTTGGAGAATGCACTGCATCTGGCCATATGTACACTAAGTCTGACAAATGTCCTCACGTATAGGAGATAGTTGAGAGGGTAGCAGGGTCTAATACTTTTCTTTGTTGGGGCCTGTGACATTAAAACCTAGAGAGTCCATGCCCTGGTTCATCCATCACAGCAGATACGCAGCAGCATGACTGCTTTAACCTTGTGCAGGACACAAAGCAAAGAGTGTTTTTTTTCTTTTTTCTTTTTCAACTTGACTGAGATTAGACTTTGTACACAACCCGACGGAGGTCATATATTTTTCTCTAGAAAGCCCAGAATCGAGCTGTCACCATGGAAAAAAAATTACATATTTATATCTGAGGTCATTCATCATTTGTATTGTATTTAGCTGGAGTCAAAGGTGCAGTGAGTAATTACATTATACTTTGCATACACAGCACACTAGAATATAATATTTCAAGGCATTTATACTACAGTGAGTAGCACAATTACACTCTTACAGGATATTCACACTACTTCTCAAATATTTCTCAGTACAATGAATAATGGATTGCCTTGAAAAGACTTTCTTTGGCAGCTGCCTTTGTGCACGGCAGCAGTGCTGGCAAAAGGCAACGTGTTCAAATGAAGATCAAGTTACTTTGTAGCCTCAAGTCAGTAAATGTGGATGTCTGAGTTAAGTGGTGTAAAAAAAAAACCTCACTCCTCCACTAATCTGTGGTGATAACCTCACTTTGCTTTCAGGTGGGAATAGTTGACCGTCTCGCACTTCACACACTCCAGCAGCTACCGAGCTATTCGCTGTAGTCTAACTAGACGATTACAGCTTTTCACAAACTTTTTATTAACCCTTTTATTCGATACTAATTATTTTGTTGACGTGGCAACAATGGAAAAGACAGACTCCCCAAGACTTTATTTATAGCAGTAATTACACTTAAGTAATTGTTTTGGATTGGATCTAACATATTTGTTGTAAACTAACACCATATCACCTCTGGCAGCATTCCCACAGACTGATTTGTTAATGAAATGTTGGCACTGAAAAGAACAGATTTCATTCCCTTTTCCAGACAAAGTTCGAGTTATCACAGCGCAAGAGGGACTAGTAATAATTCTAAGTTACATTCCAGACTTCAGTAATAAGATATTTCAGACACACTGAGCCATGAAAGCAGACGGTGCAGTACTGTACACTGAGCGCCTGAGACCTATAGGTGGGTGGTTGGAGCAAGCCTGGCTGTGCGGGGTAACAGCTCATCTTTAAGCCTAATGGATTAGCTATCTCTGGTAGCTAACACATGGCTATGCTGATAACACATAGCCTACATACTGCAAAACAATCTCCCCTTGCAAATATGGAGTCATCACACGGTGGTGTCATGAACTGATCAAATCTCAATGCTGTTATGTGCTTTTATTACCCATGGTGGGTTTGACTGATGTGACATATCTTCTTTCCACGCACCTGAAGTTAGGAACGTGTGGATATGTGTGTATGTGCACCATGTATTACCAAAATGAGTTTGCACACTGTGGGCCCTCTGCAGTAAGGAATTAAATGGTAGGTAGGAATTAGGCAAGTAGGGTTCCTACTGTAAATCAGGTGAGGGTAGGTGTCCAGGAAATTAATGTCAGACAAATGTGTGACAGAAAAGATAAGAATTTACAGAGTGGCGTACCAATTTCCATTTCAGGTCTTAAAATACATGGATGGCTTAGCCCTCTTTTTTCACACTGAAGCATATAGTGGTCTGTGTGTGTGTGTGTGTGTGTGTGTGTGTGTGTGTGTGTGCCCTACTTCTCTTGCTAGCAGGATGTCACTCTGGTTCGTCTTTCTCATCCTGCTCCTTTTGGGCTGAATCATATGTTTGAAAAGCAGTTATGGCAATATTGGCTTTCCCCCTTCTTTCTGTATGTTATTTCACTGGGCCCTGAAGGTTTGCATCACCACAGACATGATCTATATGTTTGTTGTACAGTACAATTACTTATTCTATACAAAATATGGCAAATAAGATATGGTATATTTTGTATTAAGGTAAAAAAAAAAAAATGCAGTTGAAATTCAGACAGTGGGACTGGATTCGCCCACCACATGCCACCTGACGTCAGGATTCCCGTCTGAATGTCTTCTTTATAGCTCACCGTTTTATTTGATCCAGTGGCGGAGTTGACATGAAACACCGCGTCCTTTCATTAGTCAAATCAGCTCCGGGTAGAATTAGCCGGAGCAAATCCCCTGACCGCGGGAGCTGTCCGCGGTACTGAACCACAGGCAAAAATACGCGAGTGTGTGTCTTCACGGGGCCTGTGTGACTACATACTCTGAGCGTGTGGGGATAACTATGAGCGTGCACACGGCAAAAATCAAAGATTGCATACGTACCGTTCTCCATAGTTTCTGTGTTTTCACCGTGACGGAAGTGGCGGTCACAATCAGGTGCGAGATGGAGACCATTATTCCAAACACGACAGCCAAAAGTGTCCGCACAGGTAGGAGCGCGTAGGCGACGAACGTGACAAGGATGAGCTGCCACATGCCCTGCTCCGGGGACGTCGGGGGCTCTAACCCCATCGCGCCGAGCGAGAAGGGACAGCAGAGGAAGGAGAAAGTGAAGCCGAAGAGCAGAGTCAGGTTGACGATCTGTTGGAGCTGAGTCACTTGCAGGTACTTGACATTAGTTACGATGAACAGCGAGACGAAGATGACACAGTGGACTGGATGGGACCCTTTGGAGATGGTGATGCTGGGGCCGGACAGCAGCTCCACCATGGCCAGTGTCGAGGACAAGAAGATGAGCACGGCCAGGGCTTTGAGAGTGGACGTCTGCTCCAGCTTCAGGTTGTAGTTCTGGAAGAGAGACTCCAGCTCCTTGCAGTCGAACTCGTCCTCACACACGATGGTGGTCAAGGGGACACACGGTGGACAGTGACTTCTCTTCCGCCTGGTTTTGACTTTCTGAAACGGTATTTCCTCCATGTCAGTGCCATTCATAAACTGAATACCTGCTCACAGCTTGAGTCAAACGAAACGCGGATCCCACGCCGGCGGAGCCCGCAAGCCAACGGCCGGAGACGCGCACAGCGGGCTGGAGGCAGAGCGTCCCAGATAGCGGCGACTGGCCGGCGGCCACAGACGCACTCCACACTATCCACAGGTTGAATTGTGTTGTTCGGAGAGATCAGCCGCCAAAGAAACACTCATGCCACCGCCGCATTTACACACGACACGCTAATTGATCAGATGTTAGCATTAGTTTGGGCGCCACATGAAGAGCAGCGCATACGACGTCTAGTTCAGACGGTAACAGCTTTTTGCGAGGCTCTGATAGGATCACGCCTGCGCATTATGAGGTGAAGATAAGACAGGTCTCAGCTACTCAACACACAGTCAAGACGATTAGACTGGTGTGGCAGTGTGACAGAACAGTGCACACATCATCCATAACAACAATTTCTTCTTATTTCCACCTACACATGACATGTTTCCATCATTAAATCATGTGCAATTTAATTTGTGCATGTATTGAGTCATTTGTGCCCTTCCTTTTCCTGTTCTGTTTTACTCTCTCTCTCTCTCTCTAACACACACACACACACACACACACACGTACAATTGAACAAAGAGGGGGAAAGAGAAAGAATTAGAATTAAAAATGTCACATGCATCAATAAGCCTCCTAAGCTGCCGGCTATACTGTATTTGGCTGGCAGAGACATGGGGCAACATGCTTGCATACCATTCATCATTTGATTTCTTTAGTGCCAGTGCCACCCTCGCCATCTGCACTCTCTTGGCATTCAGGGGGGCGGTGTTTCATTCATTACTAGGGGAAGATTAGTCATCCGTCACAGGCTGCCGTTGCTATGACCCACCAGCGCCAGGAAAAGGTGTAAGAAAGTGACAGATGGATATGCGGTGCCAGCAAAGTCCAGCATTCACCCATGCTACCAGCACCATCACATGCCTTCTGTTCTTCTTGCCAGGTCCCCTCTCTGTGTCTTTCCCTCCCTCGGTTGTTCTACTTTTCACTCACATAACTCACCTATGGCACGAAGTGTACACCGTGTGACAGGTGAACAAAGAGAGAGAAATGGACGGGGCGCAGGGAAAATAGGAACGGAGAGGCAAAGTATTTGGCAGCCAAAGTTTGAGACAAATAGGAGGAAGCAGTTTGAGGAAGAGTGTGGACATGGCTCATCAAAACAAGGGCTTTAAGGCAAAGATACTTCCAAGCAGCTGTTTAATGAACTTCAAGAGCTTCTTAGTAGAAATGGCTGGAGGCAGCTGATGCTATATTAGAGGTGAACGATGCACTGATTTAGTATGTTGGCAATCATTTAAATCAGTTTACAAAATGAATCTTTTTAGGTCCCAGCTTCACAAAGGCGAGAGGCTGTCGGTTTACTGTGTCTCCAAATGTTTAACAAAACAAGCAAGTTTTTTTTAAATGTCATCTTTGGCTTTGGGAAATTTTTTTAATCCTTAATTCTTCGACGTTCAATATGTCAAACAATAAACTTCCACTTCAACTTCAACTTCCAGTTGTGTCTTTAGATACATTCTAATGTTGCAATAAATGACAGTTTGTGTCTGTCTTTTGTTAAATCTTTAAAAGACTCTTTATTTCTCAGTGAACAATTTAAACTATTACTACTTCAAAGGTGTTACTACTGCATGTGAGAGGCCCACAACAAAAGCCATCCCAAGTGCATGTGGACATTCAAGCTCCTACACCACATTTGTGTCAGCGGTGTTGTAATAAACCATGACTGGTTACCAAACTAGGTGTAAGGCCACAACACTGGGTCAAATTCAAGACATCCAGTCAATCATTCTTCACAGTGTGGCTCAAACAGCAAAGTGAAGTAAGCAAAACATATTTCAAAGATCACTAAATTACACATTAACTGATCATCGAATTCGTCACTGCGTGTAGCTGGAGAATGTGAAACAAACTTGTAGCTTTGCCGTTACGTTAAGCGATGTCATGCCCACAGTAGTAAACTTCACCTTCAGAGTTATTTATACACCTCTGAGTTATTTATCCCCACTCCTCTAATAGAAATATATGGGACATGGAGATGTAGGACATGTTGCCTTTAGGCTGATGCTCTGTCTTATCTACAAGTTGTTTTATTTTTGACATTTTTCTCTGGACTTCTCTGGAGTAGCTGACACAATGTGTTATTTTTGTTTGCCTGTAAGTGAGAGAAACGTCTTATAAAGCTGATATGCAAATGAAACAAAACTCCGCTGTTTGTAGTTCAGAGTGTAATGAATGTGGCATCGATTTTTACATTGTCACTGCAATGATCAATAATAATATTAATATCTCGCCTAAATGAATCTCGATAATGAGTGGGGTTTTTTTTTTTCAGTGTTGTTCTTTGATGCAAATATCAAATGATGCATTCAAAGCAGACAGATGTCTGACATTTAAATCCCCATCTACGCATCTGCATACACAGGTTTGTATTTTTTCCCGCTGTTGATTGCCACTTGATTTCCTCGCCTTTGTTTGAAGGCGTGTAGTGCTTGCTTGAGGAGCTCTCGGCCTGTTTGTAGAAGAAAACATTCGGAAATGAGAGCGGAGGTGATGCAGGGCCTAAAAGTGTTAATTCCCTCTGCTTTAGATGGCTTCAAGTGTAAGTGAATGGTCACACTCTGCCAGCCCTCATCTTCTGAGAACAAAGAGAGGTCTCATGGGAGATCACACCACAAAGCTGCACTCCAAGGACATCTGACAAGGAGACAGCAGCCTGCTTCCTGCTGCGTGCCTCTCTACTAAAAATCATCTTTGCTTCTCTGCATCTGTCTTTCTATTTCTGTCTCTTGTCTTTCGTCACACACACACACACACACACACACAAAGGAGACTCTTAGAAGGAAAGACATGAGAGCTGAGCATCTGAAATGATGTAAAACTGCTTCAACGTGCTACAACATGTACCTGACATATTTACAGTGCAAACCTGCTATTTGACAACAGCTTGATGAGTCAACAAGCGGAGCTCTCTGGAGTAATTAACATCTTCTCTGCCACATGTCGGTTATATAACTCCTTTCCAAAAGATGATCTAGGTGATGATCTACATTAGCAATGGTTTTCCACGTGTTTCATGTTGGACCTTTGGTCATGACTCAAATTAAGCGGTGAGATGTCACTCTTCTTCAAAACAACCTTCAAAAACATTTGCACAGCCCTTCATTTCTCCAACCGGCAGGATGTTTTGGAATCAGAAATCGAATAGCTCACACACCGCTGGTCTGGCTGAGGAGGAGGAGGACGAGAGGATAAAAAGCAGATGGATGAAAGAGGCAGAGCAAACAAAATTGAAATGTTCAGAGCTACTGCCTCAGTTTGAATAGTGCTTTACGCTTGCCGTCATCAAATGATCATCTGTAACGCCAGCTCAGCAGCTGGCGAGTCCCACCAGTGTCCGTATGTGGTTGAAGCATTAGTGGTTTTATAATCACAGGCATTTGAGCTCAACACCAGCAAATGAAACAGCCAAGAGAGACCCAAGAGGGACTGACGATGCATGTTGTAAATTAGCTAATGTCACCTTTAATTAAAACGTGGGTTTTTTTTATGCTTCTCACCCAGGTGTTCTTATCCCGGTTTCCTCAGAGATATGCAAACATGTGGTAAAGATAAGAACATTCTGCCAATTTCAGAACATATAGAAGTCTCTGAGAAGAAGGCCGTTTCTATGTATTATTTTCTGTTATATTACTTTTATGTTACTATAATACACACAAACACAAATTTGTTCCCTTTCCCTTACATACCAAGTATAACAGAAATTGTAAATCAAATATGGTCTCAAGTCATCTGTATTTCACATCAACTTCAAAGAAATGAGTCCAAATCCAGCCTTCATTATTAATTTGTAGAACGCCAATTTGTCAGAGCTGAAAAAAAAAAAAAAACTATGAGAATAATTACCAAATAAAAACTGGACTCATGGGCGAAACTTTGCAAGCTTATCCTTCACTCAGTACAGAAAATGACTGGTCCCCTTCTTCAAAACACCTTATAACATCTTCTAGTGTACAATCAATGGTACGTATGTCCGTTCACTAACAACAAGGTCATCAAACTAATTTTGCTCGCGTTTTACATTTTTTGCCCAACAAAATCTGAACCGAACACTGTTCTGCAGTCTGTCATGCTGAAAAATTATTTAGTTGAGGTAGAGATTCTTTGTTACAGGTCCATTCTCGAGTAGACCGACGATAACACGAAATCTTAACAGCCAGTTATTACTGTCCTGTCAAAAAATCATCACTAATGTCTGTGATGACTGTGATGGAAAACAGGCGTGTTGCTCCAAAATCGTGATTAGGTTAACAGCACTGTTTCAAATAAAGAATTTTTAGGTAAAATATCTCCTTTTTGTTTTACTTTTGAATCAACATACTCACTCCTGAGATAGAAATTCAAACCAAACCTAGGTTGTTAGAAATATTCCATATAACATATGCCATTGTTTCCGTTTTCTAAACATAGTAAATAAAATCGTCTTATTTTCCCACAAGACAGCTTGCTGATTGAAATCTCTTGCTTATCAACCTACACTTCTGAGGAACTCGTTCACAGCATCCTCCGGTACACACCACTCAATTCTAATCTTCCAATCACATCAGCATTGCTAATGAGCTCAGCATCTAGAGTGCATTATGGACACTGATTGTTTCAGTTGAAAGGGAGATTGTGTCAAGAAAGTGACAGCTTTCCTTTTCCACTTTTTCCTTTTCTCTGTGTCTCTGTTTAATAAGGGGTGAATTACTGTTTGGCTACTTTCTGTATGACAACTTTCTCTTGCTCTCTTTCAAACTAGGACTATGTTATTTTACATTACAGTACAGATGTGAATCTAAAAGAGCAGACTACTGCAAATTTGAAAACCCCCAGCATCACAGTTAAAAATGAAGGTCAGGGGTTTGCTTATAATGACAGAAGAAGTAACCACCTGTGCCTGTTTCACATGCGTACGTGTGCAAGCTAAGGGCGGATCAATAGCCATCAGGTGCATGCGATTTAAGAACAGCCCCCTCCCATTGTGAAATCCTCTTAAAGCTTCTGACGGTTCACGTAATCTGGGTTGAGGCAAAGTGTGAGTGTGTATCTGTGTGAGCTTGCGTTTGCATGCAGTACATGTGCCTTGTCCACTCCCACAATGGCTGTCTTCCAAACGTATCACGTGCCCCGCTAATTTTCAAGGGCTTGGACTGTGCAGCACATGTGGGAGGCAGACAGACAGACAGACAGAAAAATGAAATCAGCAATCTAATCTGCTGGGTCACTTACAGATGTGATCACATTAAGCACTGCACTAATTACAAATACACACACACCCTGAAGTCAGCTCGATTTCAACATTAAACCTGACAGGAAGAAAGGTAATAAAAACTAACAAATAAAGCTTTAAATTAATGATCCTTTATTCAAACGCTGCCAAACCTTTGGTAAACATTAAAATCTATTCTGATAATGTTATACTTGGTGAAATCATCTCAAAACCCAATGGAACAAGAAAGACTGACAGCCAGATAATCAGACAGTTAAGCACGTTTGGGATGTAAAACCTCACTGACTTGACTTGAATCAAGCTTATCACTTAATTTATTTCCCCTCTGCTCAATTGAGCATTTTAGTTTCTTTTAGTTGGATATTTCAGTTTTCTGCGACATAACTTCACTCGGTTGGTTTGGTTTATAAAAAAAAATGCATTTTCACCCATAAATCTGATACCTGATACCTGATACAGGTATATACAAGACAGAATTACGCACAAAGTTATCCACAAACTATTAATGGAGAATTTAGCAGTTGGAGAACAAGATATTTCCCTCAGTAATTAATGCCTGTCAAGTGCAGGAAGGAAAAACACATATTGGTCTTGCTAAAATGTTAGCCGTACCACCTTTATAAGGTGATGCTAATGTCTTTGTGTGTCCAAAAGAATCATTTAATTTAGGATGAATGGAGTTCCAGTCAGATTATTGTTTTTCTTACCATGGTTACCATGGTTACCATAACATGGTTTTACCAATGTGTAAATATGCAGATCTGTCTCTAAAGTCAGATTTGGAGAGCACCTTGTATCTAAACCAACTTATTTCGAATCACGGAAAAAAAAAAAAAACAAAAAAAATGTCCATCAACAGTAATAATTGAGGAAAAAAACCAAATACAGATAATGTTTTGAAAAAGTATCTTTAAAGTGCTTCAAAAGAGCCTCTAATCCTCTTAGTCAGCTAATGGCAGAGTGACTATAAAGACATTATACTGCTTTGGAACTGCAGAGCCAATTTGACATCAAAGTGAAGTGAAATGAGAAAGTGAGTAAAACGTGGTCATAGAAATCAAAAAGAGATTCCCATGATGCGAGTCAATAGACACCTAGATAATAAGTACTAAGTGGGTCACATGAGGTCAGACTACTAATCTGGGAAACAGGCCAAAACAGAGCAGACTAATTAGAGATGAGATTCAACAACACTTGGGGAGGCTTAATGTTGTATAGGAACTGAATATGGAATTTCAAAGACACAAACAAGATTTAGCAGGCACGGAGGGCAGACCCTCCTCTTATTTGTGCCCTGTGTTGCTGCTCTCACAAGAGGCAAATACTTCTCTGGGGGAGGTGGGGCCCGTGATCAATAACTAGGAGAAAGTGGCCGCTAGCCTTGATCCTCATTAGTGCAGGGTTAGAGCAGATTAGCTTGCACCTGAGCCCCTATCACAGTCTTTCTCAAACAACAACTCCCTCCCAACCGGGCTACCTGGAAGCACCAGCGTCAGCATTATTCAGAGATGTGCTGCGGGTCAGTCTGTGTAAGAAACACACAACTTGTTTGGCGTTTATCTCATTGTGGGAATATTCAGATTTCATTCAAACCCACCAAAAAAACAAAAGGAACAATAGAAAAAAAATGTGGTATGGGGACAGGTGGGGGTCCTTCGAACAGGGTATGAGGAGGGTGATTAGTGTCACTTAGAAATAATGGTGGTTGCCACAGCAACAGTTGTTACAACAGCTGGGTTAAGGACAGTTCAGGGAAAGGTAAGGAAGAGCAGAATGTGGGATGTGCAAGGATGTCACACCAGTACCAGTCTTCACTCCACTGTTGTAAGTTGACAATTACTATAAATAAAACATACTGAGGCCTTTATGTGCCGTTCTGTTAATTAAGAGTTTATTTAAAAGAAATTTTTTTAAAAAAGCTATCTCTTTTTGGACGCTCATCAATTGGCTGCAAACCTAGCTAAAAAGGAAAAATACTGAGGACACCGTAGTCTTGATATGGCAATGCCACATCTGGCCTGACACCTCTGCCAACCTGCACACAGAAAGAACGGTCACACAAGCACACAATCAACACAAACACACATATTCAGACACACCTTTTCCCCCCTGGTGTAAAAAACATACACATACTGCACAATCAAATACTGTTCATGTTTTTCCACACAAAAACTAATGGTATCAATCTCTATCTCTCTTATAACCACACACACACACACACACACACACTATTTCCCAGTCAATCCAAGGTTTCATTCAAAGAGACAGGAGGATACTTGTAGAGCTGCCACCAACGATGATTCTATTAAGCTGAAGGCTTTTGGGTCAAACAAGTACCCTTATACTTCCACTATTTTGTATTTCCCCCCTTACATTAATAAATTAGCTTTAGGACTTGAGCAGACTTGCCTGCTCTCTGTCATCCTTGTTCACATCAGCCCCTGGAATCACTGTGTGAGGTGTCTGAGATTTCTTGTAAGTGCCTCTCCATTACCTTTTTCCTCTCTTGATGACAAACGGGAATACATCGCCCCTAAAAGGGAAGCAGCCGTAAGGGGAAATTGGAAAATCTAATCGCGGTAATGACGATGAAGATACACCTAACAGTCAGCGATACTGTATGAGAAACAGAAGGATTTGATTTGGATGCCGACTAGCAATCGACAAAACAGGTGGCACAGAACAAAACTTAACAGGAAACAAAACTGGGTATTTTCTCAGCTCGTGCCCTGTTTCCCTGTTTCCCCGTTTCGGTGGATGGTGTCTGCATGGTTATGGTTCTGTTTTGTGGTGCTAAAACACTATGTGGACTAAAATTGTAAACTGTAAAAGTGCTGAAACCACAAGTTGACATGAAATGAACAAAGCCTGAGTGGCTCCCCTGAGATGCCAAAGATGGATGATGTTCCCGTGTGTGCGCCTGAACTATCCTCCCTCGCTCTTACAACACGTACCATCTCCAGTTCTCGTGTAACTACTTTATGACAATCATTACATTATCACATGAACATAACCTTCGCCAGCTAATCTGAAGGACTCCTGGGACTCTGTCTCTCACATCCACGCAACGCCATTCACTACGTTAGTTCTGTAAGTCGATGAAAATAAACACTTTAAAGAAGCTGGAGTTGATCTCTAGCATCCAGTGTTTGAAACCAAGTGCAAGACAGGTCTGAGGGGTCAAGAGATGATTTCTGCTTTTTTTGATTCACAACCTTTTCCAGAGTCTCCTGAAACATGTGGCCTTTTTCTGGTAAATCGCTTAGAGAGGGACAGGAAAGAAAAACAGATTCAAGCAGTCATAAAAAAAAAACAAACCCACTATTAAACTAACAAATTATCAACATCTATAAGAAAAGTAGGTACACTTCAAACTCTCTCCCTTTTCAGTAGCATTCTGAATGATGCTGATACACGCTGTAACAACTCAGTTCACTGACAGTCAGAAACACTAAAGTCTCTCAGCCATGCAAGAGAGGAATGTGACTGAGTACAGGGTTTTTTTTTTTCTTAGTTTGTTTTTTACCATTGTAGGTCACCAAGAGTACGATTAGCATAGGAGGGTGCATGCTGACATCTACTGTTCCTTTGTGGCAGTGCAAATGTTCTACAGTAGGTCAATAAAAACCACTGGGGCTTTTACAATGCAGACAACACACACACACAAAAACAGCATATATACATTCTGTGTTTAATTATTAGATTCTCTATCACCAGTTTTAATAGGATACATCAAAAGGAATTATGTGGGACATTTATGGACAAAACGTTTAAAAAAAAAGAAGAAAAAAAAAAGGACTCGCTTCAAACGTGTGTTTGCTTTCGATTTTTAGACAATTTACATCTATAAAGACTAAACACATTTTTCTTCTAAAACAGACAACGAAATATGTGTAACAAAAATCCATGACATGTGGCTATATTGACATCAAAGTGAACACAGCACAAGAAGAGAATAATGCTGAATCAGACTAGGAATGAAACGGTCTTCTATGGACTTTGTGCACCTTAACTGTGCAACACTGGTCAATTTGCACTTACGGTTTGAAGCAAGCATTTCGAACAAAGAGGTGTAAACATTTTTGTAAGGCACAAGGTTATGTTACGGTCTGTACATCTGTTCGTTTGGTACATGAAGACAGAAGGAATATTCTCCAATGGCACCATAGGGTACTGCAGTATATCAAAAATAGAACAGTGCATCACCAGCATCTATTATGAAAACAATAATAACCTGTGACAGTGTTTTCCTATGCAAAGAACTAATTACACTGTGCATTTCTTTCATCAAGCTGCATAGTTCCTGCTTAAATCAACGCAGCAAAACGACACGATTTTCCAGTTTAGTGAGCCATCTATTCAAGTACTGTCCTAAAAAGCTAATTTAATTACAGCTCTCTAACAAGCATTGAGAGCGACACTCTTATTTTTTAAAGCAAAGATTATGAACAATGCTAGAAATTTCCAAACTCCGTATTGCATTTGATTGCAGAAGAAAACAATGATTACAGTCTGTAAAGTTACTACATAATCTCAGACTCATGTTGCGCCAATGCTGGAGGCAACGTTGTTCCACACGGACCCTGAAAATGGTACCTGCGTCACATCACACACAGGAAAAACAAAACAAAACAAAAACAGAACAACACTGAAGGTCAGATTTTAGGTTAACAGGTAAAAGGTCACGATTGATTCATGATAACAAACACTGTGAAGGTGCCTGAATGTTGTCTACGCGGCCAGTGGATGGCACTAAAGCTCAACGTGCATCTTCACCCACTGCTCTAGTTTACTTCTAACATAACTTTATTCATTACAGAACCAGAGAGGGTGCTATAGCATGAAGGACTTACATGAAATACTCAGTTTTTGGCGACGTCTGTGTGTTGAACTCTGCCACTGGGATGCCTCTGGCTGACACCCGCGGACCAAACATGGCTGCTGGGTAAACGATTGAAGATGTGCCCACCTATCGGTTAAGGACATGAGGGCAGTGACATCAGCGTCAACTTGAAAATCTTATGTGAAGCATTACCGTCTGTAGAGGTTCTGAACAAATAAAACTGTTATACAATCGGGGGGCAGCTATGACTCAGGTCATTCACTACATTTACAGAAGGTGGTTCAATCCCCGGGTCGTCTGGTCCATGTGTTGCTCATGGTGTCTGTGTGTCGCTTGGGATAAAAGGGCCAAATCACTAAATGTAAATGATGTGTGTGCTCCTCACCTGTAACATCTGCCAAATGAATGAATGTGAATATAAGAATATTATAAAAGAGAAAAACATAGGATAACTGACCACCAGACAGAGGTCACAGATTTCCATTTCCTTCTCCACTTTGGTCAAAATATGAGAGTCCAGAGTTTCTCCAAAAAACACCACATTGGGCCGCAGGAGACCATGGCAGTCATTTTCCTCACACCTTGATAAAAGCAGCAGCAAACAGTTCTTAGACAGAGGTTACAACATGCATAAAAAACAACAAGAGTCAAGTCTTCTCTCCTATGTAAACTAAGCATAATATAAAAATGAAACAATGCCTTCCCAGATAAATTAAACCATACAGTATAACCTGTATGACAAGTGTTCCTGTCCACAAGCTGTGTATGTTGGGCCATGATTTTTCGCAAATGTAAAATGCCTCATAATTGTTATTGTCATCTCTGCCTTTCTTTTTTGTAAATTCCATCCTGGCTTTCTAATACTTACTGCTGATATGTTTGCAATTGTGTTTTGCAATGCCTCCGATTGTTTTCCCTTTTTTTCGCTGGCCCATCCACACAAAATAAGGCATCCTGATTTCCTCGCCTACAATTTGCACCAGTCTCCAAATCCTCAAAAGCGTATAAATTTTGAGGAAAGAGAGTCATTGCTGAGCTATACACGCCTACGAGGACAGGCGGATGTTTTGGGCTTGTGCCCCTGGTTAAAAAAAGGAAAACTCCAGGCATAGTACAGTATACATACATTGGATAAGCACCAGAAAACTCTAATCTCTCAGCATTACTAATATAAAGTAATCCAACCGTGGCAGTTTGTCCACTGGAATCTGGGCATCGGGAACATCTGGACCAGGTGCACTGTATGTGGACAGAAAAAGCTGGGTTAAATAGCACTTTACTCACATTGGGGTCACGCTAAAAAGATTAGACATTACTATGAGCTCCATAGGGGCTCCCTCTTACCCCTTATCCTTAAGGGCAGCACATATGGGGCTTCGCTTGTTCAGAGTCACATGTCCACAACTCATACAGCGCGTCTCCAGCAGGCTGCCTGCAGTTACAAATTCAAAATACAGATGTGGTTCAATTATGGACTGCTATATTGGACTCGCCACAAAATTCGTTGGCAATGGCAGGGTTACATCCTGAGTCATAAATGGTTAATTTAAACAAGTGAAGAAGAAATCACTCTCTCTTTGGAACAATTTTTTCATAATCCACAAGGAAATAGTATAAAAAACAGAACAGCCTGACAATGTCTCCTTAAGATGGAAATTAGAGAATCAACACTTGAACTGAGGTCACTGCAAGATGCTTTCTGAAATTGGTCCACTGACATTAAATTAGTGACTAACTCTGTGGGCAGATCTCATATTTGTTTAAGAGGCTAAAATCTATGAATCACATGCTTCCATATTCCACCAAAACCAATGTGGTGTTGTCAAAGTTTCCATTAATGAATTTGAGCAGTCTCAGTACTAGTTCTTTTTATCAATATCTACAGGAAGCATTTTATAGCTTAAGCTATTTGTTTAGTAAATCGCATAAGAAAATTAGCACTTTGCCTCTCACCGTGAATTTTAAGCACATTTTTTGACCCGGCTTGTCGGTGAAGATCGTCTATGCACTGGGTGATGACGACCACAGAGCGTCCCTGCTTCTTTAGCCGCGCCTCACACTCAGCAATAGCCAAATGGGCAGCACTGGGTTTCTTGTTCATCACCAGCTCCCTCCTGTAATGGTAGAACTCCCAGACCCGAGACGGGGTGCGAGAGAAGGCCTCTGGAGTCGCCAGGTCCTGAAGATGCATTAGCATATATATGTTTGGAGTCAAAGTCCTAAGGTTAAAAGGGCAGCAGTCAAAAGTGCCACTTTCAGAGGCGAAAATTAGATACTAAAAAGCACAATCGATTAAACACTTCAGTTACAGTAGCAGATTAATACATTTAGATTAACGACAACTGATTACTTGTTCCCAAAGGTAAACATTGCTGCATCCCACAACATGAATCCAGATTACGCAACAAACAGCATTTCTTTCTTTACTGGCTGTGGCTGCTGAGATAAATTCATTGAAGTGTGGAAGATGCATTATGTAAACATAAAATCCACCCACTGTACGGCAACAACTCTGAACCACAGCTAAAAATCAGGCTTTGACCTAAATAAATAAAAAA
Source organism: Channa argus (assembly GCF_033026475.1). Classification (NCBI taxonomy): domain Eukaryota; kingdom Metazoa; phylum Chordata; class Actinopteri; order Anabantiformes; family Channidae; genus Channa; species Channa argus. Next base: position 3,184,947 of record NC_090210.1, on the reverse strand, counting down.
AAAAAGACAACTTTACACCTATGTATATGTCTTTTTTAATACCTGTGACTGCCACTTCCTCCACCTCTCATTTTCTCCCCTGAAGGTTGGTACTCCACTCTCTGCACTCACACCTGCACCCGTGATGATTGCTATGTGTTTGGCTTCAGAAAAGACCTTGCGGAATTCAGACATGTCTAGAAAATCAAAAGGAAATTCAACTATAATCAAGTGCGTTAGTAAATGTCTTTATATTTAGGGAAAAACCATAATTTCTCTATTAATATCAGGTGGGGTGTTCAATCTGTACTGAAGAATCCTGCTATTCATTAAAAATTCAAATTGTTACTAACAAGGCCAATATCCACTAATTATAGCAATTTGAATACAGCAAAGCATGTTACAATGCCTGAATTATACATTTAACAGTGTTTCGAAGGTGATTTTACATTAGTGACCTCAGCTATTTGTTTAAGAAAAGGGTAAAAGGTGAAGATTTACAGAAATGTAAATAAAGATACATATAACCCAGTAATTGTTTCTAGTGATCTACTACACAAATCTTAATCCAGTTATTCAGCAACCATGTGCTTGTCTCATTCATTAGGAGTTATCAATGGATTTTTTTATGCTTCTCACATATGTGTTTGTTAAATATTGCATTTAACTTAATCAGGTGAAAACGACGTACCGGCTACCAATTGTTTGAGACAAAGCTGATTTTAACTTGACAAATCCAAAAACTACATTTCTATAAACACAGAAGTTTAAATAGTTACCCGAGCTGGGTCTTGTTTCCACCAGAGTCCTTTTCGAGGCATGAGTGGTACACATGCGAACACCAAGTGCAAACACCGCTCGATTTTGGAGAAGCATTATTACTACTGTTTTAGAAAAGCAGAAAAAAAAAATTAGAAACAAAGAAGAACATAAAGTGGCCCTTTCTCTGCTTGTTTTCCATCCCCCCCCCCTGCTGATTGCTGGCATCAGGTCTTTTGAGTGAATCAGAAGCTGGGAGATGACTGTGAAAGTTAAGACACTTCATGGTTAATTCCTGTGGAAAAGTCAAGAGACGTTAGCCCTGTATGAGCAAATGTTTCCCACTTTCTATACAAATGCAAGGAAAGCAAGTGTCTAATCAAATCAGAGATGCTTCTAACAGCAATGTGCCTGGATTTTAATCTTTATAAAAGGCAGGAAAATGCCACAAAATAACAAATTGACTAAAAATAACGAGTGAGCAGTAAGTAAAATCCCGCTACTTTTATGACAACAGACAACTGGGCGAGTCCTGTTAAGTGTTAGCCTTCAGTGTAACGATGCTTGACTTCTACGAACATAAATATCAAATGAAACGCAGAAAAACACTGGATTTTACATAACAGTGAGTCATGAAGCTGAACAATTATAGCGCTGTTGTTCTTTTTTTAGTTGGTAATTTTGGATGTCACCAAGCAGCCACTTCACTTCCAACAGCCCGATATCTTAAAAATACAAGAAGCTTACTTTAAATACCATGTTGCGATTTCCTTCTTTAACCACTGAGTTGCATATTGTGAACATAACGTCACTGTGAGCTCGGTTAAGCTAATGCACTGACGTTACTTACGAGTTTAATCTCGTCGTGCTCGCTGCCACATAAACAGGGATAACGATACGTGCACATTCCAACGTAAACCTCTCGACAATATCAACAGAAAACAGCACAGCAGGAATACACGGAAATGCACCTGCCTTAGAAACTTTATCATACTTGCCTTGCTAAGTGAAATTTCCAATTTTACAGCGGAGAGTCGAAGCAAGTTCACTTGTTTACTTCTAGCTTAGCAGTTAACACGAGCAGCCGTAAACGCCGCCGCACTGTCGTAAATACTGCTCAAACGCTCGGCTCTGCGGATGAGAGTAAAAAGTAGTTTGGCAGAGACACCTGGTGGTTGGATGATGTAAGTGTTAAGATTCGAGGATGATTCACACATTGTGCTCATGATAGAATCAAAAGTATATCAAGAATTATTTGATTATATGTCATCTTGCTATTTAATGGACGTTTAATGTTCTAATTAATTTTTAAATTATACTTAACAAACACCGGTGTTCTATGCAAAAAATAAAATAAATAAAATTGTTTGGTGGAATTCAAACATTAATAAAGTCTCATCCTTTTGTGTTGATACTGTGTGTATGCTGCATTTTCTCTGTTTTGAGACAATAAACATCTCATCTAAACTGAAATGAACAAAATCCCCAAAAACATGGCAAACAAAAGTGGTTGCTTTGGTTTTTTTGAGGTTGGCACTGTTATATGTGGATATATATGTCTTAACCTTTGTGAATTATTTTTATTATTATTGTTGTTGTTGGTGGTGATGGTGGTGATGGTAGTATATCATTTATTTGCTTACAGGCAACTTTTTACTTTCTAGTTGTGTAGTGGGGTATATAGTGTATGTGATGTGCATATATTGTTATATATTTTTAATTGTTTGCCATTTTCCTATAAAAATTAGACTTTTGTAATAATTATACTAACACATTCATATTATTAAATATTGTAAATCGTCAGAGAATTGTACAACAATACAATTACAGATACAATATGCTATACTTAATTATGGCCAAGACATGTATACATGAATTATTCGTCAATTTCTGAGTTTCAGGGTTTTGACAGATATCATTTAAAGCTTTGTCTGGTTTAACGCTGCAGATTCTTCCTTTTTCTGTCCCACTGTACATGCCATATTTCACCAACGCCTCTCTGTCTCTCTCTTTCTCTCTCTCTTTGTGTGCGTCCTCCCTCCTCTCCATCAATAGCTACCTCCCAGTGTGAGTGGCCGTGTTTCAGTGTCTGCCCCAGTCGGCCAGTCATCACTGGACACTGGTTCAAATTGATGGCGACCATTCCAGACAGCAGCACAGACCGCCGTCCGATAAGGAGACTCCGCTCCAAGAGCGATACCCCATATCTTGTTGAAGCCCGGCTCTCCTTCAACCTCCGGACAGGTAGGCGCTCATCCATCCGCCCTGCCCCCAAATCTTCTTGCTAGATGTTTGCCAGATGTCGTTATGATGGACTGGAGAAACTGTAACCTAAGATACGCCTCTTTTACGCAACAGCCATACTCGCTTTTATAGTGGTTGGCTGTAGTTTGTTGTGAGATTTATCACTCAAAATTTTATTAATGATTCCAAATGTTGTAAGATAGCGCGAAATGTGACGGAAACGTTATGCAACTTTGTGGACCAACGCTGGTAGGTACTGACGTGTCTCGCGCAAAAAATAAAGAGAGTTCAGAAGTTAAAAAGCATTTTTTTTTAAAATAGCTTTAAATATGTGTTATTTTTTTGATTCCGTCAGCGCCTGGTAATTGCTACCACTGTAATGTCAACGCAGTTACATAATAAGAAGAAGCTTCAACGTGACCCGGAGTAGCCCAGGCTTTGGCAGTGCTCGTGGTGCACAGAATCGCAGGGGGTATCCGCTTTGATCAGCATCTTTTGGAGATTTTAATCACCTATTTTCAACCTGTTTTAATTGATCCTGTGATGATACGCGTGGTGAACAGTCTTCGGTCTCCATCACCTTTTTACAGAGCGTGTTGCATCCTCTGTTACCATGGTGACTTGGCATTTTGTGCTGAGGATTCAGATATGATTCACTACAGTGTAATTAAGATCTAACCGTCTGTTTTTACCGTAAATAGATCTCACGGTAGTTACATCAGTCATTTAATAATCTCTAGATGCTTGATGCTTTGTAGCAGTCACAATAAATTCTCATTCACTAGCAGGATCTGAGTGTGCCCACATGTGTAATTTAGAATGGCATCGCGAGTCCTAGGCTGTTTGTTCCCTAATACTCAAGTACAAAATGCAAACCATTTTTCGAACCACTGCAACTTTACATACTATACAGCCCCAGCATCTCAGCCAGCTGGATTCACAGACATAAGTAATGCTTGGATGCTGTCCAGTTTAGTAAGGGATGTTATAAAACGCGTGTTCTGAGGTTGCTTATCTTCTTTTTTTTTTTCACTATACTTCCTTTTCAGCTCACATCTTAAAATGTAAAAGATACTTGTGTTCTTTGCTCTTTTGGGCTGTGCTGATGTGAAGAACTTAGTGATTGCTCTTTGGAAAGTGTTTCTTTCAAGGACCAAGTGTAGACTAGTGGCACTTTGTGTTAATATGTTTATTCAACGACAAAGCAGTGTGTGTGTGTGTGTGTGTGTTAGTGTGTGTGTGTATGGGGGGGGGGGGGGGGGGGCATACCTGATGTCTGCGATTAGTTTATTTTGAGATTATCTGTTGATTATTTTCCATTCATCCCGTCTGTAAAAGGTCCTAAAACGGTGAAAGTATCTAGTTGGTCTAGGAGGTCTAGGGTTGATAGTTCAGTCCCTGATTCCTTCTGGTCACATGGTGAAATGTCCTTTTGAAACCCCTTTTGTCCACCAATATGCTCCATGGGGATTATAGACCTGATCCCACCCACCCGAAAACAATCTGAAAAGCTGAGAACAAGTGAATCAACTAATAATTTCTGCACCACTGAATTTTATACTGGATGGACTTTATGGAGCATTTGTGTTACCTCAAGTCAGGACAGTGGCAGCCTAGACTCAAGATACTGAAGTGACTAAAACTCAGAATGTTTTCGGTCCAGGCCTTAAAGTGACTGCACCTTCTTCTAGTGCAGCTTATCAGTTACCATTAATATAGCTGCTGTATCAGGAGCCTCCAGATGTGTAACGTGAGGCAGCATAGTGCTGGAAAAAAGAGCAATGGTGCTCTCTTGTGTTTTACTGGATGAATGAATCCTAAATTTAAAAAAAGCCTCCCAACATGTTTATCTCAGATAAGCCTCCTCACTTCTAGGCTGCTCACACCAGTGAGTATTTGGTCTGTGGAGACAAGCTTGTTGTCAATGGCAGGACACTGTCATTTGTCTCGATGCTTCTTTTTTACTTCCCTACTCTACAACAATCTCATACAAAGCATGCGGATGGTATGGGGGCGATTTGTAAAAACAGCACTGTTGACTCACTTCCACCTGAAGAAACAGAGCAGAATTTAGCTTTGCTTATTGCCAAGGAAACCAAAAGTCTCATGGTTGCGTGCCCAGGTGCTTAATACTGATAAATGGCGAGGGCTTCCAAGGACATGAAATGAGAACTAAGCAATTATCTCTGTGTACTTCTGAGCAAGACATCAGATTTGATTTGTCTTTGTTTTGTTTTTCAGGGTCCTAATAATGATGTAATACACATCATATAAAATTCCAGATTACGTAATTATTCAGTTCACAAAGTGTGCAAAAACACGGGGAAGGCGATAATCAGTGTTTTTATTTATTTTTTTTTGTGTGGACTAATTTGTTTTACAGCCACTAGTAACCTTATGACCGTATCCATGTTTTTATCAATGAACTGCTGCTTCACAGAGAACAGAAACCACAGTAAGGTTGTAATGCAGACGCTACAAATCTGGCATATTTCTTTTTCTCTGAAATTGAGCTGTGCAGTTTGGCTTGATGTGGTTTGCGGTGACTGTCTATGCGATCATTTGGAGATGAAGGTCTACAGCCGTACAACTGTTCAGTATTTATCAGCTGACACTTTGCTTTATTCCGTCATGCTGAAACTGAGCTCCGTTAGGCTTGATTTTCTATCCCTGCGTTTTGTGGCATTTCAGTCTGTAGCATTGCTTTATTGCAGTGGTCTGTTTAACATCTGATCTAATCTCATTTTTCTCCACAGTTAAATGGCTGTGCATGCAGTCATGAGGACATAATGGTATAATGGCATGATTTATTGTGCAGCTATCTTCAATTGTGTCGCCTGTCATGAAACATTAAAAAGGTGGAGGTGTAGATGGATTGTTGACCTACTTCACTGCCTTGATTTAAATCACCACTGCCTCTTGTGAAGCTTCAGATTGTCAGTACAGCCTCACACAAATACACATAGTGTCATCTGGTCTAACAGCTGAGAGATTACAGTGTTTGTGGAAGTAGAATCATTATTGTTTAGCTAAGGATCTTGTCCGTGAATGTCTTGCCAAGAGACAAAGACCAAACAAAATGTAATAGTGAGTGCACATCAATGGGCATGTCTGTGAACAAGTGTGCAAGTGTCCATGTATATCGTCCCCTTGTTGTGTTAATGTGTACGTGCTGCATGCTGACACAGCATCCACCTCGCTGGAAGTGCTTGTCTGCACGTTTTTATTTGCCCATCATTCATCAGCTCAACTACAGTCCCACCAGTTTTTGAATATCATCTAACATCTCTCTCATAATTTAGGCACATTTATAAGTCATGCAGCATATTGCTATTAAAGTCATTTTGTTGTTTGTTGCATGCACCTTGCCGTCGATGCACATAGGTCAGCTAGTCTTCACAGGCTCAGGGTGTTTTCTGGCATATGGAGCATATGGAGCATTAATCACAAGACACCATTTGCATAGATGTTAACTGTGCTGAACAGCTGGATTCTGTGTGCACTGTGGAGGTGTGGGGTCGTCAATGGCTGCAGTTCCCACCGTCAGACCTGATCTGAATGCAAATACACAAGCTGAAGCTCAGACTTGGCTGCATTGCAGCTGCTGGATAATAGATAATACAGTAAGAGGCTTCTTCCTCTATGTTTGTCCAAATGTGTATTTACATTATAATTTAATTTGGTCTATGTAATTCGATCCATGCGAACATGCAGACTGCAAACGTGACCCTGGACACAGGTATACTCTCACCATTTAATGTCACAGTACGTGTACAACACTAAAAATTTTCCTTAAAAAAATTTTTTTAAAAAAGCTAAACGCACCTCATTTATGACCTACCACTCCCTGCTCTCTCTCTCTCTCTCTCTCTCTCTCTCTCTCTCTCTTTGCTGCTTCGGGTTTCAATCCCTGTGTACAGTAAGCATACAAGTACAATCAATACCCAGCAGATACATGGTGGGATGGGACAAATCTCTGCTGCAGAGCTGTATGTGCCAGCTGGGTTTTTACACTTCACAGAGCTACTGGCCAGAACTAAAGCGCAGCCTCCTCAACAAGATACATATGCAGATATTGTATTTTATTCTATTTAACTTAACAGCGCTGTTAATTATTTATAAATCATTTGAACACTTGCTGAAAAAAGCAAAAGGATTAGTGAGCTTTTCCACTTTTCCAGGTTAAGAACAAGCAGATTTTGCTATCATCAGTTTGAGCTGTCAGTCCTCATTTCAAAGAGAAGGGGAATTTGAGATCCACTAGCTGGGCTGCTTGTGAATCTCACTCTGAAAAATTACACAGCCTCTGCAGCTGAGCAAGAGCAGAGGCTGTGTAATTTGTAATGTTTTTAGCTATTTGTATCAAGCTCTAGAGGCTTTTAGCAAAAGCGTTGAACAAAGTGGTAATAATTAGTGGCAAGAGATTTGTACCAGTTGTCTGTAACTGTCACTGCCAGTCTACATGTTATTTAAAGGCTCCACTCCCATCCCACAAACACGCTCAGCACATGGCTGACATGTCACACCATCATTTGATAGACTAACAATCTGGATCTCAAAAAAAAAAGCAAGGGGGGGGGGGGATTAGGCAAGCATCTATCTTCACTGCATGGTTGCACATAGGCCTTCTTGTGCTAAAGCATCCCAGGTCTGAATAAAACATGAATGGGGAAATCAGAGAAAAGAAAAATAGCAACTCTACATCCAGGGCTCTCACTGGATGCTTCTGCTGCATAAAAGTTCAGTCAACCATCAGTGTCACTTGCCCAGAACATCTGCCAACCTCTCTAGCAAGATGGTTTAAAGATAAATACAGGCAGGTGTCTCCGATGTCGTCCTGCAGGAAGCTGCATATTCCCAGATTCACTCTCTCCCTCTCTTCATTTCTCTTTTAATTTCTCTTTCTACCACTCTTGGAAGTGTGGGAAAGGCTCCTGGCTGTGATGTGCTTTCCACATGCCAGCTGAGAAATAACACCTTTTTCAAAAGCCTCCAAAGCTGAAGAAAGCTGCATGACGAAGTGCTTATGGGCCATATTTATAGTAAGTGTGGCAGCACGTTGTATAGAGAAGGGTAAAGATACCACTGCAATCTGAAGAGGACCAATTATGTTGGAGGAGAGAGCTCTACCTGAATCACTGTTACTCTCTAATTCTGTTGTCTGTTTGTTTTTCTAAATTTAAAGCAACAGCTAATGAATTTTGTTAGGTACAAGGGAATAAAGGAGGCAGCACAGAGTATGCAGTTGATTGCTGAAGGGGTATGTGGTGGTCTGCAGTACAAAATATATGCACTTAGTAGGTAATTTTAGTTAGTTGGGATTAGAGGTGTGGGGGATATTGACTTTACACATATTTATTATAATGTTTATCATAATATTTTACAATTTCTTTTCCATCTAATGAAATATATAAATATATAAACATATAACCGCAGTATCATTCGATATTTTGTCATCAATCCGACTGTAAAGTGTTATTTCATTTTAGAACTTCACCAAAATGTATTTTGCACCTCATGTTCACTCCACCGAGAACACAAAGACCTGACGTAAAAAACACTTTACAATCCAAAAGAAATGATTAGAACATCATCATCAGTTACTTAACCAAACCGCTTAAGTAGCTATGAACAGAAATTTTCTTTAAAAGTTTGTTCACATCAAATTAAAAATTACATTTATATTATATTTACCAGAACCTCTGGTAAACATTCTGGCTGAGACATTTTCAAATGATAGAGGAAGCTCTTTTTACACTCACCCATTGGCTCTAACAACATGCAGAATTGTATTTGTTGCTGAAATAACCACTAGGCCCATAATGCAATAGCTCTTTAGGACATTTCTGCTGACTAAGAGACTTCAGAGAGTCAGCATCCCTTCAACACTGCTGCAAACCTGGGACTCAATTCAATCAAAGCTGCATTGCACCACTCAGCAGTCCTTCAGTGTTTTATCCTATTTGTACTGATAAAAGTCAGGATAAAGTTTGGCCCTTACGCTTCCAAATCCTAAATATAATTTTTCCAAAAATAAACACTTATTGCTGATTTATATGACATTTGATTAGTTACAACAGTCATTGTTATTTTATCATCAGACATTGATTGATTATCAGATGCTTATCCTTTCAATTAACATTATTGTTTAAATTACACAAAATTATAATGTTTTCTTCATCAGAGTCACTATCAATTAATCAAGAGAGGATGATTTTGGAGTGTTTTTCAAATAATACAGAGATGTACTGTATGAGCTACTGGTGGCCTCCACTTGTCAGACAGTTATGTAAGTCTGTGAAAAGACAGACTAATAGCCTACAGGATAAATTGATTAGATCGGAAGAAGCAGAATAATTCTGTGAAATTAAGTGACCGAACTAAGAGGACATTTAGCTCCCGTCCTGTCTCTCCAGCTAGTTTTAAAGATCCAGTGTATAGTAGAATTGATTTTGTAATCACCTAACTGCGATGACCAAAGGTTGACTTTGTCGGGTTTGACATTTAAATTATGATGACGGAAAACATCCCCAGAGAGTGATCAAATGAAAATGTTAACGGCATCTGAATAAAGGTGCATTAAGAAAGATCCGTGGCAGAATCTGTGAATGTGTGTTTGAGGATACAGGGAGGCTAGTGGTTCTGTGCTATATCTAGTAAAACGGTAACTGTACTTTTTTTTTTATTTGTTTTTTATGAAGTTCAGCAAATGTAATTTCTGAGTGAAAAGTATGTGAGCTGTTGTTCATGTTTTAGCATGGACGTCAACCCCGGAATGGAGACACACCATTGCTGTACTACATATTTAAAATGACTCATACTGTAGAGATTATTTTATCGTCATCTGTGATCAAGACAGCAATCATTGCTTAGCAGGAAATAGACAAACACTTTGATGTGACACATTTTATCATGCTGGGCTACCGGGTACCTGAAAGTAGGAGGTATTTGTCTTAACTTCATCAGAGCCAGGAGAGGCCCGAAGCACTTTGGGTGATAGTCCACTCCATACTGTGTTGTTCATCAAGAGCGAGAAGGACAGATGGAGGTTTCAGTCAGAGGAAAATCAGAGCGTCTCTGCAGATGGAGACGGAACATCCCAGAGGAGTGGCACAGTCAGCCTAGCACTGAGAGCTGAGGGTGCTTTCTTCTTATGCAACATACACTTGCTGCTATCAAGTAGTGGGATTTTGCGATCATCTAACTAAAGGTTATTACCATAAATCCCGTCTACATTCCTTTCAAAGATGAGTTTGGAGCAAAGTTACACATATTTTCTTGTATATCTGCTGTGTGGTTATTACAGAGATGATCACTCCCCCACCCCCCACCCCCCCCCCCCAAAAAAAATGTTTGTCACCCTCTATCACCTTGCCAGCAACACTGTTTCTTAATTAGCAGACAAAGTGGCAAATACCAGACAGAGGGTTTTGCTGGGTTATGCAGAGAACGCGCTGAAAATTAGAACAGACTCGGGGAAAAAAAACGCAGGTCTGATGTTTGAGACAAAAGACCCGAAGAAACATTCTGCATTAGTTAGCTCCTCTCAAATCTGGCCATGTACATCCATACATAATCATTTTTTAAAATTTCAAATAGTCCAAGTCATTTTCATTCTGACAGCCGCACTTGCTTTCATAGAAACCCGTGGCCTGTCTTAATTTCATGGGAAATGGTCTGTGAAATTAAAAATGAATCAAATTATATATATTATACAATACATACAGTTAGTGTGTCTGGCTGATGACATTGAGACAGTCTCTGGAACGACACTGCTCTCTGCTGGAGCAGTACTTTTTCTGCAACGGGAGGTTAATGTACAATGATCTATATTGTATCTTTAAATAGTCACTGTAATCCAAGTCACATTTTGCTACCACAACCTCCACATTTCTATTCCTATTAAAGCTTATATGCAGGCACTTTACCAATAGATATATTTTTACATAAATTCAATATGATAAGACCAAATCATCAGATTTGAAATCGGAAACCACACATATGTTTCCTAAAAAAACCATTTCAATGGGATTTGTTATTAGTAAAAAAACATGCTCATTCATTTTCTGTCAGCTACACTCCCGTGTTTGCAAAAAGAAGACCTTGTTTAGACAGCTTATCAAAAAAAAACTCATTTAGTCTTTTGGATTTATTTAAGCCATCACAACAGTTGATTCAGCTTTGTGGAGAAACCGTCTGGAGATAATGTTTGAGGAAAGACACGGTGTGTGCAGGAAGGACACTTTTCTTCTTTGTAAATGAAACTCATTCCCAATATCCTGCAAAATGTTGTAGATGTTGTAGAATATAAAAGTATGAATCATGTTTTAGTACAGCCATAGTTCTTCCTTGTAAAGGTCTTGCTACATTTTGAACATGCGATTGGCAGCTCCCCTGTATGAACCTGCATGGTTTTTTTTTTCAGCTCATTGTTTAATCAAAAGGCTTTGCTGCAGACCTCACACGCAAATGGCCGCAATCTGAAGTGCTTGTCTCTATGGTGAGCCATCAAATGCGATCGCCTCTTGTGACACAAGCCACAGCATTCACACGTATACGGCCTTTCCTCTGTATGCTGAACCATGTGAAGTTTGAGCGGAGCTGCACTGGTCCCTGTGCGTTTATACAGATCCCATTTAAGGTGAATTTCCTTCCGCATACTTAGGACAGATAACCACCTGTGCTCTCAGGCAGTATTTTATGCTAAACACTGGGAGAAGACATCGTCTGTGATTGGTGCAGAATCCGATACGCAGATTTGTAGCTTTTCCCGCATGTTTCACAAACGCATGGTGTTATGTTTGCAGCAGAAACAGTTTCGCTAACCAGATATAGCTGTTTGTAACATTTCAGACCGAGTGTTTTGTTCTGCTGATGTCGAACCAATTTACCACACGTCACACATCTTCTCACACATGGTCCACTTGATGATATTAAGTATGTTGGATGATTGGAAGTTCCAAACACTGATAACTAAGCAATGGTTGGAGCAGTTTTAGCACTGCTGCTTATTTGACACGTGCCAGAAAACATTGTTTTATGGGGCTCAAATTTAGTTTGACTCCACGAAAACTCTTCAACGGGGTTTGATTTGCAGGGGTGACATGCGCTTGCTACTCTCTGTGGTTTAATGACAATCACACAGGTCTTCTGGTGTTTGTCAAAACGCATTGGGTAAGTGAAAACCTTACAACATGCACAACAAACAAGGCTACAGTCATTATTCGACTGCTCAAAGTCTGGAAGCCTATTCTCATGTGACAGGCTGTGGGTTGACAGTGCTGCCAATGATCGATGCTCATTACCACTTCTGGGGGCATTACTGTTGGGGTTAGGATGTATATTAGTCTGGTCAAAAGGTTCTTCTGGCTAACAGACTTTAACCAGTCTGTTCATTAAACAACCACACATTACGTGCCACTTCTGACATTATCTCTTCACAGTTTACTTCTTTTAATTAATTTTTCAAACTCACTTCCAACTTAGTTCTCCCTGTGCCAATGTTCAATGATCACAGGGATCCAGATTTGGCAGCTCTGTCTCCTTCCTCGCTGTCAATCTTTAGCAGGTGATGGGACAAGCTGAAAGGGATACAGTCATCACCTGAAGAAGACAGAGCTAAAAAACAAAGAGAATAGTGTCAATATGAAATTTCATAGTACAGAAGATAAAAGGGATTTGAGTGAACATCCCTCAAAGTGATGTTCCACCCTGTGGAGCTTCATCGCTATAGTGTTTGTGATACTGAAAAAATGTGTACGAAGGTTCTGGATGATTCATGAAGTGTACAGATTCCTTCAAGATAGAATGGAAGCGACTGAGCCCAAAGGATGTCTGGGAAAAGGGGAAACACTATTGACTATGCTGAAATTTAATTATATTTCAAATAACAAACTGTTCTCAGTATTTGTTATTTGATGATTAATTCACTCAAATTGCCTTTTGAACTATAGCATCTGTTTATGCTATTTGGAATTTATCAGTCAATTAATGAATTTTATGATAAGGGAAACAGGCCTGACAAGTCATTTATCAGACCTGTTCTGAATATTTTATATATATGTAGGTGTGCAGTACTTATTCTCTATGCCATCCTGTATGTGTCCAGGATAACTGTATATCAGATACGCACCTGTTCAAAGTCTGGAACAGGCAGCAGCTTCGGGAGACTGAGGATGAATTTTCTCATTAGAGCCTGAATCATATTTTGCGCCAAACACTGTTGGGAATATTTACTAAAGGACAAAGACAAATGTTCTATTATTTTTACAAAATACTTGCGGGTGTTGCACGTTGGTGTTACTATCCTCAAGGTTATATTTAAGCCATTCTAAGTAATGTGAGTAATGCGATAACATCTAGTACCAGCAAACACACCTGATACAAAATATCCCACTGGCACTGGTCATTCACTTGTGTGTGAACAAGCTTCAGGAAGATTGTTGCAAAGGGGTCTTACAAATAAAAAGCACATATAAGTCAGTATCTCTAAGTATTTTCAAATGATAAATAGGGAAATGGGGAATTAACAAGAGCACTTACCTCTTTATCCAGTTGATTGATATGGCTGTTTAATCTGCTCAGGTGAGGCTGGATGGTCTGAGGGCCGGCAAAATCGTTACTGAGGCATAACTCTAGCACCACCTGTTGACAGAGGACATGATCAAACTACAGTAAACCTCTATACTGTAATTGACAGTTGGATGTCAGGGCAGACGATGTGTCTTTATGAATCTTTGTTAAATAAAAACTTTCCACAATTAGGGAGTTTGTCAGTTGGACTCAATCCTTTAAGCAAATCAGACTGTGTTTACATGCCACTGCAGTTTAATTGAGAACTCAGTTAATTCATATATACATTTTTCACGATGATGCATGAACATGTAAAATGTTTATTTGCAAACTAACGTGGAGAAGATTAAACCTGGTTGTGGTACCCACCTGTGGCTCATACCTTCCTACTGTGATTTGCTGTTTTTCAGTCTGCATAAACTAACTTGCAGTGTTATGCACTAACATTTTGACATCTACTCACACTTTCCTGCGACTACTGCACACATACACAAAAAGATCCATGCAAATCACCTCCGCTGGCCTGTTTTAGTGATTGATTATTAAATGCATTAATGAGCAGCATGGTTAAGGGAGCTGATTTACCAACTTGAAAATAGACGTAATATATGTTTTACATTTTAATCTATAAAAGATTAATTTTAGCTATTAGATGCCATGTGTTCAGTGGACTAGAAGACTCGAAAAGCACTTAGTTAGATTCAATCACTGCGGATACTTTGCAGACCCTTTGTGTCTGGCAGATGGAAGGTGAGATTTTATACTACTGAAATTGCTCTAGCTGTCTATCAAAGTACGTAAACCCACAACTAGCTGGAATCTGTCAGTGTGAGAGAGCAACCCAGGGACTGTTTGCAGTACTGAGGTGATGAACTCTTCCAGCAGACATAAAACCCTGTGCTTCACTATCTGCCACAGAGCTGCAGACACTTTTCACTGGGGGTAGAAATTAAAGAAACATTTATTGCATTCTGGCTGGGGTCTGGCTGTGAAACACAGAAGCTACAACCAACAAGAAAAAGAAGAGTGAGAAATATTTTATAAATGTCATCTTTGTACTTGCTAAATTCTATATTCATAAATGTACATTTTGTATGTAAAAATGTACAACAATAGGCCAAGACATTATAAGATATTTTAAAAGCATAAAATGTCCCCAAGATATAAAGCCTTTGCAAACATAACACCTCTCTGACTATGACTGATATGTAGTGTTTTGTTTTTTTTCGATTTTTATTTAAATATATTTTTCTTTGTCTTTCTGGACACCGATATATTATTCTTAGGCTCGCTTTTATTTTGTATTTGTTCATCGTTCAAGTTATTTAAAAAAAACGTCTGACTTCTCCTCGGGAACCGTACGTCACTGCGTACAAGCGTGCCCGGAAGTAGTAGGCATCTGCAGTATTTATGTCGCACCACAGCCGCTTTTCATCATTTATCCATCGCACTATTGAAGACCGCCACTAGATGGCGGCAGTGTAGCGATCATTACATGAGATGTGCCTTTCAAACACGCTGTAATGCAAAGGGCTTTTTTGCGTTCTTTTAAATTGCTAATAATTAAAATAATAATAATAATTAAAATATTTATTATTAGCTTGCAATGTAAACATTTACTGTTTTACTCCCTATTTGTAATATTTTTAAATTATTATATTGGTCTTTTTACTCATTCTGCTCTGACAACTGTAATTGCATATTATAATGCAACCGCAAGGGGACACAAGCCAGTGTCTTCTTGTGCCAGTCCCAAGTCTGGATAAATGCAGAGGGTTGTGTCAGGAAGGGCATCGGACGTAAAACACATGCCAAATAAAAAATGTGAATCATGACTTTCACACCGAAAATGACTACCGGATCGGTCGGGGCCCGGGTTAACAACGACCGCCACCGGTGCTGTTGACCTACAGGGTACCGGTGGAAATTGGACTACTGTTGGTCGAAGAAGGAGAGGATGAAGGTGTGTTCGTAGGCAGAGAGAGAAGAGGAAAACCAAGAATGTAGGACTGACAGTAGGGACTCTGAATGTTGGGACTATGACAGGGAAGGATAGAGAGTTGGTTGAGATGATGCAGAGAAGGAAGGTGGACATACTGTGTGTCCAGGAGACCAGGTGGAAAGCAGTAAGTTTCAAGTTGTTCTACCATGGGTCAGATAGGAAGAGAAATGGAGTAGGAGTTATCCTGAAAGAGGAGTTGGTGAGGAATGTTCTAGAGGTGAAAAGAGTATCAGACAGGTCGATGAGTCTGAAGCTGGAAGTTGAAGGGGTGATATTCAATGTTGTGAGTGGTTATGCCCCACAGGTAAGATGTGAGTTAGAAGAGAAGGAAAAATTCTGGAGTGAGTTAGATGAAGTGATGAAGAGCATCACCAAAGGTGAGAGAGTGGTGATTGGTGCAGATTTCAATGGACATGTAGGTGAAGGGAACAGCGGTTATGAGAATGTGATGGGCAGATTTGGTCTTCAGGACAGGAACACAGAAGGACAGATGGTGGTAGACTTTGCAAAGAGGATGGAAATGTAGTGAACATAGGGTAACATAAGAGCGGAGGTAGAAGCACTCAGGTGGACGACATCTTGTGTTGATGTTGTAATCTGAAAGAGATCAGTGACTCTAAAGTATTGGTAGGGGACAGGATGGTGGTGTGTAAAATGATGCTGGTGGTGAGGAAGATGAAGAGGACAAAGGCAGAGCAGAGGACGAAGTGGTGGGAGTTGAAAAAGGAAGAATGTTGTGTAGTTTTCAGGAAGGAGCTGAGACAGACTCTAGGTGGTCAGGAAGTGCTTCCAGATGACTGGACCACTACAGCTAATGCGATCAAGGAGACGGGTAGGAGGGTACACGGTGTGTCATCGGGCAAGAGGAAAGTGGACAAGGAGTAGACAGGCGTACAGGGAGATACAGCGTAAGGTGAAGGTAGAGGTGGCAAAGGCCAAACAAAGAGCATATGAGGACTTGTATGTTAGGTTGGACAGTAAGGAGGAAGAGATGGATTTGTACAGGTTGGACAGGCAGAGAGATGGGAAGGATGTGCAGCAGGTTAGTGTGATGGGAAGATGGAGGGAGAAGAATTGATGAATGAGGAAAATGAAGAAGAACAAAGAGTAGAAAAGGTGACTGGTGTGGAGCAGGAAGTAGCAAAGATTAGTGCTAGTGAAGTGAGGAGGACGTTGAAGAGGATGAAGAGTGGAAGGGCAGTTGGTCCTGATGACATAACCTGTGGAGGTATGGAAGTGTCTAGGAGACTGGTTTGTTAAACAAGATCTTGGAAAGTGAGGGGTTGCTGAGGACTGGAGGAGAAGTGTACTGACGCCTAGTTTTAAGAACAGGGGAGATTTGCAGAGCTTTGGCAACTACAGAGGAATAAAGCTGATGAGCCAAACAATGAAGTTGTGGGAAAGAGTAGTGGAAGCTCGGCTAAGGGCAGAGGTGAACATTTGTGAGCAGCAATATGGTTTCATGCCTAGAAAGAGTCCAACAGATGCAGTATTTTCTTTGAGGATGCTGATGGATAAGTACAGAGAAGGTCAGAGGGAGTTGCATTGTGTCTTCGTCTGGAAAACAGGAATAAAGCTTAGCCACAGCAAGACAGAATACATGTGTGTCAATGAGAGGGACCCAGGTGGAACCATGAGGTTACAGGGAGCAGAGGTGAAGAAGGTGCAGGACTTTAAGTACTTAGGGTCAATGGTTCAGAGCAACGGTGAGTGTGGAAAAGAGGTGAAGAGGCGAGTGCAGGCAGGTTGGAACAGGTGGAGAAAAGTGTCAGGTGTGTTGTGTGATAAAAGAGTATCAGCGAGAATGAAAGGAAAGATGTTCAAGACGGTGGTGAGACCAGCAATGTTGTTTGGCTTAGAGACAGTGGCACTGAAGAAAAGACAGGAGGCAGAGCTGGAGGTAGCAGAGCTTAAGATGTTGAGGTTCTCTTTGGGAGTGACGAGGATGGACAGGATCAGGAATGAGGACATCAGAGGGACAGCTTGTGTTAGATGTGTTGGAGATAAAGTCAGAGAGGCCAGATTGAGGCGGTTTGGACATGTTCAGAGGAGAAACTGTGAATATATCTGTATGTACTGCATTAAAAACAGGCTTGATTCTCTACTGGAGATCACTGCATGGGCTCAGGAACACGTCCAGAAATCACTGTCTGTGAACACAGTTCGCTCTGCAATCCACAAATATAAGTTAAAGCTGTATCATGCAAAGAAGAAGCCATATGTGAACACGATCCAGAAATGCTGCCCTGTTCTCTGGGCCAAAGCGCATTTAAAATGGTCTGAGGCAAAATGGAAAACTGTTCAGTGGTCAGATGAATCACAATTTTGAATTCTTTATTAAACCATGGATGCCCTGTTCTGTGGACTAAAGAGGAGATTCAAAAGCCTGAATCTCTGAGGGTATGGAGGTGCATTAGTACCTATGGTTTTGCACAGCATCCCAACATTTTTAAACTGGGGTTGTAAATTGCACAGTTTCACTCACTGCACATTTGCTTATTATACTTATCTTGCGTATTATTCTTATGAGGTTTTAATCTGATTGTAATGGGGAAATGTGGTAACGTGCTTGTGTAACCATGAAGGAGTAAGACAAATAGTAATAATGCGGAGAGAGAATGACAGATGGAAAGAGACAGTGAGATACAAGGAGAATGGGAACAGCAGATTTGTAGCGACAGCCTGCCCAGTCGGAAGTTGTAAGATGGTTTAGGCTAAAGCCTGCACTACAGTTATGGAAACCACTTCGAACTGGAATCCAAAATAATTAAAAATGTATCTCCCATTCAAGTAAAGCATCATTAACAGTGCATTTTAAATACAATTTTAATAGGTAGAATTGCAGAAGTGCAGTAGAATCCCTGATTTGCTTTGAAGCTTTTTTTTTTTTTACATAATGCTTTCATGGCAACAGCCCTGTGAGAGAGCAAATCCATCAAATGCTAGTCAGACAGGATTGGCAAATACTTCTTAGAAGCTTTGGATGAGCCTACTATGTCAGTTTAAGTCCGTTGCTGTTGTTTGTGACAAGTGTCAGCTAAGCTGTCAACCACAGGAAAACAGGTAAACCAGCATTGATACTAGGATTATACAATATGCCGAAATAATCGGTTTCGTACAACGATTCTGCAGAAGTGTCTTCGGAAAATGTATAAAACGGGCAGGAGGGTGCAATTTCCTGTTTCGACACTATGGTCTCTGTGGCTGGTTGAGAATACTGCAGTGCTGCTCTGGAACTATGCTTGTGTCAGGGCAGCACAAAAAGCTGTTTGCATATTTGGTTGAAGGTCTGAAATTTCTTGACTTGATGTTGGATCAGTCATTGACAGTTATGCAGTTAAATCCACTACACTTTTGGATTTTAGTGGAGATGCTAAAGTTTCCACACAGAAAACATATATCAGGTATTTTGGGGAAATGCAAACACTGAGTACAATGTAAATAAAACAGGTTGCAATGATTTAGAAATATATTTGATTTAAAACAGCAAAAAACACAACAACATGTTAAACGGTGAAACTGAGACATTTTCTTGTTTTGTGAAAAATTGCCATCTGATGCCAGCAACACGTTTTAAAAATGTTGGAACGGGATCATGTTTGTCAGTTTGTTGCATCACCTCTTCTTTGAACAACACACTGCAAGTGCTTGGGGACTGATGAGACCTACTGTTTTATTCTGAAAGCAAAATACTTACCCAGAGAAGGTCGTATGGGTCTTGTTGGTATATGGTTGGTTTTTTTTTTTGGTTTTTTTTGCATGGTAGAGTTTTAGGCTACATTCGTGAATGAAGCTGAGTCCATGCAATGATTTCAACTACAGCATCATGTCGGTTTTTAATGCAGTGCTGCCCGGTGGTTTTGGCCTTGTGCCATGTGTACATAGAATTCTCTAGATTCTCGGAAATGTTTAATAATAATATATATCATAAATAATAAAAGTTTATGTTGAGAAATTGTATTTCTATACGTTGTTAAACTTTTTGTGTCTGTCTTTCTTAAAGGGATGAACCTTAACCCACCCTTACTTCTGAAAGACTCTACCTCTCTTTAATGCTTTTTTCATACCCAGTTATGATACTGACCTGTAAAAAAAAATTAAGCCAATTAGATGTGCGATGCTCCACCAAGCATTTCTTTAGCATTACTTTTTCCATTTTTTGTTGCCTTCTTTTAAAAAATGTGGTGCTGGTATCAAATTCCGAATCACATGTGATTCAGAATGTTACTTCTTTGCGTCTTTCCAACACAAGGGGGAGCACAGCCGTAATAAGCAGTGACACAATGAACAATATGGATAAATAAGCCATGGGGAGTAAGTTGAAAGTTGGTACGGTTGCCCTTTAAGATAATAGGCATAAGAATTATTGTCAGTGAACAGGAAGAGAGTGGTTTTTACTGTCTTTGTTTGAAAAAAAAGCTGGTGGTGCAGCAAGACAGGAGCAAAGCTTTCTTGGGTTTTTTTAAAGCCTCCTTCCCGCTCACTCTTCCCCTAACACAAACTCAGAATCCCACAGTAACTGCAGTGTTGTCTACCTCATGCACGGTGAAATTGGACATACAGTAAAAATAGCTCTGTCGCACCAATTTTTAATGCTTATCCATGCAATAGAGCGAAACTTTGCACCAAAAAGAGGCAACTCGGGGCAAATACTGCATTGCACCGTGGTGGGACTAAATCAAATGCTCTGTCCCTCATTTCAGAGAGGCCCTTTGATGTCACTGGAATAAGCTGCAGCTCGTGGAAGGAACATCAAAGATACTCACCCCCAGCCCATGGCCATTCCCTGTTCTGTAGCAAATGTGACTGGAAAGGCCGTAGGGTCCGTTATCTACTCCATGATTAACACCCCATTAACTGGCCATTAATGTTATCAATTACCCCAAGTGGGCAACAGCAACTATTTAATGCTTCTGTGTTACTTTAGGCTTTCTCATTTGAACTGTGGAGCCTTCGGATCACTGCTTAAGATTCCTTTGCTATGTTTCTTTTGTTTGATTTTAATTCTCAGAGCTCTGGTTTATGTCAAATACGATAAACATTGTAATTGTTCTGTATTGGTCTTTGTTGTCCCTCGAATGTACTCACAGTCTCTTTTCTTTATTTTGGATAAAGTCTGCCCGAGTAAATCTGTTTAATGAACAGTAATAGTACGGTATCAATAATTTCATCCTCTTTGGGTCCTGCCAAAAATGCTCCGTCGTTGCCTTACATGGACCCATTCGTTGTTTTTGATGCATCTGTTTCATATATCGTTGATGCTGGTTTTTGAAATCAAGAGATGGTCTGTCATATAATGCAAGTTGTTAAAAAACAAACAAACAAAAAAAAAACCGAACAATTATGAGACGAGCAACTTTTCCTCGGTCCACAGTAGCCTATAAGACGAGCGCATCGTGTAGCCAATCACATGCTCTGCCTGCTCAGCTCCACTAATCGTGGATTAGCCACAACCGACTGCAGTGCACAGCTCTGGGAGGGATGCGTAGTGACTGCCGTTCACCACTCACCCTCTATTTTATTATTAGCTCTCTTGGATCTGGTAGCAGGGCTTTTTCTCCAGCAGCAGCAGCAGCAGCAGCAGCAGCAGCGGCGACGTTTGCATTGCGCAATCGAGTAGCCCGCACGTATTGGGATCTCAGGTAAAGGTGTGGGAATACAGCAGAGGGGGAGCTGCTAGTGCAGGGCAGGTATGACTGAATTGATGGCCCTTTAACTCCAATCCACACCGTCGTAACACCGCGCACCGGAGCACTCCTCCGTTTTCCGCGTCCCCAATGTTCAAGACGGCCAATTACCCGACGGTGGATCCTGCGCCCACCATCATGCACGGCACTTGGTTCACCACAGCATGCCGAGAAAACACGCCCGTGGCGGTGGAGAAACCTAAGAAAAAGGCGTTCAGCCTGGTCAAAATAATGTCTCTCAGCAACAAGAAAGGGCACGGCCAGCATCCGCACCACCACCACCACCACCACAACAACAACATCCCCTTTACGATTCACTGTCACATCGGGAAAGAGATAAAGCACATTTGCAGCAATTGCAGCCGCGGGAACGATACACAGGACGGTGAGTAGCCTCGAACCTTGTGTGGTTTCGCCCGTAGAAGCCCTGCGGTACTGCCATCCAGGATATATTCTTTTCAGTATGTGCGATAGCCAAGACATGTTAGCTGCTCTGTCTCTGAATGTGCTCTGCGTCCACATCATCTGTCGGCTTGTTGGAAAATATTTTGTCATTAGTGCGTCGCTGTTTTTATTATTAAATTGAGAGCAGAAATAGGGGTTGATTCACTGTTACAGTAGTGGAAACTGCCTCTAAGTGGATCAGAACTTCTCATAGGGTTGGGCTCAGGCCTGAACTGTTACTTGTTGGGTTTGAGTCACAAAATATGTTGATGAATCTATTAATTTGTAGGAAATTTTAAGGATTTCTTACACTTACCTAGATGTCACTTCAGGGCATGAAACTATAGAGGCTGTTTGCACAAAGCCATTTCCACTTCAGTGTCATTACATCATCACTCAGCCATCTTGGTATGTAAACAAGTGGTTTTAATTAAAACCAGCCACATCAGTGTCTTGCATTACAGTAGTGAAGAATGTAGGTTATATGCAACACGATGATGGAGAGAAATGCTGTGTGGTTCAAAGTTCACCCACCTTTAAAAAAAAAAAAAATCACACTGTCAAAGTGTAACCATTTAGATCATTATGGGCTCAAAATGTAGATATTGTTGTTCTTTCACAGCATTGTCTACTCAAACGATCAGCTGCCCTTAAACATAGTATGTGGGGGCAAAGTAACACACAACCATGTTAGTTACATGATACACAGACCAGCCACAACATTAGATACAGAACTAATGTTTATCTTGTAGCATTTCATGTATTTAGATAGTAAAAATGTCCTATTGTCATTATTCACTGCATCATATAGCACAAAGAGCTGTTGTCATCTGGCAGTTGTATAACGATCTCTGTCTTTTTTCCTTCATCTAGTTTTTGAAACCTCTAATAAAGTAATTGAATTCTCCTCTGGACTTGATTAGAATAGACTGTCGAGCTATTTGTAGAGTGGTGTGGTGGAAGGATTGCTAAGATGGTTGGCACTAAGGCACCAGAACATTCAAGCCATGGTCTGTGCAACTGATTTTCACAACATTAATGTCATATTTTTCCCCAGGGGAGTTCATAAAACTCTAAAAAGATATAGCTATGCTGCCAAGCATGATTGTGATGTACTATAAATATTGAAAAACGAGCAACCAGCATGTCACAAGAGACACAATATGCTGTGGTAGCGGTCACTTTTATTGATACTGGACCACCATAGAATTACTATGCAAGATACAGCGTAGCCATTAAGTATTTGTGTTTCTGTTGCTGTTGAGGTTTTTGCTCCCTAGCACTTCACGTTTCTACTTAAACAATCATGCCAGTGTTTTTGTATGTTAGTAGCGAACCACATATACAGACATTTTGTGAATGATTTTTATAACCCCTTGGAACCCATGCATGTAGTATCTGCAGACCTTCCTGAGTAAGTGTATCCTGAGTTTATCTGTTTTTATTGTCATCAGTGACACAAAGGGAGCATTTATCGTGATGTCTTGTCTTTGCAACATTGCTGCATGGTTGCAGGCACCGATTGAATTGAAAAGCTGTGGCACGTTTACCCCTCTGTGATAAATTCAGAAAACATGGATCCGCCACCTCTGGCTAGATGATTGTCTTACAGTATGGAAATGAAACCAATGGCTGCACAGAAGACGGTAGATAAAATAAACGGAGACATTATCAGCTCTTAGCTCTAAGCTACGGTCTTTTTAGTCCTGTTTCTTTTAAAAAGGGACTGTTCTAGCCTCTTCTTATTGTAGGAAGGTTATATTTTAGCTATTTTAGTTTGCCAGTTGGGGAATGTTACTTAACTTATGCCTTTTATACTTATATGTATACTGAGCACCGTTCATGTAGTAAAGAAATAAGTGAGGAGGTTGAAGAATAGGCCAGGGCAACAGTTACATACTGTAAGTAAAGGGATTATTGTCTTTTTGCTGCTAAAATAATCTTTTTGTGCCGTTTTCCTTAATGAAACTGAGACCTCGGATTTTGTATTATCGCATGGGCAAATTATTTCTTGCTGTGTTGCACTAAGAGTTGATTAGAACAAAATGCTTTGCTTTTGATGTCCAAATGCTATGCAAAAGTCTGAAGGGCTGCGTCTTGTGAATATTTGATGAATGCTAGAAAGATTCAACCTTAATGAGGTGCATATCAGTCTGTTTAGTGTGTTTTGGCAAACTAATGCCAAGCAGTGTGATGCAGCCATAAACCATTCAGGCTTGGAGCGTATCCTGTGTAATTCTATCTGATATGTAGGTTTGTTTATCCTCTCCCAACCTTATCCAGTTACGAGGGAATTCATGAGGCCATTTGGCACAGATTCTTGCTGCTTGGATCTTCCAAGCAAACATATCTGCTGCATTCACTGCTAGCTCTCCTGCATGACTACTAGAATGGCATCTTCTATGCAGCCTCACCTAAATGTGTGGGTTTTTTTTTTTTTTTTGTCTTTTGCAGCTGAGGAAGTAGAGAGGCTGGCTGCAATGCGTTCTGAGTCCATAATCTCTGGCACCCATACTCCACCTATCCGTAATCGGAGCAAGTTTGCCACCTTGGGACGCCTCCTTAAGCCCTGGAAGTGGAGGAAGAAGAAGAGTGAGAAGTTTAAGCAGACGTCTGCAGGTACATGACACATTTATTTGATGTCTTGTTATGTGAGTGCAAAAAACATATGCAGGTACAATATTTGCATCAAACAACCATGTTACTTGTAAGTGCTGTACATAACCTGTTTGATTACTAAACAAATGTGGTCAATATCCCTTTTGCCAAAAGAAAACATTTAGGTTTTAGTCTCCGGGGTTATTAAAAATGCAGCAAATTGATTCAGCAAAAGTGCAGGGTTGGAGTTTCATGTCTTAAAGTCTCCTTAGAGTTCCTTTGATCTTGCAGCCCAGTGTTGTCAGGAGCAAGTGAAGGACATGCTCAGTTCAGATGTGGCGCTATTTATTTGCCTTGGCTGACATATCCTGAATTCTACTGTCAGCCTCGAGGACATGAGGAGACATTTTGTCAGACTGTATTTTTATTTTTTTTTTTTCTGGATGCAGAGTTCCTGCTTTGAGCATGAGCAATGCACAGAGACCAGAATCTGGTCTGAAAAGAACGGGATGTTCTGATTTAGTAATATTATTAAATTACCATTTTCCTGGTGTGAATTTTTTGAATGAATCAGTCGGTCTGATTTGATCATGTTTGTGTGGCTCTTCTTTATCACAAGAATTAACGTGATGTCCTGTCAGGCCATCTCCGTCACTCGCCACC